>NC_091711.1:691785-1366071 GCF_041296265.1 Equus caballus | reverse complement strand
GAAGAGATGTTCCCACTAGGCTGTAAGAGCACTGTGCAGAGCGAGTTGTTTCTTAGCTTCCCAAAGAGCTGGAAGCAAGATGCTGTGGGGCCCAACTCGCCCTTTGGAAAGAAGCCTGCACGTTGTGCCTTTCAGCTCTAGGGCAAAGTAGCACACCCAGAGCAGAAGTCCTACTTCAGCCAGATCAGGCCTGCAAAGAAACTGCGTTTCACAGGCCTTTGGAAGAGATGTTCCCACTAGGCTGTAAGAGCACTGTGCAGAGCGAGTTGTTTCTTAGCTTCCCAAAGAGCTGGAAGCAAGATGCTGTGTGGCCCAACTCGCCCTTTGGAAAGAAGCCTGCACGTTGTGCCTTTCAGCTCTAGGGCAAAGTAGCACACCCAGAGCAGAAGTCCTACTTCAGCCAGATCAGGCCTGCAAAGAAACTGCGTTTCACAGGCCTTTGGAAGAGATGTTCCCACTAGGCTGTAAGAGCACTGTGCAGAGCGAGTTGTTTCTTAGCTTCCCAAAGAGCTGGAAGCAAGATGCTGTGGGGCCCAACTCGCCCTTTGGAAAGAAGCCTGCACGTTGTGCCTTTCAGCTCTAGGGCAAAGTAGCACACCCAGAGCAGAAGTCCTACTTCAACCAGATCAGGCCTGCAAAGAAACTGCGTTTCACAGGCCTTTGGAAGAGATGTTCCCACTAGGCTGTAAGAGCACTGTGCAGAGCGAGTTGTTTCTTAGCTTCCCAAAGAGCTGGAAGCAAGATGCTGTGGGGCCCAACTCGCCCTTTGGAAAGAAGCCTGCATGTTGTGCCTTTCAGCTCTAGGGCAAAGTAGCACACCCAGAGCAGAAGTCCTACTTCAGCCAGATCAGGCCTGCAAAGAAACTGCGTTTCACAGGCCTTTGGAAGAGATGTTCCCACTAGGCTGTAAGAGCACTGTGCAGAGCGAGTTGTTTCTTAGCTTCCCAAAGAGCTGGAAGCAAGATGCTGTGGGGCCCAACTCGCCCTTTGGAAAGAAGCCTGCACGTTGTGCCTTTCAGCTCTAGGGCAAAGTAGCACACCCAGAGCAGAAGTCCTACTTCAGCCAGATCAGGCCTGCAAAGAAACTGCGTTTCACAGGCCTTTGGAAGAGATGTTCCCACTAGGCTGTAAGAGCACTGTGCAGAGCGAGTTGTTTCTTAGCTTCCCAAAGAGCTGGAAGCAAGATGCTGTGGGGCCCAACTCGCCCTTTGGAAAGAAGCCTGCACGTTGTGCCTTTCAGCTCTAGGGCAAAGTAGCACACCCAGAGCAGAAGTCCTACTTCAGCCAGATCGGGCCTGCAAAGAAACTGCATTTCACTGGCCTTTGGAAGAGATGTTCCCGGTAGGCTGTAAGAGCACTGTGCAGAGCGAGTTGTTTCTTAGCTTCCCAAAGAGCTGGAAGCAAGATGCTGTGGGGCCCAACTCGCCCTTTGGAAAGAAGCCTGCACGTTGTGCCTTTCAGCTCTAGGGCAAAGTAGCACACCCAGAGCAGAAGTCCTACTTCAGCCAGATCAGGCCTGCAAAGAAACTGCGTTTCACAGGCCTTTGGAAGAGATGTTCCCACTAGGCTGTAAGAGCACTGTGCAGAGCGAGTTGTTTCTTAGCTTCCCAAAGAGCTGGAAGCAAGATGCTGTGGGGCCCAACTCGCCCTTTGGAAAGAAGCCTGCACGTTGTGCCTTTCAGCTCTAGGGCAAAGTAGCAAACCCAGAGCAGAAGTCCTACTTCAGCCAGATAAGGCCTGCAAAGAAACTGCATTTCACAGGCCTTTGCAAGAGATGTTCCCGGTAGGCTGTAAGAGCACTGTGCAGAGCGAGTTGTTTCTTAGCTTCCCAAAGAGCTGGAAGCAAGATGCTGTGGGGCCCAACTCGCCCTTTGGAAAGAAGCCTGCACGTTGTGCCTTTCAGCTCTAGGGCAAAGTAGCACACCCAGAGCAGAAGTCCTACTTCAGCCAGATCAGGCCTGCAAAGAAACTGCGTTTCACAGGCCCTTGGAAGAGATGTTCCCACTAGGCTGTAAGAGCACTGTGCAGAGCGAGTTGTTTCTTAGCTTCCCAAAGAGCTGGAAGCAAGATGCTGTGTGGCCCAACTCGCCCTTTGGAAAGAAGCCTGCACGTTGTGCCTTTCAGCTCTAGGGCAAAGTAGCACACCCAGAGCAGAAGTCCTACTTCAGCCAGATCAGGCCTGCAAAGAAACTGCGTTTCACAGGCCTTTGGAAGAGATGTTCCCACTAGGCTGTAAGAGCACTGTGCAGAGCGAGTTGTTTCTTAGCTTCCCAAAGAGCTGGAAGCAAGATGCTGTGGGGCCCAACTCGCCCTTTGGAAAGAAGCCTGCACGTTGTGCCTTTCAGCTCTAGGGCAAAGTAGCACACCCAGAGCAGAAGTCCTACTTCAGCCAGATCAGGCCTGCAAAGAAACTGCGTTTCACAGGCCTTTGCAAGAGATGTTCCCGGTAGGCTGTAAGAGCACTGTGCAGAGCGAGTTGTTTCTTAGCTTCCCAAAGAGCTGGAAGCAAGATGCTGTGGGGCCCAACTCGCCCTTTGGAAAGAAGCCTGCACGTTGTGCCTTTCAGCTCTAGGGCAAAGTCGCACACCCAGAGCAGAAGTCCTACTTCAGCCAGATCAGGCCTGCAAAGAAACTGCGTTTCACAGGCCTTTGGAAGAGATGTTCCCACTAGGCTGTAAGAGCACTGTGCAGAGCGAGTTGTTTCTTAGCTTCCCAAAGAGCTGGAAGCAAGATGCTGTGGGGCCCAACTCGCCCTTTGGAAAGAAGCCTGCACGTTGTGCCTTTCAGCTCTAGGGCAAAGTCGCACACCCAGAGCAGAAGTCCTACTTCAGCCAGATCAGGCCTGCAAAGAAACTGCGTTTCACAGGCCTTTGGAAGAGATGTTCCCACTAGGCTGTAAGAGCACTGTGCAGAGCGAGTTGTTTCATAGCTTCCCAAAGAGCTGGAAGCAAGATGCTGTGGGGCCCAACTCGCCCTTTGGAAAGAAGCCTGCACGTTGTGCCTTTCAGCTCTAGGGCAAAGTAGCACACCCAGAGCAGAAGTCCTACTTCAGCCAGATCAGGCCTGCAAAGAAACTGCGTTTCACAGGCCTTTGGAAGAGATGTTCCCACTAGGCTGTAAGAGCACTGTGCAGAGCGAGTTGTTTCTTAGCTTCCCAAAGAGCTGGAAGCAAGATGCTGTGGGGCCCAACTCGCCCTTTGGAAAGAAGCCTGCACGTTGTGCCTTTCAGCTCTAGGGCAAAGTAGCACACCCAGAGCAGAAGTCCTACTTCAGCCAGATCAGGCCTGCAAAGAAACTGCGTTTCACAGGCCTTTGGAAGAGATGTTCCCACTAGGCTGTAAGAGCACTGTGCAGAGCGAGTTGTTTCTTAGCTTCCCAAAGAGCTGGAAGCAAGATGCTGTGGGGCCCAACTCGCCCTTTGGAAAGAAGCCTGCACGTTGTGCCTTTCAGCTCTAGGGCAAAGTAGCACACCCAGAGCAGAAGTCCTACTTCAGCCAGATCAGGCCTGCAAAGAAAGTGCGTTTCACAGGCCCTTGGAAGAGATGTTCCCGTTAGGCTGTAAGAGCACTGTGCAGAGCGAGTTGTTTCTAGCTTCCCAAAGAGCTGGAAGCAAGATGCTGTGGGGCCCAACTCGCCCTTTGGAAAGAAGCCTGCACGTTGTGCCTTTCAGCTCTAGGGCAAAGTAGCACACCCAGAGCAGAAGTCCTACTTCAGCCAGATCAGGCCTGCAAAGAAACTGCGTTTCACAGGCCTTTGGAAGAGATGTTCCCACTAGGCTGTAAGAGCACTGTGCAGAGCGAGTTGTTTCTTAGCTTCCCAAAGAGCTGGAAGCAAGATGCTGTGGGGCCCAACTCGCCCTTTGGAAAGAAGCCTGCACGTTGTGCCTTTCAGCTCTAGGGCAAAGTAGCACACCCAGAGCAGAAGTCCTACTTCAGCCAGATCAGGCCTGCAAAGAAACTGCGTTTCACAGGCCTTTGGAAGAGATGTTCCCACTAGGCTGTAAGAGCACTGTGCAGAGCGAGTTGTTTCTTAGCTTCCCAAAGAGCTGGAAGCAAGATGCTGTGGGGCCCAACTCGCCCTTTGGAAAGAAGCCTGCACGTTGTGCCTTTCAGCTCTAGGGCAAAGTAGCACACCCAGAGCAGAAGTCCTACTTCAGCCAGATCAGGCCTGCAAAGAAACTGCGTTTCACAGGCCTTTGGAAGAGATGTTCCCACTAGGCTGTAAGAGCACTGTGCAGAGCGAGTTGTTTCTTAGCTTCCCAAAGAGCTGGAAGCAAGATGCTGTGGGGCCCAACTCGCCCTTTGGAAAGAAGCCTGCACGTTGTGCCTTTCAGCTCTAGGGCAAAGTAGCACACCCAGAGCAGAAGTCCTACTTCAGCCAGATCAGGCCTGCAAAGAAACTGCGTTTCACAGGCCTTTGGAAGAGATGTTCCCACTAGGCTGTAAGAGCACTGTGCAGAGCGAGTTGTTTCTTAGCTTCCCAAAGAGCTGGAAGCAAGATGCTGTGGGGCCCAACTCGCCCTTTGGAAAGAAGCCTGCACGTTGTGCCTTTCAGCTCTAGGGCAAAGTAGCAAACCCAGAGCAGAAGTCCTACTTCAGCCAGATCAGGCCTGCAAAGAAACTGCATTTCACAGGCCTTTGCAAGAGATGTTCCCGGTAGGCTGTAAGAGCACTGTGCAGAGCGAGTTGTTTCTTAGCTTCCCAAAGAGCTGGAAGCAAGATGCTGTGGGGCCCAACTCGCCCTTTGGAAAGAAGCCTGCACGTTGTGCCTTTCAGCTCTAGGGCAAAGTAGCACACCCAGAGCAGAAGTCCTACTTCAGCCTGATCAGGCATGCAAAGAAACTGCATTTCACAGGCCTTTGGAAGAGATGTTCCCGGTAGGCTCTAAGAGCACTGTGCAGAGCGAGTTGTTTCTTAGCTTCCCAAAGAGCTGGAAGCAAGATGCTGTGGGGCCCAACTCGCCCTTTGGAAAGAAGCCTGCACGTTGTGCCTTTCAGCTCTAGGGCAAAGTCGCACACCCAGAGCAGAAGTCCTACTTCAGCCAGATCAGGCCTGCAAAGAAACTGCGTTTCACAGGCCTTTGGAAGAGATGTTCCCACTAGGCTGTAAGAGCACTGTGCAGAGCGAGTTGTTTCATAGCTTCCCAAAGAGCTGGAAGCAAGATGCTGTGGGGCCCAACTCGCCCTTTGGAAAGAAGCCTGCACGTTGTGCCTTTCAGCTCTAGGGCAAAGTAGCACACCCAGAGCAGAAGTCCTACTTCAGCCAGATCAGGCCTGCAAAGACACTGCATTTCACAGGCCTTTGCAAGAGATGTTCCCGGTAGGCTGTAAGAGCACTGTGCAGAGCGAGTTGTTTCTTAGCTTCCCAAAGAGCTGGAAGCAAGATGCTGTGGGGCCCAACTCGCCCTTTGGAAAGAAGCCTGCACGTTGTGCCTTTCAGCTCTAGGGCAAAGTAGCACACCCAGAGCAGAAGTCCTACTTCAGCCAGATCAGGCCTGCAAAGAAAGTGCGTTTCACAGGCCCTTGGAAGAGATGTTCCCGTTAGGCTGTAAGAGCACTGTGCAGAGCGAGTTGTTTCTAGCTTCCCAAAGAGCTGGAAGCAAGATGCTGTGGGGCCCAACTCGCCCTTTGGAAAGAAGCCTGCACGTTGTGCCTTTCAGCTCTAGGGCAAAGTAGCACACCCAGAGCAGAAGTCCTACTTCAGCCAGATCAGGCCTGCAAAGAAACTGCGTTTCACAGGCCTTTGGAAGAGATGTTCCCACTAGGCTGTAAGAGCACTGTGCAGAGCGAGTTGTTTCTTAGCTTCCCAAAGAGCTGGAAGCAAGATGCTGTGGGGCCCAACTCGCCCTTTGGAAAGAAGCCTGCACGTTGTGCCTTTCAGCTCTAGGGCAAAGTAGCACACCCAGAGCAGAAGTACTACTTCAGCCAGATCAGGCCTGCAAAGAAACTGCGTTTCACAGGCCTTTGGAAGAGATGTTCCCACTAGGCTGTAAGAGCACTGTGCAGAGCGAGTTGTTTCTTAGCTTCCCAAAGAGCTGGAAGCAAGATGCTGTGGGGCCCAACTCGCCCTTTGGAAAGAAGCCTGCACGTTGTGCCTTTCAGCTCTAGGGCAAAGTAGCACACCCAGAGCAGAAGTCCTACTTCAGCCAGATCAGGCCTGCAAAGAAACTGCGTTTCACAGGCCTTTGGAAGAGATGTTCCCACTAGGCTGTAAGAGCACTGTGCAGAGCGAGTTGTTTCTTAGCTTCCCAAAGAGCTGGAAGCAAGATGCTGTGGGGCCCAACTCGCCCTTTGGAAAGAAGCCTGCACGTTGTGCCTTTCAGCTCTAGGGCAAAGTAGCACACCCAGAGCAGAAGTCCTACTTCAGCCAGATCAGGCCTGCAAAGAAACTGCGTTTCACAGGCCTTTGGAAGAGATGTTCCCACTAGGCTGTAAGAGCACTGTGCAGAGCGAGTTGTTTCTTAGCTTCCCAAAGAGCTGGAAGCAAGATGCTGTGGGGCCCAACTCGCCCTTTGGAAAGAAGCCTGCACGTTGTGCCTTTCAGCTCTAGGGCAAAGTAGCAAACCCAGAGCAGAAGTCCTACTTCAGCCAGATCAGGCCTGCAAAGAAACTGCATTTCACAGGCCTTTGCAAGAGATGTTCCCGGTAGGCTGTAAGAGCACTGTGCAGAGCGAGTTGTTTCTTAGCTTCCCAAAGAGCTGGAAGCAAGATGCTGTGGGGCCCAACTCGCCCTTTGGAAAGAAGCCTGCACGTTGTGCCTTTCAGCTCTAGGGCAAAGTAGCACACCCAGAGCAGAAGTCCTACTTCAGCCTGATCAGGCATGCAAAGAAACTGCATTTCACAGGCCTTTGGAAGAGATGTTCCCGGTAGGCTCTAAGAGCACTGTGCAGAGCGAGTTGTTTCTTAGCTTCCCAAAGAGCTGGAAGCAAGATGCTGTGGGGCCCAACTCGCCCTTTGGAAAGAAGCCTGCACGTTGTGCCTTTCAGCTCTAGGGCAAAGTCGCACACCCAGAGCAGAAGTCCTACTTCAGCCAGATCAGGCCTGCAAAGAAACTGCGTTTCACAGGCCTTTGGAAGAGATGTTCCCACTAGGCTGTAAGAGCACTGTGCAGAGCGAGTTGTTTCATAGCTTCCCAAAGAGCTGGAAGCAAGATGCTGTGGGGCCCAACTCGCCCTTTGGAAAGAAGCCTGCACGTTGTGCCTTTCAGCTCTAGGGCAAAGTAGCACACCCAGAGCAGAAGTCCTACTTCAGCCAGATCAGGCATGCAAAGAAACTGCGTCTCACAGGCCTTTGGAAGACATGTTCCCACTAGGCTGTAAGAGCACTGTGCACAGCGAGTTGTTTCATAGCTTCCCAAAGAGCTGGAAGCAAGATGCTGTGGGGCCCAACTCGCCCTTTGGAAAGAAGCCTGCACGTTGTGCCTTTCAGCTCTAGGGCAAAGTAGCACACCCAGAGCAGAAGTCCTACTTCAGCCAGATCAGGCATGCAAAGAAACTGCATTTCACAGGCCTTTGGAAGAGATGTTCCCACTAGGCTGTAAGAGCACTGTGCAGAGCGAGTTGTTTCTTAGCTTCCCAAAGAGCTGGAAGCAAGATGCTGTGGGGCCCAACTCGCCCTTTGGAAAGAAGCCTGCACGTTGTGCCTTTCAGCTCTAGGGCAAAGTAGCACACCCAGAGCAGAAGTCCTACTTCAGCCAGATCAGGCCTGCAAAGAAACTGCGTTTCACAGGCCTTTGGAAGAGATGTTCCCACTAGGCTGTAAGAGCACTGTGCAGAGCGAGTTGTTTCTTAGCTTCCCAAAGAGCTGGAAGCAAGATGCTGTGGGGCCCAACTCGCCCTTTGGAAAGAAGCCTGCACGTTGTGCCTTTCAGCTCTAGGGCAAAGTAGCACACCCAGAGCAGAAGTCCTACTTCAGCCAGATCAGGCCTGCAAAGAAACAGCATTTCACAGGCCTTTGCAAGAGATGTTCCCGGTAGGCTGTAAGAGCACTGTGCAGAGCGAGTTGTTTCTTAGCTTCCCAAAGAGCTGGAAGCAAGATGCTGTGGGGCCCAACTCGCCCTTTGGAAAGAAGCCTGCACGTTGTGCCTTTCAGCTCTAGGGCAAAGTAGCACACCCAGAGCAGAAGTCCTACTTCAGCCAGATCAGGCCTGCAAAGAAACTGCGTTTCACAGGCCTTTGGAAGAGATGTTCCCACTAGGCTGTAAGAGCACTGTGCAGAGCGAGTTGTTTCTTAGCTTCCCAAAGAGCTGGAAGCAAGATGCTGTGGGGCCCAACTCGCCCTTTGGAAAGAAGCCTGCACGTTGTGCCTTTCAGCTCTAGGGCAAAGTAGCACACCCAGAGCAGAAGTCCTACTTCAGCCAGATCAGGCCTGCAAAGAAACTGCGTTTCACAGGCCTTTGGAAGAGATGTTCCCACTAGGCTGTAAGAGCACTGTGCAGAGCGAGTTGTTTCTTAGCTTCCCAAAGAGCTGGAAGCAAGATGCTGTGGGGCCCAACTCGCCCTTTGGAAAGAAGCCTGCACGTTGTGCCTTTCAGCTCTAGGGCAAAGTAGCACACCCAGAGCAGAAGTCCTACTTCAGCCAGATCAGGCCTGCAAAGAAACTGCGTTTCACAGGCCTTTGGAAGAGATGTTCCCACTAGGCTGTAAGAGCACTGTGCAGAGCGAGTTGTTTCTTAGCTTCCCAAAGAGCTGGAAGCAAGATGCTGTGGGGCCCAACTCGCCCTTTGGAAAGAAGCCTGCACGTTGTGCCTTTCAGCTCTAGGGCAAAGTAGCACACCCAGAGCAGAAGTCCTACTTCAGCCAGATCAGGCCTGCAAAGAAACTGCGTTTCACAGGCCTTTGGAAGAGATGTTCCCACTAGGCTGTAAGAGCACTGTGCAGAGCGAGTTGTTTCTTAGCTTCCCAAAGAGCTGGAAGCAAGATGCTGTGGGGCCCAACTCGCCCTTTGGAAAGAAGCCTGCACGTTGTGCCTTTCAGCTCTAGGGCAAAGTAGCACACCCAGAGCAGAAGTCCTACTTCAGCCAGATCAGGCCTGTAAAGAAACTGCGTTTCACAGGCCTTTGGAAGAGATGTTCCCACTAGGCTGTAAGAGCACTGTGCAGAGCGAGCTGTTTCTTAGCTTCCCAAAGAGCTGGAAGCAAGATGCTGTGGGGCCCAAATCGCCCTTTGGAAAGAAGCCTGCACGTTGTGCCTTTCAGCTCTAGGGCAAAGTAGCACACCCAGAGCAGAAGTCCTACTTCAGCCAGATCAGGCCTGCAAAGAAACTGCGTTTCACAGGCCTTTGGAAGAGATGTTCCCACTAGGCTGTAAGAGCACTGTGCAGAGCGAGTTGTTTCTTAGCTTCCCAAAGAGCTGGAAGCAAGATGCTGTGGGGCCCAACTCGCCCTTTGGAAAGAAGCCTGCACGTTGTGCCTTTCAGCTCTAGGGCAAAGTAGCACACCCAGAGCAGAAGTCCTACTTCAGCCAGATCAGGCCTGCAAAGAAACTGCGTTTCACAGGCCTTTGGAAGAGATGTTCCCACTAGGCTGTAAGAGCACTGTGCAGAGCGAGTTGTTTCTTAGCTTCCCAAAGAGCTGGAAGCAAGATGCTGTGGGGCCCAACTCGCCCTTTGGAAAGAAGCCTGCACGTTGCGCCTTTCAGCTCTAGGGCAAAGTAGCACACCCAGAGCAGAAGTCCTACTTCAGCCAGATCAGGCCTGCAAAGAAACTGCGTTTCACAGGCCTTTGGAAGAGATGTTCCCACTAGGCTGTAAGAGCACTGTGCAGAGCGAGTTGTTTCTTAGCTTCCCAAAGAGCTGGAAGCAAGATGCTGTGGGGCCCAACTCGCCCTTTGGAAAGAAGCCTGCACGTTGTGCCTTTCAGCTCTAGGGCAAAGTAGCACACCCAGAGCAGAAGTCCTACTTCAGCCAGATCAGGCCTGCAAAGAAACTGCGTTTCACAGGCCTTTGGAAGAGATGTTCCCACTAGGCTGTAAGAGCACTGTGCAGAGCGAGTTGTTTCTTAGCTTCCCAAAGAGCTGGAAGCAAGATGCTGTGGGGCCCAACTCGCCCTTTGGAAAGAAGCCTGCACGTTGTGCCTTTCAGCTCTAGGGCAAAGTAGCACACCCAGAGCAGAAGTCCTACTTCAGCCAGATCAGGCCTGCAAAGAAACTGCGTTTCACAGGCCTTTGGAAGAGATGTTCCCGGTAGGCTGTAAGAGCACTGAGCAGAGCGAGTTGTTTCTTAGCTTCCCAAAGAGCTGGAAGCAAGATGCTGTGGGGCACAACTCGCCCTTTGGAAAGAAGCCTGCACGTTGTGCCTTTCAGCTCTAGGGCAAAGTAGCACACCCAGAGCAGAAGTCCTACTTCAGCCAGATCAGGCCTGCAAAGAAACTGCGTTTCACAGGCCTTTGGAAGACATGTTCCCGGTAGGCTGTAAGAGCACTGTGCAGAGCGAGTTGTTTCTTAGCTTCCCAAAGAGCTGGAAGCAAGATGCTGTGGGGCCCAACTCGCCCTTTGGAAAGAAGCCTGCACGTTGTGCCTTTCAGCTCTAGGGCAAAGTAGCACACCCAGAGCAGAAGTCCTACTTCAGCCAGATCAGGCCTGCAAAGAAACTGCGTTTCACAGGCCTTTGGAAGAGATGTTCCCACTAGGCTGTAAGAGCACTGTGCAGAGCGAGTTGTTTCTTAGCTTCCCAAAGAGCTGGAAGCAAGATGCTGTGGGGCCCAACTCGCACTTTGGAAAGAAGCCTGCACGTTGTGCCTTTCAGCTCTAGGGCAAAGTAGCACACCCAGAGCAGAAGTCCTACTTCAGCCAGATCAGGCCTGCAAAGAAACTGCGTTTCACAGGCCTTTGGAAGAGATGTTCCCACTAGGCTGTAAGAGCACTGTGCAGAGCGAGTTGTTTCTTAGCTTCCCAAAGAGCTGGAAGCAAGATGCTGTGGGGCCCAACTCGCCCTTTGGAAAGAAGCCTGCACGTTGTGCCTTTCAGCTCTAGGGCAAAGTAGCACACCCAGAGCAGAAGTCCTACTTCAGCCAGATCAGGCCTGCAAAGAAACTGCGTTTCACAGGCCTTTGGAAGACATGTTCCCACTAGGCTGTAAGAGCACTGTGCAGAGCGAGTTGTTTCTTAGCTTCCCAAAGAGCTGGAAGCAAGATGCTGTGGGGCCCAACTCGCCCTTTGGAAAGAAGCCTGCACGTTGTGCCTTTCAGCTCTAGGGCAAAGTAGCACACCCAGAGCAGAAGTCCTACTTCAGCCAGATCAGGCCTGCAAAGAAAGTGCGTTTCACAGGCCTTTGGAAGAGATGTTCCCACTAGGCTGTAAGAGCACTGTGCAGAGCGAGTTGTTTCTTAGCTTCCCAAAGAGCTGGAAGCAAGATGCTGTGGGGCCCAACTCGCCCTTTGGAAAGAAGCCTGCACGTTGTGCCTTTCAGCTCTAGGGCAAAGTAGCACACCCAGAGCAGAAGTCCTACTTCAGCCAGATCAGGCCTGCAAAGAAACTGCGTTTCACAGGCCTTTGGAAGAGATGTTCCCACTAGGCTGTAAGAGCACTGTGCAGAGCGAGTTGTTTCTTAGCTTCCCAAAGAGCTGGAAGCAAGATGCTGTGGGGCCCAAATCGCCCTTTGGAAAGAAGCCTGCACGTTGTGCCTTTCAGCTCTAGGGCAAAGTAGCACACCCAGAGCAGAAGTCCTACTTCAGCCAGATCAGGCCTGCAAAGAAACTGCGTTTCACAGGCCTTTGGAAGAGATGTTCCCACTAGGCTGTAAGAGCACTGTGCAGAGCGAGTTGTTTCTTAGCTTCCCAAAGAGCTGGAAGCAAGATGCTGTGGGGCCCAACTCGCCCTTTGGAAAGAAGCCTGCACGTTGTGCCTTTCAGCTCTAGGGCAAAGTAGCACACCCAGAGCAGAAGTCCTACTTCAGCCAGATCAGGCCTACAAAGAAATGCGTTTCACAGGCCTTTGGAAGAGATGTTCCCACTAGGCTGTAAGAGCACTGTGCAGAGCGAGTTGTTTCTTAGCTTCCCAAAGAGCTGGAAGCAAGATGCTGTGGGGCCCAACTCGCCCTTTGGAAAGAAGCCTGCACGTTGTGCCTTTCAGCTCTAGGGCAAAGTAGCACACCCAGAGCAGAAGTCCTACTTCAGCCAGATCAGGCCTGCAAAGAAACTGCGTTTCACAGGCCTTTGGAAGAGATGTTCCCACTAGGCTGTAAGAGCACTGTGCAGAGCGAGTTGTTTCTTAGCTTCCCAAAGAGCTGGAAGCAAGATGCTGTGGGGCCCAACTCGCCCTTTGGAAAGAAGCCTGCACGTTGTGCCTTTCAGCTCTAGGGCAAAGTAGCACACCCAGAGCAGAAGTCCTACTTCAGCCAGATCAGGCCTGCAAAGAAACTGCATTTCACAGGCCTTTGGAAGAGATGTTCCCGGTAGGCTGTAAGAGCACTGTGCAGAGCGAGTTGTTTCTTAGCTTCCCAAAGAGCTGGAAGCAAGATGCTGTGGGGCCCAACTCGCCCTTTGGAAAGAAGCCTACACGTTGTGCCTTTCATCTCTAGGGCAAAGTAGCACACCCAGAGCAGAAGTCCTACTTCAGCCAGATCAGGCCTGCAAAGAAACTGCGTTTCACAGGCCTTTGGAAGAGATGTTCCCGGTAGGCTGTAAGAGCACTGTGCAGAGCGAGTTGTTTCTTAGCTTCCCAAAGAGCTGGAAGCAAGATGCTGTGGGGCCCAACTCGCCCTTTGGAAAGAAGCCTGCACGTTGTGCCTTTCAGCTCTAGGGCAAAGTAGCACACCCAGAGCAGAAGTCCTACTTCAGCCAGATCAGGCCTGCAAAGAGACTGCGTTTCACAGGCCTTTGGAAGAGATGTTCCCACTAGGCTGTAAGAGCACTGTGCAGAGCGAGTTGTTTCTTAGCTTCCCAAAGAGCTGGAAGCAAGATGCTGTGGGGCCCAACTCGCCCTTTGGAAAGAAGCCTGCACGTTGTGCCTTTCAGCTCCAGGGCAAAGTAGCACACCCAGAGCAGAAGTCCTACTTCAGCCAGATCAGGCCTGCAAAGAAACTGCGTTTCACAGGCCTTTGGAAGAGATGTTCCCGGTAGGCTGTAAGAGCACTGTGCAGAGCGAGTTGTTACTTAGCTTCCCAAAGAGCTGGAAGCAAGATGCTGTGGGGCCCAACTCGCCCTTTGGAAAGAAGCCTGCACGTTGTGCCTTTCAGCTCTAGGGCAAAGTAGCACACCCAGAGCAGAAGTCCTACTTCAGCCAGATCAGGCCTGCAAAGAAACTGCGTTTCACAGGCCTTTGGAAGACATGTTCCCGGTAGGCTGTAAGAGCACTGTGCAGAGCGAGTTGTTTCTTAGCTTCCCAAAGAGCTGGAAGCAAGATGCTGTGGGGCCCAACTCGCCCTTTGGAAAGAAGCCTGCACGTTGTGCCTTTCAGCTCTAGGGCAAAGTAGCACACCCAGAGCAGAAGTCCTACTTCAGCCAGATCAGGCCTGCAAAGAAACTGCGTTTCACAGGCCTTTGGAAGACATGTTCCCGCTAGGCTGTAAGAGCACTGTGCAGAGCGAGTTGTTTCTTAGCTTCCCAAAGAGCTGGAAGCAAGATGCTGTGGGGCCCAA
Organism: Equus caballus; assembly: GCF_041296265.1. Classification (NCBI taxonomy): domain Eukaryota; kingdom Metazoa; phylum Chordata; class Mammalia; order Perissodactyla; family Equidae; genus Equus; species Equus caballus. Next base: position 1,352,498 of record NC_091711.1, on the reverse strand, counting down.
CTCGCCCTTTGGAAAGAAGCCTGCACGTTGTGCCTTTCAGCTCTAGGGCAAAGTCGCACACCCAGAGCAGAAGTCCTACTTCAGCCAGATCAGGCCTGCAAAGAAACTGCGTTTCACAGGCCTTTGGAAGAGATGTTCCCACTAGGCTGTAAGAGCACTGTGCAGAGCGAGTTGTTTCTTAGCTTCCCAAAGAGCTGGAAGCAAGATGCTGTGGGGCCCAACTCGCCCTTTGGAAAGAAGCCTACACGTTGTGCCTTTCATCTCTAGGGCAAAGTAGCACACCCAGAGCAGAAGTCCTACTTCAGCCAGATCAGGCCTGCAAAGAAACTGCGTTTCACAGGCCTTTGGAAGAGATGTTCCCGGTAGGATGTAAGAGCACTGTGCAGAGCGAGTTGTTTCTTAGCTTCCCAAAGAGCTGGAAGCAAGATGCTGTGGGGCCCAACTCGCCCTTTGGAAAGAAGCCTGCACGTTGTGCCTTTCAGCTCTAGGGCAAAGTAGCACACCCAGAGCAGAAGTCCTACTTCAGCCAGATCAGGCCTGCAAAGAAACTGCGTTTCACAGGCCTGTGGAAGACATGTTCCCGGTAGGCTGTAAGAGCACTGTGCAGAGCGAGTTGTTTCTTAGCTTCCCAAAGAGCTGGAAGCAAGATGCTGTGGGGCCCAACTCGCCCTTTGGAAAGAAGCCTGCACGTTGTGCCTTTCAGCTCTAGGGCAAAGTAGCACACCCAGAGCAGAAGTCCTACTTCAGCCAGATCAGGCCTGCAAAGAAACTGCGTTTCACAGGCCTTTGGAAGACATGTTCCCGGTAGGCTGTAAGAGCACTGTGCAGAGCGAGTTGTTTCTTAGCTTCCCAAAGAGCTGGAAGCAAGATGCTGTGGGGCCCAACTCGCCCTTTGGAAAGAAGCCTGCACGTTGTGCCTTTCAGCTCTAGGGCAAAGTAGCACACCCAGAGCAGAAGTCCTACTTCAGCCAGATCAGGCCTGCAAAGAAACTGCGTTTCACAGGCCTTTGGAAGAGATGTTCCCACTAGGCTGTAAGAGCACTGTGCAGAGCGAGTTGTTTCTTAGCTTCCCAAAGAGCTGGAAGCAAGATGCTGTGGGGCCCAACTCGCCCTTTGGAAAGAAGCCTGCACGTTGTGCCTTTCAGCTCTAGGGCAAAGTAGCACACCCAGAGCAGAAGTCCTACTTCAGCCAGATCAGGCCTGCAAAGAAACTGCGTTTCACAGGCCTTTGGAAGACATGTTCCCACTAGGCTGTAAGAGCACTGTGCAGAGCGAGTTGTTTCTTAGCTTCCCGAAGAGCTGGAAGCAAGATGCTGTGGGGCCCAACTCGCCCTTTGGAAAGAAGCCTGCACGTTGTGCCTTTCAGCTCTAGGGCAAAGTAGCACACCCAGAGCAGAAGTCCTACTTCAGCCAGATCAGGCCTGCAAAGAAACTGCGTTTCACAGGCCTTTGGAAGAGATGTTCCCACTAGGCTGTAAGAGCACTGTGCAGAGCGAGTTGTTTCTTAGCTTCCCAAAGAGCTGGAAGCAAGATGCTGTGGGGCCCAACTCGCCCTTTGGAAAGAAGCCTGCACGTTGTGCCTTTCAGCTCTAGGGCAAAGTAGCACACCCAGAGCAGAAGTCCTACTTCAGCCAGATCAGGCCTGCAAAGAAACTGCGTTTCACAGGCCTTTGGAAGACATGTTCCCACTAGGCTGTAAGAGCACTGTGCAGAGCGAGTTGTTTCTTAGCTTCCCAAAGAGCTGGAAGCAAGATGCTGTGGGGCCCAACTCGCCCTCTGGAAAGAAGCCTGCACGTTGTGCCTTTCAGCTCTAGGACAAAGTAGCACACCCAGAGCAGAAGTCCTACTTCAGCCAGATCAGGCCTGCAAAGAAACTGCGTTTCACAGGCCTTTGGAAGAGATGTTCCCACTAGGCTGTAAGAGCACTGTGCAGAGCGAGTTGTTTCTTAGCTTCCCAAAGAGCTGGAAGCAAGATGCTGTGGGGCCCAACTCGCCCTTTGGAAAGAAGCCTGCACGTTGTGCCTTTCAGCTCTAGGGCAAAGTAGCACACCCAGAGCAGGAATCCTACTTCAGCCAGATCAGGCCTGCAAAGAAACTGCGTTTCACAGGCCTTTGGAAGACATGTTCCCACTAGGCTGTAAGAGCACTGTGCAGAGCGAGTTGTTTCTTAGCTTCCCGAAGAGCTGGAAGCAAGATGCTGTGGGGCCCAACTCGCCCTTTGGAAAGAAGCCTGCACGTTGTGCCTTTCAGCTCTAGGGCAAAATAGCACACCCAGAGCAGAAGTCCTACTTCAGCCAGATCAGGCCTGCAAAGAAACTGCGTTTCACAGGCCTTTGGAAGAGATGTTCCCACTAGGCTGTAAGAGCACTGTGCAGAGCGAGTTGTTTCTTAGCTTCCCAAAGAACTGGAAGCAAGATGCTGTGGCGCCCAAATCGCCCTTTGGAAAGAAGCCTGCACGTTGTGCCTTTCAGCTCTAGGGCAAAGTAGCACACCCAGAGCAGAAGTCCTACTTCAGCCAGATCAGGCCTGCAAAGAAACTGCGTTTCACAGGCCTTTGGAAGAGATGTTCCCACTAGGCTGTAAGAGCACTGTGCAGAGCGAGTTGTTTCTTAGCTTCCCAAAGAGCTGGAAGCAAGATGCTGTGGGGCACAACTCGCCCTTTGAAAAGAAGCCTGCACGTTGTGCCTTTCAGCTCTAGGGCAAAGTAGCACACCCAGAGCAGAAGTCCTACTTCAGCCAGATCAGGCCTGCAAAGAAACTGCGTTTCACAGGCCTTTGGAAGAGATGTTCCCACTAGGCTGTAAGAGCACTGTGCAGAGCGAGTTGTTTCTTAGCTTCCCAAAGAGCTGGAAGCAAGATGCTGTGGGGCCCAACTCGCCCTTTGGAAAGAAGCCTGCACGTTGTGCCTTTCAGCTCTAGGGCAAAGTAGCACACCCAGAGCAGAAGTCCTACTTCAGCCAGATCAGGCCTGCAAAGAAACTGCGTTTCACAGGCCTTTGGAAGAGATGTTCCCACTAGGCTGTAAGAGCACTGTGCAGAGCGAGTTGTTTCTTATCTTCCCAAACAGCTGGAAGCAAGATGCTGTGGGGCCCAACTCGCCCTTTGGAAAGAAGCCTGCACGTTGTGCCTTTCAGCTCTAGGGCAAAGTAGCACACCCAGAGCAGAAGTCCTACTTCAGCCAGATCAGGCCTGCAAAGAAACTGCGTTTCACAGGCCTTTGGAAGAGATGTTCCCACTAGGCTGTAAGAGCACTGTGCAGAGCGAGTTGTTACTTAGCTTCCCAAAGAGCTGGAAGCAAGATGCTGTGGGGCCCAACTCGCCCTTTGGAAAGAAGCCTGCACGTTGTGCCTTTCAGCTCTAGGGCAAAGTAGCACACCCAGAGCAGAAGTCCTACTTCAGCCAGATCAGGCCTGCAAAGAAACTGCGTTTCACAGGCCTTTGGAAGACATGTTCCCGGTAGGATGTAAGAGCACTGTGCAGAGCGAGTTGTTTCTTAGCTTCCCAAAGAGCTGGAAGCAAGATGCTGTGGGGCCCAACTCGCCCTTTGGAAAGAAGCCTGCACGTTGTGCCTTTCAGCTCTAGGGCAAAGTAGCACACCCAGAGCAGAAGTCCTACTTCAGCCAGATCAGGCCTGCAAAGAAACTGCGTTTCACAGGCCTTTGGAAGACATGTTCCCGCTAGGCTGTAAGAGCACTGTGCAGAGCGAGTTGTTTCTTAGCTTCCCAAAGAGCTGGAAGCAAGATGCTGTGGGGCCCAACTCGCTCTTTGGAAAGAAGCCTGCACGTTGTGCCTTTCAGCTCTAGGGCAAAGTCGCACACCCAGAGCAGAAGTCCTACTTCAGCCAGATCAGGCCTGCAAAGAAACTGCGTTTCACAGGCCTTTGGAAGAGATGTTCCCACTAGGCTGTAAGAGCACTGTGCAGAGCGAGTTGTTTCTTAGCTTCCCAAAGAGCTGGAAGCAAGATGCTGTGGGGCCCAACTCGCCCTTTGGAAAGAAGCCTACACGTTGTGCCTTTCATCTCTAGGGCAAAGTAGCACACCCAGAGCAGAAGTCCTACTTCAGCCAGATCAGGCCTGCAAAGAAACTGCGTTTCACAGGCCTTTGGAAGAGATGTTCCCGGTAGGCTGTAAGAGCACTGTGCAGAGCGAGTTGTTTCTTAGCTTCCCAAAGAGCTGGAAGCAAGATGCTGTGGGGCCCAACTCGCCCTTTGGAAAGAAGCCTGCACGTTGTGCCTTTCAGCTCTAGGGCAAAGTAGCACACCCAGAGCAGAAGTCCTACTTCAGCCAGATCAGGCCTGCAAAGAGACTGCGTTTCACAGGCCTTTGGAAGAGATGTTCCCACTAGGCTGTAAGAGCACTGTGCAGAGCGAGTTGTTTCTTAGCTTCCCAAAGAGCTGGAAGCAAGATGCTGTGGGGCCCAACTCGCCCTTTGGAAAGAAGCCTGCACGTTGTGCCTTTCAGCTCTAGGGCAAAGTAGCACACCCAGAGCAGAAGTCCTACTTCAGCCAGATCAGGCCTGCAAAGAAACTGCGTTTCACAGGCCTTTGGAAGACATGTTCCCGGTAGGCTGTAAGAGCACTGTGCAGAGCGAGTTGTTTCTTAGCTTCCCAAAGAGCTGGAAGCAAGATGCTGTGGGGCCCAACTCGCCCTTTGGAAAGAAGCCTGCACGTTGTGCCTTTCAGCTCTAGGGCAAAGTAGCACACCCAGAGCAGAAGTCCTACTTCAGCCAGATCAGGCCTGCAAAGAAACTGCGTTTCACAGGCCTTTGGAAGAGATGTTCCCACTAGGCTGTAAGAGCACTGTGCAGAGCGAGTTGTTTCTTAGCTTCCCAAAGAGCTGGAAGCAAGATGCTGTGGGGCCCAACTCGCCCTTTGGAAAGAAGCCTGCACGTTGTGCCTTTCAGCTCTAGGGCAAAGTAGCACACCCAGAGCAGAAGTCCTACTTCAGCCAGATCAGGCCTGCAAAGAAACTGCGTTTCACAGGCCTTTGGAAGACATGTTCCCACTAGGCTGTAAGAGCACTGTGCAGAGCGAGTTGTTTCTTAGCTTCCCGAAGAGCTGGAAGCAAGATGCTGTGGGGCCCAACTCGCCCTTTGGAAAGAAGCCTGCACGTTGTGCCTTTCAGCTCTAGGGCAAAGTAGCACACCCAGAGCAGAAGTCCTACTTCAGCCAGATCAGGCCTGCAAAGAAACTGCGTTTCACAGGCCTTTGGAAGAGATGTTCCCACTAGGCTGTAAGAGCACTGTGCAGAGCGAGTTGTTTCTTAGCTTCCCAAAGAGCTGGAAGCAAGATGCTGTGGGGCCCAACTTGCCCTTTGGAAAGAAGCCTGCACGTTGTGCCTTTCAGCTCTAGGGCAAAGTAGCACACCCAGAGCAGAAGTCCTACTTCAGCCAGATCAGGCCTGCAAAGAAACTGCGTTTCACAGGCCTTTGGAAGAGATGTTCCCACTAGGCTGTAAGAGCACTGTGCAGAGCGAGTTGTTTCTTAGCTTCCCAAAGAGCTGGAAGCAAGATGCTGTGGGGCCCAACTCGCCCTTTGGAAAGAAGCCTGCACGTTGTGCCTTTCAGCTCTAGGGCAAAGTAGCACACCCAGAGCAGAAGTCCTACTTCAGCCAGATCAGGCCTGCAAAGAAACTGCGTTTCACAGGCCTTTGGAAGACATGTTCCCGGTAGGCTGTAAGAGCACTGTGCAGAGCGAGTTGTTTCTTAGCTTCCCAAAGAGCTGGAAGCAAGATGCTGTGGGGCCCAACTCGCCCTCTGGAAAGAAGCCTGCACGTTGTGCCTTTCAGCTCTAGGGCAAAGTAGCACACCCAGAGCAGAAGTCCTACTTCAGCCAGATCAGGCCTGCAAAGAAACTGCGTTTCACAGGCCTTTGGAAGAGATGTTCCCACTAGGCTGTAGAGCACTGTGCAGAGCGAGTTGTTTCTTAGCTTCCCAAAGAGCTGGAAGCAAGATGCTGTGGGGCCCAACTCGCCCTTTGGAAAGAAGCCTGCACGTTGTGCCTTTCAGCTGTAGGGCAAAGTAGCACACCCAGAGCAGAAGTCCTACTTCAGCCAGATCAGGCCTGCAAAGAAACTGCGTTTCACAGGCCTTTGGAAGACATGTTCCCACTAGGCTGTAAGAGCACTGTGCAGAGCGAGTTGTTTCTTAGCTTCCCGAAGAGCTGGAAGCAAGATGCTGTGGGGCCCAACTCGCCCTTTGGAAAGAAGCCTGCACGTTGTGCCTTTCAGCTCTAGGGCAAAATAGCACACCCAGAGCAGAAGTCCTACTTCAGCCAGATCAGGCCTGCAAAGAAACTGCGTTTCACAGGCCTTTGGAAGAGATGTTCCCACTAGGCTGTAAGAGCACTGTGCAGAGCGAGTTGTTTCTTAGCTTCCCAAAGAACTGGAAGCAAGATGCTGTGGCGCCCAAATCGCCCTTTGGAAAGAAGCCTGCACGTTGTGCCTTTCAGCTCTAGGGCAAAGTAGCACACCCAGAGCAGAAGTCCTACTTCAGCCAGATCAGGCCTGCAAAGAAACTGCGTTTCACAGGCCTTTGGAAGAGATGTTCCCACTAGGCTGTAAGAGCACTGTGCAGAGCGAGTTGTTTCTTAGCTTCCCAAAGAGCTGGAAGCAAGATGCTGTGGGGCACAACTCGCCCTTTGAAAAGAAGCCTGCGCGTTGTGCCTTTCAGCTCTAGGGCAAAGTAGCACACCCAGAGCAGAAGTCCTACTTCAGCCAGATCAGGCCTGCAAAGAAACTGCGTTTCACAGGCCTTTGGAAGAGATGTTCCCACTAGGCTGTAAGAGCACTGTGCAGAGCGAGTTGTTTCTTAGCTTCCCAAAGAGCTGGAAGCAAGATGCTGTGGGGCCCAACTCGCCCTTTGGAAAGAAGCCTGCACGTTGTGCCTTTCAGCTCTAGGGCAAAGTAGCACACCCAGAGCAGAAGTCCTACTTCAGCCAGATCAGGCCTGCAAAGAAACTGCGTTTCACAGGCCTTTGGAAGAGATGTTCCCACTAGGCTGTAAGAGCACTGTGCAGAGCGAGTTGTTTCATAGCTTCCCAAAGAGCTGGAAGCAAGATGCTGTGGGGCCCAACTCGCCCTTTGGAAAGAAGCCTGCACGTTGTGCCTTTCAGCTCTAGGGCAAAGTAGCACACCCAGAGCAGAAGTCCTACTTCAGCCAGATCAGGCCTGCAAAGAAACTGCGTTTCACAGGCCTTTGGAAGAGATGTTCCCACTAGGCTGTAAGAGCACTGTGCAGAGCGAGTTGTTTCTTAGCTTCCCAAAGAGCTGGAAGCAAGATGCTGTGGGGCCCAACTCGCCCTTTGGAAAGAAGCCTGCGCGTTGTGCCTTTCAGCTCTAGGGCAAAGTAGCACACCCAGAGCAGAAGTCCTACTTCAGCCAGATCAGGCCTGCAAAGAAACTGCGTTTCACAGGCCTTTGGAAGAGATGTTCCCGGTAGGCTGTAAGAGCACTGTGCAGAGCGAGTTGTTCCTTAGCTTCCCAAAGAGCTGGAAGCAAGATGCTGTGGGGCCCAACTCGCCCTTTGGAAAGAAGCCTGCACGTTGTGCCTTTCAGCTCTAGGGCAAAGTAGCACACCCAGAGCAGAAGTCCTACTTCAGCCAGATCAGGCCTGCAAAGAAACTGCGTTTCACAGGCCTTTGGAAGACATGTTCCCGGTAGGCTGTAAGAGCACTGTGCAGAGCGAGTTGTTTCTTAGCTTCCCAAAGAGCTGGAAGCAAGATGCTGTGGGGCCCAACTCGCCCTTTGGAAAGAAGCCTGCACGTTGTGCCTTTCAGCTCTAGGGCAAAGTAGCACACCCAGAGCAGAAGTCCTACTTCAGCCAGATCAGGCCTGCAAAGAAACTGCGTTTCACAGGCCTTTGGAAGACATGTTCCCACTAGGCTGTAAGAGCACTGTGCAGAGCGAGTTGTTTCTTAGCTTCCCAAAGAGCTGGAAGCAAGATGCTGTGGGGCCCAACTCGCCCTTTGGAAAGAAGCCTACACGTTGTGCCTTTCATCTCTAGGGCAAAGTAGCACACCCAGAGCAGAAGTCCTACTTCAGCCAGATCAGGCCTGCAAAGAAACTGCGTTTCACAGGCCTTTGGAAGAGATGTTCCCACTAGGCTGTAAGAGCACTGTGCAGAGCGAGTTGTTTCTTAGCTTCCCAAAGAGCTGGAAGCAAGATGCTGTGGGGCCCAACTCGCCCTTTGGAAAGAAGCCTGCACGTTGTGCCTTTCAGCTCTAGGGCAAAGTAGCACACCCAGAGCAGAAGTCCTACTTCAGCCAGATCAGGCCTGCAAAGAGACTGCGTTTCACAGGCCTTTGGAAGAGATGTTCCCACTAGGCTGTAAGAGCACTGTGCAGAGCGAGTGGTTTCTTAGCTTCCCAAAGAGCTGGAAGCAAGATGCTGTGGGGCCCAACTCGCCCTTTGGAAAGAAGCCTGCACGTTGTGCCTTTCAGCTCTAGGGCAAAGTAGCACACCCAGAGCAGAAGTCCTACTTCAGCCAGATCAGGCCTGCAAAGAAACTGTGTTTCACAGGCCTTTGGAAGACATGTTCCCGGTAGGCTGTAAGAGCACTGTGCAGAGCGAGTTGTTTCTTAGCTTCCCAAAGAGCTGGAAGCAAGATGCTGTGGGGCCCAACTCGCCCTTTGGAAAGAAGCCTGCACGTTGTGCCTTTCAGCTCTAGGGCAAAGTAGCACACCCAGAGCAGAAGTCCTACTTCAGCCAGATCAGGCCTGCAAAGAAACTGCGTTTCTCAGGCCTTTGGAAGAGATGTTCCCACTAGGCTGTAAGAGCACTGTGCAGAGCGAGTTGTTTCTTAGCTTCCCAAAGAGCTGGAAGCAAGATGCTGTGGGGCCCAACTCGCCCTTTGGAAAGAAGCCTGCACGTTGTGCCTTTCATCTCTAGGGCAAAGTAGCACACCCAGAGCAGAAGTCCTACTTCAGCCAGATCAGGCCTGCAAAGAAACTGCGTTTCACAGGCCTTTGGAAGACATGTTCCCGGTAGGCTGTAAGAGCACTGTGCAGAGCGAGTTGTTTCTTAGCTTCCCAAAGAGCTGGAAGCAAGATGCTGTGGGGCCCAACTCGCCCTCTGGAAGGAAGCCTGCACGTTGTGCCTTTCAGCTCTAGGGCAAAGTAGCACACCCAGAGCAGAAGTCCTACTTCAGCCAGATCAGGCCTGCAAAGAAACTGCGTTTCACAGGCCTTTGGAAGAGATGTTCCCACTAGGCTGTAAGAGCACTGTGCAGAGCGAGTTGTTTCTTAGCTTCCCAAAGAGCTGGAAGCAAGATGCTGTGGGGCCCAACTCGCCCTTTGGAAAGAAGCCTGCACGTTGTGTCTTTCAGCTCTAGGGCAAAGTAGCACACCCAGAGCAGAAGTCCTACTTCAGCCAGATCAGGCCTGCAAAGAAACTGCATTTCACAGGCCTTTGGAAGAGATGTTCCCACTAGGCTGTAAGAGCACTGTGCATAGCGAGTTGTTTCTTAGCTTCCCAAAGAGCTGGAAGCAAGATGCTGTGGGGCCCAACTCGCCCTTTGGAAAGAAGCCTGCACGTTGTGCCTTTCAGCTGTAGGGCAAAGTAGCACACCCAGAGCAGAAGTCCTACTTCAGCCAGATCAGGCCTGCAAAGAAACTGCGTTTCACAGGCCTTTGGAAGACATGTTCCCACTAGGCTGTAAGAGCACTGTGCAGAGCGAGTTGTTTCTTAGCTTCCCGAAGAGCTGGAAGCAAGATGCTGTGGGGCCCAACTCGCCCTTTGGAAAGAAGCCTGCACGTTGTGCCTTTCAGCTCTAGGGCAAAGTAGCACACCCAGAGCAGAAGTCCTACTTCAGCCAGATCAGGCCTGCAAAGAAACTGCGTTTCACAGGCCTTTGGAAGAGATGTTCCCACTAGGCTGTAAGAGCACTGTGCAGAGCGAGTTGTTTCTTAGCTTCCCAAAGAGCTGGAAGCAAGATGCTGTGGGGCCCAACTCGCCCTTTGGAAAGAAGCCTGCACGTTGTGCCTTTCAGCTCTAGGGCAAAGTAGCACACCCAGAGCAGAAGTCCTACTTCAGCCAGATCAGGCCTGCAAAGAAACTGCGTTTCACAGGCCTTTGGAAGAGATGTTCCCACTAGGCTGTAAGAGCACTGTGCAGAGCGAGTTGTTTCTTAGCTTCCCAAAGAGCTGGAAGCAAGATGCTGTGGGGCCCAACTCGCCCTTTGGAAAGAAGCCTGCACGTTGTGCCTTTCAGCTCTAGGGCAAAGTAGCACACCCAGAGCAGAAGTCCTACTTCAGCCAGATCAGGCCTGCAAAGAAACTGCGTTTCACAGGCCTTTGGAAGAGATGTTCCCACTAGGCTGTAAGAGCACTGTGCAGAGCGAGTTGTTTCTTAGCTTCCCAAAGAGCTGGAAGCAAGATGCTGTGGGGCCCAACTCGCCCTTTGGAAAGAAGCCTACACGTTGTGCCTTTCAGCTCTAGGGCAAAGTAGCACACCCAGAGCAGAAGTCCTACTTCAGCCAGATCAGGCCTGCAAAGAAACTGCGTTTCACAGGCCTTTGGAAGAGATGTTCCCACTAGGCTGTAAGAGCACTGTGCAGAGCGAGTTGTTTCTTAGCTTCCCAAAGAGCTGGAAGCAAGATGCTGTGGGGCCCAACTCGCCCTTTGGAAAGAAGCCTGCACGTTGTGCCTTTCAGCTCTAGGGCAAAGTAGCACACCCAGAGCAGAAGTCCTACTTCAGCCAGATCAGGCCTGCAAAGAAACTGCGTTTCACAGGCCTTTGGAAGACATGTTCCCGGTAGGCTGTAAGAGCACTGTGCAGAGCGAGTTGTTTCTTAGCTTCCCAAAGAGCTGCAAGCAAGATGCTGTGGGGCCCAACTCGCCCTTTGGAAAGAAGCCTGCACGTTGTGCCTTTCAGCTCTAGGGCAAAGTAGCACACCCAGAGCAGAAGTCCTACTTCAGCCAGATCAGGCCTGCAAAGAAACTGCGTTTCACAGGCCTTTGGAAGAGATGTTCCCACTAGGCTGTAAGAGCACTGTGCATAGCGAGTTGTTTCTTAGCTTCCCAAAGAGCTGGAAGCAAGATGCTGTGGGGCCCAACTCGCCCTTTGGAAAGAAGCCTGCACGTTGTGCCTTTCAGCTGTAGGGCAAAGTAGCACACCCAGAGCAGAAGTCCTACTTCAGCCAGATCAGGCCTGCAAAGAAACTGCGTTTCACAGGCCTTTGGAAGACATGTTCCCACTAGGCTGTAAGAGCACTGTGCAGAGCGAGTTGTTTCTTAGCTTCCCGAAGAGCTGGAAGCAAGATGCTGTGGGGCCCAACTCGCCCTTTGGAAAGAAGCCTGCACGTTGTGCCTTTCAGCTCTAGGGCAAAGTAGCACACCCAGAGCAGAAGTCCTACTTCAGCCAGATCAGGCCTGCAAAGAAACTGCGTTTCACAGGCCTTTGGAAGAGATGTTCCCACTAGGCTGTAAGAGCACTGTGCAGAGCGAGTTGTTTCTTAGCTTCCCAAAGAGCTGGAAGCAAGATGCTGTGGGGCCCAACTCGCCCTTTGGAAAGAAGCCTGCACGTTGTGCCTTTCAGCTCTAGGGCAAAGTAGCACACCCAGAGCAGAAGTCCTACTTCAGCCAGATCAGGCCTGCAAAGAAACTGCGTTTCACAGGCCTTTGGAAGACATGTTCCCGGTAGGCTGTAAGAGCACTGTGCAGAGCGAGTTGTTTCTTAGCTTCCCAAAGAGCTGGAAGCAAGATGCTGTGGGGCCCAACTCGCCCTTTGGAAAGAAGCCTGCACGTTGTGCCTTTCAGCTCTAGGGCAAAGTAGCACACCCAGAGCAGAAGTCCTACTTCAGCCAGATCAGGCCTGCAAAGAAACTGCGTTTCACAGGCCTTTGGAAGACATGTTCCCGCTAGGCTGTAAGAGCACTGTGCAGAGCGAGTTGTTTCTTAGCTTCCCAAAGAGCTGGAAGCAAGATGCTGAGGGGCCCAACTCGCCCTTTGGAAAGAAGCCTGCACGTTGTGCCTTTCAGCTCTAGGGCAAAGTCGCACACCCAGAGCAGAAGTCCTACTTCAGCCAGATCAGGCCTGCAAAGAAACTGCGTTTCACAGGCCTTTGGAAGAGATGTTCCCACTAGGCTGTAAGAGCACTGTGCAGAGCGAGTTGTTTCTTAGCTTCCCAAAGAGCTGGAAGCAAGATGCTGTGTGGCCCAACTCGCCCTTTGGAAAGAAGCCTGCACGTTGTGCCTTTCAGCTCTAGGGCAAAGTAGCACACCCAGAGCAGAAGTCCTACTTCAGCCAGATCAGGCCTGCAAAGAGACTGCGTTTCACAGGCCTTTGGAAGAGATGTTCCCACTAGGCTGTAAGAGCACTGTGCAGAGCGAGTTGTTTCTTAGCTTCCCAAAGAGCTGGAAGCAAGATGCTGTGGGGCCCAACTCGCCCTTTGGAAAGAAGCCTGCACGTTGTGCCTTTCAGCTCTAGGGCAAAGTAGCACACCCAGAGCAGAAGTCCTACTTCAGCCAGATCAGGCCTGCAAAGAAACTGCGTTTCACAGGCCTTTGGAAGACATGTTCCCGGTAGGCTGTAAGAGCACTGTGCAGAGCGAGTTGTTTCTTAGCTTCCCAAAGAGCTGGAAGCAAGATGCTGTGGGGCCCAACTCGCCCTTTGGAAAGAAGCCTGCACGTTGTGCCTTTCAGCTCTAGGGCAAAGTAGCACACCCAGAGCAGAAGTCCTACTTCAGCCAGATCAGGCCTGCAAAGAAACTGCGTTTCACAGGCCTTTGGAAGAGATGTTCCCACTAGGCTGTAAGAGCACTGTGCAGAGCGAGTTGTTTCTTAGCTTCCCAAAGAGCTGGAAGCAAGATGCTGTGGGGCCCAACTCGCCCTTTGGAAAGAAGCCTGCACGTTGTGCCTTTCAGCTCTAGGGCAAAGTAGCACACCCAGAGCAGAAGTCCTACTTCAGCCAGATCAGGCCTGCAAAGAAACTGCATTTCACAGGCCTATGGAAGAGATGTTCCCACTAGGCTGTAAGAGCACTGTGCAGAGCGAGTTGTTTCTTAGCTTCCCAAAGAGCTGGAAGCAAGATGCTGTGGGGCCCAACTCGCCCTTTGGAAAGAAGCCTGCACGTTGTGCCTTTCAGCTCTAGGGCAAAGTAGCACACCCAGAGCAGAAGTCCTACTTCAGCCAGATCAGGCCTGCAAAGAGACTGCGTTTCACAGGCCTTTGGAAGAGATGTTCCCACTAGGCTGTAAGAGCACTGTGCAGAGCGAGTGGTTTCTTAGCTTCCCAAAGAGCTGGAAGCAAGATGCTGTGGGGCCCAACTCGCCCTTTGGAAAGAAGCCTGCACGTTGTGCCTTTCAGCTCTAGGGCAAAGTAGCACACCCAGAGCAGAAGTCCTACTTCAGCCAGATCAGGCCTGCAAAGAAACTGTGTTTCACAGGCCTTTGGAAGACATGTTCCCGGTAGGCTGTAAGAGCACTGTGCAGAGCGAGTTGTTTCTTAGCTTCCCAAAGAGCTGGAAGCAAGATGCTGTGGGGCCCAACTCGCCCTTTGGAAAGAAGCCTGCACGTTGTGCCTTTCAGCTCTAGGGCAAAGTAGCACACCCAGAGCAGAAGTCCTACTTCAGCCAGATCAGGCCTGCAAAGAAACTGCGTTTCACAGGCCTTTGGAAGAGATGTTCCCACTAGGCTGTAAGAGCACTGTGCAGAGCGAGTTGTTTCTTAGCTTCCCAAAGAGCTGGAAGCAAGATGCTGTGGGGCCCAACTCGCCCTTTGGAAAGAAGCCTGCACGTTGTGCCTTTCAGCTCTAGGGCAAAGTAGCACACCCAGAGCAGAAGTCCTACTTCAGCCAGATCAGGCCTGCAAAGAAACTGCGTTTCACAGGCCTTTGGAAGAGATGTTCCCACTAGGCTGTAAGAGCACTGTGCAGAGCGAGTTGTTTCTTAGCTTCCCAAAGAGCTGGAAGCAAGATGCTGTGGGGCCCAACTCGCCCTTTGGAAAGAAGCCTGCACGTTGTGCCTTTCAGCTCTAGGGCAAAGTAGCACACCCAGAGCAGAAGTCCTACTTCAGCCAGATCAGGCCTGCAAAGAAACTGCGTTTCACAGGCCTTTGGAAGAGATGTTCCCACTAGGCTGTAAGAGCACTGTGCAGAGCGAGTTGTTTCTTAGCTTCCCAAAGAGCTGGAAGCAAGATGCTGTGGGGCCCAACTCGCCCTTTGGAAAGAAGCCTGCACGTTGTGCCTTTCAGCTCTAGGGCAAAGTAGCACACCCAGAGCAGAAGTCCTACTTCAGCCAGATCAGGCCTGCAAAGAAACTGCGTTTCACAGGCCTTTGGAAGAGATGTTCCCACTAGGCTGTAAGAGCACTGTGCAGAGCGAGTTGTTTCTTAGCTTCCCAAAGAGCTGGAAGCAAGATGCTGTGGGGCCCAACTCGCCCTTTGGAAAGAAGCCTGCACGTTGTGCCTTTCAGCTCTAGGGCAAAGTAGCACACCCAGAGCAGAAGTCCTACTTCAGCCAGATCAGGCCTGCAAAGAAACTGCGTTTCACAGGCCTTTGGAAGACATGTTCCCACTAGGCTGTAAGAGCACTGTGCAGAGCGAGTTGTTTCCTAGCTTCCCGAAGAGCTAGAAGCAAGATGCTGTGGGGCCCAACTCGCCCTTTGGAAAGAAGCCTGCACGTTGTGCCTTTCAGCTCTAGGGCAAAGTAGCACACCCAGAGCAGAAGTCCTACTTCAGCCAGATCAGGCCTGCAAAGAAACTGCGTTTCACAGGCCTTTGGAAGACATGTTCCCGGTAGGCTGTAAGAGCACTGTGCAGAGCGAGTTGTTTCTTAGCTTCCCAAAGGGCTGGAAGCAAGATGCTGTGTGGCCCAACTCGCCCTTTGGAAAGAAGCCTGCACGTTGTGCCTTTCAGCTCTAGGGCAAAGTCGCACACCCAGAGCAGAAGTCCTACTTCAGCCAGATCAGGCCTGCAAAGAGACTGCGTTTCACAGGCCTTTGGAAGAGATGTTCCCACTAGGCTGTAAGAGCACTGTGCAGAGCGAGTTGTTTCTTAGCTTCCCAAAGAGCTGGAAGCAAGATGCTGTGGGGCCCAACTCGCCCTTTGGAAAGAAGCCTGCACGTTGTGCCTTTCAGCTCTAGGGCAAAGTAGCACACCCAGAGCAGAAGTCCTACTTCAGCCAGATCAGGCCTGCAAAGAAACTGCGTTTCACAGGCCTTTGGAAGACATGTTCCCGGTAGGCTGTAAGAGCACTGTGCAGAGCGAGTTGTTTCTTAGCTTCCCAAAGAGCTGGAAGCAAGATGCTGTGGGGCCCAACTCGCCCTCTGGAAAGAAGCCTGCACGTTGTGCCTTTCAGCTCTAGGGCAAAGTAGCACACCCAGAGCAGAAGTCCTACTTCAGCCAGATCAGGCCTGCAAAGAAACTGCGTTTCACAGGCCTTTGGAAGAGATGTTCCCACTAGGCTGTAAGAGCACTGTGCAGAGCGAGTTGTTTCTTAGCTTCCCAAAGAGCTGGAAGCAAGATGCTGTGGGGCCCAAATCGCCCTTTGGAAAGAAGCCTGCACGTTGTGTCTTTCAGCTCTAGGGCAAAGTAGCACACCCAGAGCAGAAGTCCTACTTCAGCCAGATCAGGCCTGCAAAGAAACTGCGTTTCACAGGCCTTTGGAAGAGATGTTCCCACTAGGCTGTAAGAGCACTGTGCATAGCGAGTTGTTTCTTAGCTTCCCAAAGAGCTGGAAGCAAGATGCTGTGGGGCCCAACTCGCCCTTTGGAAAGAAGCCTGCACGTTGTGCCTTTCAGCTGTAGGGCAAAGTAGCACACCCAGAGCAGAAGTCCTACTTCAGCCAGATCAGGCCTGCAAAGAAACTGCGTTTCACAGGCCTTTGGAAGACATGTTCCCACTAGGCTGTAAGAGCACTGTGCAGAGCGAGTTGTTTCTTAGCTTCCCGAAGAGCTGGAAGCAAGATGCTGTGGGGCCCAACTCGCCCTTTGGAAAGAAGCCTGCACGTTGTGCCTTTCAGCTCTAGGGCAAAGTAGCACACCCAGAGCAGAAGTCCTACTTCAGCCAGATCAGGCCTGCAAAGAAACTGCGTTTCACAGGCCTTTGGAAGAGATGTTCCCACTAGGCTGTAAGAGCACTGTGCAGAGCGAGTTGTTTCTTAGCTTCCCAAAGAGCTGGAAGCAAGATGCTGTGGGGCCCAACTCGCCCTTTGGAAAGAAGCCTGCACGTTGTGCCTTTCAGCTCTAGGGCAAAGTAGCACACCCAGAGCAGAAGTCCTACTTCAGCCAGATCAGGCCTGCAAAGAAACTGCGTTTCACAGGCCTTTGGAAGAGATGTTCCCACTAGGCTGTAAGAGCACTGTGCAGAGCGAGTTGTTTCTTAGCTTCCCAAAGAACTGGAAGCAAGATGCTGTGGGGCCCAAATCGCCCTTTGGAAAGAAGCCTGCACGTTGTGCCTTTCAGCTCTAGGGCAAAGTAGCACACCCAGAGCAGAAGTCCTACTTCAGCCAGATCAGGCCTGCAAAGAAACTGCGTTTCACAGGCCTTTGGAAGAGATGTTCCCACTAGGCTGTAAGAGCACTGTGCAGAGCGAGTTGTTTCTTAGCTTCCCAAAGAGCTGGAAGCAAGATGCTGTGGGGCACAACTCGCCCTTTGAAAAGAAGCCTGCACGTAGTGCCTTTCAGCTCTAGGGCAAAGTAGCACACCCAGAGCAGAAGTCCTACTTCAGCCAGATCAGGCCTGCAAAGAAACTGCGTTTCACAGGCCTTTGGAAGAGATGTTCCCACTAGGCTGTAAGAGCACTGTGCAGAGCGAGTTGTTTCTTAGCTTCCCAAAGAGCTGGAAGCAAGATGCTGTGGGGCCCAACTCGCCCTTTGGAAAGAAGCCTGCAGGTTGTGCCTTTCAGCTCTAGGGCAAAGTAGCACACCCAGAGCAGAAGTCCTACTTCAGCCAGATCAGGCCTGCAAAGAAACTGCGTTTCACAGGCCTTTGGAAGAGATGTTCCCACTAGGCTGTAAGAGCACTGTGCAGAGCGAGTTGTTTCTTAGCTTCCCAAAGAGCTGGAAGCAAGATGCTGTGGGGCCCAACTCGCCCTTTGGAAAGAAGCCTGCACGTTGTGCCTTTCAGCTCTAGGGCAAAGTAGCACACCCAGAGCAGAAGTCCTACTTCAGCCAGATCAGGCCTGCAAAGAAACTGCGTTTCACAGGCCTTTGGAAGAGATGTTCCCACTAGGCTGTAAGAGCACTGTGCAGAGCGAGTTGTTTCTTAGCTTCCCAAAGAGCTGGAAGCAAGATGCTGTGGGGCCCAACTCGCCCTTTGGAAAGAAGCCTACACGTTGTGCCTTTCATCTCTAGGGCAAAGTAGCACACCCAGAGCAGAAGTCCTACTTCAGCCAGATCAGGCCTGCAAAGAAACTGCGTTTCACAGGCCTTTGGAAGAGATGTTCCCGGTAGGCTGTAAGAGCACTGTGCAGAGCGAGTGGTTTCTTAGCTTCCCAAAGAGCTGGAAGCAAGATGCTGTGGGGCCCAACTCGCCCTTTGGAAAGAAGCCTGCACGTTGTGCCTTTCAGCTCTAGGGCAAAGTAGCACACCCAGAGCAGAAGTCCTACTTCAGCCAGATCAGGCCTGCAAAGAGACTGCGTTTCACAGGCCTTTGGAAGAGATGTTCCCACTAGGCTGTAAGAGCACTGTGCAGAGCGAGTGGTTTCTTAGCTTCCCAAAGAGCTGGAAGCAAGATGCTGTGGGGCCCAACTCGCCCTTTGGAAAGAAGCCTGCACGTTGTGCCTTTCAGCTCTAGGGCAAAGTAGCACACCCAGAGCAGAAGTCCTACTTCAGCCAGATCAGGCCTGCAAAGAAACTGCGTTTCACAGGCCTTTGGAAGACATGTTCCCGGTAGGCTGTAAGAGCACTGTGCAGAGCGAGTTGTTTCTTAGCTTCCCAAAGAGCTGGAAGCAAGATGCTGTGGGGCCCAACTCGCCCTTTGGAAAGAAGCCTGCACGTTGTGCCTTTCAGCTCTAGGGCAAAGTAGCACACCCAGAGCAGAAGTCCTACTTCAGCCAGATCAGGCCTGCAAAGAAACTGCGTTTCACAGGCCTTTGGAAGAGATGTTCCCACTAGGCTGTAAGAGCACTGTGCAGAGCGAGTTGTTTCTTAGCTTCCCAAAGAGCTGGAAGCAAGATGCTGTGGGGCCCAACTTGCCCTTTGGAAAGAAGCCTGCACGTTGTGCCTTTCAGCTCTAGGGCAAAGTAGCACACCCAGAGCAGAAGTCCTACTTCAGCCAGATCAGGCCTGCAAAGAAACTGCGTTTCACAGGCCTTTGGAAGAGATGTTCCCACTAGGCTGTAAGAGCACTGTGCAGAGCGAGTTGTTTCTTAGCTTCCCAAAGAGCTGGAAGCAAGATGCTGTGGGGCCCAACTCGCCCTTTGGAAAGAAGCCTGCACGTTGTGCCTTTCATCTCTAGGGCAAAGTAGCACACCCAGAGCAGAAGTCCTACTTCAGCCAGATCAGGCCTGCAAAGAAACTGCGTTTCACAGGCCTTTGGAAGAGATGTTCCCACTAGGCTGTAAGAGCACTGTGCAGAGCGAGTTGTTTCTTAGCTTCCCAAAGAGCTGGAAGCAAGATGCTGTGGGGCCCAACTCGCCCTTTGGAAAGAAGCCTGCACGTTGTGCCTTTCAGCTCTAGGGCAAAGTAGCACACCCAGAGCAGAAGTCCTACTTCAGCCAGATCAGGCCTGCAAAGAAACTGCGTTTCACAGGCCTTTGGAAGAGATGTTCCCACTAGGCTGTAAGAGCACTGTGCAGAGCGAGTTGTTTCTTAGCTTCCCAAAGAGCTGGAAGCAAGATGCTGTGGGGCCCAACTCGCCCTTTGGAAAGAAGCCTGCACGTTGTGCCTTTCAGCTCTAGGGCAAAGTAGCACACCCAGAGCAGAAGTCCTACTTCAGCCAGATCAGGCCTGCAAAGAAACTGCGTTTCACAGGCCTTTGGAAGAGATGTTCCCGGTAGGCTGTAAGAGCACTGTGCAGAGCGAGTTGTTTCTTAGCTTCCCAAAGAGCTGGAAGCAAGATGCTGTGGGGCCCAACTCGCCCTTTGGAAAGAAGCCTGCACGTTGTGCCTTTCAGCTCTAGGGCAAAGTAGCACACCCAGAGCAGAAGTCCTACTTCAGCCAGATCAGGCCTGCAAAGAAACTGCGTTTCACAGGCCTTTGGAAGAGATGTTCCCACTAGGCTGTAAGAGCACTGTGCAGAGCGAGTTGTTTCTTAGCTTCCCAAAGAGCTGGAAGCAAGATGCTGTGGGGCCCAACTCGCCCTTTGGAAAGAAGCCTGCACGTTGTGCCTTTCAGCTCTAGGGCAAAGTAGCACACCCAGAGCAGAAGTCCTACTTCAGCCAGATCAGGCCTGCAAAGAAACTGCGTTTCACAGGCCTATGGAAGAGATGTTCCCACTAGGCTGTAAGAGCACTGTGCAGAGCGAGTTGTTTCTTAGCTTCCCAAAGAGCTGGAAGCAAGATGCTGTGGGGCCCAACTCGCCCTTTGGAAAGAAGCCTGCACGTTGTGCCTTTCAGCTCTAGGGCAAAGTAGCACACCCAGAGCAGAAGTCCTACTTCAGCCAGATCAGGCCTGCAAAGAAACTGCGTTTCACAGGCCTTTGGAAGAGATGTTCCCACTAGGCTGTAAGAGCACTGTGCAGAGCGAGTTGTTTCTTAGCTTCCCAAAGAGCTGGAAGCAAGATGCTGTGGGGCCCAACTCGCCCTTTGGAAAGAAGCCTGCACGTTGTGCCTTTCAGCTCTAGGGCAAAGTAGCACACCCAGAGCAGAAGTCCTACTTCAGCCAGATCAGGCCTGCAAAGAAACTGCGTTTCACAGGCCTATGGAAGAGATGTTCCCACTAGGCTGTAAGAGCACTGTGCAGAGCGAGTTGTTTCTTAGCTTCCCAAAGAGCTGGAAGCAAGATGATGTGGGGCCCAACTCGCCCTTTGGAAAGAAGCCTGCACGTTGTGCCTTTCAGCTCTAGGGCAAAGTAGCACACCCAGAGCAGAAGTCCTACTTCAGCCAGATCAGGCCTGCAAAGAAACTGCGTTTCACAGGCCTTTGGAAGAGATGTTCCCGGTAGGCTGTAAGAGCACTGTGCAGAGCGAGTTGTTTCTTAGCTTCCCAAAGAGCTGGAAGCAAGATGCTGTGGGGCCCAACTCGCCCTTTGGAAAGAAGCCTGCACGTTGTGCCTTTCAGCTCTAGGGCAAAGTAGCACACCCAGAGCAGAAGTCCTACTTCAGCCAGATCAGGCCTGCAAAGAAACTGCGTTTCACAGGCCTTTGGAAGAGATGTTCCCACTAGGCTGTAAGAGCACTGTGCAGAGCGAGTTGTTTCTTAGCTTCCCAAAGAGCTGGAAGCAAGATGCTGTGGGGCCCAACTCGCCCTTTGGAAAGAAGCCTGCACGTTGTGCCTTTCAGCTCTAGGGCAAAGTAGCACACCCAGAGCAGAAGTCCTACTTCAGCCAGATCAGGCCTGCAAAGAAACTGCGTTTCACAGGCCTATGGAAGAGATGTTCCCACTAGGCTGTAAGAGCACTGTGCAGAGCGAGTTGTTTCTTAGCTTCCCAAAGAGCTGGAAGCAAGATGCTGTGGGGCCCAACTCGCCCTTTGGAAAGAAGCCTGCACGTTGTGCCTTTCAGCTCTAGGGCAAAGTAGCACACCCAGAGCAGAAGTCCTACTTCAGCCAGATCAGGCCTGCAAAGAAACTGCGTTTCACAGGCCTTTGGAAGAGATGTTCCCACTAGGCTGTAAGAGCACTATGCAGAGCGAGTTGTTTCTTAGCTTCCCAAAGAGCTGGAAGCAAGATGCTGTGGGGCCCAACTCGCCCTTTGGACAGAAGCCTGCACGTTGTGCCTTTCAGCTCTAGGGCAGAGTAGCACACCCAGAGCAGAAGTCCTACTTCAGCCAGATCAGGCCTGCAAAGAAACTGCGTTTCACAGGCCTTTGGAAGAGATGTTCCCACTAGGCTGTAAGAGCACTGTGCAGAGCGAGTTGTTTCTTAGCTTCCCAAAGAGCTGGAAGCAAGATGCTGTGGGGCCCAACTCGCCCTTTGGAAAGAAGCCTGCACGTTGTGCCTTTCAGCTCTAGGGCAAAGTAGCACACCCAGAGCAGAAGTCCTACTTCAGCCAGATCAGGCCTGCAAAGAAACTGCGTTTCACAGGCCTTTGGAAGAGATGTTCCCGGTAGGCTGAAAGAGCACTGTGCAGAGCGAGTTGTTTCTTAGCTTCCCAAAGAGCTGGAAGCAAGATGCTGTGGGGCCCAACTCGCCCTTTGGAAAGAAGCCTGCACGTTGTGCCTTTCAGCTCTAGGGCAAAGTAGCACACCCAGAGCAGAAGTCCTACTTCAGCCAGATCAGGCCTGCAAAGAAACTGCGTTTCACAGGCCTTTGGAAGAGATGTTCCCACTAGGCTGTAAGAGCACTGTGCAGAGCGAGTTGTTTCTTAGCTTCCCAAAGAGCTGGAAGCAAGATGCTGTGGGGCCCAACTCGCCCTTTGGAAAGAAGCCTGCACGTTGTGCCTTTCAGCTCTAGGGCAAAGTAGCACACCCAGAGCAGAAGTCCTACTTCAGCCAGATCAGGCCTGCAAAGAAACTGCGTTTCACAGGCCTATGGAAGAGATGTTCCCACTAGGCTGTAAGAGCACTGTGCAGAGCGAGTTGTTTCTTAGCTTCCCAAAGAGCTGGAAGCAAGATGCTGTGGGGCCCAACTCGCCCTTTGGAAAGAAGCCTGCACGTTGTGCCTTTCAGCTCTAGGGCAAAGTAGCACACCCAGAGCAGAAGTCCTACTTCAGCCAGATCAGGCCTGCAAAGAAACTGCGTTTCACAGGCCTTTGGAAGACATGTTCCCGCTAGGCTGTAAGAGCACTGTGCAGAGCGAGTTGTTTCTTAGCTTCCCAAAGAGCTGGAAGCAAGATGCTGTGGGGCCCAACTCGCCCTTTGGACAGAAGCCTGCACGTTGTGCCTTTCAGCTCTAGGGCAGAGTAGCACACCCAGAGCAGAAGTCCTACTTCAGCCAGATCAGGCCTGCAAAGAAACTGCGTTTCACAGGCCTTTGGAAGAGATGTTCCCACTAGGCTGTAAGAGCACTGTGCAGAGCGAGTTGTTTCTTAGCTTCCCAAAGAGCTGGAAGCAAGATGCTGTGGGGCCCAACTCGCCCTTTGGAAAGAAGCCTGCACGTTGTGCCTTTCAGCTCTAGGGCAAAGTAGCACACCCAGAGCAGAAGTCCTACTTCAGCCAGATCAGGCCTGCAAAGAAACTGCGTTTCACAGGCCTTTGGAAGAGATGTTCCCACTAGGCTGTAAGAGCACTGTGCAGAGCGAGTTGTTTCTTAGCTTCCCAAAGAGCTGGAAGCAAGATGCTGTGGGGCCCAACTCGCCCTTTGGAAAGAAGCCTGCACGTTGTGCCTTTCAGCTCTAGGGCAAAGTAGCACACCCAGAGCAGAAGTCCTACTTCAGCCAGATCAGGCCTGCAAAGAAACTGCGTTTCACAGGCCTTTGGAAGAGATGTTCCCGGTAGGCTGAAAGAGCACTGTGCAGAGCGAGTTGTTTCTTAGCTTCCCAAAGAGCTGGAAGCAAGATGCTGTGGGGCCCAACTCGCCCTTTGGAAAGAAGCCTGCACGTTGTGCCTTTCAGCTCTAGGGCAAAGTAGCACACCCAGAGCAGAAGTCCTACTTCAGCCAGATCAGGCCTGCAAAGAAACTGCGTTTCACAGGCCTTTGGAAGAGATGTTCCCACTAGGCTGTAAGAGCACTGTGCAGAGCGAGTTGTTTCTTAGCTTCCCAAAGAGCTGGAAGCAAGATGCTGTGGGGCCCAACTCGCCCTTTGGAAAGAAGCCTGCACGTTGTGCCTTTCAGCTCTAGGGCAAAGTAGCACACCCAGAGCAGAAGTCCTACTTCAGCCAGATCAGGCCTGCAAAGAAACTGCGTTTCACAGGCCTTTGGAAGAGATGTTCCCACTAGGCTGTAAGAGCACTGTGCAGAGCGAGTTGTTTCTTAGCTTCCCAAAGAGCTGGAAGCAAGATGCTGTGGGGCCCAACTCGCCCTTTGGAAAGAAGCCTGCACGTTGTGCCTTTCAGCTCTAGGGCAAAGTAGCACACCCAGAGCAGAAGTCCTACTTCAGCCAGATCAGGCCTGCAAAGAAACTGCGTTTCACAGGCCTTTGGAAGAGATGTTAGCACTAGGCTGTAAGAGCACTGTGCAGAGCGAGTTGTTTCTTAGCTTCCCAAAGAGCTGGAAGCAAGATGCTGTGGGGCCCAACTCGCCCTTTGGAAAGAAGCCTGCACGTTGTGCCTTTCAGCTCTAGGGCAAAGTAGCACACCCAGAGCAGAAGTCCTACTTCAGCCAGATCAGGCCTGCAAAGAAACTGCGTTTCACAGGCCTTTGGAAGAGATGTTCCCACTAGGCTGTAAGAGCACTGTGCAGAGCGAGTTGTTTCTTAGCTTCCCAAAGAGCTGGAAGCAAGATGCTGTGGGGCCCAACTCGCCCTTTGGAAAGAAGCCTACACGTTGTGCCTTTCAGCTCTAGGGCAAAGTAGCACACCCAGAGCAGAAGTCCTACTTCAGCCAGATCAGGCCTGCAAAGAAACTGCGTTTCACAGGCCTTTGGAAGAGATGTTCCCACTAGGCTGTAAGAGCACTGTGCAGAGCGAGTTGTTTCTTAGCTTCCCAAAGAGCTGGAAGCAAGATGCTGTGGGGCCCAACTCGTCCTTTGGAAAGAAGCCTGCACGTTGTGCCTTTCAGCTCTAGGGCAAAGTAGCACACCCAGAGCAGAAGTCCTACTTCAGCCAGATCAGGCCTGCAAAGAAACTGCGTTTCACAGGCCTTTGGAAGACATGTTCCCGGTAGGCTGTAAGAGCACTGTGCAGAGCGAGTTGTTTCTTAGCTTCCCAAAGAGCTGGAAGCAAGATGCTGTGGGGCCCAACTCGCCCTTTGGAAAGAAGCCTGCACGTTGTGCCTTTCAGCTCTAGGGCAAAGTAGCACACCCAGAGCAGAAGTCCTACTTCAGCCAGATCAGGCCTGCAAAGAAACTGCGTTTCACAGGCCTTTGGAAGACATGTTCCCGCTAGGCTGTAAGAGCACTGTGCAGAGCGAGTTGTTTATTAGCCTCCCAAAGAGCTAGAAGCAAGATGCTGTGGGGCCCAACTCGCCCTTTGGAAAGAAGCCTGCACGTTGTGCCTTTCAGCTCTAGGGCAAAGTCGCACACCCAGAGCAGAAGTCCTATTTCAGCCAGATCAGGCCTGCAAAGAAACTGCGTTTCACAGGCCTTTGGAAGAGATGTTCCCACTAGGCTGTAAGAGCACTGTGCAGAGCGAGTTGTTTCTTAGCTTCCCAAAGAGCTGGAAGCAAGATGCTGTGGGGCCCAACTCGCCCTTTGGAAAGAAGCCTACACGTTGTGCCTTTCATCTCTAGGGCAAAGTAGCACACCCAGAGCAGAAGTCCTACTTCAGCCAGATCAGGCCTGCAAAGAAACTGCGTTTCACAGGCCTTTGGAAGAGATGTTCCCGGTAGGCTGTAAGAGCACTTTGCAGAGCGAGTGGTTTCTTAGCTTCCCAAAGAGCTGGAAGCAAGATGCTGTGGGGCCCAACTCGCCCTTTGGAAAGAAGCCTGCACGTTGTGCCTTTCAGCTCTAGGGCAAAGTAGCACACCCAGAGCAGAAGTCCTACTTCAGCCAGATCAGGCCTGCAAAGAGACTGCGTTTCACAGGCCTTTGGAAGAGATGTTCCAACTAGGCTGTAAGAGCACTGTGCAGAGCGAGTGGTTTCTTAGCTTCCCAAAGAGCTGGAAGCAAGATGCTGTGGGGCCCAACTCGCCCTTTGGAAAGAAGCCTGCACGTTGTGCCTTTCAGCTCTAGGGCAAAGTAGCACACCCAGAGCAGAAGTCCTACTTCAGCCAGATCAGGCCTGCAAAGAAACTGCGTTTCACAGGCCTTTGGAAGAGATGTTCCCGGTAGGCTGTAAGAGCACTGTGCAGAGCGAGTTGTTTCTTAGCTTCCCAAAGAGCTGGAAGCAAGATGCTGTGGGGCCCAACTCGCCCTTTGGAAAGAAGCCTGCACGTTGTGCCTTTCAGCTCTAGGGCAAAGTAGCACACCCAGAGCAGAAGTCCTACTTCAGCCAGATCAGGCCTGCAAAGAAACTGCGTTTCACAGGCCTTTGGAAGAGATGTTCCCACTAGGCTGTAAGAGCACTGTGCAGAGCGAGTTGTTTCTTAGCTTCCCAAAGAGCTGGAAGCAAGATGCTGTGGGGCCCAACTCGCCCTTTGGAAAGAAGCCTGCACGTTGTGCCTTTCAGCTCTAGGGCAAAGTAGCACACCCAGAGCAGAAGTCCTACTTCAGCCAGATCAGGCCTGCAAAGAAACTGCGTTTCACAGGCCTATGGAAGAGATGTTCCCACTAGGCTGTAAGAGCACTGTGCAGAGCGAGTTGTTTCTTAGCTTCCCAAAGAGCTGGAAGCAAGATGCTGTGGGGCCCAACTCGCCCTTTGGAAAGAAGCCTGCACGTTGTGCCTTTCAGCTCTAGGGCAAAGTAGCACACCCAGAGCAGAAGTCCTACTTCAGCCAGATCAGGCCTGCAAAGAAACTGCGTTTCACAGGCCTTTGGAAGAGATGTTCCCACTAGGCTGTAAGAGCACTATGCAGAGCGAGTTGTTTCTTAGCTTCCCAAAGAGCTGGAAGCAAGATGCTGTGGGGCCCAACTCGCCCTTTGGACAGAAGCCTGCACGTTGTGCCTTTCAGCTCTAGGGCAGAGTAGCACACCCAGAGCAGAAGTCCTACTTCAGCCAGATCAGGCCTGCAAAGAAACTGCGTTTCACAGGCCTTTGGAAGAGATGTTCCCACTAGGCTGTAAGAGCACTGTGCAGAGCGAGTTGTTTCTTAGCTTCCCAAAGAGCTGGAAGCAAGATGCTGTGGGGCCCAACTCGCCCTTTGGAAAGAAGCCTGCACGTTGTGCCTTTCAGCTCTAGGGCAAAGTAGCACACCCAGAGCAGAAGTCCTACTTCAGCCAGATCAGGCCTGCAAAGAAACTGCGTTTCACAGGCCTTTGGAAGAGATGTTCCCGGTAGGCTGAAAGAGCACTGTGCAGAGCGAGTTGTTTCTTAGCTTCCCAAAGAGCTGGAAGCAAGATGCTGTGGGGCCCAACTCGCCCTTTGGAAAGAAGCCTGCACGTTGTGCCTTTCAGCTCTAGGGCAAAGTAGCACACCCAGAGCAGAAGTCCTACTTCAGCCAGATCAGGCCTGCAAAGAAACTGCGTTTCACAGGCCTTTGGAAGAGATGTTCCCACTAGGCTGTAAGAGCACTGTGCAGAGCGAGTTGTTTCTTAGCTTCCCAAAGAGCTGGAAGCAAGATGCTGTGGGGCCCAACTCGCCCTTTGGAAAGAAGCCTGCACGTTGTGCCTTTCAGCTCTAGGGCAAAGTAGCACACCCAGAGCAGAAGTCCTACTTCAGCCAGATCAGGCCTGCAAAGAAACTGCGTTTCACAGGCCTATGGAAGAGATGTTCCCACTAGGCTGTAAGAGCACTGTGCAGAGCGAGTTGTTTCTTAGCTTCCCAAAGAGCTGGAAGCAAGATGCTGTGGGGCCCAACTCGCCCTTTGGAAAGAAGCCTGCACGTTGTGCCTTTCAGCTCTAGGGCAAAGTAGCACACCCAGAGCAGAAGTCCTACTTCAGCCAGATCAGGCCTGCAAAGAAACTGCGTTTCACAGGCCTTTGGAAGACATGTTCCCGCTAGGCTGTAAGAGCACTGTGCAGAGCGAGTTGTTTCTTAGCTTCCCAAAGAGCTGGAAGCAAGATGCTGTGGGGCCCAACTCGCCCTTTGGACAGAAGCCTGCACGTTGTGCCTTTCAGCTCTAGGGCAGAGTAGCACACCCAGAGCAGAAGTCCTACTTCAGCCAGATCAGGCCTGCAAAGAAACTGCGTTTCACAGGCCTTTGGAAGAGATGTTCCCACTAGGCTGTAAGAGCACTGTGCAGAGCGAGTTGTTTCTTAGCTTCCCAAAGAGCTGGAAGCAAGATGCTGTGGGGCCCAACTCGCCCTTTGGAAAGAAGCCTGCACGTTGTGCCTTTCAGCTCTAGGGCAAAGTAGCACACCCAGAGCAGAAGTCCTACTTCAGCCAGATCAGGCCTGCAAAGAAACTGCGTTTCACAGGCCTTTGGAAGAGATGTTCCCACTAGGCTGTAAGAGCACTGTGCAGAGCGAGTTGTTTCTTAGCTTCCCAAAGAGCTGGAAGCAAGATGCTGTGGGGCCCAACTCGCCCTTTGGAAAGAAGCCTGCACGTTGTGCCTTTCAGCTCTAGGGCAAAGTAGCACACCCAGAGCAGAAGTCCTACTTCAGCCAGATCAGGCCTGCAAAGAAACTGCGTTTCACAGGCCTTTGGAAGAGATGTTCCCGGTAGGCTGAAAGAGCACTGTGCAGAGCGAGTTGTTTCTTAGCTTCCCAAAGAGCTGGAAGCAAGATGCTGTGGGGCCCAACTCGCCCTTTGGAAAGAAGCCTGCACGTTGTGCCTTTCAGCTCTAGGGCAAAGTAGCACACCCAGAGCAGAAGTCCTACTTCAGCCAGATCAGGCCTGCAAAGAAACTGCGTTTCACAGGCCTTTGGAAGAGATGTTCCCACTAGGCTGTAAGAGCACTGTGCAGAGCGAGTTGTTTCTTAGCTTCCCAAAGAGCTGGAAGCAAGATGCTGTGGGGCCCAACTCGCCCTTTGGAAAGAAGCCTGCACGTTGTGCCTTTCAGCTCTAGGGCAAAGTAGCACACCCAGAGCAGAAGTCCTACTTCAGCCAGATCAGGCCTGCAAAGAAACTGCGTTTCACAGGCCTTTGGAAGAGATGTTCCCACTAGGCTGTAAGAGCACTGTGCAGAGCGAGTTGTTTCTTAGCTTCCCAAAGAGCTGGAAGCAAGATGCTGTGGGGCCCAACTCGCCCTTTGGAAAGAAGCCTGCACGTTGTGCCTTTCAGCTCTAGGGCAAAGTAGCACACCCAGAGCAGAAGTCCTACTTCAGCCAGATCAGGCCTGCAAAGAAACTGCGTTTCACAGGCCTTTGGAAGAGATGTTAGCACTAGGCTGTAAGAGCACTGTGCAGAGCGAGTTGTTTCTTAGCTTCCCAAAGAGCTGGAAGCAAGATGCTGTGGGGCCCAACTCGCCCTTTGGAAAGAAGCCTGCACGTTGTGCCTTTCAGCTCTAGGGCAAAGTAGCACACCCAGAGCAGAAGTCCTACTTCAGCCAGATCAGGCCTGCAAAGAAACTGCGTTTCACAGGCCTTTGGAAGAGATGTTCCCACTAGGCTGTAAGAGCACTGTGCAGAGCGAGTTGTTTCTTAGCTTCCCAAAGAGCTGGAAGCAAGATGCTGTGGGGCCCAACTCGCCCTTTGGAAAGAAGCCTACACGTTGTGCCTTTCAGCTCTAGGGCAAAGTAGCACACCCAGAGCAGAAGTCCTACTTCAGCCAGATCAGGCCTGCAAAGAAACTGCGTTTCACAGGCCTTTGGAAGAGATGTTCCCACTAGGCTGTAAGAGCACTGTGCAGAGCGAGTTGTTTCTTAGCTTCCCAAAGAGCTGGAAGCAAGATGCTGTGGGGCCCAACTCGTCCTTTGGAAAGAAGCCTGCACGTTGTGCCTTTCAGCTCTAGGGCAAAGTAGCACACCCAGAGCAGAAGTCCTACTTCAGCCAGATCAGGCCTGCAAAGAAACTGCGTTTCACAGGCCTTTGGAAGACATGTTCCCGGTAGGCTGTAAGAGCACTGTGCAGAGCGAGTTGTTTCTTAGCTTCCCAAAGAGCTGGAAGCAAGATGCTGTGGGGCCCAACTCGCCCTTTGGAAAGAAGCCTGCACGTTGTGCCTTTCAGCTCTAGGGCAAAGTAGCACACCCAGAGCAGAAGTCCTACTTCAGCCAGATCAGGCCTGCAAAGAAACTGCGTTTCACAGGCCTTTGGAAGACATGTTCCCGCTAGGCTGTAAGAGCACTGTGCAGAGCGAGTTGTTTATTAGCCTCCCAAAGAGCTAGAAGCAAGATGCTGTGGGGCCCAACTCGCCCTTTGGAAAGAAGCCTGCACGTTGTGCCTTTCAGCTCTAGGGCAAAGTCGCACACCCAGAGCAGAAGTCCTATTTCAGCCAGATCAGGCCTGCAAAGAAACTGCGTTTCACAGGCCTTTGGAAGAGATGTTCCCACTAGGCTGTAAGAGCACTGTGCAGAGCGAGTTGTTTCTTAGCTTCCCAAAGAGCTGGAAGCAAGATGCTGTGGGGCCCAACTCGCCCTTTGGAAAGAAGCCTACACGTTGTGCCTTTCATCTCTAGGGCAAAGTAGCACACCCAGAGCAGAAGTCCTACTTCAGCCAGATCAGGCCTGCAAAGAAACTGCGTTTCACAGGCCTTTGGAAGAGATGTTCCCGGTAGGCTGTAAGAGCACTTTGCAGAGCGAGTGGTTTCTTAGCTTCCCAAAGAGCTGGAAGCAAGATGCTGTGGGGCCCAACTCGCCCTTTGGAAAGAAGCCTGCACGTTGTGCCTTTCAGCTCTAGGGCAAAGTAGCACACCCAGAGCAGAAGTCCTACTTCAGCCAGATCAGGCCTGCAAAGAGACTGCGTTTCACAGGCCTTTGGAAGAGATGTTCCAACTAGGCTGTAAGAGCACTGTGCAGAGCGAGTGGTTTCTTAGCTTCCCAAAGAGCTGGAAGCAAGATGCTGTGGGGCCCAACTCGCCCTTTGGAAAGAAGCCTGCACGTTGTGCCTTTCAGCTCTAGGGCAAAGTAGCACACCCAGAGCAGAAGTCCTACTTCAGCCAGATCAGGCCTGCAAAGAAACTGCGTTTCACAGGCCTTTGGAAGACATGTTCCCGGTAGGCTGTAAGAGCACTGTGCAGAGCGAGTTGTTTCTTAGCTTCCCAAAGAGCTGGAAGCAAGATGCTGTGGGGCCCAACTCGCCCTTTGGAAAGAAGCCTGCACGTTGTGCCTTTCAGCTCTAGGGCAAAGTAGCACACCCAGAGCAGAAGTCCTACTTCAGCCAGATCAGGCCTGCAAAGAAACTGCGTTTCACAGGCCTTTGGAAGAGATGTTCCCACTAGGCTGTAAGAGCACTGTGCAGAGCGAGTTGTTTCTTAGCTTCCCAAAGAGCTGGAAGCAAGATGCTGTGGGGCCCAACTTGCCCTTTGGAAAGAAGCCTGCACGTTGTGCCTTTCAGCTCTAGGGCAAAGTAGCACACCCAGAGCAGAAGTCCTACTTCAGCCAGATCAGGCCTGCAAAGAAACTGCGTTTCACAGGCCTTTGGAAGAGATGTTCCCACTAGGCTGTAAGAGCACTGTGCAGAGCGAGTTGTTTCTTAGCTTCCCAAAGAGCTGGAAGCAAGATGCTGTGGGGCCCAACTCGCCCTTTGGAAAGAAGCCTGCACGTTGTGCCTTTCATCTCTAGGGCAAAGTAGCACACCCAGAGCAGAAGTCCTACTTCAGCCAGATCAGGCCTGCAAAGAAACTGCGTTTCACAGGCCTTTGGAAGAGATGTTCCCACTAGGCTGTAAGAGCACTGTGCAGAGCGAGTTGTTTCTTAGCTTCCCAAAGAGCTGGAAGCAAGATGCTGTGGGGCCCAACTCGCCCTTTGGAAAGAAGCCTGCACGTTGTGCCTTTCAGCTCTAGGGCAAAGTAGCACACCCAGAGCAGAAGTCCTACTTCAGCCAGATCGGGCCTGCAAAGAAACTGCGTTTCACAGGCCTTTGGAAGAGATGTTCCCACTAGGCTGTAAGAGCACTGTGCAGAGCGAGTTGTTTCTTAGCTTCCCAAAGAGCTGGAAGCAAGATGCTGTGGGGCCCAACTCGCCCTTTGGAAAGAAGCCTGCACGTTGTGCCTTTCAGCTCTAGGGCAAAGTAGCACACCCAGAGCAGAAGTCCTACTTCAGCCAGATCAGGCCTGCAAAGAAACTGCGTTTCACAGGCCTTTGGAAGACATGTTCCCGGTAGGCTGTAAGAGCACTGTGCAGAGCGAGTTGTTTCTTAGCTTCCCAAAGAGCTGGAAGCAAGATGCTGTGGGGCCCAACTCGCCCTTTGGAAAGAAGCCTGCACGTTGTGCCTTTCAGCTCTAGGGCAAAGTAGCACACCCAGAGCAGAAGTCCTACTTCAGCCAGATCAGGCCTGCAAAGAAACTGCGTTTCACAGGCCTTTGGAAGACATGTTCCCGCTAGGCTGTAAGAGCACTGTGCAGAGCGAGTTGTTTCTTAGCTTCCCAAAGAGCTGGAAGCAAGATGCTGTGGGGCCCAACTCGCCCTTTGGACAGAAGCCTGCACGTTGTGCCTTTCAGCTCTAGGGCAGAGTAGCACACCCAGAGCAGAAGTCCTACTTCAGCCAGATCAGGCCTGCAAAGAAACTGCGTTTCACAGGCCTTTGGAAGAGATGTTCCCACTAGGCTGTAAGAGCACTGTGCAGAGCGAGTTGTTTCTTAGCTTCCCAAAGAGCTGGAAGCAAGATGCTGTGGGGCCCAACTCGCCCTTTGGAAAGAAGCCTGCACGTTGTGCCTTTCAGCTCTAGGGCAAAGTAGCACACCCAGAGCAGAAGTCCTACTTCAGCCAGATCAGGCCTGCAAAGAAACTGCGTTTCACAGGCCTTTGGAAGAGATGTTCCCACTAGGCTGTAAGAGCACTGTGCAGAGCGAGTTGTTTCTTAGCTTCCCAAAGAGCTGGAAGCAAGATGCTGTGGGGCCCAACTCGCCCTTTGGAAAGAAGCCTGCACGTTGTGCCTTTCAGCTCTAGGGCAAAGTAGCACACCCAGAGCAGAAGTCCTACTTCAGCCAGATCAGGCCTGCAAAGAAACTGCGTTTCACAGGCCTTTGGAAGAGATGTTCCCGGTAGGCTGAAAGAGCACTGTGCAGAGCGAGTTGTTTCTTAGCTTCCCAAAGAGCTGGAAGCAAGATGCTGTGGGGCCCAACTCGCCCTTTGGAAAGAAGCCTGCACGTTGTGCCTTTCAGCTCTAGGGCAAAGTAGCACACCCAGAGCAGAAGTCCTACTTCAGCCAGATCAGGCCTGCAAAGAAACTGCGTTTCACAGGCCTTTGGAAGAGATGTTCCCACTAGGCTGTAAGAGCACTGTGCAGAGCGAGTTGTTTCTTAGCTTCCCAAAGAGCTGGAAGCAAGATGCTGTGGGGCCCAACTCGCCCTTTGGAAAGAAGCCTGCACGTTGTGCCTTTCAGCTCTAGGGCAAAGTAGCACACCCAGAGCAGAAGTCCTACTTCAGCCAGATCAGGCCTGCAAAGAAACTGCGTTTCACAGGCCTTTGGAAGAGATGTTCCCACTAGGCTGTAAGAGCACTGTGCAGAGCGAGTTGTTTCTTAGCTTCCCAAAGAGCTGGAAGCAAGATGCTGTGGGGCCCAACTCGCCCTTTGGAAAGAAGCCTGCACGTTGTGCCTTTCAGCTCTAGGGCAAAGTAGCACACCCAGAGCAGAAGTCCTACTTCAGCCAGATCAGGCCTGCAAAGAAACTGCGTTTCACAGGCCTTTGGAAGAGATGTTCCCACTAGGCTGTAAGAGCACTGTGCAGAGCGAGTTGTTTCTTAGCTTCCCAAAGAGCTGGAAGCAAGATGCTGTGGGGCCCAACTCGCCCTTTGGAAAGAAGCCTGCACGTTGTGCCTTTCAGCTCTAGGGCAAAGTAGCACACCCAGAGCAGAAGTCCTACTTCAGCCAGATCAGGCCTGCAAAGAAACTGCGTTTCACAGGCCTTTGGAAGAGATGTTAGCACTAGGCTGTAAGAGCACTGTGCAGAGCGAGTTGTTTCTTAGCTTCCCAAAGAGCTGGAAGCAAGATGCTGTGGGGCCCAACTCGCCCTTTGGAAAGAAGCCTGCACGTTGTGCCTTTCAGCTCTAGGGCAAAGTAGCACACCCAGAGCAGAAGTCCTACTTCAGCCAGATCAGGCCTGCAAAGAAACTGCGTTTCACAGGCCTTTGGAAGAGATGTTCCCACTAGGCTGTAAGAGCACTGTGCAGAGCGAGTTGTTTCTTAGCTTCCCAAAGAGCTGGAAGCAAGATGCTGTGGGGCCCAACTCGCCCTTTGGAAAGAAGCCTACACGTTGTGCCTTTCAGCTCTAGGGCAAAGTAGCACACCCAGAGCAGAAGTCCTACTTCAGCCAGATCAGGCCTGCAAAGAAACTGCGTTTCACAGGCCTTTGGAAGAGATGTTCCCACTAGGCTGTAAGAGCACTGTGCAGAGCGAGTTGTTTCTTAGCTTCCCAAAGAGCTGGAAGCAAGATGCTGTGGGGCCCAACTCGTCCTTTGGAAAGAAGCCTGCACGTTGTGCCTTTCAGCTCTAGGGCAAAGTAGCACACCCAGAGCAGAAGTCCTACTTCAGCCAGATCAGGCCTGCAAAGAAACTGCGTTTCACAGGCCTTTGGAAGACATGTTCCCGGTAGGCTGTAAGAGCACTGTGCAGAGCGAGTTGTTTCTTAGCTTCCCAAAGAGCTGGAAGCAAGATGCTGTGGGGCCCAACTCGCCCTTTGGAAAGAAGCCTGCACGTTGTGCCTTTCAGCTCTAGGGCAAAGTAGCACACCCAGAGCAGAAGTCCTACTTCAGCCAGATCAGGCCTGCAAAGAAACTGCGTTTCACAGGCCTTTGGAAGACATGTTCCCGCTAGGCGGTAAGAGCACTGTGCAGAGCGAGTTGTTTATTAGCCTCCCAAAGAGCTAGAAGCAAGATGCTGTGGGGCCCAACTCGCCCTTTGGAAAGAAGCCTGCACGTTGTGCCTTTCAGCTCTAGGGCAAAGTAGCACACCCAGAGCAGAAGTCCTACTTCAGCCAGATCAGGCCTGCAAAGAAACTGCGTTTCACAGGCCTTTGGAAGAGATGTTCCCACTAGGCTGTAAGAGCACTGTGCAGAGCGAGTTGTTTCTTAGCTTCCCAAAGAGCTGGAAGCAAGATGCTGTGGGGCCCAACTCGCCCTTTGGAAAGAAGCCTGCACGTTGTGCCTTTCAGCTCTAGGGCAAAGTAGCACACCCAGAGCAGAAGTCCTACTTCAGCCAGATCAGGCCTGCAAAGAAACTGCGTTTCACAGGCCTTTGGAAGAGATGTTCCCACTAGGCTGTAAGAGCACTGTGCAGAGCGAGTTGTTTCTTAGCTTCCCAAAGAGCTGGAAGCAAGATGCTGTGGGGCCCAACTCGCCCTTTGGAAAGAAGCCTGCACGTTGTGCCTTTCAGCTCTAGGGCAAAGTAGCACACCCAGAGCAGAAGTCCTACTTCAGCCAGATCAGGCCTGCAAAGAAACTGCGTTTCACAGGCCTTTGGAAGAGATGTTCCCACTAGGCTGTAAGAGCACTGTGCAGAGCGAGTTGTTTCTTAGCTTCCCAAAGAGCTGGAAGCAAGATGCTGTGGGGCCCAACTCGCCCTTTGGAAAGAAGCCTGCACGTTGTGCCTTTCAGCTCTAGGGCAAAGTAGCACACCCAGAGCAGAAGTCCTACTTCAGCCAGATCAGGCCTGCAAAGAAACTGCGTTTCACAGGCCTTTGGAAGAGATGTTAGCACTAGGCTGTAAGAGCACTGTGCAGAGCGAGTTGTTTCTTAGCTTCCCAAAGAGCTGGAAGCAAGATGCTGTGGGGCCCAACTCGCCCTTTGGAAAGAAGCCTGCACGTTGTGCCTTTCAGCTCTAGGGCAAAGTAGCACACCCAGAGCAGAAGTCCTACTTCAGCCAGATCAGGCCTGCAAAGAAACTGCGTTTCACAGGCCTTTGGAAGAGATGTTCCCACTAGGCTGTAAGAGCACTGTGCAGAGCGAGTTGTTTCTTAGCTTCCCAAAGAGCTGGAAGCAAGAAGCTGTGGGGCCCAACTCGCCCTTTGGAAAGAAGCCTACACGTTGTGCCTTTCAGCTCTAGGGCAAAGTAGCACACCCAGAGCAGAAGTCCTACTTCAGCCAGATCAGGCCTGCAAAGAAACTGCGTTTCACAGGCCTTTGGAAGAGATGTTCCCACTAGGCTGTAAGAGCACTGTGCAGAGCGAGTTGTTTCTTAGCTTCCCAAAGAGCTGGAAGCAAGATGCTGTGGGGCCCAACTCGTCCTTTGGAAAGAAGCCTGCACGTTGTGCCTTTCAGCTCTAGGGCAAAGTAGCACACCCAGAGCAGAAGTCCTACTTCAGCCAGATCAGGCCTGCAAAGAAACTGCGTTTCACAGGCCTTTGGAAGACATGTTCCCGGTAGGCTGTAAGAGCACTGTGCAGAGCGAGTTGTTTCTTAGCTTCCCAAAGAGCTGGAAGCAAGATGCTGTGGGGCCCAACTCGCCCTTTGGAAAGAAGCCTGCACGTTGTGCCTTTCAGCTCTAGGGCAAAGTAGCACACCCAGAGCAGAAGTCCTACTTCAGCCAGATCAGGCCTGCAAAGAAACTGCGTTTCACAGGCCTTTGGAAGACATGTTCCCGCTAGGCTGTAAGAGCACTGTGCAGAGCGAGTTGTTTATTAGCCTCCCAAAGAGCTAGAAGCAAGATGCTGTGGGGCCCAACTCGCCCTTTGGAAAGAAGCCTGCACGTTGTGCCTTTCAGCTCTAGGGCAAAGTCGCACACCCAGAGCAGAAGTCCTATTTCAGCCAGATCAGGCCTGCAAAGAAACTGCGTTTCACAGGCCTTTGGAAGAGATGTTCCCACTAGGCTGTAAGAGCACTGTGCAGAGCGAGTTGTTTCTTAGCTTCCCAAAGAGCTGGAAGCAAGATGCTGTGGGGCCCAACTCGCCCTTTGGAAAGAAGCCTACACGTTGTGCCTTTCATCTCTAGGGCAAAGTAGCACACCCAGAGCAGAAGTCCTACTTCAGCCAGATCAGGCCTGCAAAGAAACTGCGTTTCACAGGCCTTTGGAAGAGATGTTCCCGGTAGGCTGTAAGAGCACTTTGCAGAGCGAGTGGTTTCTTAGCTTCCCAAAGAGCTGGAAGCAAGATGCTGTGGGGCCCAACTCGCCCTTTGGAAAGAAGCCTGCACGTTGTGCCTTTCAGCTCTAGGGCAAAGTAGCACACCCAGAGCAGAAGTCCTACTTCAGCCAGATCAGGCCTGCAAAGAGACTGCGTTTCACAGGCCTTTGGAAGAGATGTTCCCACTAGGCTGTAAGAGCACTGTGCAGAGCGAGTGGTTTCTTAGCTTCCCAAAGAGCTGGAAGCAAGATGCTGTGGGGCCCAACTCGCCCTTTGGAAAGAAGCCTGCACGTTGTGCCTTTCAGCTCTAGGGCAAAGTAGCACACCCAGAGCAGAAGTCCTACTTCAGCCAGATCAGGCCTGCAAAGAAACTGCGTTTCACAGGCCTTTGGAAGACATGTTCCCGGTAGGCTGTAAGAGCACTGTGCAGAGCGAGTTGTTTCTTAGCTTCCCAAAGAGCTGGAAGCAAGATGCTGTGGGGCCCAACTCGCCCTTTGGAAAGAAGCCTGCACGTTGTGCCTTTCAGCTCTAGGGCAAAGTAGCACACCCAGAGCAGAAGTCCTACTTCAGCCAGATCAGGCCTGCAAAGAAACTGCGTTTCACAGGCCTTTGGAAGAGATGTTCCCGCTAGGCTGTAAGAGCACTGTGCAGAGCGAGTTGTTTCTTAGCTTCCCAAAGAGCTGGAAGCAAGATGCTGTGGGGCCCAACTCGCCCTTGGGAAAGAAGCCTGCACGTTGTGCCTTTCAGCTCTAGGGCAAAGTAGCACACCCAGAGCAGAAGTCCTACTTCAGCCAGATCAGGCCTGCAAAGAAACTGCGTTTCACAGGCCTTTGGAAGAGATGTTCCCACTAGGCTGTAAGAGCACTGTGCAGAGCGAGTTGTTTCTTAGCTTCCCAAAGAGCTGGAAGCAAGATGCTGTGGGGCCCAACTCGCCCTTTGGAAAGAAGCCTGCACGTTGTGCCTTTCATCTCTAGGGCAAAGTAGCACACCCAGAGCAGAAGTCCTACTTCAGCCAGATCAGGCCTGCAAAGAAACTGCGTTTCACAGGCCTTTGGAAGAGATGTTCCCACTAGGCTGTAAGAGCACTGTGCAGAGCGAGTTGTTTCTTAGCTTCCCAAAGAGCTGGAAGCAAGATGCTGTGGGGCCCAACTCGCCCTTTGGAAAGAAGCCTGCACGTTGTGCCTTTCAGCTCTAGGGCAAAGTAGCACACCCAGAGCAGAAGTCCTACTTCAGCCAGATCGGGCCTGCAAAGAAACTGCGTTTCACAGGCCTTTGGAAGAGATGTTCCCACTAGGCTGTAAGAGCACTGTGCAGAGCGAGTTGTTTCTTAGCTTCCCAAAGAGCTGGAAGCAAGATGCTGTGGGGCCCAACTCGCCCTTTGGAAAGAAGCCTGCACGTTGTGCCTTTCAGCTCTAGGGCAAAGTAGCACACCCAGAGCAGAAGTCCTACTTCAGCCAGATCAGGCCTGCAAAGAAACTGCGTTTCACAGGCCTTTGGAAGACATGTTCCCGGTAGGCTGTAAGAGCACTGTGCAGAGCGAGTTTTTTCTTAGCTTCCCAAAGAGCTGGAAGCAAGATGCTGTGGGGCCCAACTCGCCCTTTGGAAAGAAGCCTGCACGTTGTGCCTTTCAGCTCTAGGGCAAAGTAGCACACCCAGAGCAGAAGTCCTACTTCAGCCAGATCAGGCCTGCAAAGAAACTGCGTTTCACAGGCCTTTGGAAGAGATGTTCCCACTAGGCTGTAAGAGCACTGTGCAGAGCGAGTTGTTTCTTAGCTTCCCAAAGAGCTGGAAGCAAGATGCTGTGGGGCCCAACTCGCCCTTTGGACAGAAGCCTGCACGTTGTGCCTTTCAGCTCTAGGGCAGAGTAGCACACCCAGAGCAGAAGTCCTACTTCAGCCAGATCAGGCCTGCAAAGAAACTGCGTTTCACAGGCCTTTGGAAGAGATGTTCCCACTAGGCTGTAAGAGCACTGTGCAGAGCGAGTTGTTTCTTAGCTTCCCAAAGAGCTGGAAGCAAGATGCTGTGGGGCCCAACTCGCCCTTTGGAAAGAAGCCTGCACGTTGTGCCTTTCAGCTCTAGGGCAAAGTAGCACACCCAGAGCAGAAGTCCTACTTCAGCCAGATCAGGCCTGCAAAGAAACTGCGTTTCACAGGCCTTTGGAAGAGATGTTCCCACTAGGCTGAAAGAGCACTGTGCAGAGCGAGTTGTTTCTTAGCTTCCCAAAGAGCTGGAAGCAAGATGCTGTGGGGCCCAACTCGCCCTTTGGAAAGAAGCCTGCACGTTGTGCCTTTCAGCTCTAGGGCAAAGTAGCACACCCAGAGCAGAAGTCCTACTTCAGCCAGATCAGGCCTGCAAAGAAACTGCGTTTCACAGGCCTTTGGAAGAGATGTTCCCACTAGGCTGTAAGAGCACTGTGCAGAGCGAGTTGTTTCTTAGCTTCCCAAAGAGCTGGAAGCAAGATGCTGTGGGGCCCAACTCGCCCTTTGGAAAGAAGCCTGCACGTTGTGCCTTTCAGCTCTAGGGCAAAGTAGCACACCCAGAGCAGAAGTCCTACTTCAGCCAGATCAGGCCTGCAAAGAAACTGCGTTTCACAGGCCTATGGAAGAGATGTTCCCACTAGGCTGTAAGAGCACTGTGCAGAGCGAGTTGTTTCTTAGCTTCCCAAAGAGCTGGAAGCAAGATGCTGTGGGGCCCAACTCGCCCTTTGGAAAGAAGCCTGCACGTTGTGCCTTTCAGCTCTAGGGCAAAGTAGCACACCCAGAGCAGAAGTCCTACTTCAGCCAGATCAGGCCTGCAAAGAGACTGCGTTTCACAGGCCTTTGGAAGAGATGTTCCCACTAGGCTGTAAGAGCACTGTGCAGAGCGAGTGGTTTCTTAGCTTCCCAAAGAGCTGGAAGCAAGATGCTGTGGGGCCCAACTCGCCCTTTGGAAAGAAGCCTGCACGTTGTGCCTTTCATCTCTAGGGCAGAGTAGCACACCCAGAGCAGAAGTCCTACTTCAGCCAGATCAGGCCTGCAAAGAAACTGCGTTTCACAGGCCTTTGGAAGACATGTTCCCACTAGGCTGTAAGAGCACTGTGCAGAGCGAGTTGTTTCTTAGCTTCCCAAAGAGCTGGAAGCAAGATGCTGTGGGGCCCAACTCGCCCTTTGGAAAGAAGCCTGCACGTTGTGCCTTTCAGCTCTAGGGCAAAGTAGCACACCCAGAGCAGAAGTCCTACTTCAGCCAGATCAGGCCTGCAAAGAAACTGCGTTTCACAGGCCTTTGGAAGAGATGTTCCCACTAGGCTGTAAGAGCACTGTGCAGAGCGAGTTGTTTCTTAGCTTCCCAAAGAGCTGGA
Organism: Equus caballus; assembly: GCF_041296265.1. Lineage (NCBI taxonomy): Eukaryota > Metazoa > Chordata > Mammalia > Perissodactyla > Equidae > Equus > Equus caballus. The sequence goes on along the minus strand of NC_091711.1, from coordinate 1,313,404 downwards.
AGCAAGATGCTGTGGGGCCCAACTCGCCCTTTGGAAAGAAGCCTGCACGTTGTGCCTTTCAGCTCTAGGGCAAAGTAGCACACCCAGAGCAGAAGTCCTACTTCAGCCAGATCAGGCCTGCAAAGAAACTGCGTTTCACAGGCCTTTGGAAGAGATGTTCCCGGTAGGCTGAAAGAGCACTGTGCAGAGCGAGTTGTTTCTTAGCTTCCCAAAGAGCTGGAAGCAAGATGCTGTGGGGCCCAACTCGCCCTTTGGAAAGAAGCCTGCACGTTGTGCCTTTCAGCTCTAGGGCAAAGTAGCACACCCAGAGCAGAAGTCCTACTTCAGCCAGATCAGGCCTGCAAAGAAACTGCGTTTCACAGGCCTTTGGAAGAGATGTTCCCACTAGGCTGTAAGAGCACTGTGCAGAGCGAGTTGTTTCTTAGCTTCCCAAAGAGCTGGAAGCAAGATGCTGTGGGGCCCAACTCGCCCTTTGGAAAGAAGCCTGCACGTTGTGCCTTTCAGCTCTAGGGCAAAGTAGCACACCCAGAGCAGAAGTCCTACTTCAGCCAGATCAGGCCTGCAAAGAAACTGCGTTTCACAGGCCTTTGGAAGAGATGTTCCCACTAGGCTGTAAGAGCACTGTGCAGAGCGAGTTGTTTCTTAGCTTCCCAAAGAGCTGGAAGCAAGATGCTGTGGGGCCCAACTCGCCCTTTGGAAAGAAGCCTGCACGTTGTGCCTTTCAGCTCTAGGGCAAAGTAGCACACCCAGAGCAGAAGTCCTACTTCAGCCAGATCAGGCCTGCAAAGAAACTGCGTTTCACAGGCCTTTGGAAGAGATGTTCCCACTAGGCTGTAAGAGCACTGTGCAGAGCGAGTTGTTTCTTAGCTTCCCAAAGAGCTGGAAGCAAGATGCTGTGGGGCCCAACTCGCCCTTTGGAAAGAAGCCTGCACGTTGTGCCTTTCAGCTCTAGGGCAAAGTAGCACACCCAGAGCAGAAGTCCTACTTCAGCCAGATCAGGCCTGCAAAGAAACTGCGTTTCACAGGCCTTTGGAAGAGATGTTAGCACTAGGCTGTAAGAGCACTCTGCAGAGCGAGTTGTTTCTTAGCTTCCCAAAGAGCTGGAAGCAAGATGCTGTGGGGCCCAACTCGCCCTTTGGAAAGAAGCCTGCACGTTGTGCCTTTCAGCTCTAGGGCAAAGTAGCACACCCAGAGCAGAAGTCCTACTTCAGCCAGATCAGGCCTGCAAAGAAACTGCGTTTCACAGGCCTTTGGAAGAGATGTTCCCACTAGGCTGTAAGAGCACTGTGCAGAGCGAGTTGTTTCTTAGCTTCCCAAAGAGCTGGAAGCAAGATGCTGTGGGGCCCAACTCGCCCTTTGGAAAGAAGCCTGCACGTTGTGCCTTTCAGCTCTAGGGCAAAGTAGCACACCCAGAGCAGAAGTCCTACTTCAGCCAGATCAGGCCTGCAAAGAAACTGCGTTTCACAGGCCTTTGGAAGAGAGGTTCCCACTAGGCTGTAAGAGCACTGTGCAGAGCGAGTTGTTTCTTAGCTTCCCGAAGAGCTGGAAGCAAGATGCTGTGGGGCCCAACTCGCCCTTTGGAAAGAAGCCTGCACGTTGTGCCTTTCAGCTCTAGGGCAAAGTAGCACACCCAGAGCAGAAGTCCTACTTCAGCCAGATCAGGCCTGCAAAGAAACTGCGTTTCACAGGCCTTTGGAAGACATGTTCCTACTAGGCTGTAAGAGCACTGTGCAGAGCGAGTTGTTTCTTAGCTTCCCAAAGAGCTGGAAGCAAGATGCTGTGGGGCCCAACTCGCCCTTTGGAAAGAAGCCTGCACGTTGTGCCTTTCAGCTCTAGGGCAAAGTAGCACACCCAGAGCAGAAGTCCTACTTCAGCCAGATCAGGCCTGCAAAGAAACTGCGTTTCACAGGCCTTTGGAAGAGATGTTCCCACTAGGCTGTAAGAGCACTGTGCAGAGCGAGTTGTTTCTTAGCTTCCCAAAGAGCTGGAAGCAAGATGCTGTGGGGCCCAAATCGCCCTTTGGAAAGAAGCCTGCACGTTGTGCCTTTCAGCTCTAGGGCAAAGTAGCACACCCAGAGCAGAAGTCCTACTTCAGCCAGATCAGGCCTGCAAAGAAACTGCATTTCACAGGCCTTTGGAAGAGATGTTCCCACTAGGCTGTAAGAGCACTGTGCAGAGCGAGTTGTTTCTTAGCTTCCCAAAGAGCTGGAAGCAAGATGCTGTGGGGCCCAACTCGCCCTTTGGAAAGAAGCCTGCACGTTGTGCCTTTCAGCTCTAGGGCAAAGTAGCACACCCAGAGCAGAAGTCCTACTTCAGCCAGATCAGGCCTGCAAAGAAACTGCGTTTCACAGGCCTTTGGAAGAGATGTTCCCACTAGGCTGTAAGAGCACTGTGCAGAGCGAGTTGTTTCTTAGCTTCCCAAAGAGCTGGAAGCAAGATGCTGTGGGGCCCAACTCGCCCTTTGGAAAGAAGCCTGCACGTTGTGCCTTTCAGCTCTAGGGCAAAGTAGCACACCCAGAGCAGAAGTCCTACTTCAGCCAGATCAGGCCTGCAAAGAAACTGCGTTTCACAGGCCTTTGGAAGAGATGTTCCCACTAGGCTGTAAGAGCACTGTGCAGAGCGAGTTGTTTCTTAGCTTCCCAAAGAGCTGGAAGCAAGATGCTGTGGGGCCCAACTCGCCCTTTGGAAAGAAGCCTGCACGTTGTGCCTTTCAGCTCTAGGGCAAAGTAGCACACCCAGAGCAGAAGTCCTACTTCAGCCAGATCGGGCCTGCAAAGAAACTGCGTTTCACAGGCCTTTGGAAGAGATGTTCCCACTAGGCTGTAAGAGCACTGTGCAGAGCGAGTTGTTTCTTAGCTTCCCAAAGAGCTGGAAGCAAGATGCTGTGGGGCCCAACTCGCCCTTTGGAAAGAAGCCTGCACGTTGTGCCTTTCAGCTCTAGGGCAAAGTAGCACACCCAGAGCAGAAGTCCTACTTCAGCCAGATCAGGCCTGCAAAGAAACTGCGTTTCACAGGCCTTTGGAAGAGATGTTCCCACTAGGCTGTAAGAGCACTGTGCAGAGCGAGTTGTTTCTTAGCTTCCCAAAGAGCTGGAAGCAAGATGCTGTGGGGCCCAACTCGCCCTTTGGAAAGAAGCCTGCACGTTGTGCCTTTCAGCTCTAGGGCAAAGTAGCACACCCAGAGCAGAAGTCCTACTTCAGCCAGATCAGGCCTTCAAAGAAACTGCGTTTCACAGGCCTTTGGAAGACATGTTCCCGGTAGGCTGTAAGAGCACTGTGCAGAGCGAGTTGTTTCTTAGCTTCCCAAAGAGCTGGAAGCAAGATGCTGTGGGGCCCAACTCGCCCTTTGGAAAGAAGCCTGCACGTTGTGCCTTTCAGCTCTAGGGCAAAGTAGCACACCCAGAGCAGAAGTCCTACTTCAGCCAGATCAGGCCTGCAAAGAAACTGCGTTTCACAGGCCTTTGGAAGAGATGTTCCCACTAGGCTGTAAGAGCACTGTGCAGAGCGAGTTGTTTCTTAGCTTCCCAAAGAGCTGGAAGCAAGATGCTGTGGGGCCCAACTCGCCCTTTGGAAAGAAGCCTGCACGTTGTGCCTTTCAGCTCTAGGGCAAAGTAGCACACCCAGAGCAGAAGTCCTACTTCAGCCAGATCAGGCCTGCAAAGAAACTGCGTTTCACAGGCCTTTGGAAGACATGTTCCCGGTAGGCTGTAAGAGCACTGTGCAGAGCGAGTTGTTTCTTAGCTTCCCAAAGAGCTGGAAGCAAGATGCTGTGGGGCCCAACTCGCCCTTTGGAAAGAAGCCTGCACGTTGTGCCTTTCAGCTCTAGGGCAAAGTAGCAGACCCAGAGCAGAAGTCCTACTTCAGCCAGATCAGGCCTGCAAAGGAACTGCGTTTCACAGGCCTTTGGAAGAGATGTTCCCGGTAGGCTGTAAGAGCACTGTGCAGAGTGAGTTGTTTCTTAGCTTCCCAAAGAGCTGGAAGCAAGATGCTGTGGGGCCCAACTCGCCCTTTGGAAAGAAGCCTGCACGTTGTGCCTTTCAGCTCTAGGGCAAAGTAGCACACCCAGAGCAGAAGTCCTACTTCAGCCAGATCAGGCCTGCAAAGAAACTGCGTTTCACAGGCCTTTGGAAGAGATGTTCCCACTAGGCTGTAAGAGCACTGTGCAGAGCGAGTTGTTTCTTAGCTTCCCAAAGAGCTGGAAGCAAGATGCTGTGGGGCCCAACTCGCCCTTTGGAAAGAAGCCTGCACGTTGTGCCTTTCAGCTCTAGGGCAGAGTAGCACACCCAGAGCAGAAGTCCTACTTCAGCCAGATCAGGCCTGCAAAGGAACTGCGTTTCACAGGCCTTTGGAAGAGATGTTCCCACTAGGCTGTAAGAGCACTGTGCAGAGCGAGTTGTTTCTTAGCTTCCCAAAGAGCTGGAAGCAAGATGCTGTGGGGCCCAACTCGCCCTTTGGAAAGAAGCCTGCACGTTGTGCCTTTCAGCTCTAGGGCAAAGTAGCACACCCAGAGCAGAAGTCCTACTTCAGCCAGATCAGGCCTGCAAAGAAACTGCGTTTCACAGGCCTTTGGAAGAGATGTTCCCACTAGGCTGTAAGAGCACTGTGCAGAGCGAGTTGTTTCTTAGCTTCCCAAAGAGCTGGAAGCAAGATGCTGTGGGGCCCAACTCGCCCTTTGGAAAGAAGCCTGCACGTTGTGCCTTTCAGCTCTAGGGCAAAGTAGCACACCCAGAGCAGAAGTCCTACTTCAGCCAGATCAGGCCTGCAAAGAAACTGCGTTTCACAGGCCTTTGGAAGAGATGTTCCCACTAGGCTGTAAGAGCACTGTGCAGAGCGAGTTGTTTCTTAGCTTCCCAAAGAGCTGGAAGCAAGATGCTGTGGGGCCCAACTCGCCCTTTGGAAAGAAGCCTGCACGTTGTGCCTTTCAGCTCTAGGGCAAAGTAGCACACCCAGAGCAGAAGTCCTACTTCAGCCAGATCAGGCCTGCAAAGAAACTGCGTTTCACAGGCCTTTGGAAGAGATGTTCCCACTAGGCTGTAAGAGCACTGTGCAGAGCGAGTTGTTTCTTAGCTTCCCAAAGAGCTGGAAGCAAGATGCTGTGGGGCCCAACTCGCCCTTTGGAAAGAAGCCTGCACGTTGTGCCTTTCAGCTCTAGGGCAAAGTAGCACACCCAGAGCAGAAGTCCTACTTCAGCCAGATCAGGCCTGCAAAGAAACTGCGTTTCACAGGCCTTTGGAAGAGAGGTTCCCGGTAGGCTGTAAGAGCACTGTGCAGAGCGAGTTGTTTCTTAGCTTCCCAAAGAGCTGGAAGCAAGATGCTGTGGGGCCCAACTCGCCCTTTGGAAAGAAGCCTGCACGTTGTGCCTTTCAGCTCTAGGGCAAAGTAGCACACCCAGAGCAGAAGTCCTACTTCAGCCAGATCAGGCCTGCAAAGAAACTGCGTTTCACTGGCCATTGGAAGAGATCTTCCCGGTAGGCTGTAAGAGCACTGTGCAGAGCGAGTTGTTTCTTAGCTTCCCAAAGAGCTGGAAGCAAGATGCTGTGGGGCCCAACTCGCCCTTTGGAAAGAAGCCTGCACGTTGTGCCTTTCAGCTCTAGGGCAAAGTAGCACACCCAGAGCAGAAGTCCTACTTCAGCCAGATCAGGCCTGCAAAGAAACTGCGTTTCACAGGCCTTTGGAAGAGATGTTCCCACTAGGCTGTAAGAGCACTGTGCAGAGCGAGTTGTTTCTTAGCTTCCCAAAGAGCTGGAAGCAAGATGCTGTGGGGCCCAACTCGCCCTTTGGAAAGAAGCCTGCACGTTGTGCCTTTCAGCTCTAGGGCAAAGTAGCACACCCAGAGCAGAAGTCCTACTTCAGCCAGATCAGGCCTGCAAAGAAACTGCGTTTCACAGGCCTTTGGAAGACATGTTCCCGGTAGGCTGTAAGAGCACTGTGCAGAGCGAGTTGTTTCTTAGCTTCCCAAAGAGCTGGAAGCAAGATGCTGTGGGGCCCAACTCGCCCTTTGGAAAGAAGCCTGCACGTTGTGCCTTTCAGCTCTAGGGCAAAGTAGCAGACCCAGAGCAGAAGTCCTACTTCAGCCAGATCAGGCCTGCAAAGGAACTGCGTTTCACAGGCCTTTGGAAGAGATGTTCCCGGTAGGCTGTAAGAGCACTGTGCAGAGTGAGTTGTTTCTTAGCTTCCCAAAGAGCTGGAAGCAAGATGCTGTGGGGCCCAACTCGCCCTTTGGAAAGAAGCCTGCACGTTGTGCCTTTCAGCTCTAGGGCAAAGTAGCACACCCAGAGCAGAAGTCCTACTTCAGCCAGATCAGGCCTGCAAAGAAACTGCGTTTCACAGGCCTTTGGAAGAGATGTTCCCACTAGGCTGTAAGAGCACTGTGCAGAGCGAGTTGTTTCTTAGCTTCCCAAAGAGCTGGAAGCAAGATGCTGTGGGGCCCAACTCGCCCTTTGGAAAGAAGCCTGCACGTTGTGCCTTTCAGCTCTAGGGCAGAGTAGCACACCCAGAGCAGAAGTCCTACTTCAGCCAGATCAGGCCTGCAAAGGAACTGCGTTTCACAGGCCTTTGGAAGAGATGTTCCCACTAGGCTGTAAGAGCACTGTGCAGAGCGAGTTGTTTCTTAGCTTCCCAAAGAGCTGGAAGCAAGATGCTGTGGGGCCCAACTCGCCCTTTGGAAAGAAGCCTGCACGTTGTGCCTTTCAGCTCTAGGGCAAAGTAGCACACCCAGAGCAGAAGTCCTACTTCAGCCAGATCAGGCCTGCAAAGAAACTGCGTTTCACAGGCCTTTGGAAGAGATGTTCCCACTAGGCTGTAAGAGCACTGTGCAGAGCGAGTTGTTTCTTAGCTTCCCAAAGAGCTGGAAGCAAGATGCTGTGGGGCCCAACTCGCCCTTTGGAAAGAAGCCTGCACGTTGTGCCTTTCAGCTCTAGGGCAAAGTAGCACACCCAGAGCAGAAGTCCTACTTCAGCCAGATCAGGCCTGCAAAGAAACTGCGTTTCACAGGCCTTTGGAAGAGATGTTCCCACTAGGCTGTAAGAGCACTGTGCAGAGCGAGTTGTTTCTTAGCTTCCCAAAGAGCTGGAAGCAAGATGCTGTGGGGCCCAACTCGCCCTTTGGAAAGAAGCCTGCACGTTGTGCCTTTCAGCTCTAGGGCAAAGTAGCACACCCAGAGCAGAAGTCCTACTTCAGCCAGATCAGGCCTGCAAAGAAACTGCGTTTCACAGGCCTTTGGAAGAGATGTTCCCACTAGGCTGTAAGAGCACTGTGCAGAGCGAGTTGTTTCTTAGCTTCCCAAAGAGCTGGAAGCAAGATGCTGTGGGGCCCAACTCGCCCTTTGGAAAGAAGCCTGCACGTTGTGCCTTTCAGCTCTAGGGCAAAGTAGCACACCCAGAGCAGAAGTCCTACTTCAGCCAGATCAGGCCTGCAAAGAAACTGCGTTTCACAGGCCTTTGGAAGAGATGTTCCCACTAGGCTGTAAGAGCACTGTGCAGAGCGAGTTGTTTCTTAGCTTCCCAAAGAGCTGGAAGCAAGATGCTGTGGGGCCCAACTCGCCCTTTGGAAAGAAGCCTGCACGTTGTGCCTTTCAGCTCTAGGGCAAAGTAGCACACCCAGAGCAGAAGTCCTACTTCAGCCAGATCAGGCCTGCAAAGAAACTGCGTTTCACAGGCCTATGGAAGAGATGTTCCCACTAGGCTGTAAGAGCACTGTGCAGAGCGAGTTGTTTCTTAGCTTCCCAAAGAGCTGGAAGCAAGATGCTGTGGGGCCCAACTCGCCCTTTGGAAAGAAGCCTGCACGTTGTGCCTTTCAGCTCTAGGGCAAAGTAGCACACCCAGAGCAGAAGTCCTACTTCAGCCAGATCAGGCCTGCAAAGAGACTGCGTTTCACAGGCCTTTGGAAGAGATGTTCCCACTAGGCTGTAAGAGCACTGTGCAGAGCGAGTGGTTTCTTAGCTTCCCAAAGAGCTGGAAGCAAGATGCTGTGGGGCCCAACTCGCCCTTTGGAAAGAAGCCTGCACGTTGTGCCTTTCATCTCTAGGGCAAAGTAGCACACCCAGAGCAGAAGTCCTACTTCAGCCAGATCAGGCCTGCAAAGAAACTGTGTTTCACAGGCCTTTGGAAGACATGTTCCCGGTAGGCTGTAAGAGCACTGTGCAGAGCGAGTTGTTTCTTAGCTTCCCAAAGAGCTGGAAGCAAGATGCTGTGGGGCCCAACTCGCCCTTTGGAAAGAAGCCTGCACGTTGTGCCTTTCAGCTCTAGGGCAAAGTAGCACACCCAGAGCAGAAGTCCTACTTCAGCCAGATCAGGCCTGCAAAGAAACTGCGTTTCACAGGCCTTTGGAAGAGATGTTCCCACTAGGCTGTAAGAGCACTGTGCAGAGCGAGTTGTTTCTTAGCTTCCCAAAGAGCTGGAAGCAAGATGCTGTGGGGCCCAACTCGCCCTTTGGAAAGAAGCCTGCACGTTGTGCCTTTCATCTCTAGGGCAAAGTAGCACACCCAGAGCAGAAGTCCTACTTCAGCCAGATCAGGCCTGCAAAGAAACTGCGTTTCACAGGCCTTTGGAAGAGATGTTCCCACTAGGCTGTAAGAGCACTGTGCAGAGCGAGTTGTTTCTTAGCTTCCCAAAGAGCTGGAAGCAAGATGCTGTGGGGCCCAACTCGCCCTTTGGAAAGAAGCCTGCACGTTGTGCCTTTCAGCTCTAGGGCAAAGTAGCACACCCAGAGCAGAAGTCCTACTTCAGCCAGATCAGGCCTGCAAAGAAACTGCGTTTCACAGGCCTTTGGAAGAGATGTTCCCACTAGGCTGTAAGAGCACTGTGCAGAGCGAGTTGTTTCTTAGCTTCCCAAAGAGCTGGAAGCAAGATGCTGTGGGGCCCAACTCGCCCTTTGGAAAGAAGCCTGCACGTTGTGCCTTTCAGCTCTAGGGCAAAGTAGCACACCCAGAGCAGAAGTCCTACTTCAGCCAGATCAGGCCTGCAAAGAAACTGCGTTTCACAGGCCTTTGGAAGAGATGTTCCCACTAGGCTGTAAGAGCACTGTGCAGAGCGAGTTGTTTCTTAGCTTCCCAAAGAGCTGGAAGCAAGATGCTGTGGGGCCCAACTCGCCCTTTGGAAAGAAGCCTGCACGTTGTGCCTTTCAGCTCTAGGGCAAAGTAGCACACCCAGAGCAGAAGTCCTACTTCAGCCAGATCAGGCCTGCAAAGAAACTGCGTTTCACAGGCCTTTGGAAGAGATGTTCCCACTAGGCTGTAAGAGCACTGTGCAGAGCGAGTTGTTTCTTAGCTTCCCAAAGAGCTGGAAGCAAGATGCTGTGGGGCCCAACTCGCCCTTTGGAAAGAAGCCTGCACGCTGTGCCTTTCAGCTCTAGGGCAAAGTAGCACACCCAGAGCAGAAGTCCTACTTCAGCCAGATCAGGCCTGCAAAGAAACTGCGTTTCACAGGCCTTTGGAAGACATGTTCCCACTAGGCTGTAAGAGCACTGTGCAGAGCGAGTTGTTTCTTAGCTTCCCAAAGGGCTGGAAGCAAGATGCTGTGTGGCCCAACTCGCCCTTTGGAAAGAAGCCTGCACGTTGTGCCTTTCAGCTCTAGGGCAAAGTCGCACACCCAGAGCAGAAGTCCTACTTCAGCCAGATCAGGCCTGCAAAGAGACTGCGTTTCACAGGCCTTTGGAAGAGATGTTCCCACTAGGCTGTAAGAGCACTGTGCAGAGCGAGTTGTTTCTTAGCTTCCCAAAGAGCTGGAAGCAAGATGCTGTGGGGCCCAACTCGCCCTTTGGAAAGAAGCCTGCACGTTGTGCCTTTCAGCTCTAGGGCAAAGTAGCACACCCAGAGCAGAAGTCCTACTTCAGCCAGATCAGGCCTGCAAAGAAACTGCGTTTCACAGGCCTTTGGAAGACATGTTCCCGGTAGGCTGTAAGAGCACTGTGCAGAGCGAGTTGTTTCTTAGCTTCCCAAAGAGCTGGAAGCAAGATGCTGTGGGGCCCAACTCGCCCTTTGGAAAGAAGCCTGCACGTTGTGCCTTTCAGCTCTAGGGCAAAGTAGCACACCCAGAGCAGAAGTCCTACTTCAGCCAGATCAGGCCTGCAAAGAAACTGCGTTTCACAGGCCTTTGGAAGAGATGTTCCCACTAGGCTGTAAGAGCACTGTGCAGAGCGAGTTGTTTCTTAGCTTCCCAAAGAGCTGGAAGCAAGATGCTGTGGGGCCCAACTCGCCCTTTGGAAAGAAGCCTGCACGTTGTGCCTTTCAGCTCTAGGGCAAAGTAGCACACCCAGAGCAGAAGTCCTACTTCAGCCAGATCAGGCCTGCAAAGAAACTGCGTTTCACAGGCCTTTGGAAGAGATGTTCCCACTAGGCTGTAAGAGCACTGTGCATAGCGAGTTGTTTCTTAGCTTCCCAAAGAGCTGGAAGCAAGATGCTGTGGGGCCCAACTCGCCCTTTGGAAAGAAGCCTGCACGTTGTGCCTTTCAGCTGTAGGGCAAAGTAGCACACCCAGAGCAGAAGTCCTACTTCAGCCAGATCAGGCCTGCAAAGAAACTGCGTTTCACAGGCCTTTGGAAGACATGTTCCCACTAGGCTGTAAGAGCACTGTGCAGAGCGAGTTGTTTCTTAGCTTCCCGAAGAGCTGGAAGCAAGATGCTGTGGGGCCCAACTCGCCCTTTGGAAAGAAGCCTGCACGTTGTGCCTTTCAGCTCTAGGGCAAAGTAGCACACCCAGAGCAGAAGTCCTACTTCAGCCAGATCAGGCCTGCAAAGAAACTGCGTTTCACAGGCCTTTGGAAGAGATGTTCCCACTAGGCTGTAAGAGCACTGTGCAGAGCGAGTTGTTTCTTAGCTTCCCAAAGAGCTGGAAGCAAGATGCTGTGGGGCCCAACTCGCCCTTTGGAAAGAATCCTGCACGTTGTGCCTTTCAGCTCTAGGGCAAAGTAGCACACCCAGAGCAGAAGTCCTACTTCAGCCAGATCAGGCCTGCAAAGAAACTGCGTTTCACAGGCCTTTGGAAGAGATGTTCCCACTAGGCTGTAAGAGCACTGTGCAGAGCGAGTTGTTTCTTAGCTTCCCAAAGAGCTGGAAGCAAGATGCTGTGGGGCCCAACTCGCCCTTTGGAAAGAAGCCTGCACGTTGTGCCTTTCAGCTCTAGGGCAAAGTAGCACACCCAGAGCAGAAGTCCTACTTCAGCCAGATCAGGCCTGCAAAGAAACTGCGTTTCACAGGCCTTTGGAAGAGATGTTCCCACTAGGCTGTAAGAGCACTGTGCAGAGCGAGTTGTTTCTTAGCTTCCCAAAGAGCTGGAAGCAAGATGCTGTGGGGCCCAACTCGCCCTTTGGAAAGAAGCCTACACGTTGTGCCTTTCAGCTCTAGGGCAAAGTAGCACACCCAGAGCAGAAGTCCTACTTCAGCCAGATCAGGCCTGCAAAGAAACTGCGTTTCACAGGCCTTTGGAAGAGATGTTCCCACTAGGCTGTAAGAGCACTGTGCAGAGCGAGTTGTTTCTTAGCTTCCCAAAGAGCTGGAAGCAAGATGCTGTGGGGCCCAACTCGCCCTTTGGAAAGAAGCCTGCACGTTGTGCCTTTCAGCTCTAGGGCAAAGTAGCACACCCAGAGCAGAAGTCCTACTTCAGCCAGATCAGGCCTGCAAAGAAACTGCGTTTCACAGGCCTTTGGAAGACATGTTCCCGGTAGGCTGTAAGAGCACTGTGCAGAGCGAGTTGTTTCTTAGCTTCCCAAAGAGCTGGAAGCAAGATGCTGTGGGGCCCAACTCGCCCTTTGGAAAGAAGCCTGCACGTTGTGCCTTTCAGCTCTAGGGCAAAGTAGCACACCCAGAGCAGAAGTCCTACTTCAGCCAGATCAGGCCTGCAAAGAAACTGCGTTTCACAGGCCTTTGGAAGACATGTTCCCGCTAGGCTGTAAGAGCACTGTGCAGAGCGAGTTGTTTATTAGCTTCCCAAAGAGCTAGAAGCAAGATGCTGTGGGGCCCAACTCGCACTTTGGAAAGAAGCCTGCACGTTGTGCCTTTCAGCTCTAGGGCAAAGTAGCACACCCAGAGCAGAAGTCCTACTTCAGCCAGATCAGGCCTGCAAAGAAACTGCGTTTCACAGGCCTTTGGAAGAGATGTTCCCACTAGGCTGTAAGAGCACTGTGCAGAGCGAGTTGTTTCTTAGCTTCCCAAAGAGATGGAAGCAAGATGCTGTGGGGCCCAACTCGCCCTTTGGAAAGAAGCCTACACGTTGTGCCTTTCATCTCTAGGGCAAAGTAGCACACCCAGAGCAGAAGTCCTACTTCAGCCAGATCAGGCCTGCAAAGAAACTGCGTTTCACAGGCCTTTGGAAGAGATGTTCCCGGTAGGCTGTAAGAGCACTGTGCAGAGCGAGTGGTTTCTTAGCTTCCCAAAGAGCTGGAAGCAAGATGCTGTGGGGCCCAACTCGCCCTTTGGAAAGAAGCCTGCACGTTGTGCCTTTCAGCTCTAGGGCAAAGTAGCACACCCAGAGCAGAAGTCCTACTTCAGCCAGATCAGGCCTGCAAAGAGACTGCGTTTCACAGGCCTTTGGAAGAGATGTTCCCACTAGGCTGTAAGAGCACTGTGCAGAGCGAGTGGTTTCTTAGCTTCCCAAAGAGCTGGAAGCAAGATGCTGTGGGGCCCAACTCGCCCTTTGGAAAGAAGCCTGCACGTTGTGCCTTTCAGCTCTAGGGCAAAGTAGCACACCCAGAGCAGAAGTCCTACTTCAGCCAGATCAGGCCTGCAAAGAAACTGCGTTTCACAGGCCTTTGGAAGACATGTTCCCGGTAGGCTGTAAGAGCACTGTGCAGAGCGAGTTGTTTCTTAGCTTCCCAAAGAGCTGGAAGCAAGATGCTGTGGGGCCCAACTCGCCCTTTGGAAAGAAGCCTACACGTTGTGCCTTTCAGCTCTAGGGCAAAGTAGCACACCCAGAGCAGAAGTCCTACTTCAGCCAGATCAGGCCTGCAAAGAAACTGCGTTTCACAGGCCTTTGGAAGAGATGTTCCCACTAGGCTGTAAGAGCACTGTGCAGAGCGAGTTGTTTCTTAGCTTCCCAAAGAGCTGGAAGCAAGATGCTGTGGGGCCCAACTTGCCCTTTGGAAAGAAGCCTGCACGTTGTGCCTTTCAGCTCTAGGGCAAAGTAGCACACCCAGAGCAGAAGTCCTACTTCAGCCAGATCAGGCCTGCAAAGAAACTGCGTTTCACAGGCCTTTGGAAGAGATGTTCCCACTAGGCTGTAAGAGCACTGTGCAGAGCGAGTTGTTTCTTAGCTTCCCAAAGAGCTGGAAGCAAGATGCTGTGGGGCCCAACTCGCCCTTTGGAAAGAAGCCTGCACGTTGTGCCTTTCATCTCTAGGGCAAAGTAGCACACCCAGAGCAGAAGTCCTACTTCAGCCAGATCAGGCCTGCAAAGAAACTGCGTTTCACAGGCCTTTGGAAGAGATGTTCCCACTAGGCTGTAAGAGCACTGTGCAGAGCGAGTTGTTTCTTAGCTTCCCAAAGAGCTGGAAGCAAGATGCTGTGGGGCCCAACTCGCCCTTTGGAAAGAAGCCTGCACGTTGTGCCTTTCAGCTCTAGGGCAAAGTAGCACACCCAGAGCAGAAGTCCTACTTCAGCCAGATCAGGCCTGCAAAGAAACTGCGTTTCACAGGCCTTTGGAAGAGATGTTCCCACTAGGCTGTAAGAGCACTGTGCAGAGCGAGTTGTTTCTTAGCTTCCCAAAGAGCTGGAAGCAAGATGCTGTGGGGCCCAACTCGCCCTTTGGAAAGAAGCCTGCACGTTGTGCCTTTCAGCTCTAGGGCAAAGTCGCACACCCAGAGCAGAAGTCCTACTTCAGCCAGATCAGGCCTGCAAAGAGACTGCGTTTCACAGGCCTTTGGAAGAGATGTTCCCACTAGGCTGTAAGAGCACTGTGCAGAGCGAGTTGTTTCTTAGCTTCCCAAAGAGCTGGAAGCAAGATGCTGTGGGGCCCAACTCGCCCTTTGGAAAGAAGCCTGCACGTTGTGCCTTTCAGCTCTAGGGCAAAGTAGCACACCCAGAGCAGAAGTCCTACTTCAGCCAGATCAGGCCTGCAAAGAAACTGCGTTTCACAGGCCTTTGGAAGACATGTTCCCGGTAGGCTGTAAGAGCACTGTGCAGAGCGAGTTGTTTCTTAGCTTCCCAAAGAGCTGGAAGCAAGATGCTGTGGGGCCCAACTCGCCCTTTGGAAAGAAGCCTGCACGTTGTGCCTTTCAGCTCTAGGGCAAAGTAGCACACCCAGAGCAGAAGTCCTACTTCAGCCAGATCAGGCCTGCAAAGAAACTGCGTTTCACAGGCCTTTGGAAGAGATGTTCCCACTAGGCTGTAAGAGCACTGTGCAGAGCGAGTTGTTTCTTAGCTTCCCAAAGAGCTGGAAGCAAGATGCTGTGGGGCCCAACTCGCCCTTTGGAAAGAAGCCTGCACGTTGTGTCTTTCAGCTCTAGGGCAAAGTAGCACACCCAGAGCAGAAGTCCTACTTCAGCCAGATCAGGCCTGCAAAGAAACTGCGTTTCACAGGCCTTTGGAAGAGATGTTCCCACTAGGCTGTAAGAGCACTGTGCAGAGCGAGTTGTTTCTTAGCTTCCCAAAGAGCTGGAAGCAAGATGCTGTGTGGCCCAACTCGCCCTTTGGAAAGAAGCCTGCACGTTGTGCCTTTCAGCTCTAGGGCAAAGTCGCACACCCAGAGCAGAAGTCCTACTTCAGCCAGATCAGGCCTGCAAAGAGACTGCGTTCCACAGGCCTTTGGAAGAGATGTTCCCACTAGGCTGTAAGAGCACTGTGCAGAGCGAGTTGTTTCTTAGCTTCCCAAAGAGCTGGAAGCAAGATGCTGTGGGGCCCAACTCGCCCTTTGGAAAGAAGCCTGCACGTTGTGCCTTTCAGCTCTAGGGCAAAGTAGCACACCCAGAGCAGAAGTCCTACTTCAGCCAGATCAGGCCTGCAAAGAAACTGCGTTTCACAGGCCTTTGGAAGACATGTTCCCGGTAGGCTGTAAGAGCACTGTGCAGAGCGAGTTGTTTCTTAGCTTCCCAAAGAGCTGGAAGCAAGATGCTGTGGGGCCCAACTCGCCCTTTGGAAAGAAGCCTGCACGTTGTGCCTTTCAGCTCTAGGGCAAAGTAGCACACCCAGAGCAGAAGTCCTACTTCAGCCAGATCAGGCCTGCAAAGAAACTGCGTTTCACAGGCCTTTGGAAGAGATGTTCCCACTAGGCTGTAAGAGCACTGTGCAGAGCGAGTTGTTTCTTAGCTTCCCAAAGAGCTGGAAGCAAGATGCTGTGGGGCCCAACTCGCCCTTTGGAAAGAAGCCTGCACGTTGTGTCTTTCAGCTCTAGGGCAAAGTAGCACACCCAGAGCAGAAGTCCTACTTCAGCCAGATCAGGCCTGCAAAGAAACTGCGTTTCACAGGCCTTTGGAAGAGATGTTCCCACTAGGCTGTAAGAGCACTGTGCATAGCGAGTTGTTTCTTAGCTTCCCAAAGAGCTGGAAGCAAGATGCTGTGGGGCCCAACTCGCCCTTTGGAAAGAAGCCTGCACGTTGTGCCTTTCAGCTGTAGGGCAAAGTAGCACACCCAGAGCAGAAGTCCTACTTCAGCCAGATCAGGCCTGCAAAGAAACTGCGTTTCACAGGCCTTTGGAAGACATGTTCCCACTAGGCTGTAAGAGCACTGTGCAGAGCGAGTTGTTTCTTAGCTTCCCGAAGAGCTGGAAGCAAGATGCTGTGGGGCCCAACTCGCCCTTTGGAAAGAAGCCTGCACGTTGTGCCTTTCAGCTCTAGGGCAAAGTAGCACACCCAGAGCAGAAGTCCTACTTCAGCCAGATCAGGCCTGCAAAGAAACTGCGTTTCACAGGCCATTGGAAGAGATGTTCCCACTAGGCTGTAAGAGCACTGTGCAGAGCGAGTTGTTTCTTAGCTTCCCAAAGAGCTGGAAGCAAGATGCTGTGGGGCCCAACTCGCCCTTTGGAAAGAATCCTGCACGTTGTGCCTTTCAGCTCTAGGGCAAAGTAGCACACCCAGAGCAGAAGTCCTACTTCAGCCAGATCAGGCCTGCAAAGAAACTGCGTTTCACAGGCCTTTGGAAGAGATGTTCCCACTAGGCTGTAAGAGCACTGTGCAGAGCGAGTTGTTTCTTAGCTTCCCAAAGAGCTGGAAGCAAGATGCTGTGGGGCCCAACTCGCCCTTTGGAAAGAAGCCTGCACGTTGTGCCTTTCAGCTCTAGGGCAAAGTAGCACACCCAGAGCAGAAGTCCTACTTCAGCCAGATCAGGCCTGCAAAGAAACTGCGTTTCACAGGCCTTTGGAAGAGATGTTCCCACTAGGCTGTAAGAGCACTGTGCAGAGCGAGTTGTTTCTTAGCTTCCCAAAGAGCTGGAAGCAAGATGCTGTGGGGCCCAACTCGCCCTTTGGAAAGAAGCCTACACGTTGTGCCTTTCAGCTCTAGGGCAAAGTAGCACACCCAGAGCAGAAGTCCTACTTCAGCCAGATCAGGCCTGCAAAGAAACTGCGTTTCACAGGCCTTTGGAAGAGATGTTCCCACTAGGCTGTAAGAGCACTGTGCAGAGCGAGTTGTTTCTTAGCTTCCCAAAGAGCTGGAAGCAAGATGCTGTGGGGCCCAACTCGCCCTTTGGAAAGAAGCCTGCACGTTGTGCCTTTCAGCTCTAGGGCAAAGTAGCACACCCAGAGCAGAAGTCCTACTTCAGCCAGATCAGGCCTGCAAAGAAACTGCGTTTCACAGGCCTTTGGAAGAGATGTTCCCACTAGGCTGTAAGAGCACTGTGCAGAGCGAGTTGTTTCTTAGCTTCCCAAAGAGCTGGAAGCAAGATGCTGTGGGGCCCAACTCGCCCTTTGGAAAGAAGCCTGCACGTTGTGCCTTTCAGCTCTAGGGCAAAGTAGCACACCCAGAGCAGAAGTCCTACTTCAGCCAGATCAGGCCTGCAAAGAAACTGCGTTTCACAGGCCTTTGGAAGACATGTTCCCGGTAGGCTGTAAGAGCACTGTGCAGAGCGAGTTGTTTCTTAGCTTCCCAAAGAGCTGGAAGCAAGATGCTGTGGGGCCCAACTCGCCCTTTGGAAAGAAGCCTGCACGTTGTGCCTTTCAGCTCTAGGGCAAAGTAGCACACCCAGAGCAGAAGTCCTACTTCAGCCAGATCAGGCCTGCAAAGAAACTGCGTTTCACAGGCCTTTGGAAGAGATGTTCCCACTAGGCTGTAAGAGCACTGTGCAGAGCGAGTTGTTTCTTAGCTTCCCAAAGAGCTGGAAGCAAGATGCTGTGGGGCCCAACTCGCCCTTTGGAAAGAAGCCTGCACGTTGTGTCTTTCAGCTCTAGGGCAAAGTAGCACACCCAGAGCAGAAGTCCTACTTCAGCCAGATCAGGCCTGCAAAGAAACTGCGTTTCACAGGCCTTTGGAAGAGATGTTCCCACTAGGCTGTAAGAGCACTGTGCAGAGCGAGTTGTTTCTTAGCTTCCCAAAGAGCTGGAAGCAAGATGCTGTGTGGCCCAACTCGCCCTTTGGAAAGAAGCCTGCACGTTGTGCCTTTCAGCTCTAGGGCAAAGTCGCACACCCAGAGCAGAAGTCCTACTTCAGCCAGATCAGGCCTGCAAAGAGACTGCGTTTCACAGGCCTTTGGAAGAGATGTTCCCACTAGGCTGTAAGAGCACTGTGCAGAGCGAGTTGTTTCTTAGCTTCCCAAAGAGCTGGAAGCAAGATGCTGTGGGGCCCAACTCGCCCTTTGGAAAGAAGCCTGCACGTTGTGCCTTTCAGCTCTAGGGCAAAGTAGCACACCCAGAGCAGAAGTCCTACTTCAGCCAGATCAGGCCTGCAAAGAAACTGCGTTTCACAGGCCTTTGGAAGACATGTTCCCGGTAGGCTGTAAGAGCACTGTGCAGAGCGAGTTGTTTCTTAGCTTCCCAAAGAGCTGGAAGCAAGATGCTGTGGGGCCCAACTCGCCCTTTGGAAAGAAGCCTGCACGTTGTGCCTTTCAGCTCTAGGGCAAAGTAGCACACCCAGAGCAGAAGTCCTACTTCAGCCAGATCAGGCCTGCAAAGAAACTGCGTTTCACAGGCCTTTGGAAGAGATGTTCCCACTAGGCTGTAAGAGCACTGTGCAGAGCGAGTTGTTTCTTAGCTTCCCAAAGAGCTGGAAGCAAGATGCTGTGGGGCCCAACTCGCCCTTTGGAAAGAAGCCTGCACGTTGTGTCTTTCAGCTCTAGGGCAAAGTAGCACACCCAGAGCAGAAGTCCTACTTCAGCCAGATCAGGCCTGCAAAGAAACTGCGTTTCACAGGCCTTTGGAAGAGATGTTCCCACTAGGCTGTAAGAGCACTGTGCATAGCGAGTTGTTTCTTAGCTTCCCAAAGAGCTGGAAGCAAGATGCTGTGGGGCCCAACTCGCCCTTTGGAAAGAAGCCTGCACGTTGTGCCTTTCAGCTGTAGGGCAAAGTAGCACACCCAGAGCAGAAGTCCTACTTCAGCCAGATCAGGCCTGCAAAGAAACTGCGTTTCACAGGCCTTTGGAAGACATGTTCCCACTAGGCTGTAAGAGCACTGTGCAGAGCGAGTTGTTTCTTAGCTTCCCGAAGAGCTGGAAGCAAGATGCTGTGGGGCCCAACTCGCCCTTTGGAAAGAAGCCTGCACGTTGTGCCTTTCAGCTCTAGGGCAAAGTAGCACACCCAGAGCAGAAGTCCTACTTCAGCCAGATCAGGCCTGCAAAGAAACTGCGTTTCACAGGCCTTTGGAAGAGATGTTCCCACTAGGCTGTAAGAGCACTGTGCAGAGCGAGTTGTTTCTTAGCTTCCCAAAGAGCTGGAAGCAAGATGCTGTGGGGCCCAACTCGCCCTTTGGAAAGAATCCTGCACGTTGTGCCTTTCAGCTCTAGGGCAAAGTAGCACACCCAGAGCAGAAGTCCTACTTCAGCCAGATCAGGCCTGCAAAGAAACTGCGTTTCACAGGCCTTTGGAAGAGATGTTCCCACTAGGCTGTAAGAGCACTGTGCAGAGCGAGTTGTTTCTTAGCTTCCCAAAGAGCTGGAAGCAAGATGCTGTGGGGCCCAACTCGCCCTTTGGAAAGAAGCCTGCACGTTGTGCCTTTCAGCTCTAGGGCAAAGTAGCACACCCAGAGCAGAAGTCCTACTTCAGCCAGATCAGGCCTGCAAAGAAACTGCGTTTCACAGGCCTTTGGAAGAGATGTTCCCACTAGGCTGTAAGAGCACTGTGCAGAGCGAGTTGTTTCTTAGCTTCCCAAAGAGCTGGAAGCAAGATGCTGTGGGGCCCAACTCGCCCTTTGGAAAGAAGCCTACACGTTGTGCCTTTCAGCTCTAGGGCAAAGTAGCACACCCAGAGCAGAAGTCCTACTTCAGCCAGATCAGGCCTGCAAAGAAACTGCGTTTCACAGGCCTTTGGAAGAGATGTTCCCACTAGGCTGTAAGAGCACTGTGCAGAGCGAGTTGTTTCTTAGCTTCCCAAAGAGCTGGAAGCAAGATGCTGTGGGGCCCAACTCGCCCTTTGGAAAGAAGCCTGCACGTTGTGCCTTTCAGCTCTAGGGCAAAGTAGCACACCCAGAGCAGAAGTCCTACTTCAGCCAGATCAGGCCTGCAAAGAAACTGCGTTTCACAGGCCTTTGGAAGACATGTTCCCGGTAGGCTGTAAGAGCACTGTGCAGAGCGAGTTGTTTCTTAGCTTCCCAAAGAGCTGGAAGCAAGATGCTGTGGGGCCCAACTCGCCCTTTGGAAAGAAGCCTGCACGTTGTGCCTTTCAGCTCTAGGGCAAAGTAGCACACCCAGAGCAGAAGTCCTACTTCAGCCAGATCAGGCCTGCAAAGAAACTGCGTTTCACAGGCCTTTGGAAGACATGTTCCCGCTAGGCTGTAAGAGCACTGTGCAGAGCGAGTTGTTTATTAGCTTCCCAAAGAGCTAGAAGCAAGATGCTGTGGGGCCCAACTCGCCCTTTGGAAAGAAGCCTGCACGTTGTGCCTTTCAGCTCTAGGGCAAAGTAGCACACCCAGAGCAGAAGTCCTACTTCAGCCAGATCAGGCCTGCAAAGAAACTGCGTTTCACAGGCCTTTGGAAGAGATGTTCCCACTAGGCTGTAAGAGCACTGTGCAGAGCGAGTTGTTTCTTAGCTTCCCAAAGAGCTGGAAGCAAGATGCTGTGGGGCCCAACTCGCCCTTTGGAAAGAAGCCTACACGTTGTGCCTTTCATCTCTAGGGCAAAGTAGCACACCCAGAGCAGAAGTCCTACTTCAGCCAGATCAGGCCTGCAAAGAAACTGCGTTTCACAGGCCTTTGGAAGAGATGTTCCCGGTAGGCTGTAAGAGCACTGTGCAGAGCGAGTGGTTTCTTAGCTTCCCAAAGAGCTGGAAGCAAGATGCTGTGGGGCCCAACTCGCCCTTTGGAAAGAAGCCTGCACGTTGTGCCTTTCAGCTCTAGGGCAAAGTAGCACACCCAGAGCAGAAGTCCTACTTCAGCCAGATCAGGCCTGCAAAGAGACTGCGTTTCACAGGCCTTTGGAAGAGATGTTCCCACTAGGCTGTAAGAGCACTGTGCAGAGCGAGTGGTTTCTTAGCTTCCCAAAGAGCTGGAAGCAAGATGCTGTGGGGCCCAACTCGCCCTTTGGAAAGAAGCCTGCACGTTGTGCCTTTCAGCTCTAGGGCAAAGTAGCACACCCAGAGCAGAAGTCCTACTTCAGCCAGATCAGGCCTGCAAAGAAACTGCGTTTCACAGGCCTTTGGAAGACATGTTCCCGGTAGGCTGTAAGAGCACTGTGCAGAGCGAGTTGTTTCTTAGCTTCCCAAAGAGCTGGAAGCAAGATGCTGTGGGGCCCAACTCGCCCTTTGGAAAGAAGCCTGCACGTTGTGCCTTTCAGCTCTAGGGCAAAGTAGCACACCCAGAGCAGAAGTCCTACTTCAGCCAGATCAGGCCTGCAAAGAAACTGCGT
Source organism: Equus caballus (assembly GCF_041296265.1). Taxonomy (NCBI): domain Eukaryota; kingdom Metazoa; phylum Chordata; class Mammalia; order Perissodactyla; family Equidae; genus Equus; species Equus caballus. Next base: position 1,292,496 of record NC_091711.1, on the reverse strand, counting down.
TTCACAGGCCTTTGGAAGAGATGTTCCCACTAGGCTGTAAGAGCACTGTGCAGAGCGAGTTGTTTCTTAGCTTCCCAAAGAGCTGGAAGCAAGATGCTGTGGGGCCCAACTCGCCCTTTGGAAAGAAGCCTGCACGTTGTGTCTTTCAGCTCTAGGGCAAAGTAGCACACCCAGAGCAGAAGTCCTACTTCAGCCAGATCAGGCCTGCAAAGAAACTGCGTTTCACAGGCCTTTGGAAGAGATGTTCCCACTAGGCTGTAAGAGCACTGTGCATAGCGAGTTGTTTCTTAGCTTCCCAAAGAGCTGGAAGCAAGATGCTGTGGGGCCCAACTCGCCCTTTGGAAAGAAGCCTGCACGTTGTGCCTTTCAGCTGTAGGGCAAAGTAGCACACCCAGAGCAGAAGTCCTACTTCAGCCAGATCAGGCCTGCAAAGAAACTGCGTTTCACAGGCCTTTGGAAGACATGTTCCCACTAGGCTGTAAGAGCACTGTGCAGAGCGAGTTGTTTCTTAGCTTCCCGAAGAGCTGGAAGCAAGATGCTGTGGGGCCCAACTCGCCCTTTGGAAAGAAGCCTGCACGTTGTGCCTTTCAGCTCTAGGGCAAAGTAGCACACCCAGAGCAGAAGTCCTACTTCAGCCAGATCAGGCCTGCAAAGAAACTGCGTTTCACAGGCCTTTGGAAGAGATGTTCCCACTAGGCTGTAAGAGCACTGTGCAGAGCGAGTTGTTTCTTAGCTTCCCAAAGAGCTGGAAGCAAGATGCTGTGGGGCCCAACTCGCCCTTTGGAAAGAATCCTGCACGTTGTGCCTTTCAGCTCTAGGGCAAAGTAGCACACCCAGAGCAGAAGTCCTACTTCAGCCAGATCAGGCCTGCAAAGAAACTGCGTTTCACAGGCCTTTGGAAGAGATGTTCCCACTAGGCTGTAAGAGCACTGTGCAGAGCGAGTTGTTTCTTAGCTTCCCAAAGAGCTGGAAGCAAGATGCTGTGGGGCCCAACTCGCCCTTTGGAAAGAAGCCTGCACGTTGTGCCTTTCAGCTCTAGGGCAAAGTAGCACACCCAGAGCAGAAGTCCTACTTCAGCCAGATCAGGCCTGCAAAGAGACTGCGTTTCACAGGCCTATGGAAGAGATGTTCCCACTAGGCTGTAAGAGCACTGTGCAGAGCGAGTTGTTTCTTAGCTTCCCAAAGAGCTGGAAGCAAGATGCTGTGGGGCCCAACTCGCCCTTTGGAAAGAAGCCTGCACGTTGTGCCTTTCAGCTCTAGGGCAAAGTAGCACACCCAGAGCAGAAGTCCTACTTCAGCCAGATCAGGCCTGCAAAGAAACTGCGTTTCACAGGCCTTTGGAAGACATGTTCCCGGTAGGCTGTAAGAGCACTGTGCAGAGCGAGTTGTTTCTTAGCTTCCCAAAGAGCTGGAAGCAAGATGCTGTGGGGCCCAACTCGCCCTTTGGAAAGAAGCCTGCACGTTGTGCCTTTCAGCTCTAGGGCAGAGTAGCACACCCAGAGCAGAAGTCCTACTTCAGCCAGATCAGGCCTGCAAAGAAACTGCGTTTCACAGGCCTTTGGAAGAGATGTTCCCACTAGGCTGTAAGAGCACTGTGCAGAGCGAGTTGTTTCTTAGCTTCCCAAAGAGCTGGAAGCAAGATGCTGTGGGGCCCAACTCGCCCTTTGGAAAGAAGCCTGCACGTTGTGCCTTTCAGCTCTAGGGCAAAGTAGCACACCCAGAGCAGAAGTCCTACTTCAGCCAGATCAGGCCTGCAAAGAAACTGCGTTTCACAGGCCTTTGGAAGAGATGTTCCCACTAGGCTGTAAGAGCACTGTGCAGAGCGAGTTGTTTCTTAGCTTCCCAAAGAGCTGGAAGCAAGATGCTGTGGGGCCCAACTCGCCCTTTGGAAAGAAGCCTGCACGTTGTGCCTTTCAGCTCTAGGGCAAAGTAGCACACCCAGAGCAGAAGTCCTACTTCAGCCAGATCAGGCCTGCAAAGAAACTGCGTTTCACAGGCCTTTGGAAGAGATGTTCCCACTAGGCTGTAAGAGCACTGTGCAGAGCGAGTTGTTTCTTAGCTTCCCAAAGAGCTGGAAGCAAGATGCTGTGGGGCCCAACTCGCCCTTTGGAAAGAAGCCTGCACGTTGTGCCTTTCAGCTCTAGGGCAAAGTAGCACACCCAGAGCAGAAGTCCTACTTCAGCCAGATCAGGCCTGCAAAGAAACTGCGTTTCACAGGCCTTTGGAAGAGATGTTCCCACTAGGCTGTAAGAGCACTGTGCAGAGCGAGTTGTTTCTTAGCTTCCCAAAGAGCTGGAAGCAAGATGCTGTGGGGCCCAACTCGCCCTTTGGAAAGAAGCCTGCACGTTGTGCCTTTCAGCTCTAGGGCAAAGTAGCACACCCAGAGCAGAAGTCCTACTTCAGCCAGATCAGGCCTGCAAAGAAACTGCGTTTCACAGGCCTTTGGAAGAGATGTTCCCACTAGGCTGTAAGAGCACTGTGCAGAGCGAGTTGTTTCTTAGCTTCCCAAAGAGCTGGAAGCAAGATGCTGTGGGGCCCAACTCGCCCTTTGGAAAGAAGCCTGCACGTTGTGCCTTTCAGCTCTAGGGCAAAGTAGCACACCCAGAGCAGAAGTCCTACTTCAGCCAGATCAGGCCTGCAAAGAAACTGCGTTTCACAGGCCTTTGGAAGAGATGTTCGCACTAGGCTGTAAGAGCACTGTGCAGAGCGAGTTGTTTCTTAGCTTCCCAAAGAGCTGGAAGCAAGATGCTGTGGGGCCCAACTCGCCCTTTGGAAAGAAGCCTGCACGTTGTGCCTTTCAGCTCTAGGGCAAAGTAGCACACCCAGAGCAGAAGTCCTACTTCAGCCAGATCAGGCCTGCAAAGAAACTGCGTTTCACAGGCCTTTGGAAGAGATGTTCCCACTAGGCTGTAAGAGCACTGTGCAGAGCGAGTTGTTTCTTAGCTTCCCAAAGAGCTGGAAGCAAGATGCTGTGGGGCCCAACTCGCCCTTTGGAAAGAAGCCTGCACGTTGTGCCTTTCAGCTCTAGGGCAAAGTAGCACACCCAGAGCAGAAGTCCTACTTCAGCCAGATCAGGCCTGCAAAGAAACTGCGTTTCATAGGCCTTTGAAAGACATGTTCCCACTAGGCTGTAAGAGCACTGTGCAGAGCGAGTTGTTTCTTAGCTTCCCGAAGAGCTGGAAGCAAGATGCTGTGGGGCCCAACTCGCCCTTTGGAAAGAAGCCTGCACGTTGTGCCTTTCAGCTCTAGGGCAAAGTAGCACACCCAGAGCAGAAGTCCTACTTCAGCCAGATCAGGCCTGCAAAGAAACTGCGTTTCACAGGCCTTTGTAAGACATGTTCCTACTAGGCTGTAAGAGCACTGTGCAGAGCGAGTTGTTTCTTAGCTTCCCAAAGAGCTGGAAGCAAGATGCTGTGGGGCCCAACTCGCCCTTTGGAAAGAAGCCTGCACGTTGTGCCTTTCAGCTCTAGGGCAAAGTAGCACACCCAGAGCAGAAGTCCTACTTCAGCCAGATCAGGCCTGCAAAGAAACTGCGTTTCACAGGCCTTTGGAAGAGATGTTCCCACTAGGCTGTAAGAGCACTGTGCAGAGCGAGTTGTTTCTTAGCTTCCCAAAGAGCTGGAAGCAAGATGCTGTGGGGCCCAAATCGCCCTTTGGAAAGAAGCCTGCACGTTGTGCCTTTCAGCTCTAGGGCAAAGTAGCACACCCAGAGCAGAAGTCCTACTTCAGCCAGATCAGGCCTGCAAAGAAACTGCATTTCACAGGCCTTTGGAAGAGATGTTCCCACTAGGCTGTAAGAGCACTGTGCAGAGCGAGTTGTTTCTTAGCTTCCCAAAGGGCTGGAAGCAAGATGCTGTGGGGCACAACTCGCCCTTTGGAAAGAAGCCTGCACGTTGTGCCTTTCAGCTCTAGGGCAAAGTAGCACACCCAGAGCAGAAGTCCTACTTCAGCCAGATCAGGCCTGCAAAGAAACTGCGTTTCACAGGCCTTTGGAAGAGATGTTCCCACTAGGCTGTAAGAGCACTGTGCAGAGCGAGTTGTTTCTTAGCTTCCCAAAGAGCTGGAAGCAAGATGCTGTGGGGCCCAACTCGCCCTTTGGAAAGAAGCCTGCACGTTGTGCCTTTCAGCTCTAGGGCAAAGTAGCACACCCAGAGCAGAAGTCCTACTTCAGCCAGATCAGGCCTGCAAAGAAACTGCGTTTCACAGGCCTTTGGAAGAGATGTTCCCACTAGGCTGTAAGAGCACTGTGCAGAGCGAGTTGTTTCTTAGCTTCCCAAAGAGCTGGAAGCAAGATGCTGTGGGGCCCAACTCGCCCTTTGTAAAGAAGCCTGCACGTTGTGCCTTTCAGCTCTAGGGCAAAGTAGCACACCCAGAGCAGAAGTCCTACTTCAGCCAGATCGGGCCTGCAAAGAAACTGCGTTTCACAGGCCTTTGGAAGAGATGTTCCCACTAGGCTGTAAGAGCACTGTGCAGAGCGAGTTGTTTCTTAGCTTCCCAAAGAGCTGGAAGCAAGATGCTGTGGGGCCCAACTCGCCCTTTGGAAAGAAGCCTGCACGTTGTGCCTTTCAGCTCTAGGGCAAAGTAGCACACCCAGAGCAGAAGTCCTACTTCAGCCAGATCAGGCCTGCAAAGAAACTGCGTTTCACAGGCCTTTGGAAGGGATGTTCCCACTAGGCTGTAAGAGCACTGTGCAGAGCGAGTTGTTTCTTAGCTTCCCAAAGAGCTGGAAGCAAGATGCTGTGGGGCCCAACTCGCCCTTTGGAAAGAAGCCTGCACGTTGTGCCTTTCAGCTCTAGGGCAAAGTAGCACACCCAGAGCAGAAGTCGTACTTCAGCCAGATCAGGCCTGCAAAGAAACTGCATTTCACAGGCCTTTGGAAGAGATGTTCCCGGTAGGCTGTAAGAGCACTGTGCAGAGCGAGTTGTTTCTTAGCTTCCCAAAGAGCTGGAAGCAAGATGCTGTGGGGCCCAACTCGCCCTTTGGAAAGAAGCCTGCACGTTGTGCCTTTCAGCTCTAGGGCAAAGTAGCACACCCAGAGCAGAAGTCCTACTTCAGCCAGATCAGGCCTGCAAAGAAACTGCGTTTCACAGGCCTTTGGAAGAGATGTTCCCACTAGGCTGTAAGAGCACTGTGCAGAGCGAGTTGTTTCTTAGCTTCCCAAAGAGCTGGAAGCAAGATGCTGTGGGGCCCAACTCGCCCTTTGGAAAGAAGCCTGCACGTTGTGCCTTTCAGCTCTAGGGCAAAGTAGCACACCCAGAGCAGAAGTCCTACTTCAGCCAGATCAGGCCTGCAAAGAAACTGCGTTTCACTGGCCATTGGAAGAGATGTTCCCGGTAGGCTGTAAGAGCACTGTGCAGAGCGAGTTGTTTCTTAGCTTCCCAAAGAGCTGGAAGCAAGATGCTGTGGGGCCCAACTCGCCCTTTGGAAAGAAGCCTGCACGTTGTGCCTTTCAGCTCTAGGGCAAAGTAGCACACCCAGAGCAGAAGTCCTACTTCAGCCAGATCAGGCCTGCAAAGAAACTGCGTTTCACAGGCCTTTGGAAGAGATTTTCCCACTAGGCTGTAAGAGCACTGTGCAGAGCGAGTTGTTTCTTAGCTTCCCAAAGAGCTGGAAGCAAGATGCTGTGGGGCCCAACTCGCCCTTTGGAAAGAAGCCTGCACGTTGTGCCTTTCAGCTCTAGGGCAAAGTAGCACACCCAGAGCAGAAGTCCTACTTCAGCCAGATCAGGCCTGCAAAGAAACTGCGTTTCACAGGCCTTTGGAAGACATGTTCCCACTAGGCTGTAAGAGCACTGTGCAGAGCGAGTTGTTTCTTAGCTTCCCAAAGAGCTGGAAGCAAGATGCTGTGGGGCCCAACTCGCCCTTTGGAAAGAAGCCTGCACGTTGTGCCTTTCAGCTCTAGGGCAAAGTAGCACACCCAGAGCAGAAGTCCTACTTCAGCCAGATCAGGCCTGCAAAGAAACTGCGTTTCACAGGCCTTTGGAAGAGATGTTCCCACTAGGCTGTAAGAGCACTGTGCAGAGCGAGTTGTTTCTTAGCTTCCCAAAGAGCTGGAAGCAAGATGCTGTGGGGCCCAACTCGCCCTTTGGAAAGAAGCCTGCACGTTGTGCCTTTCAGCTCTAGGGCAAAGTAGCACACCCAGAGCAGAAGTCCTACTTCAGCCAGATCAGGCCTGCAAAGAAACTGCGTTTCACAGGCCTTTGGAAGAGATGTTCCCACTAGGCTGTAAGAGCACTGTGCAGAGCGAGTTGTTTCTTAGCTTCCCAAAGAGCTGGAAGCAAGATGCTGTGGGGCCCAACTCGCCCTTTGGAAAGAAGCCTGCACGTTGTGCCTTTCAGCTCTAGGGCAAAGTAGCACACCCAGAGCAGAAGTCCTACTTCAGCCAGATCAGGCCTGCAAAGAAACTGCGTTTCACAGGCCTTTGGAAGAGATGTTCCCACTAGGCTGTAAGAGCACTGTGCAGAGCGAGTTGTTTCTTAGCTTCCCAAAGAGCTGGAAGCAAGATGCTGTGGGGCCCAACTCGCCCTTTGGAAAGAAGCCTGCACGTTGTGCCTTTCAGCTCTAGGGCAAAGTAGCACACCCAGAGCAGAAGTCCTACTTCAGCCAGATCAGGCCTGCAAAGAAACTGCGTTTCACAGGCCTTTGGAAGAGATGTTCCCACTAGGCTGTAAGAGCACTGTGCAGAGCGAGTTGTTTCTTAGCTTCCCAAAGAGCTGGAAGCAAGATGCTGTGGGGCCCAACTCGCCCTTTGGAAAGAAGCCTGCACGTTGTGCCTTTCAGCTCTAGGGCAAAGTAGCACACCCAGAGCAGAAGTCCTACTTCAGCCAGATCAGGCCTGCAAAGAAACTGCGTTTCACAGGCCTTTGGAAGAGATGTTCCCACTAGGCTGTAAGAGCACTGTGCAGAGCGAGTTGTTTCTTAGCTTCCCAAAGAGCTGGAAGCAAGATGCTGTGGGGCCCAACTCGCCCTTTGGAAAGAAGCCTGCACGTTGTGCCTTTCAGCTCTAGGGCAAAGTAGCACACCCAGAGCAGAAGTCCTACTTCAGCCAGATCGGGCCTGCAAAGAAACTGCGTTTCACAGGCCTTTGGAAGAGATGTTCCCACTAGGCTGTAAGAGCACTGTGCAGAGCGAGTTGTTTCTTAGCTTCCCAAAGAGCTGGAAGCAAGATGCTGTGGGGCCCAACTCGCCCTTTGGAAAGAAGCCTGCACGTTGTGCCTTTCAGCTCTAGGGCAAAGTAGCACACCCAGAGCAGAAGTCCTACTTCAGCCAGATCGGGCCTGCAAAGAAACTGCGTTTCACAGGCCTTTGGAAGAGATGTTCCCACTAGGCTGTAAGAGCACTGTGCAGAGCGAGTTGTTTCTTAGCTTCCCAAAGAGCTGGAAGCAAGATGCTGTGGGGCCCAACTCGCCCTTTGGAAAGAAGCCTGCACGTTGTGCCTTTCAGCTCTAGGGCAAAGTAGCACACCCAGAGCAGAAGTCCTACTTCAGCCAGATCAGGCCTGCAAAGAAACTGCGTTTCACAGGCCTTTGGAAGAGATGTTCCCACTAGGCTGTAAGAGCACTGTTCAGAGCGAGTTGTTTCTTAGCTTCCCAAAGAGCTGGAAGCAAGATGCTGTGGGGCCCAACTCGCCCTTTGGAAAGAAGCCTGCACGTTGTGCCTTTCAGCTCTAGGGCAAAGTAGCACACCCAGAGCAGAAGTCCTACTTCAGCCAGATCAGGCCTGCAAAGAAACTGCGTTTCACAGGCCTTTGGAAGAGATGTTCCCACTAGGCTGTAAGAGCACTGTGCAGAGCGAGTTGTTTCTTAGCTTCCCAAAGAGCTGGAAGCAAGATGCTGTGGGGCCCAACTCGCCCTTTGGAAAGAAGCCTGCACGTTGTGCCTTTCAGCTCTAGGGCAAAGTAGCACACCCAGAGCAGAAGTCCTACTTCAGCCAGATCAGGCCTGCAAAGAAACTGCGTTTCACAGGCCTTTGGAAGAGATGTTCCCACTAGGCTGTAAGAGCACTGTGCAGAGCGAGTTGTTTCTTAGCTTCCCAAAGAGCTGGAAGCAAGATGCTGTGGGGCCCAACTCGCCCTTTGGAAAGAAGCCTGCACGTTGTGCCTTTCAGCTCTAGGGCAAAGTAGCACACCCAGAGCAGAAGTCCTACTTCAGCCATATCAGGCCTGCAAAGGAACTGCGTTTCACAGGCCTTTGGAAGAGATGTTCCCGGTAGGCTGTAAGAGCACTGTGCAGAGCGAGTTGTTTCTTAGCTTCCCAAAGAGCTGGAAGCAAGATGCTGTGGGGCCCAACTCGCCCTTTGGAAAGAAGCCTGCACGTTGTGCCTTTCAGCTCTAGGGCAAAGTAGCACACCCAGAGCAGAAGTCCTACTTCAGCCAGATCAGGCCTGCAAAGAAACTGCGTTTCACAGGCCTTTGGAAGAGATGTTCCCACTAGGCTGTAAGAGCACTGTGCAGAGCGAGTTGTTTCTTAGCTTCCCAAAGAGCTGGAAGCAAGATGCTGTGGGGCCCAACTCGCCCTTTGGAAAGAAGCCTGCACGTTGTGCCTTTCAGCTCTAGGGCAAAGTAGCACACCCAGAGCAGAAGTCCTACTTCAGCCAGATCAGGCCTGCAAAGGAACTGCGTTTCACAGGCCTTTGGAAGAGATGTTCCCACTAGGCTGTAAGAGCACTGTGCAGAGCGAGTTGTTTCTTAGCTTCCCAAAGAGCTGGAAGCAAGATGCTGTGGGGCCCAACTCGCCCTTTGGAAAGAAGCCTGCACGTTGTGCCTTTCAGCTCTAGGGCAAAGTAGCACACCCAGAGCAGAAGTCCTACTTCAGCCAGATCAGGCCTGCAAAGAAACTGCGTTTCACAGGCCTTTGGAAGAGATGTTCCCACTAGGCTGTAAGAGCACTGTGCAGAGCGAGTTGTTTCTTAGCTTCCCAAAGAGCTGGAAGCAAGATGCTGTGGGGCCCAACTCGCCCTTTGGAAAGAAGCCTGCACGTTGTGCCTTTCAGCTCTAGGGCAAAGTAGCACACCCAGAGCAGAAGTCCTACTTCAGCCAGATCAGGCCTGCAAAGAAACTGCGTTTCACAGGCCTTTGGAAGAGATGTTCCCACTAGGCTGTAAGAGCACTGTGCAGAGCGAGTTGTTTCTTAGCTTCCCAAAGAGCTGGAAGCAAGATGCTGTGGGGCCCAACTCGCCCTTTGGAAAGAAGCCTGCACGTTGTGCCTTTCAGCTCTAGGGCAAAGTAGCACACCCAGAGCAGAAGTCCTACTTCAGCCAGATCAGGCCTGCAAAGAAACTGCGTTTCACAGGCCTTTGGAAGAGATGTTCCCACTAGGCTGTAAGAGCACTGTGCAGAGCGAGTTGTTTCTTAGCTTCCCAAAGAGCTGGAAGCAAGATGCTGTGGGGCCCAACTCGCCCTTTGGAAAGAAGCCTGCACGTTGTGCCTTTCAGCTCTAGGGCAAAGTAGCACACCCAGAGCAGAAGTCCTACTTCAGCCAGATCAGGCCTGCAAAGAAACTGCGTTTCACAGGCCTTTGGAAGAGAGGTTCCCGGTAGGCTGTAAGAGCACTGTGCAGAGCGAGTTGTTTCTTAGCTTCCCAAAGAGCTGGAAGCAAGATGCTGTGGGGCCCAACTCGCCCTTTGGAAAGAAGCCTGCACGTTGTGCCTTTCAGCTCTAGGGCAAAGTAGCACACCCAGAGCAGAAGTCCTACTTCAGCCAGATCAGGCCTGCAAAGAAACTGCGTTTCACTGGCCATTGGAAGAGATCTTCCCGGTAGGCTGTAAGAGCACTGTGCAGAGCGAGTTGTTTCTTAGCTTCCCAAAGAGCTGGAAGCAAGATGCTGTGGGGCCCAACTCGCCCTTTGGAAAGAAGCCTGCACGTTGTGCCTTTCAGCTCTAGGGCAAAGTAGCACACCCAGAGCAGAAGTCCTACTTCAGCCAGATCAGGCCTGCAAAGAAACTGCGTTTCACAGGCCTTTGGAAGAGATGTTCCCGGTAGGCTGTAAGAGCACTGTGCAGAGCGAGTTGTTTCTTAGCTTCCCAAAGAGCTGGAAGCAAGATGCTGTGGGGCCCAACTCGCCCTTTGGAAAGAAGCCTGCACGTTGTGCCTTTCAGCTCTAGGGCAAAGTAGCACACCCAGAGCAGAAGTCCTACTTCAGCCAGATCAGGCCTGCAAAGAAACTGCGTTTCACAGGCCTTTGGAAGAGATGTTCCCACTAGGCTGTAAGAGCACTGTGCAGAGCGAGTTGTTTCTTAGCTTCCCAAAGAGCTGGAAGCAAGATGCTGTGGGGCCCAACTCGCCCTTTGGAAAGAAGCCTGCACGTTGTGCCTTTCAGCTCTAGGGCAAAGTAGCACACCCAGAGCAGAAGTCCTACTTCAGCCAGATCAGGCCTGCAAAGGAACTGCGTTTCACAGGCCTTTGGAAGAGATGTTCCCGGTAGGCTGTAAGAGCACTGTGCAGAGCGAGTTGTTTCTTAGCTTCCCAAAGAGCTGGAAGCAAGATGCTGTGGGGCCCAACTCGCCCTTTGGAAAGAAGCCTGCACGTTGTGCCTTTCAGCTCTAGGGCAAAGTAGCACACCCAGAGCAGAAGTCCTACTTCAGCCAGATCAGGCCTGCAAAGAAACTGCGTTTCACAGGCCTTTGGAAGACATGTTCCCACTAGGCTGTAAGAGCACTGTGCAGAGCGAGTTGTTTCTTAGCTTCCCAAAGAGCTGGAAGCAAGATGCTGTGGGGCCCAACTCGCCCTTTGGAAAGAAGCCTGCACGTTGTGCCTTTCAGCTCTAGGGCAAAGTAGCACACCCAGAGCAGAAGTCCTACTTCAGCCAGATCAGGCCTGCAAAGAAACTGCGTTTCACAGGCCTTTGGAAGAGATGTTCCCACTAGGCTGTAAGAGCACTGTGCAGAGCGAGTTGTTTCTTAGCTTCCCAAAGAGCTGGAAGCAAGATGCTGTGGGGCCCAACTCGCCCTTTGGAAAGAAGCCTGCACGTTGTGCCTTTCAGCTCTAGGGCAAAGTAGCACACCCAGAGCAGAAGTCCTACTTCAGCCAGATCAGGCCTGCAAAGAAACTGCGTTTCACAGGCCTTTGGAAGAGATGTTCCCACTAGGCTGTAAGAGCACTGTGCAGAGCGAGTTGTTTCTTAGCTTCCCAAAGAGCTGGAAGCAAGATGCTGTGGGGCCCAACTCGCCCTTTGGAAAGAAGCCTGCACGTTGTGCCTTTCAGCTCTAGGGCAAAGTAGCACACCCAGAGCAGAAGTCCTACTTCAGCCAGATCAGGCCTGCAAAGAAACTGCGTTTCACAGGCCTTTGGAAGAGATGTTCCCACTAGGCTGTAAGAGCACTGTGCAGAGCGAGTTGTTTCTTAGCTTCCCAAAGAGCTGGAAGCAAGATGCTGTGGGGCCCAACTCGCCCTTTGGAAAGAAGCCTGCACGTTGTGCCTTTCAGCTCTAGGGCAAAGTAGCACACCCAGAGCAGAAGTCCTACTTCAGCCAGATCAGGCCTGCAAAGGAACTGCGTTTCACAGGCCTTTGGAAGAGATGTTCCCACTAGGCTGTAAGAGCACTGTGCAGAGCGAGTTGTTTCTTAGCTTCCCAAAGAGCTGGAAGCAAGATGCTGTGGGGCCCAACTCGCCCTTTGGAAAGAAGCCTGCACGTTGTGCCTTTCAGCTCTAGGGCAAAGTAGCACACCCAGAGCAGAAGTCCTACTTCAGCCAGATCAGGCCTGCAAAGAAACTGCGTTTCACAGGCCTTTGGAAGAGATGTTCCCACTAGGCTGTAAGAGCACTGTGCAGAGCGAGTTGTTTCTTAGCTTCCCAAAGAGCTGGAAGCAAGATGCTGTGGGGCCCAACTCGCCCTTTGGAAAGAAGCCTGCACGTTGTGCCTTTCAGCTCTAGGGCAAAGTAGCACACCCAGAGCAGAAGTCCTACTTCAGCCAGATCAGGCCTGCAAAGAAACTGCGTTTCACAGGCCTTTGGAAGAGATGTTCCCACTAGGCTGTAAGAGCACTGTGCAGAGCGAGTTGTTTCTTAGCTTCCCAAAGAGCTGGAAGCAAGATGCTGTGGGGCCCAACTCGCCCTTTGGAAAGAAGCCTGCACGTTGTGCCTTTCAGCTCTAGGGCAAAGTAGCACACCCAGAGCAGAAGTCCTTCTTCAGCCAGATCAGGCCTGCAAAGAAACTGCGTTTCACAGGCCTTTGGAAGAGATGTTCCCACTAGGCTGTAAGAGCACTGTGCAGAGCGAGTTGTTTCTTAGCTTCCCAAAGAGCTGGAAGCAAGATGCTGTGGGGCCCAACTCGCCCTTTGGAAAGAAGCCTGCACGTTGTGCCTTTCAGCTCTAGGGCAAAGTAGCACACCCAGAGCAGAAGTCCTACTTCAGCCAGATCAGGCCTGCAAAGAAACTGCGTTTCACAGGCCTTTGGAAGAGATGTTCCCACTAGGCTGTAAGAGCACTGTGCAGAGCGAGTTGTTTCTTAGCTTCCCAAAGAGCTGGAAGCAAGATGCTGTGGGGCCCAACTCGCCCTTTGGAAAGAAGCCTGCACGTTGTGCCTTTCAGCTCTAGGGCAAAGTAGCACACCCAGAGCAGAAGTCCTACTTCAGCCAGATCAGGCCTGCAAAGAAACTGCGTTTCACAGGCCTTTGGAAGAGATGTTCCCACTAGGCTGTAAGAGCACTGTGCAGAGCGAGTTGTTTCTTAGCTTCCCAAAGAGCTGGAAGCAAGATGCTGTGGGGCCCAACTCGCCCTTTGGAAAGAAGCCTGCACGTTGTGCCTTTCAGCTCTAGGGCAAAGTAGCACACCCAGAGCAGAAGTCCTACTTCAGCCAGATCAGGCCTGCAAAGAAACTGCGTTTCACAGGCCTTTGGAAGAGATGTTCCCACTAGGCTGTAAGAGCACTGTGCAGAGCGAGTTGTTTCTTAGCTTCCCAAAGAGCTGGAAGCAAGATGCTGTGGGGCCCAACTCGCCCTTTGGAAAGAAGCCTGCACGTTGTGCCTTTCAGCTCTAGGGCAAAGTAGCACACCCAGAGCAGAAGTCCTACTTCAGCCAGATCAGGCCTGCAAAGAAACTGCGTTTCACAGGCCTTTGGAAGAGATGTTCCCACTAGGCTGTAAGAGCACTGTGCAGAGCGAGTTGTTTCTTAGCTTCCCAAAGAGCTGGAGGCAAGATGCTGTGGGGCCCAACTCGCCCTTTGGAAAGAAGCCTGCACGTTGTGCCTTTCAGCTCTAGGGCAAAGTAGCACACCCAGAGCAGAAGTCCTACTTCAGCCAGATCAGGCCTGCAAAGAAACTGCGTTTCACAGGCCTTTGGAAGAGATGTTCCCACTAGGCTGTAAGAGCACTGTGCAGAGCGAGTTGTTTCTTAGCTTCCCAAAGAGCTGGAAGCAAGATGCTGTGGGGCCCAACTCGCCCTTTGGAAAGAAGCCTGCACGTTGTGCCTTTCAGCTCTAGGGCAAAGTAGCACACCCAGAGCAGAAGTCCTACTTCAGCCAGATCAGGCCTGCAAAGAAACTGCGTTTCACAGGCCTTTGGAAGAGATGTTCCCACTAGGCTGTAAGAGCACTGTGCAGAGCGAGTTGTTTCTTAGCTTCCCAAAGAGCTGGAAGCAAGATGCTGTGGGGCCCAACTCGCCCTTTGGAAAGAAGCCTGCACGTTGTGCCTTTCAGCTCTAGGGCAAAGTAGCACACCCAGAGCAGAAGTCCTACTTCAGCCAGATCAGGCCTGCAAAGAAGCTGCATTTCACAGGCCTTTGGAAGAGATGTTCCCACTAGGCTGTAAGAGCACTGTGCAGAGCGAGTTGTTTCTTAGCTTCCCAAAGAGCTGGAAGCAAGATGCTGTGGGGCCCAACTCGCCCTTTGGAAAGAAGCCTGCACGTTGTGCCTTTCAGCTCTAGGGCAAAGTAGCACACCCAGAGCAGAAGTCCTACTTCAGCCAGATCAGGCCTGCAAAGAAACTGCGTTTCACAGGCCTTTGGAAGAGATGTTCCCACTAGGCTGTAAGAGCACTGTGCAGAGCGAGTTGTTTCTTAGCTTCCCAAAGAGCTGGAAGCAAGATGCTGTGGGGCCCAACTCGCCCTTTGGAAAGAAGCCTGCACGTTGTGCCTTTCAGCTCTAGGGCAAAGTAGCACACCCAGAGCAGAAGTCCTACTTCAGCCAGATCAGGCCTGCAAAGAAACTGCGTTTCACAGGCCTTTGGAAGAGATGTTCCCACTAGGCTGTAAGAGCACTGTGCAGAGCGAGTTGTTTCTTAGCTTCCCAAAGAGCTGGAAGCAAGATGCTGTGGGGCCCAACTCGCCCTTTGGAAAGAAGCCTGCACGTTGTGCCTTTCAGCTCTAGGGCAAAGTAGCACACCCAGAGCAGAAGTCCTACTTCAGCCAGATCAGGCCTGCAAAGAAACTGCGTTTCACAGGCCTTTGGAAGAGATGTTCCCACTAGGCTGTAAGAGCACTGTGCAGAGCGAGTTGTTTCTTAGCTTCCCAAAGAGCTGGAAGCAAGATGCTGTGGGGCCCAACTCGCCCTTTGGAAAGAAGCCTGCACGTTGTGCCTTTCAGCTCTAGGGCAAAGTAGCACACCCAGAGCAGAAGTCCTACTTCAGCCAGATCAGGCCTGCAAAGAAACTGCGTTTCACAGGCCTTTGGAAGAGATGTTCCCACTAGGCTGTAAGAGCACTGTGCAGAGCGAGTTGTTTCTTAGCTTCCCAAAGAGCTGGAAGCAAGATGCTGTGGGGCCCAACTCGCCCTTTGGAAAGAAGCCTGCACGTTGTGCCTTTCAGCTCTAGGGCAAAGTAGCACACCCAGAGCAGAAGTCCTACTTCAGCCAGATCAGGCCTGCAAAGAAACTGCGTTTCACAGGCCTTTGGAAGAGATGTTCCCACTAGGCTGTAAGAGCACTGTGCAGAGCGAGTTGTTTCTTAGCTTCCCAAAGAGCTGGAAGCAAGATGCTGTGGGGCCCAACTCGCCCTTTGGAAAGAAGCCTGCACGTTGTGCCTTTCAGCTCTAGGGCAAAGTAGCACACCCAGAGCAGAAGTCCTACTTCAGCCAGATCAGGCCTGCAAAGAAACTGCGTTTCACAGGCCTTTGGAAGAGATGTTCCCACTAGGCTGTAAGAGCACTGTGCAGAGCGAGTTGTTTCTTAGCTTCCCAAAGAGCTGGAGGCAAGATGCTGTGGGGCCCAACTCGCCCTTTGGAAAGAAGCCTGCACGTTGTGCCTTTCAGCTCTAGGGCAAAGTAGCACACCCAGAGCAGAAGTCCTACTTCAGCCAGATCAGGCCTGCAAAGAAACTGCGTTTCACAGGCCTTTGGAAGAGATGTTCCCACTAGGCTGTAAGAGCACTGTGCAGAGCGAGTTGTTTCTTAGCTTCCCAAAGAGCTGGAGGCAAGATGCTGTGGGGCCCAACTCGCCCTTTGGAAAGAAGCCTGCACGTTGTGCCTTTCAGCTCTAGGGCAAAGTAGCACACCCAGAGCAGAAGTCCTACTTCAGCCAGATCAGGCCTGCAAAGAAACTGCGTTTCACAGGCCTTTGGAAGAGATGTTCCCACTAGGCTGTAAGAGCACTGTGCAGAGCGAGTTGTTTCTTAGCTTCCCAAAGAGCTGGAGGCAAGATGCTGTGGGGCCCAACTCGCCCTTTGGAAAGAAGCCTGCACGTTGTGCCTTTCAGCTCTAGGGCAAAGTAGCACACCCAGAGCAGAAGTCCTACTTCAGCCAGATCAGGCCTGCAAAGAAACTGCGTTTCACAGGCCTTTTGAAGAGATGTTCCCACTAGGCTGTAAGAGCACTGTGCAGAGCGAGTTGTTTCTTAGCTTCCCAAAGAGCTGGAAGCAAGATGCTGTGGGGCCCAACTCGCCCTTTGGAAAGAAGCCTGCACGTTGTGCCTTTCAGCTCTAGGGCAAAGTAGCACACCCAGAGCAGAAGTCCTACTTCAGCCAGATCAGGCCTGCAAAGAAACTGCGTTTCACAGGCCTTTGGAAGAGATGTTCCCACTAGGCTGTAAGAGCACTGTGCAGAGCGAGTTGTTTCTTAGCTTCCCAAAGAGCTGGAAGCAAGATGCTGTGGGGCCCAACTCGCCCTTTGGAAAGAAGCCTGCACGTTGTGCCTTTCAGCTCTAGGGCAAAGTAGCACACCCAGAGCAGAAGTCGTACTTCAGCCAGATCAGGCCTGCAAAGAAACTGCGTTTCACAGGCCTTTGGAAGAGATGTTCCCACTAGGCTGTAAGAGCACTGTGCAGAGCGAGTTGTTTCTTAGCTTCCCAAAGAGCTGGAAGCAAGATGCTGTGGGGCCCAACTCGCCCTTTGGAAAGAAGCCTGCACGTTGTGCCTTTCAGCTCTAGGGCAAAGTAGCACACCCAGAGCAGAAGTCCTACTTCAGCCAGATCAGGCCTGCAAAGAAACTGCGTTTCACAGGCCTTTGGAAGAGATGTTCCCACTAGGCTGTAAGAGCACTGTGCAGAGCGAGTTGTTTCTTAGCTTCCCAAAGAGCTGGAAGCAAGATGCTGTGGGGCCCAACTCGCCCTTTGGAAAGAGCCTGCGCGTTGTGCCTTTCAGCTCTAGGGCAAAGTAGCACACCCAGAGCAGAAGTCCTACTTCAGCCAGATCAGGCCTGCAAAGAAACTGCGTTTCACAGGCCTTTGGAAGAGATGTTCCCACTAGGCTGTAAGAGCACTGTGCAGAGCGAGTTGTTTCTTAGCTTCCCAAAGAGCTGGAGGCAAGATGCTGTGGGGCCCAACTCGCCCTTTGGAAAGAAGCCTGCACGTTGTGCCTTTCAGCTCTAGGGCAAAGTAGCACACCCAGAGCAGAAGTCCTACTTCAGCCAGATCAGGCCTGCAAAGAGACTGCGTTTCACAGGCCTTTGGAAGAGATGTTCCCACTAGGCTGTAAGAGCACTGTGCAGAGCGAGTTGTTTCTTAGCTTCCCAAAGAGCTGGAGGCAAGATGCTGTGGGGCCCAACTCGCCCTTTGGAAAGAAGCCTGCACGTTGTGCCTTTCAGCTCTAGGGCAAAGTAGCACACCCAGAGCAGAAGTCCTACTTCAGCCAGATCAGGCCTGCAAAGAAACTGCGTTTCACAGACCTTTGGAAGAGATGTTCCCACTAGGCTGTAAGAGCACTGTGCAGAGCGAGTTGTTTCTTAGCTTCCCAAAGAGCTGGAGGCAAGATGCTGTGGGGCCCAACTCGCCCTTTGGAAAGAAGCCTGCACGTTGTGCCTTTCAGCTCTAGGGCAAAGTAGCACACCCAGAGCAGAAGTCCTACTTCAGCCAGATCAGGCCTGCAAAGAAACTGCGTTTCACAGGCCTTTGGAAGAGATGTTCCCACTAGGCTGTAAGAGCACTGTGCAGAGCGAGTTGTTTCTTAGCTTCCCAAAGAGCTGGAAGCAAGATGCTGTGGGGCCCAACTCGCCCTTTGGAAAGAAGCCTGCACGTTGTGCCTTTCAGCTCTAGGGCAAAGTAGCACACCCAGAGCAGAAGTCCTACTTCAGCCAGATCAGGCCTGCAAAGAAACTGCGTTTCACAGGCCTTTGGAAGAGATGTTCCCACTAGGCTGTAAGAGCACTGTGCAGAGCGAGTTGTTTCTTAGCTTCCCAAAGAGCTGGAAGCAAGATGCTGTGGGGCCCAACTCGCCCTTTGGAAAGAAGCCTGCACGTTGTGCCTTTCAGCTCTAGGGCAAAGTAGCACACCCAGAGCAGAAGTCGTACTTCAGCCAGATCAGGCCTGCAAAGAAACTGCGTTTCACAGGCCTTTGGAAGAGATGTTCCCACTAGGCTGTAAGAGCACTGTGCAGAGCGAGTTGTTTCTTAGCTTCCCAAAGAGCTGGAAGCAAGATGCTGTGGGGCCCAACTCGCCCTTTGGAAAGAAGCCTGCACGTTGTGCCTTTCAGCTCTAGGGCAAAGTAGCACACCCAGAGCAGAAGTCCTACTTCAGCCAGATCAGGCCAGCAAAGAAACTGCGTTTCACAGGCCTTTGGAAGAGATGTTCCCACTAGGCTGTAAGAGCACTGTGCAGAGCGAGTTGTTTCTTAGCTTCCCAAAGAGCTGGAAGCAAGATGCTGTGGGGCCAAACTCGCCCTTTGGAAAGAAGCCTGCACGTTGTGCCTTTCAGCTCTAGGGCAAAGTAGCACACCCAGAGCAGAAGTCCTACTTCAGCCAGATCAGGCCTGCAAAGAAACTGCGTTTCACAGGCCTTTGGAAGACATGTTCCCGGTAGGCTGTAAGAGCACTGTGCAGAGCGAGTTGTTTCTTAGCTTCCCAAAGAGCTGGAAGCAAGATGCTGTGGGGCCCAACTCGCCCTTTGGAAAGAAGCCTGCACGTTGTGCCTTTCAGCTCTAGGGCAAAGTAGCACACCCAGAGCAGAAGTCCTACTTCAGCCAGATCAGGCCTGCAAAGAAACTGCGTTTCACAGGCCTTTGGAAGAGATGTTCCCACTAGGCTGTAAGAGCACTGTGCAGAGCGAGTTGTTTCTTAGCTTCCCAAAGAGCTGGAAGCAAGATGCTGTGGGGCCCAACTTGCCCTTTGGAAAGAAGCCTGCACGTTGTGCCTTTCAGCTCTAGGGCAAAGTAGCACACCCAGAGCAGAAGTCCTACTTCAGCCAGATCAGGCCTGCAAAGAAACTGCGTTTCACAGGCCTTTGGAAGACATGTTCCCGGTAGGCTGTAAGAGCACTGTGCAGAGCGAGTTGTTTCTTAGCTTCCCAAAGAGCTGGAAGCAAGATGCTGTGGGGCCCAACTCGCCCTTTGGAAAGAAGCCTGCACGTTGTGCCTTTCAGCTCTAGGGCAAAGTAGCACACCCAGAGCAGAAGTCCTACTTCAGCCAGATCAGGCCTGCAAAGAAACTGCGTTTCACAGGCCTTTGGAAGAGATGTTCCCACTAGGCTGTAAGAGCACTGTGCAGAGCGAGTTGTTTCTTAGCTTCCCAAAGAGCTGGAGGCAAGATGCTGTGGGGCCCAACTCGCCCTTTGGAAAGAAGCCTGCACGTTGTGCCTTTCAGCTCTAGGGCAAAGTAGCACACCCAGAGCAGAAGTCCTACTTCAGCCAGATCAGGCCTGCAAAGAAACTGCGTTTCACAGACCTTTGGAAGAGATGTTCCCACTAGGCTGTAAGAGCACTGTGCAGAGCGAGTTGTTTCTTAGCTTCCCAAAGAGCTGGAGGCAAGATGCTGTGGGGCCCAACTCGCCCTTTGGAAAGAAGCCTGCACGTTGTGCCTTTCAGCTCTAGGGCAAAGTAGCACACCCAGAGCAGAAGTCCTACTTCAGCCAGATCAGGCCTGCAAAGAAACTGCGTTTCACAGGCCTTTGGAAGAGATGTTCCCACTAGGCTGTAAGAGCACTGTGCAGAGCGAGTTGTTTCTTAGCTTCCCAAAGAGCTGGAAGCAAGATGCTGTGGGGCCCAACTCGCCCTTTGGAAAGAAGCCTGCACGTTGTGCCTTTCAGCTCTAGGGCAAAGTAGCACACCCAGAGCAGAAGTCCTACTTCAGCCAGATCAGGCCTGCAAAGAAACTGCGTTTCACAGGCCTTTGGAAGAGATGTTCCCACTAGGCTGTAAGAGCACTGTGCAGAGCGAGTTGTTTCTTAGCTTCCCAAAGAGCTGGAAGCAAGATGCTGTGGGGCCCAACTCGCCCTTTGGAAAGAAGCCTGCACGTTGTGCCTTTCAGCTCTAGGGCAAAGTAGCACACCCAGAGCAGAAGTCCTACTTCAGCCAGATCAGGCCTGCAAAGAAACTGCTTTTCACAGGCCTTTGGAAGAGATGTTCCCACTAGGCTGTAAGAGCACTGTGCAGAGCGAGTTGTTTCTTAGCTTCCCAAAGAGCTGGAAGCAAGATGCTGTGGGGCCCAACTCGCCCTTTGGAAAGAAGCCTGCACGTTGTGCCTTTCAGCTCTAGGGCAAAGTAGCACACCCAGAGCAGAAGTCCTACTTCAGCCAGATCAGGCCTGCAAAGAAACTGCGTTTCACAGGCCTTTGGAAGAGATGTTCCCACTAGGCTGTAAGAGCACTGTGCAGAGCGAGTTGTTTCTTAGCTTCCCAAAGAGCTGGAAGCAAGATGCTGTGGGGCCCAACTCGCCCTTTGGAAAGAAGCCTGCACGTTGTGCCTTTCAGCTCTAGGGCAAAGTAGCACACCCAGAGCAGAAGTCCTACTTCAGCCAGATCAGGCCTGCAAAGAAACTGCGTTTCACAGGCCTTTGGAAGACATGTTCCCGGTAGGCTGTAAGAGCACTGTGCAGAGCGAGTTGTTTCTTAGCTTCCCAAAGAGCTGGAAGCAAGATGCTGTGGGGCCCAACTCGCCCTTTGGAAAGAAGCCTGCACGTTGTGCCTTTCAGCTCTAGGGCAAAGTAGCACACCCAGAGCAGAAGTCCTACTTCAGCCAGATCAGGCCTGCAAAGAAACTGCGTTTCACAGGCCTTTGGAAGAGATCTTCCCGGTAGGCTGTAAGAGCACTGTGCAGAGCGAGTTGTTTCTTAGCTTCCCAAAGAGCTGGAAGCAAGATGCTGTGGGGCCCAACTCGCCCTTTGGAAAGAAGCCTGCACGTTGTGCCTTTCAGCTCTAGGGCAAAGTAGCACACCCAGAGCAGAAGTCCTACTTCAGCCAGATCAGGCCTGCAAAGAAACTGCGTTTCACAGGCCTTTGGAAGAGATGTTCCCACTAGGCTGTAAGAGCACTGTGCAGAGCGAGTTGTTTCTTAGCTTCCCAAAGAGCTGGAAGCAAGATGCTGTGGGGCCCAACTCGCCCTTTGGAAAGAAGCCTGCACGTTGTGCCTTTCAGCTCTAGGGCAAAGTAGCACACCCAGAGCAGAAGTCCTACTTCAGCCAGATCAGGCCAGCAAAGAAACTGCGTTTCACAGGCCTTTGGAAGAGATGTTCCCACTAGGCTGTAAGAGCACTGTGCAGAGCGAGTTGTTTCTTAGCTTCCCAAAGAGCTGGAAGCAAGATGCTGTGGGGCCCAACTCGCCCTTTGGAAAGAAGCCTGCACGTTGTGCCTTTCAGCTCTAGGGCAAAGTAGCACACCCAGAGCAGAAGTCCTACTTCAGCCAGATCAGGCCTGCAAAGAAACTGCGTTTCACAGGCCTTTGGAAGACATGTTCCCGGTAGGCTGTAAGAGCACTGTGCAGAGCGAGTTGTTTCTTAGCTTCCCAAAGAGCTGGAAGCAAGATGCTGTGGGGCCCAACTCGCCCTTTGGAAAGAAGCCTGCACGTTGTGCCTTTCAGCTCTAGGGCAAAGTAGCACACCCAGAGCAGAAGTCCTACTTCAGCCAGATCAGGCCTGCAAAGAAACTGCGTTTCACAGGCCTTTGGAAGAGATGTTCCCACTAGGCTGTAAGAGCACTGTGCAGAGCGAGTTGTTTCTTAGCTTCCCAAAGAGCTGGAAGCAAGATGCTGTGGGGCCCAACTCGCCCTTTGGAAAGAAGCCTGCACGTTGTGCCTTTCAGCTCTAGGGCAAAGTAGCACACCCAGAGCAGAAGTCCTACTTCAGCCAGATCAGGCCTGCAAAGAAACTGCGTTTCACTGGCCATTGGAAGAGATCTTCCCGGTAGGCTGCAAGAGCACTGTGCAGAGCGAGTTGTTTCTTAGCTTCCCAAAGAGCTGGAAGCAAGATGCTGTGGGGCCCAACTCGCCCTTTGGAAAGAAGCCTGCACGTTGTGCCTTTCAGCTCTAGGGCAAAGTAGCACACCCAGAGCAGAAGTCCTACTTCAGCCAGATCAGGCCTGCAAAGAAACTGCGTTTCACAGGCCTTTGGAAGAGATGTTCCCGGTAGGCTGTAAGAGCACTGTGCAGAGCGAGTTGTTTCTTAGCTTCCCAAAGAGCTGGAAGCAAGATGCTGTGGGGCCCAACTCGCCCTTTGGAAAGAAGCCTGCACGTTGTGCCTTTCAGCTCTAGGGCAAAGTAGCACACCCAGAGCAGAAGTCCTACTTCAGCCAGATCAGGCCTGCAAAGAAACTGCGTTTCACAGGCCTTTGGAAGAGATGTTCCCACTAGGCTGTAAGAGCACTGTGCAGAGCGAGTTGTTTCTTAGCTTCCCAAAGAGCTGGAAGCAAGATGCTGTGGGGCCCAACTCGCCCTTTGGAAAGAAGCCTGCACGTTGTGCCTTTCAGCTCTAGGGCAAAGTAGCACACCCAGAGCAGAAGTCCTACTTGAGCCAGATCAGGCCTGCAAAGAAACTGCGTTTCACAGGCCTTTGGAAGAGATCTTCCCGGTAGGCTGTAAGAGCACTGTGCAGAGCGAGTTGTTTCTTAGCTTCCCAAAGAGCTGGAAGCAAGATGCTGTGGGGCCCAACTCGCCCTTTGGAAAGAAGCCTGCACGTTGTGCCTTTCAGCTCTAGGGCAAAGTAGCACACCCAGAGCAGAAGTCCTACTTCAGCCAGATCAGGCCAGCAAAGAAACTGCGTTTCACAGGCCTTTGGAAGAGATGTTCCCACTAGGCTGTAAGAGCACTGTGCAGAGCGAGTTGTTTCTTAGCTTCCCAAAGAGCTGGAAGCAAGATGCTGTGGGGCCCAACTCGCCCTTTGGAAAGAAGCCTGCACGTTGTGCCTTTCAGCTCTAGGGCAAAGTAGCACACCCAGAGCAGAAGTCCTACTTCAGCCAGATCAGGCCTGCAAAGAAACTGCGTTTCACAGGCCTTTGGAAGACATGTTCCCGGTAGGCTGTAAGAGCACTGTGCAGAGCGAGTTGTTTCTTAGCTTCCCAAAGAGCTGGAAGCAAGATGCTGTGGGGCCCAACTCGCCCTTTGGAAAGAAGCCTGCACGTTGTGCCTTTCAGCTCTAGGGCAAAGTAGCACACCCAGAGCAGAAGTCCTACTTCAGCCAGATCAGGCCTGCAAAGAAACTGCGTTTCACAGGCCTTTGGAAGAGATGTTCCCACTAGGCTGTAAGAGCACTGTGCAGAGCGAGTTGTTTCTTAGCTTCCCAAAGAGCTGGAAGCAAGATGCTGTGGGGCCCAACTCGCCCTTTGGAAAGAAGCCTGCACGTTGTGCCTTTCAGCTCTAGGGCAAAGTAGCACACCCAGAGCAGAAGTCCTACTTCAGCCAGATCAGGCCTGCAAAGAAACTGCGTTTCACAGGCCTTTGGAAGAGATGTTCCCACTAGGCTGTAAGAGCACTGTGCAGAGCGAGTTGTTTCTTAGCTTCCCAAAGAGCTGGAAGCAAGATGCTGTGGGGCCCAACTCGCCCTTTGGAAAGAAGCCTGCACGTTGTGCCTTTCAGCTCTAGGGCAAAGTAGCACACCCAGAGCAGAAGTCCTACTTCAGCCAGATCAGGCCTGCAAAGAAACTGCGTTTCACAGGCCTTTGGAAGAGATGTTCCCACTAGGCTGTAAGAGCACTGTGCAGAGCGAGTTGTTTCTTAGCTTCCCAAAGAGCTGGAAGCAAGATGCTGTGGGGCCCAACTCGCCCTTTGGAAAGAAGCCTGCACGTTGTGCCTTTCAGCTCTAGGGCAAAGTAGCACACCCAGAGCAGAAGTCCTACTTCAGCCAGATCAGGCCTGCAAAGAAACTGCGTTTCACAGGCCTTTGGAAGAGATGTTCCCACTAGGCTGTAAGAGCACTGTGCAGAGCGAGTTGTTTCTTAGCTTCCCAAAGAGCTGGAAGCAAGATGCTGTGGGGCCCAACTCGCCCTTTGGAAAGAAGCCTGCACGTTGTGCCTTTCAGCTCTAGGGCAAAGTAGCACACCCAGAGCAGAAGTCCTACTTCAGCCAGATCAGGCCTGCAAAGAAACTGCGTTTCACAGGCCTTTGGAAGAGATGTTCCCACTAGGCTGTAAGAGCACTGTGCAGAGCGAGTTGTTTCTTAGCTTCCCAAAGAGCTGGAAGCAAGATGCTGTGGGGCCCAACTCGCCCTTTGGAAAGAAGCCTGCACGTTGTGCCTTTCAGCTCTAGGGCAAAGTAGCACACCCAGAGCAGAAGTCCTACTTCAGCCAGATCAGGCCTGCAAAGAAACTGCGTTTCACAGGCCTTTGGAAGAGATGTTCCCGGTAGGCTGTAAGAGCACTGTGCAGAGCGAGTTGTTTCTTAGCTTCCCAAAGAGCTGGAAGCAAGATGCTGTGGGGCCCAACTCGCCCTTTGGAAAGAAGCCTGCACGTTGTGCCTTTCAGCTCTAGGGCAAAGTAGCACACCCAGAGCAGAAGTCCTACTTCAGCCAGATCAGGCCTGCAAAGAAACTGCGTTTCACAGGCCTTTGGAAGAGATGTTCCCACTAGGCTGTAAGAGCACTGTGCAGAGCGAGTTGTTTCTTAGCTTCCCAAAGAGCTGGAAGCAAGATTCTGTGGGGCCCAACTCGCCCTTTGGAAAGAAGCCTGCACGTTGTGCCTTTCAGCTCTAGGGCAAAGTAGCACACCCAGAGCAGAAGTCCTACTTCAGCCAGATCAGGCCTGCAAAGAAACTGCGTTTCACAGGCCTTTGGAAGAGATGTTCCCACTAGGCTGTAAGAGCACTGTGCAGGGCGAGTTGTTTCTTAGCTTCCCAAAGAGCTGGAAGCAAGATGCTGTGGGGCCCAACTCGCCCTTTGGAAAGAAGCCTGCACGTTGTGCCTTTCAGCTCTAGGGCAAAGTAGCACACCCAGAGCAGAAGTCCTACTTCAGCCAGATCAGGCCTGCAAAGAAACTGCGTTTCACAGGCCTTTGGAAGACATGTTCCCGGTAGGCTGTAAGAGCACTGTGCAGAGCGAGTTGTTTCTTAGCTTCCCAAAGAGCTGGAAGCAAGATGCTGTGGGGCCCAACTCGCCCTTTGGAAAGAAGCCTGCACGTTGTGCCTTTAAGCTCTAGGGCAAAGTAGCACACCCAGAGCAGAAGTCCTACTTCAGCCAGATCAGGCCTGCAAAGAAACTGCGTTTCACAGGCCTTTGGAAGAGATGTTCCCACTAGGCTGTAAGAGCACTGTGCAGAGCGAGTTGTTTCTTAGCTTCCCAAAGAGCTGGAAGCAAGATGCTGTGGGGCCCAACTCGCCCTTTGGAAAGAAGCCTGCACGTTGTGCCTTTCAGCTCTAGGGCAAAGTAGCACACCCAGAGCAGAAGTCCTACTTCAGCCAGATCAGGCCTGCAAAGAAACTGCGTTTCACAGGCCTTTGGAAGAGATGTTCCCACTAGGCTGTAAGAGCACTGTGCAGAGCGAGTTGTTTCTTAGCTTCCCAAAGAGCTGGAAGCAAGATGCTGTGGGGCCCAACTCGCCCTTTGGAAAGAAGCCTGCACGTTGTGCCTTTCAGCTCTAGGGCAAAGTAGCACACCCAGAGCAGAAGTCCTACTTCAGCCAGATCAGGCCTGCAAAGAAACTGCGTTTCACAGGCCTTTGGAAGAGATGTTCCCACTAGGCTGTAAGAGCACTGTGCAGAGCGAGTTGTTTCTTAGCTTCCCAAAGAGCTGGAAGCAAGATGCTGTGGGGCCCAACTCGCCCTTTGGAAAGAAGCCTGCACGTTGTGCCTTTCAGCTCTAGGGCAAAGTAGCACACCCAGAGCAGAAGTCCTACTTCAGCCAGATCGGGCCTGCAAAGAAACTGCGTTTCACAGGCCTTTGGAAGAGATGTTCCCACTAGGCTGTAAGAGCACTGTGCAGAGCGAGTTGTTTCTTAGCTTCCCAAAGAGCTGGAAGCAAGATGCTGTGGGGCCCAACTCGCCCTTTGGAAAGAAGCCTGCACGTTGTGCCTTTCAGCTCTAGGGCAAAGTAGCACACCCAGAGCAGAAGTCCTACTTGAGCCAGATCAGGCCTGCAAAGAAACTGCGTTTCACAGGCCTTTGGAAGACATGTTCCCGGTAGGCTGTAAGAGCACTGTGCAGAGCGAGTTGTTTCTTAGCTTCCCAAAGAGCTGGAAGCAAGATGCTGTGGGGCCCAACTCGCCCTTTGGAAAGAAGCCTGCACGTTGTGCCTTTCAGCTCTAGGGCAAAGTAGCACACCCAGAGCAGAAGTCCTACTTCAGCCAGATCAGGCCTGCAAAGAAACTGCGTTTCACAGGCCTTTGGAAGAGATGTTCCCACTAGGCTGTAAGAGCACTGTGCAGAGCGAGTTGTTTCTTAGCTTCCCAAAGAGCTGGAAGCAAGATGCTGTGGGGCCCAACTCGCCCTTTGGAAAGAAGCCTGCACGTTGTGCCTTTCAGCTCTAGGGCAAAGTAGCACACCCAGAGCAGAAGTCCTACTTCAGCCAGATCAGGCCTGCAAAGAAACTGCGTTTCACAGGCCTTTGGAAGAGATGTTCCCACTAGGCTGTAAGAGCACTGTGCAGAGCGAGTTGTTTCTTAGCTTCCCAAAGAGCTGGAAGCAAGATGCTGTGGGGCCCAACTCGCCCTTTGGAAAGAAGCCTGCACGTTGTGCCTTTCAGCTCTAGGGCAAAGTAGCACACCCAGAGCAGAAGTCCTACTTCAGCCAGATCAGGCCTGCAAAGAAACTGCGTTTCACAGGCCTTTGGAAGAGATGTTCCCACTAGGCTGTAAGAGCACTGTGCAGAGCGAGTTGTTTCTTAGCTTCCCAAAGAGCTGGAAGCAAGATGCTGTGGGGCCCAACTCGCCCTTTGGAAAGAAGCCTGCACGTTGTGCCTTTCAGCTCTAGGGCAAAGTAGCACACCCAGAGCAGAAGTCCTACTTCAGCCAGATCAGGCCTGCAAAGAAACTGCGTTTCACAGGCCTTTGGAAGAGATGTTCCCACTAGGCTGTAAGAGCACTGTGCAGAGCGAGTTGTTTCTTAGCTTCCCAAAGAGCTGGAAGCAAGATGCTGTGGGGCCCAACTCGCCCTTTGGAAAGAAGCCTGCACGTTGTGCCTTTCAGCTCTAGGGCAAAGTAGCACACCCAGAGCAGAAGTCCTACTTCAGCCAGATCAGGCCTGCAAAGAAACTGCGTTTCACAGGCCTTTGGAAGAGATGTTCCCACTAGGCTGTAAGAGCACTGTGCAGAGCGAGTTGTTTCTTAGCTTCCCAAAGAGCTGGAAGCAAGATGCTGTGGGGCCCAACTCGCCCTTTGGAAAGAAGCCCGCACGTTGTGCCTTTCAGCTCTAGGGCAAAGTAGCACACCCACAGCAGAAGTCCTACTTCAGCCAGATCAGGCCTGCAAAGAAACTGCGTTTCACTGGCCATTGGAAGAGATCTTCCCGGTAGGCTGTAAGAGCACTGTGCAGAGCGAGTTGTTTCTTAGCTTCCCAAAGAGCTGGAAGCAAGATGCTTTGGGGCCCAACTCGCCCTTTGGAAAGAAGCCTGCACGTTGTGCCTTTCAGCTCTAGGGCAAAGTAGCACACCCAGAGCAGAAGTCCTACTTCAGCCAGATCAGGCCTGCAAAGAAACTGCGTTTCACAGGCCTTTGGAAGACATGTTCCCGGTAGGCTGTAAGAGCACTGTGCAGAGCGAGTTGTTTCTTAGCTTCCCAAAGAGCTGGAAGCAAGATGCTGTGGGGCCCAACTCGCCCTTTGGAAAGAAGCCTGCACGTTGTGCCTTTCAGCTCTAGGGCAAAGTAGCACACCCAGAGCAGAAGTCCTACTTCAGCCAGATCGGGCCTGCAAAGAAACTGCGTTTCACAGGCCTTTGGAAGAGATGTTCCCACTAGGCTGTAAGAGCACTGTGCAGAGCGAGTTGTTTCTTAGCTTCCCAAAGAGCTGGAAGCAAGATGCTGTGGGGCCCAACTCGCCCTTTGGAAAGAAGCCTGCACGTTGTGCCTTTCAGCTCTAGGGCAAAGTAGCACACCCAGAGCAGAAGTCCTACT
This sequence comes from Equus caballus, assembly GCF_041296265.1. Taxonomy (NCBI): domain Eukaryota; kingdom Metazoa; phylum Chordata; class Mammalia; order Perissodactyla; family Equidae; genus Equus; species Equus caballus. The sequence goes on along the minus strand of NC_091711.1, from coordinate 1,264,904 downwards.
TCAGCCAGATCAGGCCTGCAAAGAAACTGCGTTTCACAGGCCTTTGGAAGACATGTTCCCACTAGGCTGTAAGAGCACTGTGCAGGGCGAGTTGTTTCTTAGCTTCCCAAAGAGCTGGAAGCAAGATGCTGTGGGGCCCAACTCGCCCTTTGGAAAGAAGCCTGCACGTTGTGCCTTTCAGCTCTAGGGCAAAGTAGCACACCCAGAGCAGAAGTCCTACTTCAGCCAGATCAGGCCTGCAAAGAAACTGCGTTTCACAGGCCTTTGGAAGACATGTTCCCGGTAGGCTGTAAGAGCACTGTGCAGAGCGAGTTGTTTCTTAGCTTCCCAAAGAGCTGGAAGCAAGATGCTGTGGGGCCCAACTCGCCCTTTGGAAAGAAGCCTGCACGTTGTGCCTTTAAGCTCTAGGGCAAAGTAGCACACCCAGAGCAGAAGTCCTACTTCAGCCAGATCAGGCCTGCAAAGAAACTGCGTTTCACAGGCCTTTGGAAGAGATGTTCCCACTAGGCTGTAAGAGCACTGTGCAGAGCGAGTTGTTTCTTAGCTTCCCAAAGAGCTGGAAGCAAGATGCTGTGGGGCCCAACTCGCCCTTTGGAAAGAAGCCTGCACGTTGTGCCTTTCAGCTCTAGGGCAAAGTAGCACACCCAGAGCAGAAGTCCTACTTCAGCCAGATCAGGCCTGCAAAGAAACTGCGTTTCACAGGCCTTTGGAAGAGATGTTCCCACTAGGCTGTAAGAGCACTGTGCAGAGCGAGTTGTTTCTTAGCTTCCCAAAGAGCTGGAAGCAAGATGCTGTGGGGCCCAACTCGCCCTTTGGAAAGAAGCCTGCACGTTGTGCCTTTCAGCTCTAGGGCAAAGTAGCACACCCAGAGCAGAAGTCCTACTTCAGCCAGATCAGGCCTGCAAAGAAACTGCGTTTCACAGGCCTTTGGAAGAGATGTTCCCACTAGGCTGTAAGAGCACTGTGCAGAGCGAGTTGTTTCTTAGCTTCCCAAAGAGCTGGAAGCAAGATGCTGTGGGGCCCAACTCGCCCTTTGGAAAGAAGCCCGCACGTTGTGCCTTTCAGCTCTAGGGCAAAGTAGCACACCCACAGCAGAAGTCCTACTTCAGCCAGATCAGGCCTGCAAAGAAACTGCGTTTCACTGGCCATTGGAAGAGATCTTCCCGGTAGGCTGTAAGAGCACTGTGCAGAGCGAGTTGTTTCTTAGCTTCCCAAAGAGCTGGAAGCAAGATGCTTTGGGGCCCAACTCGCCCTTTGGAAAGAAGCCTGCACGTTGTGCCTTTCAGCTCTAGGGCAAAGTAGCACACCCAGAGCAGAAGTCCTACTTCAGCCAGATCAGGCCTGCAAAGAAACTGCGTTTCACAGGCCTTTGGAAGACATGTTCCCGGTAGGCTGTAAGAGCACTGTGCAGAGCGAGTTGTTTCTTAGCTTCCCAAAGAGCTGGAAGCAAGATGCTGTGGGGCCCAACTCGCCCTTTGGAAAGAAGCCTGCACGTTGTGCCTTTCAGCTCTAGGGCAAAGTAGCACACCCAGAGCAGAAGTCCTACTTCAGCCAGATCAGGCCTGCAAAGAAACTGCGTTTCACAGGCCTTTGGAAGAGATGTTCCCACTAGGCTGTAAGAGCACTGTGCAGAGCGAGTTGTTTCTTAGCTTCCCAAAGAGCTGGAAGCAAGATGCTGTGGGACCCAACTCGCCCTTTGGAAAGAAGCCTGCACGTTGTGCCTTTCAGCTCTAGGGCAAAGTAGCACACCCAGAGCAGAAGTCCTACTTCAGCCAGATCAGGCCTGCAAAGAAACTGCGTTTCACTGGCCTTTGGAAGAGATGTTCCCACTAGGCTGTAAGAGCACTGTGCAGAGCGAGTTGTTTCTTAGCTTCCCAAAGAGCTGGAAGCAAGATGCTGTGGGGCCCAACTCGCCCTTTGGAAAGAAGCCTGCACGTTGTGCCTTTCAGCTCTAGGGCAAAGTAGCACACCCAGAGCAGAAGTCCTACTTCAGCCAGATCAGGCCTGCAAAGAAACTGCGTTTCACAGGCCTTTGGAAGAGATGTTCCCACTAGGCTGTAAGAGCACTGTGCAGAGCGAGTTGTTTCTTAGCTTCCCAAAGAGCTGGAAGCAAGATGCTGTGGGGCCCAACTCGCCCTTTGGAAAGAAGCCTGCACGTTGTGCCTTTCAGCTCTAGGGCAAAGTAGCACACCCAGAGCAGAAGTCCTACTTCAGCCAGATCAGGCCTGCAAAGAAACTGCGTTTCACAGGCCTTTGGAAGAGATGTTCCCACTAGGCTGTAAGAGCACTGTGCAGAGCGAGTTGTTTCTTAGCTTCCCAAAGAGCTGGAAGCAAGATGCTGTGGGGCCCAACTCGCCCTTTGGAAAGAAGCCTGCACGTTGTGCCTTTCAGCTCTAGGGCAAAGTAGCACACCCAGAGCAGAAGTCCTACTTCAGCCAGATCAGGCCTGCAAAGAAACTGCGTTTCACAGGCCTTTGGAAGACATGTTCCCGGTAGGCTGTAAGAGCACTGTGCAGAGCGAGTTGTTTCTTAGCTTCCCAAAGAGCTGGAAGCAAGATGCTGTGGGGCCCAACTCGCCCTTTGGAAAGAAGCCTGCACGTTGTGCCTTTCAGCTTTAGGGCAAAGTAGCACACCCAGAGCAGAAGTCCTACTTCAGCCAGATCAGGCCTGCAAAGAAACTGCGTTTCACAGGCCTTTGGAAGAGATGTTCCCGGTAGGCTGTAAGAGCACTGTGCAGAGCGAGTTGTTTCTTAGCTTCCCAAAGAGCTGGAAGCAAGATGCTGTGGGGCCCAACTCGCCCTTTGGAAAGAAGCCTGCACGTTGTGCCTTTCAGCTCTAGGGCAAAGTAGCACACCCAGAGCAGAAGTCCTACTTCAGCCAGATCAGGCCTGCAAAGAAACTGCGTTTCACTGGCCTTTGGAAGAGATGTTCCCACTAGGCTGTAAGAGCACTGTGCAGAGCGAGTTGTTTCTTAGCTTCCCAAAGAGCTGGAAGCAAGATGCTGTGGGGCCCAACTCGCCCTTTGGAAAGAAGCCTGCACGTTGTGCCTTTCAGCTCTAGGGCAAAGTAGCACACCCAGAGCAGAAGTCCTACTTCAGCCAGATCAGGCCTGCAAAGAAACTGCGTTTCACAGGCCTTTGGAAGAGATGTTCCCACTAGGCTGTAAGAGCACTGTGCAGAGCGAGTTGTTTCTTAGCTTCCCAAAGAGCTGGAAGCAAGATGCTGTGGAGCCCAACTCGCCCTTTGGAAAGAAGCCTGCACGTTGTGCCTTTCAGCTCTAGGGCAAAGTAGCACACCGAGAGCAGAAGTCCTACTTCAGCCAGATCAGGCCTGCAAAGAAACTGCGTTTCACAGGCCTTTGGAAGAGATGTTCCCACTAGGCTGTAAGAGCACTGTGCAGAGCGAGTTGTTTCTTAGCTTCCCAAAGAGCTGGAAGCAAGATGCTGTGGGGCCCAACTCGCCCTTTGGAAAGAAGCCTGCACGTTGTGCCTTTCAGCTCTAGGGCAAAGTAGCACACCCAGAGCAGAAGTCCTACTTCAGCCAGATCAGGCCTGCAAAGAAACTGCGTTTCACAGGCCCTTGGAAGAGATGTTCCCACTAGGCTGTAAGAGCACTGTGCAGAGCGAGTTGTTTCTTAGCTTCCCAAAGAGCTGGAAGCAAGATGCTGTGGGGCCCAACTCGCCCTTTGGAAAGGAGCCTGCACGTTGTGCCTTTCAGCTCTAGGGCAAAGTAGCACACCCAGAGCAGAAGTCCTACTTCAGCCAGATCAGGCCTGCAAAGAAACTGCGTTTCACTGGCCTTTGGAAGAGATGTTCCCACTAGGCTGTAAGAGCACTGTGCAGAGCGAGTTGTTTCTTAGCTTCCCAAAGAGCTGGAAGCAAGATGCTGTGGGGCCCAACTCGCCCTTTGGAAAGAAGCCTGCACGTTGTGCCTTTCAGCTCTAGGGCAAAGTAGCACACCCAGAGCAGAAGTCCTACTTCAGCCAGATCAGGCCTGCAAAGAAACTGCGTTTCACAGGCCTTTGGAAGAGATGTTCCCACTAGGCTGTAAGAGCACTGTGCAGAGCGAGTTGTTTCTTAGCTTCCCAAAGAGCTGGAAGCAAGATGCTGTGGGGCCCAACTCGCCCTTTGGAAAGAAGCCTGCACGTTGTGCCTTTCAGCTCTAGGGCAAAGTAGCACACCCAGAGCAGAAGTCCTACTTCAGCCAGATCAGGCCTGCAAAGAAACTGCGTTTCACTGGCCTTTGGAAGAGATCTTCCCGGTAGGCTGTACGAGCACTGTGCAGAGCGAGTTGTTTCTTAGCTTCCCAAAGAGCTGGAAGCAAGATGCTGTGGGGCCCAACTCGCCCTTTGGAAAGAAGCCTGCACGTTGTGCCTTTCAGCTCTAGGGCAAAGTAGCACACCCAGAGCAGAAGTCCTACTTCAGCCAGATCAGGCCTGCAAAGAAACTGCGTTTCACTGGCCTTTGGAAGAGATGTTCCCACTAGGCTGTAAGAGCACTGTGCAGAGCGAGTTGTTTCTTAGCTTCCCAAAGAGCTGGAAGCAAGATGCTGTGGGGCCCAACTCGCCCTTTGGAAAGAAGCCTGCACGTTGTGCCTTTCAGCTCTAGGGCAAAGTAGCACACCCAGAGCAGAAGTCCTACTTCAGCCAGATCAGGCCTGCAAAGAAACTGCGTTTCACAGGCCTTTGGAAGAGATGTTCCCACTAGGCTGTAAGAGCACTGTGCAGAGCGAGTTGTTTCTTAGCTTCCCAAAGAGCTGGAAGCAAGATGCTGTGGGGCCCAACTCGCCCTTTGGAAAGAAGCCTGCACGTTGTGCCTTTCAGCTCTAGGGCAAAGTAGCACACCCAGAGCAGAAGTCCTACTTCAGCCAGATCAGGCCTGCAAAGAAACTGCGTTTCACTGGCCTTTGGAAGAGATCTTCCCGGTAGGCTGTAAGAGCACTGTGCAGAGCGAGTTGTTTCTTAGCTTCCCAAAGAGCTGGAAGCAAGATGCTGTGGGGCCCAACTCGCCCTTTGGAAAGAAGCCTGCATGTTGTGCCTTTCAGCTCTAGGGCAAAGTAGCACACCGAGAGCAGAAGTCCTACTTCAGCCAGATCAGGCCTGCAAAGAAACTGCGTTTCACAGGCCTTTGGAAGAGATGTTCCCACTAGGCTGTAAGAGCACTGTGCAGAGCGAGTTGTTTCTTAGCTTCCCAAAGAGCTGGAAGCAAGATGCTGTGGGGCCCAACTCGCCCTTTGGAAAGAAGCCTGCACGTTGTGCCTTTCAGCTCTAGGGCAAAGTAGCACACCCAGAGCAGAAGTCCTACTTCAGCCAGATCAGGCCTGCAAAGAAACTTCGTTTCACAGGCCTTTGGAAGAGAATTTCCCGGTAGGCTGTAAGAGCACTGTGCAGAGCGAGTTGTTTCTTAGCTTCCCAAAGAGCTGGAAGCAAGATGCTGTGGGGCCCAACTCGCCCTTTGGAAAGAAGCCTGCACGTTGTGCCTTTCAGCTCTAGGGCAAAGTAGCACACCCAGAGCAGAAGTCCTACTTCAGCCAGATCAGGCCTGCAAAGAAACTGCGTTTCACAGGCCTTTGGAAGAGATGTTCCCACTAGGCTGTAAGAGCACTGTGCAGAGCGAGTTGTTTATTAGCTTCCCAAAGAGCTGGAAGCAAGGTGCTGTGGGGCCCAACTCGCCCTTTGGAAAGAAGCCTGCACGTTGTGCCTTTCAGCTCTAGGGCAAAGTAGCACACCCAGAGCAGAAGTCCTACTTCAGCCAGATCAGGCCTGCAAAGAAACTGCGTTTCACAGGCCTTTGGAAGAGATGTTCCCACTAGGCTGTAAGAGCACTGTGCAGAGCGAGTTGTTTCTTAGCTTCCCAAAGAGCTGGAAGCAAGATGCTGTGGGGCCCAACTCGCCCTTTGGAAAGAAGCCTGCACGTTGTGCCTTTCAGCTCTAGGGCAAAGTAGCACACCCAGAGCAGAAGTCCTACTTCAGCCAGATCAGGCCTGCAAAGAAACTGCGTTTCACAGGCCCTTGGAAGAGATGTTCCCACTAGGCTGTAAGAGCACTGTGCAGAGCGAGTTGTTTCTTAGCTTCCCAAAGAGCTGGAAGCAAGATGCTGTGGGGCCCAACTCGCCCTTTGGAAAGAAGCCTGCACGTTGTGCCTTTCAGCTCTAGGGCAAAGTAGCACACCCAGAGCAGAAGTCCTACTTCAGCCAGATCAGGCCTGCAAAGAAACTGCGTTTCACAGGCCTTTGGAAGAGATGTTCCCGGTAGGCTGTAAGAGCACTGTGCAGAGCGAGTTGTTTCTTAGCTTCCCAAAGAGCTGGAAGCAAGATGCTGTGGGGCCCAACTCGCCCTTTGGAAAGAAGCCTGCACGTTGTGCCTTTCAGCTCTAGGGCAAAGTAGCACACCCAGAGCAGAAGTCCTACTTCAGCCAGATCAGGCCTGCAAAGAAACTGCGTTTCACTGGCCTTTGGAAGAGATCTTCCCGGTAGGCTGTAAGAGCACTGTGCAGAGCGAGTTGTTTCTTAGCTTCCCAAAGAGCTGGAAGCAAGATGCTGTGGGGCCCAACTCGCCCTTTGGAAAGAAGCCTGCACGTTGTGCCTTTCAGCTCTAGGGCAAAGTAGCACACCCAGAGCAGAAGTCCTACTTCAGCCAGATCAGGCCTGCAAAGAAACTGCGTTTCACAGGCCTTTGGAAGAGATGTTCCCACTAGGCTGTAAGAGCACTGTGCAGAGCGAGTTGTTTCTTAGCTTCCCAAAGAGCTGGAAGCAAGATGCTGTGGGGCCCAACTCGCCCTTTGGAAAGAAGCCTGCACGTTGTGCCTTTCAGCTCTAGGGCAAAGTAGCACACCCAGAGCAGAAGTCCTACTTCAGCCAGATCAGGCCTGCAAAGAAACTGCGTTTCACAGGCCTTTGGAAGAGATGTTCCCACTAGGCTGTAAGAGCACTGTGCAGAGCAAGTTGTTTCTTAGCTTCCCAAAGAGCTGGAAGCAAGATGCTGTGGGGCCCAACTCGCCCTTTGGAAAGAAGCCTGCACGTTGTGCCTTTCAGCTCTAGGGCAAAGTAGCACACCCAGAGCAGAAGTCCTACTTCAGCCAGATCAGGCCTGCAAAGAAACTGCGTTTCACAGGCCTTTGGAAGAGATGTTCCCACTAGGCTGTAAGAGCACTGTGCAGAGCGAGTTGTTTCTTAGCTTCCCAAAGAGCTGGAAGCAAGATGCTGTGGGGCCCAACTCGCCCTTTGGAAAGAAGCCTGCACGTTGTGCCTTTCAGCTCTAGGGCAAAGTAGCACACCCAGAGCAGAAGTCCTACTTCAGCCAGATCAGGCCTGCAAAGAAACTGCGTTTCACTGGCCTTTGGAAGAGATCTTCCCGGTAGGCTGTAAGAGCACTGTGCAGAGCGAGTTGTTTCTTAGCTTCCCAAAGAGCTGGAAGCAAGATGCTGTGGGGCCCAACTCGCCCTTTGGAAAGAAGCCTGCACGTTGTGCCTTTCAGCTCTAGGGCAAAGTAGCACACCCAGAGCAGAAGTCCTACTTCAGCCAGATCAGGCCTGCAAAGAAACTGCGTTTCACAGGCCTTTGGAAGAGATGTTCCCACTAGGCTGTAAGAGCACTGTGCAGAGCGAGTGGTTTCTTAGCTTCCCAAAGAGCTGGAAGCAAGATGCTGTGGGGCCCAACTCGCCCTTTGGAAAGAAGCCTGCACGTTGTGCCTTTCAGCTCTAGGGCAAAGTAGCACACCCAGAGCAGAAGTCCTACTTCAGCCAGATCAGGCCTGCAAAGAAACTGCGTTTCACAGGCCTTTGGAAGAGATGTTCCCACTAGGCTGTAAGAGCACTGTGCAGAGCGAGTTGTTTCTTAGCTTCCCAAAGAGCTGGAAGCAAGATGCTGTGGGGCCCAACTCGCCCTTTGGAAAGAAGCCTGCACGTTGTGCCTTTCAGCTCTAGGGCAAAGTAGCACACCCAGAGCAGAAGTCCTACTTCAGCCAGATCAGGCCTGCAAAGAAACTGCGTTTCACAGGCCTTTGGAAGAGATGTTCCCACTAGGCTGTAAGAGCACTGTGCAGAGCGAGTTGTTTCTTAGCTTCCCAAAGAGCTGGAAGCAAGATGCTGTGGGGCCCAACTCGCCCTTTGGAAAGAAGCCTGCACGTTGTGCCTTTCAGCTCTAGGGCAAAGTAGCACACCCAGAGCAGAAGTCCTACTTCAGCCAGATCAGGCCTGCAAAGAAACTGCGTTTCACTGGCCTTTGGAAGAGATCTTCCCGGTAGGCTGTAAGAGCACTGTGCAGAGCGAGTTGTTTCTTAGCTTCCCAAAGAGCTGGAAGCAAGATGCTGTGGGGCCCAACTCGCCCTTTGGAAAGAAGCCTGCATGTTGTGCCTTTCAGCTCTAGGGCAAAGTAGCACACCGAGAGCAGAAGTCCTACTTCAGCCAGATCAGGCCTGCAAAGAAACTGCGTTTCACAGGCCTTTGGAAGAGATGTTCCCACTAGGCTGTAAGAGCACTGTGCAGAGCGAGTTGTTTCTTAGCTTCCCAAAGAGCTGGAAGCAAGATGCTGTGGGGCCCAACTCGCCCTTTGGAAAGAAGCCTGCACGTTGTGCCTTTCAGCTCTAGGGCAAAGTAGCACACCCAGAGCAGAAGTCCTACTTCAGCCAGATCAGGCCTGCAAAGAAACTGCGTTTCACAGGCCTTTGGAAGAGAATTTCCCGGTAGGCTGTAAGAGCACTGTGCAGAGCGAGTTGTTTCTTAGCTTCCCAAAGAGCTGGAAGCAAGATGCTGTGGGGCCCAACTCGCCCTTTGGAAAGAAGCCTGCACGTTGTGCCTTTCAGCTCTAGGGCAAAGTAGCACACCCAGAGCAGAAGTCCTACTTCAGCCAGATCAGGCCTGCAAAGAAACTGCGTTTCACAGGCCTTTGGAAGAGATGTTCCCACTAGGCTGTAAGAGCACTGTGCAGAGCGAGTTGTTTCTTAGCTTCCCAAAGAGCTGGAAGCAAGATGCTGTGGGGCCCAACTCGCCCTTTGGAAAGAAGCCTGCACGTTGTGCCTTTCAGCTCTAGGGCAAAGTAGCACACCCAGAGCAGAAGTCCTACTTCAGCCAGATCAGGCCTGCAAAGAAACTGCGTTTCACTGGCCTTTGGAAGAGATCTTCCCGGTAGGCTGTAAGAGCACTGTGCAGAGCGAGTTGTTTCTTAGCTTCCCAAAGAGCTGGAAGCAAGATGCTGTGGGGCCCAACTCGCCCTTTGGAAAGAAGCCTGCATGTTGTGCCTTTCAGCTCTAGGGCAAAGTAGCACACCCAGAGCAGAAGTCCTACTTCAGCCAGATCAGGCCTGCAAAGAAACTGCGTTTCACAGGCCTTTGGAAGAGATGTTCCCACTAGGCTGTAAGAGCACTGTGCAGAGCGAGTTGTTTCTTAGCTTCCCAAAGAGCTGGAAGCAAGATGCTGTGGGGCCCAACTCGCCCTTTGGAAAGAAGCCTGCACGTTGTGCCTTTCAGCTCTAGGGCAAAGTAGCACACCCAGAGCAGAAGTCCTACTTCAGCCAGATCAGGCCTGCAAAGAAACTTCGTTTCACAGGCCTTTGGAAGAGAATTTCCCGGTAGGCTGTAAGAGCACTGTGCAGAGCGAGTTGTTTCTTAGCTTCCCAAAGAGCTGGAAGCAAGATGCTGTGGGGCCCAACTCGCCCTTTGGAAAGAAGCCTGCACGTTGTGCCTTTCAGCTCTAGGGCAAAGTAGCACACCCAGAGCAGAAGTCCTACTTCAGCCAGATCAGGCCTGCAAAGAAACTGCGTTTCACAGGCCTTTGGAAGAGATGTTCCCACTAGGCTGTAAGAGCACTGTGCAGAGCGAGTTGTTTATTAGCTTCCCAAAGAGCTGGAAGCAAGGTGCTGTGGGGCCCAACTCGCCCTTTGGAAAGAAGCCTGCACGTTGTGCCTTTCAGCTCTAGGGCAAAGTAGCACACCCAGAGCAGAAGTCCTACTTCAGCCAGATCAGGCCTGCAAAGAAACTGCGTTTCACAGGCCTTTGGAAGAGATGTTCCCACTAGGCTGTAAGAGCACTGTGCAGAGCGAGTTGTTTCTTAGCTTCCCAAAGAGCTGGAAGCAAGATGCTGTGGGGCCCAACTCGCCCTTTGGAAAGAAGCCTGCACGTTGTGCCTTTCAGCTCTAGGGCAAAGTAGCACACCCAGAGCAGAAGTCCTACTTCAGCCAGATCAGGCCTGCAAAGAAACTGCGTTTCACAGGCCCTTGGAAGAGATGTTCCCACTAGGCTGTAAGAGCACTGTGCAGAGCGAGTTGTTTCTTAGCTTCCCAAAGAGCTGGAAGCAAGATGCTGTGGGGCCCAACTCGCCCTTTGGAAAGAAGCCTGCACGTTGTGCCTTTCAGCTCTAGGGCAAAGTAGCACACCCAGAGCAGAAGTCCTACTTCAGCCAGATCAGGCCTGCAAAGAAACTGCGTTTCACAGGCCTTTGGAAGAGATGTTCCCGGTAGGCTGTAAGAGCACTGTGCAGAGCGAGTTGTTTCTTAGCTTCCCAAAGAGCTGGAAGCAAGATGCTGTGGGGCCCAACTCGCCCTTTGGAAAGAAGCCTGCACGTTGTGCCTTTCAGCTCTAGGGCAAAGTAGCACACCCAGAGCAGAAGTCCTACTTCAGCCAGATCAGGCCTGCAAAGAAACTGCGTTTCACTGGCCTTTGGAAGAGATCTTCCCGGTAGGCTGTAAGAGCACTGTGCAGAGCGAGTTGTTTCTTAGCTTCCCAAAGAGCTGGAAGCAAGATGCTGTGGGGCCCAACTCGCCCTTTGGAAAGAAGCCTGCACGTTGTGCCTTTCAGCTCTAGGGCAAAGTAGCACACCCAGAGCAGAAGTCCTACTTCAGCCAGATCAGGCCTGCAAAGAAACTGCGTTTCACAGGCCTTTGGAAGAGATGTTCCCACTAGGCTGTAAGAGCACTGTGCAGAGCGAGTTGTTTCTTAGCTTCCCAAAGAGCTGGAAGCAAGATGCTGTGGGGCCCAACTCGCCCTTTGGAAAGAAGCCTGCACGTTGTGCCTTTCAGCTCTAGGGCAAAGTAGCACACCCAGAGCAGAAGTCCTACTTCAGCCAGATCAGGCCTGCAAAGAAACTGCGTTTCACAGGCCTTTGGAAGAGATGTTCCCACTAGGCTGTAAGAGCACTGTGCAGAGCAAGTTGTTTCTTAGCTTCCCAAAGAGCTGGAAGCAAGATGCTGTGGGGCCCAACTCGCCCTTTGGAAAGAAGCCTGCACGTTGTGCCTTTCAGCTCTAGGGCAAAGTAGCACACCCAGAGCAGAAGTCCTACTTCAGCCAGATCAGGCCTGCAAAGAAACTGCGTTTCACAGGCCTTTGGAAGAGATGTTCCCACTAGGCTGTAAGAGCACTGTGCAGAGCGAGTTGTTTCTTAGCTTCCCAAAGAGCTGGAAGCAAGATGCTGTGGGGCCCAACTCGCCCTTTGGAAAGAAGCCTGCACGTTGTGCCTTTCAGCTCTAGGGCAAAGTAGCACACCCAGAGCAGAAGTCCTACTTCAGCCAGATCAGGCCTGCAAAGAAACTGCGTTTCACTGGCCTTTGGAAGAGATCTTCCCGGTAGGCTGTAAGAGCACTGTGCAGAGCGAGTTGTTTCTTAGCTTCCCAAAGAGCTGGAAGCAAGATGCTGTGGGGCCCAACTCGCCCTTTGGAAAGAAGCCTGCATGTTGTGCCTTTCAGCTCTAGGGCAAAGTAGCACACCGAGAGCAGAAGTCCTACTTCAGCCAGATCAGGCCTGCAAAGAAACTGCGTTTCACAGGCCTTTGGAAGAGATGTTCCCACTAGGCTGTAAGAGCACTGTGCAGAGCGAGTTGTTTCTTAGCTTCCCAAAGAGCTGGAAGCAAGATGCTGTGGGGCCCAACTCGCCCTTTGGAAAGAAGCCTGCACGTTGTGCCTTTCAGCTCTAGGGCAAAGTAGCACACCCAGAGCAGAAGTCCTACTTCAGCCAGATCAGGCCTGCAAAGAAACTGCGTTTCACAGGCCTTTGGAAGAGAATTTCCCGGTAGGCTGTAAGAGCACTGTGCAGAGCGAGTTGTTTCTTAGCTTCCCAAAGAGCTGGAAGCAAGATGCTGTGGGGCCCAACTCGCCCTTTGGAAAGAAGCCTGCACGTTGTGCCTTTCAGCTCTAGGGCAAAGTACCACACCCAGAGCAGAAGTCCTACTTCAGCCAGATCAGGCCTGCAAAGAAACTGCGTTTCACAGGCCTTTGGAAGAGATGTTCCCACTAGGCTGTAAGAGCACTGTGCAGAGCGAGTTGTTTCTTAGCTTCCCAAAGAGCTGGAAGCAAGATGCTGTGGGGCCCAACTCGCCCTTTGGAAAGAAGCCTGCACGTTGTGCCTTTCAGCTCTAGGGCAAAGTAGCACACCCAGAGCAGAAGTCCTACTTCAGCCAGATCAGGCCTGCAAAGAAACTTCGTTTCACAGGCCTTTGGAAGAGAATTTCCCGGTAGGCTGTAAGAGCACTGTGCAGAGCGAGTTGTTTCTTAGCTTCCCAAAGAGCTGGAAGCAAGATGCTGTGGGGCCCAACTCGCCCTTTGGAAAGAAGCCTGCACGTTGTGCCTTTCAGCTCTAGGGCAAAGTAGCACACCCAGAGCAGAAGTCCTACTTCAGCCAGATCAGGCCTGCAAAGAAACTGCGTTTCACAGGCCTTTGGAAGAGATGTTCCCACTAGGCTGTAAGAGCACTGTGCAGAGCGAGTTGTTTATTAGCTTCCCAAAGAGCTGGAAGCAAGGTGCTGTGGGGCCCAACTCGCCCTTTGGAAAGAAGCCTGCACGTTGTGCCTTTCAGCTCTAGGGCAAAGTAGCACACCCAGAGCAGAAGTCCTACTTCAGCCAGATCAGGCCTGCAAAGAAACTGCGTTTCACAGGCCTTTGGAAGAGATGTTCCCACTAGGCTGTAAGAGCACTGTGCAGAGCGAGTTGTTTCTTAGCTTCCCAAAGAGCTGGAAGCAAGATGCTGTGGGGCCCAACTCGCCCTTTGGAAAGAAGCCTGCACGTTGTGCCTTTCAGCTCTAGGGCAAAGTAGCACACCCAGAGCAGAAGTCCTACTTCAGCCAGATCAGGCCTGCAAAGAAACTGCGTTTCACAGGCCCTTGGAAGAGATGTTCCCACTAGGCTGTAAGAGCACTGTGCAGAGCGAGTTGTTTCTTAGCTTCCCAAAGAGCTGGAAGCAAGATGCTGTGGGGCCCAACTCGCCCTTTGGAAAGAAGCCTGCACGTTGTGCCTTTCAGCTCTAGGGCAAAGTAGCACACCCAGAGCAGAAGTCCTACTTCAGCCAGATCAGGCCTGCAAAGAAACTGCGTTTCACAGGCCTTTGGAAGAGATGTTCCCGGTAGGCTGTAAGAGCACTGTGCAGAGCGAGTTGTTTCTTAGCTTCCCAAAGAGCTGGAAGCAAGATGCTGTGGGGCCCAACTCGCCCTTTGGAAAGAAGCCTGCACGTTGTGCCTTTCAGCTCTAGGGCAAAGTAGCACACCCAGAGCAGAAGTCCTACTTCAGCCAGATCAGGCCTGCAAAGAAACTGCGTTTCACTGGCCTTTGGAAGAGATCTTCCCGGTAGGCTGTAAGAGCACTGTGCAGAGCGAGTTGTTTCTTAGCTTCCCAAAGAGCTGGAAGCAAGATGCTGTGGGGCCCAACTCGCCCTTTGGAAAGAAGCCTGCACGTTGTGCCTTTCAGCTCTAGGGCAAAGTAGCACACCCAGAGCAGAAGTCCTACTTCAGCCAGATCAGGCCTGCAAAGAAACTGCGTTTCACAGGCCTTTGGAAGAGATGTTCCCACTAGGCTGTAAGAGCACTGTGCAGAGCGAGTTGTTTCTTAGCTTCCCAAAGAGCTGGAAGCAAGATGCTGTGGGGCCCAACTCGCCCTTTGGAAAGAAGCCTGCACGTTGTGCCTTTCAGCTCTAGGGCAAAGTAGCACACCCAGAGCAGAAGTCCTACTTCAGCCAGATCAGGCCTGCAAAGAAACTGCGTTTCACAGGCCTTTGGAAGAGATGTTCCCACTAGGCTGTAAGAGCACTGTGCAGAGCAAGTTGTTTCTTAGCTTCCCAAAGAGCTGGAAGCAAGATGCTGTGGGGCCCAACTCGCCCTTTGGAAAGAAGCCTGCACGTTGTGCCTTTCAGCTCTAGGGCAAAGTAGCACACCCAGAGCAGAAGTCCTACTTCAGCCAGATCAGGCCTGCAAAGAAACTGCGTTTCACAGGCCTTTGGAAGAGATGTTCCCACTAGGCTGTAAGAGCACTGTGCAGAGCGAGTTGTTTCTTAGCTTCCCAAAGAGCTGGAAGCAAGATGCTGTGGGGCCCAACTCGCCCTTTGGAAAGAAGCCTGCACGTTGTGCCTTTCAGCTCTAGGGCAAAGTAGCACACCCAGAGCAGAAGTCCTACTTCAGCCAGATCAGGCCTGCAAAGAAACTGCGTTTCACTGGCCTTTGGAAGAGATCTTCCCGGTAGGCTGTAAGAGCACTGTGCAGAGCGAGTTGTTTCTTAGCTTCCCAAAGAGCTGGAAGCAAGATGCTGTGGGGCCCAACTCGCCCTTTGGAAAGAAGCCTGCATGTTGTGCCTTTCAGCTCTAGGGCAAAGTAGCACACCGAGAGCAGAAGTCCTACTTCAGCCAGATCAGGCCTGCAAAGAAACTGCGTTTCACAGGCCTTTGGAAGAGATGTTCCCACTAGGCTGTAAGAGCACTGTGCAGAGCGAGTTGTTTCTTAGCTTCCCAAAGAGCTGGAAGCAAGATGCTGTGGGGCCCAACTCGCCCTTTGGAAAGAAGCCTGCACGTTGTGCCTTTCAGCTCTAGGGCAAAGTAGCACACCCAGAGCAGAAGTCCTACTTCAGCCAGATCAGGCCTGCAAAGAAACTGCGTTTCACAGGCCTTTGGAAGAGATGTTCCCACTAGGCTGTAAGAGCACTGTGCAGAGCGAGTTGTTTCTTAGCTTCCCAAAGAGCTGGAAGCAAGATGCTGTGGGGCCCAACTCGCCCTTTGGAAAGAAGCCTGCACGTTGTGCCTTTCAGCTCTAGGGCAAAGTAGCACACCCAGAGCAGAAGTCCTACTTCAGCCAGATCAGGCCTGCAAAGAAACTGCGTTTCACAGGCCTTTGGAAGAGATGTTCCCACTAGGCTGTAAGAGCACTGTGCAGAGCGAGTTGTTTCTTAGCTTCCCAAAGAGCTGGAAGCAAGATGCTGTGGGGCCCAACTCGCCCTTTGGAAAGAAGCCTGCACGTTGTGCCTTTCAGCTCTAGGGCAAAGTAGCACACCCAGAGCAGAAGTCCTACTTCAGCCAGATCAGGCCTGCAAAGAAACTGCGTTTCACTGGCCTTTGGAAGAGATCTTCCCGGTAGGCTGTAAGAGCACTGTGCAGAGCGAGTTGTTTCTTAGCTTCCCAAAGAGCTGGAAGCAAGATGCTGTGGGGCCCAACTCGCCCTTTGGAAAGAAGCCTGCATGTTGTGCCTTTCAGCTCTAGGGCAAAGTAGCACACCCAGAGCAGAAGTCCTACTTCAGCCAGATCAGGCCTGCAAAGAAACTGCGTTTCACAGGCCTTTGGAAGAGATGTTCCCACTAGGCTGTAAGAGCACTGTGCAGAGCGAGTTGTTTCTTAGCTTCCCAAAGAGCTGGAAGCAAGATGCTGTGGGGCCCAACTCGCCCTTTGGAAAGAAGCCTGCACGTTGTGCCTTTCAGCTCTAGGGCAAAGTAGCACACCCAGAGCAGAAGTCCTACTTCAGCCAGATCAGGCCTGCAAAGAAACTTCGTTTCACAGGCCTTTGGAAGAGAATTTCCCGGTAGGCTGTAAGAGCACTGTGCAGAGCGAGTTGTTTCTTAGCTTCCCAAAGAGCTGGAAGCAAGATGCTGTGGGGCCCAACTCGCCCTTTGGAAAGAAGCCTGCACGTTGTGCCTTTCAGCTCTAGGGCAAAGTAGCACACCCAGAGCAGAAGTCCTACTTCAGCCAGATCAGGCCTGCAAAGAAACTGCGTTTCACAGGCCTTTGGAAGAGATGTTCCCACTAGGCTGTAAGAGCACTGTGCAGAGCGAGTTGTTTATTAGCTTCCCAAAGAGCTGGAAGCAAGGTGCTGTGGGGCCCAACTCGCCCTTTGGAAAGAAGCCTGCACGTTGTGCCTTTCAGCTCTAGGGCAAAGTAGCACACCCAGAGCAGAAGTCCTACTTCAGCCAGATCAGGCCTGCAAAGAAACTGCGTTTCACAGGCCTTTGGAAGAGATGTTCCCACTAGGCTGTAAGAGCACTGTGCAGAGCGAGTTGTTTCTTAGCTTCCCAAAGAGCTGGAAGCAAGATGCTGTGGGGCCCAACTCGCCCTTTGGAAAGAAGCCTGCACGTTGTGCCTTTCAGCTCTAGGGCAAAGTAGCACACCCAGAGCAGAAGTCCTACTTCAGCCAGATCAGGCCTGCAAAGAAACTGCGTTTCACAGGCCCTTGGAAGAGATGTTCCCACTAGGCTGTAAGAGCACTGTGCAGAGCGAGTTGTTTCTTAGCTTCCCAAAGAGCTGGAAGCAAGATGCTGTGGGGCCCAACTCGCCCTTTGGAAAGAAGCCTGCACGTTGTGCCTTTCAGCTCTAGGGCAAAGTAGCACACCCAGAGCAGAAGTCCTACTTCTGCCAGATCAGGCCTGCAAAGAAACTGCGTTTCACAGGCCTTTGGAAGACATGTTCCCGGTAGGCTGTAAGAGCACTGTGCAGAGCGAGTTGTTTCTTAGCTTCCCAAAGAGCTGGAAGCAAGATGCTGTGGGGCCCAACTCGCCCTTTGGAAAGAAGCCTGCACGTTGTGCCTTTCAGCTCTAGGGCAAAGTAGCACACCCAGAGCAGAAGTCCTACTTCAGCCAGATCAGGCCTGCAAAGAAACTGCGTTTCACTGGCCTTTGGAAGAGATCTTCCCGGTAGGCTGTAAGAGCACTGTGCAGAGCGAGTTGTTTCTTAGCTTCCCAAAGAGCTGGAAGCAAGATGCTGTGGGGCCCAACTCGCCCTTTGGAAAGAAGCCTGCACGTTGTGCCTTTCAGCTCTAGGGCAAAGTAGCACACCCAGAGCAGAAGTCCTACTTCAGCCAGATCAGGCCTGCAAAGAAACTGCGTTTCACAGGCCTTTGGAAGAGATGTTCCCACTAGGCTGTAAGAGCACTGTGCAGAGCGAGTTGTTTCTTAGCTTCCCAAAGAGCTGGAAGCAAGATGCTGTGGGGCCCAACTCGCCCTTTGGAAAGAAGCCTGCACGTTGTGCCTTTCAGCTCTAGGGCAAAGTAGCACACCCAGAGCAGAAGTCCTACTTCAGCCAGATCAGGCCTGCAAAGAAACTGCGTTTCACAGGCCTTTGGAAGAGATGTTCCCACTAGGCTGTAAGAGCACTGTGCAGAGCAAGTTGTTTCTTAGCTTCCCAAAGAGCTGGAAGCAAGATGCTGTGGGGCCCAACTCGCCCTTTGGAAAGAAGCCTGCACGTTGTGCCTTTCAGCTCTAGGGCAAAGTAGCACACCCAGAGCAGAAGTCCTACTTCAGCCAGATCAGGCCTGCAAAGAAACTGCGTTTCACAGGCCTTTGGAAGAGATGTTCCCACTAGGCTGTAAGAGCACTGTGCAGAGCGAGTTGTTTCTTAGCTTCCCAAAGAGCTGGAAGCAAGATGCTGTGGGGCCCAACTCGCCCTTTGGAAAGAAGCCTGCACGTTGTGCCTTTCAGCTCTAGGGCAAAGTAGCACACCCAGAGCAGAAGTCCTACTTCAGCCAGATCAGGCCTGCAAAGAAACTGCGTTTCACTGGCCTTTGGAAGAGATCTTCCCGGTAGGCTGTAAGAGCACTGTGCAGAGCGAGTTGTTTCTTAGCTTCCCAAAGAGCTGGAAGCAAGATGCTGTGGGGCCCAACTCGCCCTTTGGAAAGAAGCCTGCATGTTGTGCCTTTCAGCTCTAGGGCAAAGTAGCACACCGAGAGCAGAAGTCCTACTTCAGCCAGATCAGGCCTGCAAAGAAACTGCGTTTCACAGGCCTTTGGAAGAGATGTTCCCACTAGGCTGTAAGAGCACTGTGCAGAGCGAGTTGTTTCTTAGCTTCCCAAAGAGCTGGAAGCAAGATGCTGTGGGGCCCAACTCGCCCTTTGGAAAGAAGCCTGCACGTTGTGCCTTTCAGCTCTAGGGCAAAGTAGCACACCCAGAGCAGAAGTCCTACTTCAGCCAGATCAGGCCTGCAAAGAAACTGCGTTTCACAGGCCTTTGGAAGAGAATTTCCCGGTAGGCTGTAAGAGCACTGTGCAGAGCGAGTTGTTTCTTAGCTTCCCAAAGAGCTGGAAGCAAGATGCTGTGGGGCCCAACTCGCCCTTTGGAAAGAAGCCTGCACGTTGTGCCTTTCAGCTCTAGGGCAAAGTAGCACACCCAGAGCAGAAGTCCTACTTCAGCCAGATCAGGCCTGCAAAGAAACTGCGTTTCACAGGCCTTTGGAAGAGATGTTCCCACTAGGCTGTAAGAGCACTGTGCAGAGCGAGTTGTTTATTAGCTTCCCAAAGAGCTGGAAGCAAGATGCTGTGGGGCCCAACTCGCCCTTGGGAAAGAAGCCTGCACGTTGTGCCTTTCAGCTCTAGGGCAAAGTAGCACACCCAGAGCAGAAGTCCTACTTCAGCCAGATCAGGCCTGCAAAGAAACTGCGTTTCACAGGCCTTTGGAAGAGATGTTCCCACTAGGCTGTAAGAGCACTGTGCAGAGCGAGTTGTTTCTTAGCTTCCCAAAGAGCTGGAAGCAAGATGCTGTGGGGCCCAACTCGCCCTTTGGAAAGAAGCCTGCACGTTGTGCCTTTCAGCTCTAGGGCAAAGTAGCACACCCAGAGCAGAAGTCCTACTTCAGCCAGATCAGGCCTGCAAAGAAACTGCGTTTCACAGGCCTTTGGAAGAGATGTTCCCACTAGGCTGTAAGAGCACTGTGCAGAGCGAGTTGTTTCTTAGCTTCCCAAAGAGCTGGAAGCAAGATGCTGTGGGGCCCAACTCGCCCTTTGGAAAGAAGCCTGCACGTTGTGCCTTTCAGCTCTAGGGCAAATTAGCACACCCAGAGCAGAAGTCCTACTTCAGCCAGATCAGGCCTGCAAAGAAACTGCGTTTCACAGGCCTTTGGAAGAGATGTTCCCACTAGGCTGTAAGAGCACTGTGCAGAGCGAGTTGTTTCTTAGCTTCCCAAAGAGCTGGAAACAAGATGCTGTGGGGCCCAACTCGCCCTTTGGAAAGAAGCCTGCACGTTGTGCCTTTCAGCTCTAGGGCAAAGTAGCACACCCAGAGCAGAAGTCCTACTTCAGCCAGATCAGGCCTGCAAAGAAACTGCGTTTCACAGGCCTTTGGAAGAGATGTTCCCACTAGGCTGTAAGAGCACTGTGCAGAGCGAGTTGTTTCTTAGCTTCCCAAAGAGCTGGAAGCAAGATGCTGTGGGGCCCAACTCGCCCTTTGGAAAGAAGCCTGCACGTTGTGCCTTTCAGCTCTAGGGCAAAGTAGCACACCCAGAGCAGAAGTCCTACTTCAGCCAGATCAGGCCTGCAAAGAAACTGCGTTTCACAGGCCTTTGGAAGAGATGTTCCCACTAGGCTGTAAGAGCACTGTGCAGAGCGAGTTGTTTCTTAGCTTCCCAAAGAGCTGGAAGCAAGATGCTGTGGGGCCCAACTCGCCCTTTGGAAAGAAGCCTGCACGTTGTGCCTTTCAGCTCTAGGGCAAAGTAGCACACCCAGAGTAGAAGTCCTACTTGAGCCAGATCAGGCCTGCAAAGACACTGCGTTTCACAGGCCTTTGGAAGAGAACTTCCCGGTAGGCTGTAAGCGCACTGTGCAGAGCGAGTTGTTTCTTAGCTTCCCAAAGTGCTGGAAGCAAGATGCTGTGGGGCCCAACTCGCCCTTTGG
Source organism: Equus caballus (assembly GCF_041296265.1). NCBI lineage: Eukaryota > Metazoa > Chordata > Mammalia > Perissodactyla > Equidae > Equus > Equus caballus. The sequence continues at coordinate 1,245,082 of NC_091711.1, read as the reverse complement.
AAAGAAGCCTGCACGTTGTGCCTTTCAGCTCTAGGGCAAAGTAGCACACCCAGAGCAGAAGTCCTACTTCAGCCAGATCAGGCCTGCAAAGAATCTGCGTTTCACAGGCATTTGGAAGATGTGTTCTCGGTAAGCTGTAAGAGCACTGTGCAGAGCGAGTTGTTTCTTAGCTTCCCAAAGAGCTGGAAGCAAGATGCTGTGGGGCCCAACTCGCCCTTTGGAAAGAAGCCTGCACGTTGTGCCTTTCAGCTCTAGGGCAAAGTAGCACACCCAGAGCAGAACTCCTACTTCAGCCAGATCAGGCCTGCAAAGAAACTGCGTTTCACAGGCCTTTGGAAGAGATGTTCCCGGTAGGCTGTAAGAGCACTGTGCAGAGCGAGTTGTTTCTTAGCTTCCCAAAGAGCTGGAAGCAAGATGCTGTGGGGCCCAACTCGCCCTTTCCAAAGAAGCCTGCACGTTGTGCCTTTCAGCTCTAGGGCAAAGTAGCACACCCAGAGCAGAAGTCCTACTTCAGCCAGATCAGGCCTGCAAAGAAACTGCGTTTCACAGGCCTTTGGAAGAGATGTTCCCACTAGGCTGTAAGAGCACTGTGCAGAGCGAGTTGTTTCTTAGCTTCCCAAAGAGCTGGAAGCAAGATGCTGTGGGGCCCAACTCGCCCTTTGGAAAGAAGCCTGCACGTTGTGCCTTTCAGCTCTAGGGCAAAGTAGCACACCCAGAGCAGAAGTCCTACTTCAGCCAGATCAGGCCTGCAAAGAAACTGCGTTTCACAGGCCTTTGGAAGAGATGTTCCCGGTAGGCTGTAAGAGCACTGTGCAGAGCGAGTTGTTTCTTAGCTTCCCAAAGAGCTGGAAGCAAGATGCCTGGGGCCCAACTCGCCCTTTGGAAAGAAGCCTGCACGTTGTGCCTTTCAGCTCTAGGGCAAAGTAGCACACCCAGAGCAGAAGTCCTACTTCAGCCAGATCAGGCCTGCAAAGAAACTGCGTTTCACAGGCCTTTGGAAGAGATGTTCCCACTAGGCTGTAAGAGCACTGTGCAGAGCGAGTTGTTTCTTAGCTTCCCAAAGAGCTGGAAGCAAGATGCTGTGGGGCCCAACTCGCCCTTTGGAAAGAAGCCTGCACGTTGTGCCTTTCAGCTCTAGGGCAAAGTAGCACACCCAGAGCAGAAGTCCTACTTCAGCCAGATCAGGCCTGCAAAGAAACTGCGTTTCACAGGCCTTTGGAAGAGATGTTCCCACTAGGCTGTAAGAGCACTGTGCAGAGCGAGTTGTTTCTTAGCTTCCCAAAGAGCTGGAAGCAAGATGCTGTGGGGCCCAACTCGCCCTTTGGAAAGAAGCCTGCACGTTGTGCCTTTCAGCTCTAGGGCAAAGTAGCACACCCAGAGCAGAAGTCCTACTTCAGCCAGATCAGGCCTGCAAAGAAACTGCGTTTCACAGGCCTTTGGAAGAGAGGTTCCCGGTAGGCTGTAAGAGCACTGTGCAGAGCGAGTTGTTTCTTAGCTTCCCAAAGAGCTGGAAGCAAGATGCTGTGGGGCCCAACTCGCCCTTTGGAAAGAAGCCTGCACGTTGTGCCTTTCAGCTCTAGGGCAAAGTAGCACACCCAGAGCAGAAGTCCTACTTCAGCCAGATCAGGCCTGCAAAGAAACTGCGTTTCACAGGCCTTTGGAAGAGATGTTCCCGGTAGGCTGTAAGAGCACTGTGCAGAGCGAGTTGTTTCTTAGCTTCCCAAAGAGCTGGAAGCAAGATGCTGTGGGGCCCAACTCGCCCTTTGGAAAGAAGCCTGCACGTTGTGCCTTTCAGCTCTAGGGCAAAGTAGCACACCCAGAGCAGAAGTCCTACTTCAGCCAGATCAGGCCTGCAAAGAAACTGCGTTTCACAGGCCTTTGGAAGAGATGTTCCCGGTAGGCTCTAAGAGCACTGTGCAGAGCGAGTTGTTTCTTAGCTTCCCAAAGAGCTGGAAGCAAGATGCTGTGGGGCCCAACTCGCCCTTTGGAAAGAAGCCTGCACGTTGTGCCTTTCAGCTCTAGGGCAAAGTAGCACACCCAGAGCAGAAGTCCTACTTCAGCCAGATCAGGCCTGCAAAGAAACTGCGTTTCACAGGCCTTTGGAAGAGATGTTCCCACTAGGCTGTAAGAGCACTGTGCAGAGCGAGTTGTTTCTTAGCTTCCCAAAGAGCTGGAAGCAAGATGCTGTGGGGCCCAACTCGCCCTTTGGAAAGAAGCCTGCACGTTGTGCCTTTCAGCTCTAGGGCAAAGTAGCACACCCAGAGCAGAAGTCCTACTTCAGCCAGATCAGGCCTGCAAAGAAACTGCGTTTCACAGGCCTTTGGAAGAGATGTTCCCACTAGGCTGTAAGAGCACTGTGCAGAGCGAGTTGTTTCTTAGCTTCCCAAAGAGCTGGAAGCAAGATGCTGTGGGGCCCAACTCGCCCTTTGGAAAGAAGCCTGCACGTTGTGCCTTTCAGCTCTAGGGCAAAGTAGCACACCCAGAGCAGAAGTCCTACTTCAGCCAGATCAGGCCTGCAAAGAAACTGCGTTTCACAGGCCTTTGGAAGAGATGTTCCCACTAGGCTGTAAGAGCACTGTGCAGAGCGAGTTGTTTCTTAGCTTCCCAAAGAGCTGGAAGCAAGATGCTGTGGGGCCCAACTCGCCCTTTGGAAAGAAGCCTGCACGTTGTGCCTTTCAGCTCTAGGGCAAAGTAGCACACCCAGAGCAGAAGTCCTACTTCAGCCAGATCAGGCCTGCAAAGAAACTGCATTTCACAGGCCTTTGGAAGAGATGTTCCCACTAGGCTGTAAGAGCACTGTGCAGGGCGAGTTGTTTCTTAGCTTCCCAAAGAGCTGGAAGCAAGATGCTGTGGGGCCCAACTCGCCCTTTGGAAAGAAGCCTGCACGTTGTGCCTTTCAGCTCTAGGGCAAAGTAGCACACCCAGAGCAGAAGTCCTACTTCAGCCAGATCAGGCCTGCAAAGAAACTGCGTTTCACAGGCCTTTGGAAGAGATGTTCCCGGTAGGCTGTAAGAGCACTGTGCAGAGCGAGTTGTTTCTTAGCTTCCCAAAGAGCTGGAAGCAAGATGCCTGGGGCCCAACTCGCCCTTTGGAAAGAAGCCTGCACGTTGTGCCTTTCAGCTCTAGGGCAAAGTAGCACACCCAGAGCAGAAGTCCTACTTCAGCCAGATCAGGCCTGCAAAGAAACTGCGTTTCACAGGCCTTTGGAAGAGATGTTCCCACTAGGCTGTAAGAGCACTGTGCAGAGCGAGTTGTTTCTTAGCTTCCCAAAGAGCTGGAAGCAAGATGCTGTGGGGCCCAACTCGCCCTTTGGAAAGAAGCCTGCACGTTGTGCCTTTCAGCTCTAGGGCAAAGTAGCACACCCAGAGCAGAAGTCCTACTTCAGCCAGATCAGGCCTGCAAAGAAACTGCGTTTCACAGGCCTTTGGAAGAGATGTTCCCACTAGGCTGTAAGAGCACTGTGCAGAGCGAGTTGTTTCTTAGCTTCCCAAAGAGCTGGAAGCAAGATGCTGTGGGGCCCAACTCGCCCTTTGGAAAGAAGCCTGCACGTTGTGCCTTTCAGCTCTAGGGCAAAGTAGCACACCCAGAGCAGAAGTCCTACTTCAGCCAGATCAGGCCTGCAAAGAAACTGCGTTTCACAGGCCTTTGGAAGAGAGGTTCCCGGTAGGCTGTAAGAGCACTGTGCAGAGCGAGTTGTTTCTTAGCTTCCCAAAGAGCTGGAAGCAAGATGCTGTGGGGCCCAACTCGCCCTTTGGAAAGAAGCCTGCACGTTGTGCCTTTCAGCTCTAGGGCAAAGTAGCACACCCAGAGCAGAAGTCCTACTTCAGCCAGATCAGGCCTGCAAAGAAACTGCGTTTCACAGGCCTTTGGAAGAGATGTTCCCGGTAGGCTGTAAGAGCACTGTGCAGAGCGAGTTGTTTCTTAGCTTCCCAAAGAGCTGGAAGCAAGATGCTGTGGGGCCCAACTCGCCCTTTGGAAAGAAGCCTGCACGTTGTGCCTTTCAGCTCTAGGGCAAAGTAGCACACCCAGAGCAGAAGTCCTACTTCAGCCAGATCAGGCCTGCAAAGAAACTGCGTTTCACAGGCCTTTGGAAGAGATGTTCCCGGTAGGCTCTAAGAGCACTGTGCAGAGCGAGTTGTTTCTTAGCTTCCCAAAGAGCTGGAAGCAAGATGCTGTGGGGCCCAACTCGCCCTTTGGAAAGAAGCCTGCACGTTGTGCCTTTCAGCTCTAGGGCAAAGTAGCACACCCAGAGCAGAAGTCCTACTTCAGCCAGATCAGGCCTGCAAAGAAACTGCGTTTCACAGGCCTTTGGAAGAGATGTTCCCACTAGGCTGTAAGAGCACTGTGCAGAGCGAGTTGTTTCTTAGCTTCCCAAAGAGCTGGAAGCAAGATGCTGTGGGGCCCAACTCGCCCTTTGGAAAGAAGCCTGCACGTTGTGCCTTTCAGCTCTAGGGCAAAGTAGCACACCCAGAGCAGAAGTCCTACTTCAGCAAGATCGGGACTGCAAAGAAACTGCGTTTCACAGGCCTTTGGAAGAGATGTTCCCACTACGCTGTAAGAGCACTGTGCAGAGCGAGTTGTTTCTTAGCTTCCCAAAGAGCTGGAAGCAAGATGCTGTGGGGCCCAACTCGCCCTTTGGAAAGAAGCCTGCACGTTGTGCCTTTCAGCTCTAGGGCAAAGTAGCACACCCAGAGCAGAAGTCCTACTTCAGCCAGATCAGGCCTGCAAAGAAACTGCGTTTCACAGGCCTTTGGAAGAGATGTTCCCACTAGGCTGTAAGAGCACTGTGCAGAGCGAGTTGTTTCTTAGCTTCCCAAAGAGCTGGAAGCAAGATGCTGTGGGGCCCAACTCGCCCTTTGGAAAGAAGCCTGCACGTTGTGCCTTTCAGCTCTAGGGCAAAGTAGCACACCCAGAGCAGAAGTCCTACTTCAGCCAGATCAGGCCTGCAAAGAAACTGCGTTTCACAGGCCTTTGGAAGACATGTTCCCGGTAGGCTGTAAGAGCACTGTGCAGAGCGAGTTGTTTCTTAGCTTCCCAAAGAGCTGGAAGCAAGATGCTGTGGGGCCCAACTCGCCCTTTGGAAAGAAGCCTGCACGTTGTGCCTTTCAGCTCTAGGGCAAAGTAGCACACCCAGAGCAGAAGTCCTACTTCAGCCAGATCGGGCTTGCAAAGAAACTGCGTTTCACAGGCCTTTGGAAGAGATGTTCCCACTAGGCTGTAAGAGCACTGTGCAGAGCGAGTTGTTTCTTAGCTTCCCAAAGAGCTGGAAGCAAGATGCTGTGGGGCCCAACTCGCCCTTTGGAAAGAAGCCTGCACGTTGTGCCTTTCAGCTCTAGGGCAAAGTAGCACACCCAGAGCAGAAGTCCTACTTCAGCCAGATCAGGCCTGCAAAGAAACTGCGTTTCAAAGGCCTTTGGAAGAGATGTTCCCGGTAGGCTGTAAGAGCACTGTGCAGAGCGAGTTGTTTCTTAGCTTCCCAAAGAGCTGGAAGCAAGATGCTGTGGGGCCCAACTCGCCCTTTGGAAAGAAGCCTGCACGTTGTGCCTTTCAGCTCTAGGGCAAAGTAGCACACCCAGAGCAGAAGTCCTACTTCAGCCAGATCAGGCCTGCAAAGAAACTGCGTTTCACAGGCCTTTGGAAGAGATGTTCCCACTAGGCTGTAAGAGCACTGTGCAGAGCGAGTTGTTTCTTAGCTTCCCAAAGAGCTGGAAGCAAGATGCTGTGGGGCCCAACTCGCCCTTTGGAAAGAAGCCTGCACGTTGTGCCTTTCAGCTCTAGGGCAAAGTAGCACACCCAGAGCAGAAGTCCTACTTCAGCCAGATCAGGCCTGCAAAGAAACTGCGTTTCACAGGCCTTTGGAAGAGATGTTCCCACTAGGCTGTAAGAGCACTGTGCAGAGCGAGTTGTTTCTTAGCTTCCCAAAGAGCTGGAAGCAAGATGCTGTGGGGCCCAACTCGCCCTTTGGAAAGAAGCCTGCACGTTGTGCCTTTCAGCTCTAGGGCAAAGTAGCACACCCAGAGCAGAAGTCCTACTTCAGCCAGATCAGGCCTGCAAAGAAACTGCGTTTCACAGGCCTTTGGAAGAGATGTTCCCACTAGGCTGTAAGAGCACTGTGCAGAGCGAGTTGTTTCTTAGCTTCCCAAAGAGCTGGAAGCAAGATGCTGTGGGGCCCAACTCGCCCTTTGGAAAGAAGCCTGCACGTTGTGCCTTTCAGCTCTAGGGCAAAGTAGCACACCCAGAGCAGAAGTCCTACTTCAGCCAGATCGGGCTTGCAAAGAAACTGCGTTTCACAGGCCTTTGGAAGAGATGTTCCCACTAGGCTGTAAGAGCACTGTGCAGAGCGAGTTGTTTCTTAGCTTCCCAAAGAGCTGGAAGCAAGATGCTGTGGGGCCCAACTCGCCCTTTGGAAAGAAGCCTGCACGTTGTGCCTTTCAGCTCTAGGGCAAAGTAGCACACCCAGAGCAGAAGTCCTACTTCAGCCAGATCAGGCCTGCAAAGAAACTGCGTTTCAAAGGCCTTTGGAAGAGATGTTCCCGGTAGGCTGTAAGAGCACTGTGCAGAGCGAGTTGTTTCTTAGCTTCCCAAAGAGCTGGAAGCAAGATGCTGTGGGGCCCAACTCGCCCTTTGGAAAGAAGCCTGCACGTTGTGCCTTTCAGCTCTAGGGCAAAGTAGCACACCCAGAGCAGAAGTCCTACTTCAGCCAGATCAGGCCTGCAAAGAAACTGCGTTTCACAGGCCTTTGGAAGAGATGTTCCCACTAGGCTGTAAGAGCACTGTGCAGAGCGAGTTGTTTCTTAGCTTCCCAAAGAGCTGGAAGCAAGATGCTGTGGGGCCCAACTCGCCCTTTGGAAAGAAGCCTGCACGTTGTGCCTTTCAGCTCTAGGGCAAAGTAGCACACCCAGAGCAGAAGTCCTACTTCAGCCAGATCAGGCCTGCAAAGAAACTGCGTTTCACAGGCCTTTGGAAGAGATGTTCCCACTAGGCTGTAAGAGCACTGTGCAGAGCGAGTTGTTTCTTAGCTTCCCAAAGAGCTGGAAGCAAGATGCTGTGGGGCCCAACTCGCCCTTTGGAAAGAAGCCTGCACGTTGTGCCTTTCAGCTCTAGGGCAAAGTAGCACACCCAGAGCAGAAGTCCTACTTCAGCCAGATCAGGCCTGCAAAGAAACTGCGTTTCACAGGCCTTTGGAAGAGATGTTCCCACTAGGCTGTAAGAGCACTGTGCAGAGCGAGTTGTTTCTTAGCTTCCCAAAGAGCTGGAAGCAAGATGCTGTGGGGCCCAACTCGCCCTTTGGAAAGAAGCCTGCACGTTGTGCCTTTCAGCTCTAGGGCAAAGTAGCACACCCAGAGCAGAAGTCCTACTTCAGCCAGATCAGGCCTGCAAAGAAACTGCGTTTCACAGGCCTTTGGAAGAGATGTTCCCACTAGGCTGTAAGAGCACTGTGCAGGGCGAGTTGTTTCTTAGCTTCCCAAAGAGCTGGAAGCAAGATGCTGTGGGGCCCAACTCGCCCTTTGGAAAGAAGCCTGCACGTTGTGCCTTTCAGCTCTAGGGCAAAGTAGCACACCCAGAGCAGAAGTCCTACTTCAGCCAGATCAGGCCTGCAAAGAAACTGCGTTTCACAGGCCTTTGGAAGAGATGTTCCCGGTAGGCTGTAAGAGCACTGTGCAGAGCGAGTTGTTTCTTAGCTTCCCAAAGAGCTGGAAGCAAGATGCCTGGGGCCCAACTCGCCCTTTGGAAAGAAGCCTGCACGTTGTGCCTTTCAGCTCTAGGGCAAAGTAGCACACCCAGAGCAGAAGTCCTACTTCAGCCAGATCAGGCCTGCAAAGAAACTGCGTTTCACAGGCCTTTGGAAGAGATGTTCCCACTAGGCTGTAAGAGCACTGTGCAGAGCGAGTTGTTTCTTAGCTTCCCAAAGAGCTGGAAGCAAGATGCTGTGGGGCCCAACTCGCCCTTTCCAAAGAAGCCTGCACGTTGTGCCTTTCAGCTCTAGGGCAAAGTAGCACACCCAGAGCAGAAGTCCTACTTCAGCCAGATCAGGCCTGCAAAGAAACTGCGTTTCACAGGCCTTTGGAAGAGATGTTCCCACTAGGCTGTAAGAGCACTGTGCAGAGCGAGTTGTTTCTTAGCTTCCCAAAGAGCTGGAAGCAAGATGCTGTGGGGCCCAACTCGCCCTTTGGAAAGAAGCCTGCACGTTGTGCCTTTCAGCTCTAGGGCAAAGTAGCACACCCAGAGCAGAAGTCCTACTTCAGCCAGATCAGGCCTGCAAAGAAACTGCGTTTCACAGGCCTTTGGAAGAGAGGTTCCCGGTAGGCTGTAAGAGCACTGTGCAGAGCGAGTTGTTTCTTAGCTTCCCAAAGAGCTGGAAGCAAGATGCTGTGGGGCCCAACTCGACCTTTGGAAAGAAGCCTGCACGTTGTGCCTTTCAGCTCTAGGGCAAAGTAGCACACCCAGAGCAGAAGTCCTACTTCAGCCAGATCAGGCCTGCAAAGAAACTGCGTTTCACAGGCCTTTGGAAGACATGTTCCCGGTAGGCTGTAAGAGCACTGTGCAGAGCGAGTTGTTTCTTAGCTTCCCAAAGAGCTGGAAGCAAGATGCTGTGGGGCCCAACTCGCCCTTTGGAAAGAAGCCTGCACGTTGTGCCTTTCAGCTCTAGGGCAAAGTAGCACACCCAGAGCAGAAGTCCTACTTCAGCCAGATCAGGCCTGCAAAGAAACTGCGTTTCACAGGCCTTTGGAAGAGATGTTCCCACTAGGCTGTAAGAGCACTGTGCAGAGCGAGTTGTTTCTTAGCTTCCCAAAGTGCTGGAAGCAAGATGCTGTGGGGCCCAACTCGCCCTTTGGAAAGAAGCCTGCACGTTGTGCCTTTCAGCTCTAGGGCAAAGTAGCACACCCAGAGCAGAAGTCCTACTTCAGCCAGATCGGGACTGCAAAGAAACTGCGTTTCACATGCCTTTGGAAGAGATGTTCCCACTAGGCTGTAAGAGCACTGTGCAGAGCGAGTTGTTTCTTAGCTTCCCAAAGAGCTGGAAGCAAGATGCTGTGGGGCCCAACTCGCCCTTTGGAAAGAAGCCTGCACGTTGTGCCTTTCAGCTCTAGGGCAAAGTAGCACACCCAGAGCAGAAGTCCTACTTCAGCCAGATCAGGCCTGCAAAGAAACTGCGTTTCACAGGCCTTTGGAAGAGATGTTCCCACTAGGCTGTAAGAGCACTGTGCAGAGCGAGTTGTTTCTTAGCTTCCCAAAGAGCTGGAAGCAAGATGCTGTGGGGCCCAACTCGCCCTTTGGAAAGAAGCCTGCACGTTGTGCCTTTCAGCTCTAGGGCAAAGTAGCACACCCAGAGCAGAAGTCCTACTTCAGCCAGATCAGGCCTGCAAAGAAACTGCGTTTCACAGGCCTTTGGAAGACATGTTCCCGGTAGGCTGTAAGAGCACTGTGCAGAGCGAGTTGTTTCTTAGCTTCCCAAAGAGCTGGAAGCAAGATGCTGTGGGGCCCAACTCGCCCTTTGGAAAGAAGCCTGCACGTTGTGCCTTTCAGCTCTAGGGCAAAGTAGCACACCCAGAGCAGAAGTCCTACTTCAGCCAGATCGGGCCTGCAAAGAAACTGCGTTTCACAGGCCTTTGGAAGAGATGTTCCCACTAGGCTGTAAGAGCACTGTGCAGAGCGAGTTGTTTCTTAGCTTCCCAAAGAGCTGGAAGCAAGATGCTGTGGGGCCCAACTCGCCCTTTGGAAAGAAGCCTGCACGTTGTGCCTTTCAGCTCTAGGGCAAAGTAGCACAACCAGAGCAGAAGTCCTACTTCAGCCAGATCAGGCCTGCAAAGAAACTGCGTTTCAAAGGCCTTTGGAAGACATGTTCCCACTAGGCTGTAAGAGCACTGTGCAGAGCGAGTTGTTTCTTAGCTTCCCAAAGAGCTGGAAGCAAGATGCTGTGGGGCCCAACTCGCCCTTTGGAAAGAAGCCTGCACGTTGTGCCTTTCAGCTCTAGGGCAAAGTAGCACACCCAGAGCAGAAGTCCTACTTCAGCCAGATCAGGCCTGCAAAGAAACTGCGTTTCACAGGCCTTTGGAAGAGATGTTCCCACTAGGCTGTAAGAGCACTGTGCAGAGCGAGTTGTTTCTTAGCTTCCCAAAGAGCTGGAAGCAAGATGCTGTGGGGCCCAACTCGCCCTTTGGAAAGAAGCCTGCACGTTGTGCCTTTCAGCTCTAGGGCAAAGTAGCACACCCAGAGCAGAAGTCCTACTTCAGCCAGATCAGGCCTGCAAAGAAACTGCGTTTCACAGGCCTTTGGAAGAGATGTTCCCACTAGGCTGTAAGAGCACTGTGCAGAGCGAGTTGTTTCTTAGCTTCCCAAAGAGCTGGAAGCAAGATGCTGTGGGGCCCAACTCGCCCTTTGGAAAGAAGCCTGCACGTTGTGCCTTTCAGCTCTAGGGCAAAGTAGCACACCCAGAGCAGAAGTCCTACTTCAGCCAGATCAGGCCTGCAAAGAAACTGCGTTTCACAGGCCTTTGGAAGAGATGTTCCCACTAGGCTGTAAGAGCACTGTGCAGAGCGAGTTGTTTCTTAGCTTCCCAAAGAGCTGGAAGCAAGATGCTGTGGGGCCCAACTCGCCCTTTGGAAAGAAGCCTGCACGTTGTGCCTTTCAGCTCTAGGGCAAAGTAGCACACCCAGAGCAGAAGTCCTACTTCAGCCAGATCAGGCCTGCAAAGAAACTGCGTTTCACAGGCCTTTGGAAGAGATGTTCCCACTAGGCTGTAAGAGCACTGTGCAGAGCGAGTTGTTTCTTAGCTTCCCAAAGAGCTGGAAGCAAGATGCTGTGGGGCCCAACTCGCCCTTTGGAAAGAAGCCTGCACGTTGTGCCTTTCAGCTCTAGGGCAAAGTAGCACACCCAGAGCAGAAGTCCTACTTCAGCCAGATCAGGCCTGCAAAGAAACTGCGTTTCACAGGCCTTTGGAAGAGATGTTCCCACTAGGCTGTAAGAGCACTGTGCAGAGCGAGTTGTTTCTTAGCTTCCCAAAGAGCTGGAAGCAAGATGCTGTGGGGCCCAACTCGCCCTTTGGAAAGAAGCCTGCACGTTGTGCCTTTCAGCTCTAGGGCAAAGTAGCACACCCAGAGCAGAAGTCCTACTTCAGCCAGATCAGGCCTGCAAAGAAACTGCGTTTCACAGGCCTTTGGAAGAGATGTTCCCGGTAGGCTGTAAGAGCACTGTGCAGAGCGAGTTGTTTCTTATCTTCCCAAGAGCTGGAAGCAAGATGCTGTGGGGCCCAACTCGCCCTTTGGAAAGAAGCCTGCACGTTGTGCCTTTCAGCTCTAGGGCAAAGTAGCACACCCAGAGCAGAAGTCCTACTTCAGCCAGATCAGGCCTGCAAAGAAACTGCGTTTCACAGGCCTTTGGAAGAGATGTTCCCACTAGGCTGTAAGAGCACTGTGCAGAGCGAGTTGTTTCTTAGCTTCCCAAAGAGCTGGAAGCAAGGTGCTGTGGGGCCCAACTCGCCCTTTGGAAAGAAGCCTGCACGTTGTGCCTTTCAGCTCTAGGGCAAAGTAGCACACCCAGAGCAGAAGTCCTACTTCAGCCAGATCAGGCCTGCAAAGAAACTGCGTTTCACAGGCCTTTGGAAGAGATGTTCCCGGTAGGCTGTAAGAGCACTGTGCAGAGTGAGTTGTTTCTTAGATTCCCAAAGAGCTGGAAGCAAGATGCTGTGGGGCCCAACTCACCCTTTGGAAAGAAGCCTGCACGTTGTGCCTTTCAGCTCTAGGGCAAAGTAGCACACCCAGAGCAGAAGTCCTACTTCAGCCAGATCAGGCCTGCAAAGAAACTGCGTCTCACAGGCTTTTGGAAGAGATGTTCCCGGTAGGCTGTAAGAGCACTGTGCAGAGCGAGTTGTTTCTTAGCTTCCCAAAGAGCTGGAAGCAAGATGCTATGGGGCCCAACTCGCCCTTTGGAAAGAAGCCTGCACGTTGTGCCTTTCAGCTCTAGGGCAAAGTAGCACACCCAGAGCAGAAGTCCTACTTCAGCCAGATCAGGCCTGCAAAGAAACTGCGTTTCACAGGCCTTTGGAAGAGATGTTCCCGCTAGGCTGTAAGAGCACTGTGCAGAGCGAGTTGTTTCTTAGCTTCCCAAAGAGCTGGAAGCAAGATGCTGTGGGGCCCAACTCGCCCTTTGGAAAGAAGCCTGCACGTTGTGCCTTTCAGCTCTAGGGCAAAGTAGCACACCCAGAGCAGAAGTCCTACTTCAGCCAGATCAGGCCTGCAAAGAAACTGCGTTTCACAGGCCTTTGGAAGAGATGTTCCCACTAGGCTGTAAGAGCACTGTGCAGAGCGAGTTGTTTCTTAGCTTCCCAAAGTGCTGGAAGCAAGATGCTGTGGGGCCCAACTCGCCCTTTGGAAAGAAGCCTGCACGTTGTGCCTTTCAGCTCTAGGGCAAAGTAGCACACCCAGAGCAGAAGACCTACTTCAGCCAGATCAGGCCTGCAAAGAAACTGCGTTTCACAGGCCTTTGGAAGAGATGTTCCCACTAGGCTGTAAGAGCACTGTGCAGAGCGAGTTGTTTCTTAGCTTCCCAAAGAGCTGGAAGCAAGATGCTGTGGGGCCCAACTCGCCCTTTGGAAAGAAGCCTGCACGTTGTGCCTTTCAGCTCTAGGGCAAAGTAGCACACCCAGAGCAGAAGTCCTACTTCAGCCAGATCAGGCCTGCAAAGAAACTGCGTTTCACAGGCCTTTGGAAGAGATGTTCCCACTAGGCTGTAAGAGCACTGTGCAGAGCGAGTTGTTTCTTAGCTTCCCAAAGAGCTGGAAGCAAGATGCTGTGGGGCCCAACTCGCCCTTTGGAAAGAAGCCTGCACGTTGTGCCTTTCAGCTCTAGGGCAAAGTAGCACACCCAGAGCAGAAGTCCTACTTCAGCCAGATCAGGCCTGCAAAGAAACTGCGTTTCACAGGCCTTTGGAAGAGAGGTTCCCGGTAGGCTGTAAGAGCACTGTGCAGAGCGAGTTGTTTCTTAGCTTCCCAAAGAGCTGGAAGCAAGATGCTGTGGGGCCCAACTCGCCCTTTGGAAAGAAGCCTGCACGTTGTGCCTTTCAGCTCTAGGGCAAAGTAGCACACCCAGAGCAGAAGTCCTACTTCAGCCAAATCAGGCCTGCAAAGAAACTGCGTTTCACAGGCCTTTGGAAGACATGTTCCCGGTAGGCTGTAAGAGCACTGTGCAGAGCGAGTTGTTTCTTAGCTTCCCAAAGAGCTGGAAGCAAGATGCTGTGGGGCCCAACTCGCCCTTTGGAAAGAAGCCTGCACGTTGTGCCTTTCAGCTCTAGGGCAAAGTAGCACACCCAGAGCAGAAGTCCTACTTCAGCCAGATCGGGCCTGCAAAGAAACTGCGTTTCACAGGCATTTGGAAGACATGTTCCCGGTAGGCTGTAAGAGCACTGTGCAGAGCGAGTTGTTTCTTAGCTTCCCAAAGAGCTGGAAGCAAGATGCTGTGGGGCCCAACTCGCCCTTTGGAAAGAAGCCTGCACGTTGTGCCTTTCAGCTCTAGGGCAAAGTAGCACACCCAGAGCAGAAGTCCTACTTCAGCCAGATCAGGCCTGCAAAGAAACTGCGTTTCACAGGCCTTTGGAAGAGATGTTCCCAAGAGGCTGTAAGAGCACTGTGCAGAGCGAGTTGTTTCTTAGCTTCCCAAAGAGCTGGAAGCAAGATGCTGTGGGGCCCAACTCGCCCTTTGGAAAGAAGCCTGCACGTTGTGCCTTTCAGCTCTAGGGCAAAGTAGCACACCCAGAGCAGAAGTCCTACTTCAGCCAGATCAGGCCTGCAAAGAAACTGCGTTTCACAGGCCTTTGGAAGAGATGTTCCCACTACGCTGTAAGAGCACTGTGCAGAGCGAGTTGTTTCTTAGCTTCCCAAAGAGCTGGAAGCAAGATGCTGTGGGGCCCAACTCGCCCTTTGGAAAGAAGCCTGCACGTTGTGCCTTTCAGCTCTAGGGCAAAGTAGCACACCCAGAGCAGAAGTCCTACTTCAGCCAGATCAGGCCTGCAAAGAAACTGCGTTTCACAGGCCTTTGGAAGAGATGTTCCCACTAGGCTGTAAGAGCACTGTGCAGAGCGAGTTGTTTCTTAGCTTCCCAAAGAGCTGGAAGCAAGATGCTGTGGGGCCCAACTCGCCCTTTGGAAAGAAGCCTGCACGTTGTGCCTTTCAGCTCTAGGGCAAAGTAGCACACCCAGAGCAGAAGTCCTACTTCAGCCAGATCAGGCCTGCAAAGAAACTGCGTTTCACAGGCCTTTGGAAGACATGTTCCCGGTAGGCTGTAAGAGCACTGTGCAGAGCGAGTTGTTTCTTAGCTTCCCAAAGAGCTGGAAGCAAGATGCTGTGGGGCCCAACTCGCCCTTTGGAAAGAAGCCTGCACGTTGTGCCTTTCAGCTCTAGGGCAAAGTAGCACACCCAGAGCAGAAGTCCTACTTCAGCCAGATCGGGCCTGCAAAGAAACTGCGTTTCACAGGCCTTTGGAAGAGATGCTCCCACTAGGCTGTAAGAGCACTGTGCAGACCGAGTTGTTTCTTAGCTTCCCAAAGAGCTGGAAGCAAGATGCTGTGGGGCCCAACTCGCCCTTTGGAAAGAAGCCTGCACGTTGTGCCTTTCAGCTCTAGGGCAAAGTAGCACAACCAGAGCAGAAGTCCTACTTCAGCCAGATCAGGCCTGCAAAGAAACTGCGTTTCAAAGGCCTTTGGAAGAGATGTTCCCACTAGGCTGTAAGAGCACTGTGCAGAGCGAGTTGTTTCTTAGCTTCCCAAAGAGCTGGAAGCAAGATGCTGTGGGGCCCAACTCGCCCTTTGGAAAGAAGCCTGCACGTTGTGCCTTTCAGCTCTAGGGCAAAGTAGCACACCCAGAGCAGAAGTCCTACTTCAGCCAGATCAGGCCTGCAAAGAAACTGCGTTTCACAGGCCTTTGGAAGAGATGTTCCCACTAGGCTGTAAGAGCACTGTGCAGAGCGAGTTGTTTCTTAGCTTCCCAAAGAGCTGGAAGCAAGATGCTGTGGGGCCCAACTCGCCCTTTGGAAAGAAGCCTGCACGTTGTGCCTTTCAGCTCTAGGGCAAAGTAGCACACCCAGAGCAGAAGTCCTACTTCAGCCAGATCAGGCCTGCAAAGAAACTGCGTTTCACAGGCCTTTGGAAGAGATGTTCCCACTAGGCTGTAAGAGCACTGTGCAGAGCGAGTTGTTTCTTAGCTTCCCAAAGAGCTGGAAGCAAGATGCTGTGGGGCCCAACTCGCCCTTTGGAAAGAAGCCTGCACGTTGTGCCTTTCAGCTCTAGGGCAAAGTAGCACACCCAGAGCAGAAGTCCTACTTCAGCCAGATCAGGCCTGCAAAGAAACTGCGTTTCACAGGCCTTTGGAAGAGATGTTCCCACTAGGCTGTAAGAGCACTGTGCAGAGCGAGTTGTTTCTTAGCTTCCCAAAGAGCTGGAAGCAAGATGCTGTGGGGCCCAACTCGCCCTTTGGAAAGAAGCCTGCACGTTGTGCCTTTCAGCTCTAGGGCAAAGTAGCACACCCAGAGCAGAAGTCCTACTTCAGCCAGATCAGGCCTGCAAAGAAACTGCGTTTCACAGGCCTTTGGAAGAGATGTTCCCACTAGGCTGTAAGAGCACTGTGCAGAGCGAGTTGTTTCTTAGCTTCCCAAAGAGCTGGAAGCAAGATGCTGTGGGGCCCAACTCGCCCTTTGGAAAGAAGCCTGCACGTTGTGCCTTTCACCTCTAGGGCAAAGTAGCACACCCAGAGCAGAAGTCCTACTTCAGCCAGATCAGGCCTGCAAAGAAACTGCGTTTCACAGGCCTTTGGAAGAGATGTTCCCACTAGGCTGTAAGAGCACTGTGCAGAGCGAGTTGTTTCTTAGCTTCCCAAAGAGCTGGAAGCAAGATGCTGTGGGGCCCAACTCGCCCTTTGGAAAGAAGCCTGCACGTTGTGCCTTTCAGCTCTAGGGCAAAGTAGCACACCCAGAGCAGAAGTCCTACTTCAGCCAGATCAGGCCTGCAAAGAAACTGCGTTTCACAGGCCTTTGGAAGACATGTTCCCGGTAGGCTGTAAGAGCACTGTGCAGAGCGAGTTGTTTCTTAGCTTCCCAAAGAGCTGGAAGCAAGATGCTGTGGGGCCCAACTCGCCCTTTGGAAAGAAGCCTGCACGTTGTGCCTTTCAGCTCTAGGGCAAAGTAGCACACCCAGAGCAGAAGTCCTACTTCAGCCAGATCGGGCCTGCAAAGAAACTGCGTTTCACAGGCCTTTGGAAGACATGTTCCCGGTAGGCTGTAAGAGCACTGTGCAGAGCGAGTTGTTTCTTAGCTTCCCAAAGAGCTGGAAGCAAGATGCTGTGGGGCCCAACTCGCCCTTTGGAAAGAAGCCTGCACGTTGTGCCTTTCAGCTCTAGGGCAAAGTAGCACACCCAGAGCAGAAGTCCTACTTCAGCCAGATCAGGCCTGCAAAGAAACTGCGTTTCACAGGCCTTTGGAAGAGATGTTCCCACTAGGCTGTAAGAGCACTGTGCAGAGCGAGTTGTTTCTTAGCTTCCCAAAGAGCTGGAAGCAAGATGCTGTGGGGCCCAACTCGCCCTTTGGAAAGAAGCCTGCACGTTGTGCCTTTCAGCTCTAGGGCAAAGTAGCACACCCAGAGCAGAAGTCCTACTTCAGCCAGATCGGGACTGCAAAGAAACTGCGTTTCACAGGCCTTTGGAAGAGATGTTCCTGGTAGGCTGTAAGAGCACTGTGCAGAGCGAGTTGTTTCTTAGCTTCCCAAAGAGCTGGAAGCAAGATGCTGTGGGGCCCAACTCGCCCTTTGGAAAGAAGCCTGCACGTTGTGCCTTTCAGCTCTAGGGCAAAGTAGCACACCCAGAGCAGAAGTCCTACTTCAGCCAGATCAGGCCTGCAAAGAAACTGCGTTTCACAGGCCTTTGGAAGAGATGTTCCCACTAGGCTGTAAGAGCACTGTGCAGAGCGAGTTGTTTCTTAGCTTCCCAAAGAGCTGGAAGCAAGATGCTGTGGGGCCCAACTCGCCCTTTGGAAAGAAGCCTGCACGTTGTGCCTTTCAGCTCTAGGGCAAAGTAGCACACCCAGAGCAGAAGTCCTACTTCAGCCAGATCAGGCCTGCAAAGAAACTGCGTTTCACAGGCCTTTGGAAGAGATGTTCCCGGTAGGCTGTAAGAGCACTGTGCAGAGCGAGTTGTTTCTTAGCTTCCCAAAGAGCTGGAAGCAAGATGCTGTGGGGCCCAACTCGCCCTTTGGAAAGAAGCCTGCACGTTGTGCCTTTCAGCTCTAGGGCAAAGTAGCACACCCAGAGCAGAAGTCCTACTTCAGCCAGATCAGGCCTGCAAAGAAACTGCGTTTCACAGGCCTTTGGAAGAGATGTTCCCACTAGGCTGTAAGAGCACTGTGCAGAGCGAGTTGTTTCTTAGCTTCCCAAAGAGCTGGAAGCAAGGTGCTGTGGGGCCCAACTCGCCCTTTGGAAAGAAGCCTGCACGTTGTGCCTTTCAGCTCTAGGGCAAAGTAGCACACCCAGAGCAGAAGTCCTACTTCAGCCAGATCAGGCCTGCAAAGAAACTGCGTTTCACAGGCCTTTGGAAGAGATGTTCCCGGTAGGCTGTAAGAGCACTGTGCAGAGTGAGTTGTTTCTTAGATTCCCAAAGAGCTGGAAGCAAGATGCTGTGGGGCCCAACTCACCCTTTGGAAAGAAGCCTGCACGTTGTGCCTTTCAGCTCTAGGGCAAAGTAGCACACCCAGAGCAGAAGTCCTACTTCAGCCAGATCAGGCCTGCAAAGAAACTGCGTCTCACAGGCTTTTGGAAGAGATGTTCCCGGTAGGCTGTAAGAGCACTGTGCAGAGCGAGTTGTTTCTTAGCTTCCCAAAGAGCTGGAAGCAAGATGCTATGGGGCCCAACTCGCCCTTTGGAAAGAAGCCTGCACGTTGTGCCTTTCAGCTCTAGGGCAAAGTAGCACACCCAGAGCAGAAGTCCTACTTCAGCCAGATCAGGCCTGCAAAGAAACTGCGTTTCACAGGCCTTTGGAAGAGATGTTCCCGCTAGGCTGTAAGAGCACTGTGCAGAGCGAGTTGTTTCTTAGCTTCCCAAAGAGCTGGAAGCAAGATGCTGTGGGGCCCAACTCGCCCTTTGGAAAGAAGCCTGCACGTTGTGCCTTTCAGCTCTAGGGCAAAGTAGCACACCCAGAGCAGAAGTCCTACTTCAGCCAGATCAGGCCTGCAAAGAAACTGCGTTTCACAGGCCTTTGGAAGAGATGTTCCCACTAGGCTGTAAGAGCACTGTGCAGAGCGAGTTGTTTCTTAGCTTCCCAAAGTGCTGGAAGCAAGATGCTGTGGGGCCCAACTCGCCCTTTGGAAAGAAGCCTGCACGTTGTGCCTTTCAGCTCTAGGGCAAAGTAGCACACCCAGAGCAGAAGACCTACTTCAGCCAGATCAGGCCTGCAAAGAAACTGCGTTTCACAGGCCTTTGGAAGAGATGTTCCCACTAGGCTGTAAGAGCACTGTGCAGAGCGAGTTGTTTCTTAGCTTCCCAAAGAGCTGGAAGCAAGATGCTGTGGGGCCCAACTCGCCCTTTGGAAAGAAGCCTGCACGTTGTGCCTTTCAGCTCTAGGGCAAAGTAGCACACCCAGAGCAGAAGTCCTACTTCAGCCAGATCAGGCCTGCAAAGAAACTGCGTTTCACAGGCCTTTGGAAGAGATGTTCCCACTAGGCTGTAAGAGCACTGTGCAGAGCGAGTTGTTTCTTAGCTTCCCAAAGAGCTGGAAGCAAGATGCTGTGGGGCCCAACTCGCCCTTTGGAAAGAAGCCTGCACGTTGTGCCTTTCAGCTCTAGGGCAAAGTAGCACACCCAGAGCAGAAGTCCTACTTCAGCCAGATCAGGCCTGCAAAGAAACTGCGTTTCACAGGCCTTTGGAAGAGAGGTTCCCGGTAGGCTGTAAGAGCACTGTGCAGAGCGAGTTGTTTCTTAGCTTCCCAAAGAGCTGGAAGCAAGATGCTGTGGGGCCCAACTCGCCCTTTGGAAAGAAGCCTGCACGTTGTGCCTTTCAGCTCTAGGGCAAAGTAGCACACCCAGAGCAGAAGTCCTACTTCAGCCAGATCGGGCCTGCAAAGAAACTGCGTTTCACAGGCATTTGGAAGACATGTTCCCGGTAGGCTGTAAGAGCACTGTGCAGAGCGAGTTGTTTCTTAGCTTCCCAAAGAGCTGGAAGCAAGATGCTGTGGGGCCCAACTCGCCCTTTGGAAAGAAGCCTGCACGTTGTGCCTTTCAGCTCTAGGGCAAAGTAGCACACCCAGAGCAGAAGTCCTACTTCAGCCAGATCAGGCCTGCAAAGAAACTGCGTTTCACAGGCCTTTGGAAGAGATGTTCCCAAGAGGCTGTAAGAGCACTGTGCAGAGCGAGTTGTTTCTTAGCTTCCCAAAGAGCTGGAAGCAAGATGCTGTGGGGCCCAACTCGCCCTTTGGAAAGAAGCCTGCACGTTGTGCCTTTCAGCTCTAGGGCAAAGTAGCACACCCAGAGCAGAAGTCCTACTTCAGCCAGATCAGGCCTGCAAAGAAACTGCGTTTCACAGGCCTTTGGAAGAGATGTTCCCACTAGGCTGTAAGAGCACTGTGCAGAGCGAGTTGTTTCTTAGCTTCCCAAAGAGCTGGAAGCAAGATGCTGTGGGGCCCAACTCGCCCTTTGGAAAGAAGCCTGCACGTTGTGCCTTTCAGCTCTAGGGCAAAGTAGCACACCCAGAGCAGAAGTCCTACTTCAGCCAGATCAGGCCTGCAAAGAAACTGCGTTTCACAGGCCTTTGGAAGAGATGTTCCCACTAGGCTGTAAGAGCACTGTGCAGAGCGAGTTGTTTCTTAGCTTCCCAAA
The DNA here is from genome assembly GCF_041296265.1 of Equus caballus. NCBI lineage: Eukaryota > Metazoa > Chordata > Mammalia > Perissodactyla > Equidae > Equus > Equus caballus. The sequence continues at coordinate 1,225,238 of NC_091711.1, read as the reverse complement.
GAGCTGGAAGCAAGATGCTGTGGGGCCCAACTCGCCCTTTGGAAAGAAGCCTGCACGTTGTGCCTTTCAGCTCTAGGGCAAAGTAGCACACCCAGAGCAGAAGTCCTACTTCAGCCAGATCAGGCCTGCAAAGAAACTGCGTTTCACAGGCCTTTGGAAGACATGTTCCCGGTAGGCTGTAAGAGCACTGTGCAGAGCGAGTTGTTTCTTAGCTTCCCAAAGAGCTGGAAGCAAGATGCTGTGGGGCCCAACTCGCCCTTTGGAAAGAAGCCTGCACGTTGTGCCTTTCAGCTCTAGGGCAAAGTAGCACACCCAGAGCAGAAGTCCTACTTCAGCCAGATCGGGCCTGCAAAGAAACTGCGTTTCACAGGCCTTTGGAAGAGATGCTCCCACTAGGCTGTAAGAGCACTGTGCAGACCGAGTTGTTTCTTAGCTTCCCAAAGAGCTGGAAGCAAGATGCTGTGGGGCCCAACTCGCCCTTTGGAAAGAAGCCTGCACGTTGTGCCTTTCAGCTCTAGGGCAAAGTAGCACAACCAGAGCAGAAGTCCTACTTCAGCCAGATCAGGCCTGCAAAGAAACTGCGTTTCAAAGGCCTTTGGAAGAGATGTTCCCACTAGGCTGTAAGAGCACTGTGCAGAGCGAGTTGTTTCTTAGCTTCCCAAAGAGCTGGAAGCAAGATGCTGTGGGGCCCAACTCGCCCTTTGGAAAGAAGCCTGCACGTTGTGCCTTTCAGCTCTAGGGCAAAGTAGCACACCCAGAGCAGAAGTCCTACTTCAGCCAGATCAGGCCTGCAAAGAAACTGCGTTTCACAGGCCTTTGGAAGAGATGTTCCCACTAGGCTGTAAGAGCACTGTGCAGAGCGAGTTGTTTCTTAGCTTCCCAAAGAGCTGGAAGCAAGATGCTGTGGGGCCCAACTCGCCCTTTGGAAAGAAGCCTGCACGTTGTGCCTTTCAGCTCTAGGGCAAAGTAGCACACCCAGAGCAGAAGTCCTACTTCAGCCAGATCAGGCCTGCAAAGAAACTGCGTTTCACAGGCCTTTGGAAGAGATGTTCCCACTAGGCTGTAAGAGCACTGTGCAGAGCGAGTTGTTTCTTAGCTTCCCAAAGAGCTGGAAGCAAGATGCTGTGGGGCCCAACTCGCCCTTTGGAAAGAAGCCTGCACGTTGTGCCTTTCAGCTCTAGGGCAAAGTAGCACACCCAGAGCAGAAGTCCTACTTCAGCCAGATCAGGCCTGCAAAGAAACTGCGTTTCACAGGCCTTTGGAAGAGATGTTCCCACTAGGCTGTAAGAGCACTGTGCAGAGCGAGTTGTTTCTTAGCTTCCCAAAGAGCTGGAAGCAAGATGCTGTGGGGCCCAACTCGCCCTTTGGAAAGAAGCCTGCACGTTGTGCCTTTCAGCTCTAGGGCAAAGTAGCACACCCAGAGCAGAAGTCCTACTTCAGCCAGATCAGGCCTGCAAAGAAACTGCGTTTCACAGGCCTTTGGAAGAGATGTTCCCACTAGGCTGTAAGAGCACTGTGCAGAGCGAGTTGTTTCTTAGCTTCCCAAAGAGCTGGAAGCAAGATGCTGTGGGGCCCAACTCGCCCTTTGGAAAGAAGCCTGCACGTTGTGCCTTTCACCTCTAGGGCAAAGTAGCACACCCAGAGCAGAAGTCCTACTTCAGCCAGAGCAGGCCTGCAAAGAAACTGCGTTTCACAGGCCTTTGGAAGAGATGTTCCCACTAGGCTGTAAGAGCACTGTGCAGAGCGAGTTGTTTCTTAGCTTCCCAAAGAGCTGGAAGCAAGATGCTGTGGGGCCCAACTCGCCCTTTGGAAAGAAGCCTGCACGTTGTGCCTTTCAGCTCTAGGGCAAAGTAGCACACCCAGAGCAGAAGTCCTACTTCAGCCAGATCAGGCCTGCAAAGAAACTGCGTTTCACAGGCCTTTGGAAGACATGTTCCCGGTAGGCTGTAAGAGCACTGTGCAGAGCGAGTTGTTTCTTAGCTTCCCAAAGAGCTGGAAGCAAGATGCTGTGGGGCCCAACTCGCCCTTTGGAAAGAAGCCTGCACGTTGTGCCTTTCAGCTCTAGGGCAAAGTAGCACACCCAGAGCAGAAGTCCTACTTCAGCCAGATCGGGCCTGCAAAGAAACTGCGTTTCACAGGCCTTTGGAAGACATGTTCCCGGTAGGCTGTAAGAGCACTGTGCAGAGCGAGTTGTTTCTTAGCTTCCCAAAGAGCTGGAAGCAAGATGCTGTGGGGCCCAACTCGCCCTTTGGAAAGAAGCCTGCACGTTGTGCCTTTCAGCTCTAGGGCAAAGTAGCACACCCAGAGCAGAAGTCCTACTTCAGCCAGATCAGGCCTGCAAAGAAACTGCGTTTCACAGGCCTTTGGAAGAGATGTTCCCACTAGGCTGTAAGAGCACTGTGCAGAGCGAGTTGTTTCTTAGCTTCCCAAAGAGCTGGAAGCAAGATGCTGTGGGGCCCAACTCGCCCTTTGGAAAGAAGCCTGCACGTTGTGCCTTTCAGCTCTAGGGCAAAGTAGCACACCCAGAGCAGAAGTCCTACTTCAGCCAGATCAGGCCTGCAAAGAAACTGCGTTTCACAGGCCTTTGGAAGAGATGTTCCTGGTAGGCTGTAAGAGCACTGTGCAGAGCGAGTTGTTTCTTAGCTTCCCAAAGAGCTGGAAGCAAGATGCTGTGGGGCCCAACTCGCCCTTTGGAAAGAAGCCTGCACGTTGTGCCTTTCAGCTCTAGGGCAAAGTAGCACACCCAGAGCAGAAGTCCTACTTCAGCCAGATCAGGCCTGCAAAGAAACTGCGTTTCACAGGCCTTTGGAAGAGATGTTCCCACTAGGCTGTAAGAGCACTGTGCAGAGCGAGTTGTTTCTTAGCTTCCCAAAGAGCTGGAAGCAAGATGCTGTGGGGCCCAACTCGCCCTTTGGAAAGAAGCCTGCACGTTGTGCCTTTCAGCTCTAGGGCAAAGTAGCACACCCAGAGCAGAAGTCCTACTTCAGCCAGATCAGGCCTGCAAAGAAACTGCGTTTCACAGGCCTTTGGAAGAGATGTTCCCGGTAGGCTGTAAGAGCACTGTGCAGAGCGAGTTGTTTCTTAGCTTCCCAAAGAGCTGGAAGCAAGATGCTGTGGGGCCCAACTCGCCCTTTGGAAAGAAGCCTGCACGTTGTGCCTTTCAGCTCTAGGGCAAAGTAGCACACCCAGAGCAGAAGTCCTACTTCAGCCAGATCAGGCCTGCAAAGAAACTGCGTTTCACAGGCCTTTGGAAGAGATGTTCCCACTAGGCTGTAAGAGCACTGTGCAGAGCGAGTTGTTTCTTAGCTTCCCAAAGAGCTGGAAGCAAGATGCTGTGGGGCCCAACTCGCCCTTTGGAAAGAAGCCTGCACGTTGTGCCTTTCAGCTCTAGGGCAAATTAGCACACCCAGAGCAGAAGTCCTACTTCAGCCAGATCAGGACTGCAAAGAAACTGCGTTTCACAGGCCTTTGGAAGAGATGTTCCCACTAGGCTGTAAGAGCACTGTGCAGAGCGAGTTGTTTCTTAGCTTCCCAAAGAGCTGGAAGCAAGATGCTGTGGGGCCCAACTCGCCCTTTGGAAAGAAGCCTGCACGTTGTGCCTTTCAGCTCTAGGGCAAAGTAGCACACCCAGAGCAGAAGTCCTACTTCAGCCAGATCAGGCCTGCAAAGAAACTGCGTTTCACAGGCCTTTGGAAGAGATGTTCCCACTAGGCTGTAAGAGCACTGTGCAGAGCGAGTTGTTTCTTAGCTTCCCAAAGAGCTGGAAGCAAGATGCTGTGGGGCCCAACTCGCCCTTTGGAAAGAAGCCTGCACGTTGTGCCTTTCAGCTCTAGGGCAAAGTAGCACACCCAGAGCAGAAGTCCTACTTCAGCCAGATCAGGCCTGCAAAGAAACTGCGTTTCACAGGCCTTTGGAAGAGATGTTCCCACTAGGCTGTAAGAGCACTGTGCAGAGCGAGTTGTTTCTTAGCTTCCCAAAGAGCTGGAAGCAAGATGCTGTGGGGCCCAACTCGCCCTTTGGAAAGAAGCCTGCACGTTGTGCCTTTCAGCTCTAGGGCAAAGTAGCACACCCAGAGCAGAAGTCCTACTTCAGCCAGATCAGGCCTGCAAAGAAACTGCGTTTCACAGGCCTTTGGAAGAGATGTTCCCACTAGGCTGTAAGAGCACTGTGCAGAGCGAGTTGTTTCTTAGCTTCCCAAAGAGCTGGAAGCAAGATGCTGTGGGGCCCAACTCGCCCTTTGGAAAGAAGCCTGCACGTTGTGCCTTTCAGCTCTAGGGCAAAGTAGCACACCCAGAGCAGAAGTCCTACTTCAGCCAGATCAGGCCTGCAAAGAAACTGCGTTTCACAGGCCTTTGGAAGAGATGTTCCCACTAGGCTGTAAGAGCACTGTGCAGAGCGAGTTGTTTCTTAGCTTCCCAAAGAGCTGGAAGCAAGATGCTGTGGGGCCCAACTCGCCCTTTGGAAAGAAGCCTGCACGTTGTGCCTTTCACCTCTAGGGCAAAGTAGCACACCCAGAGCAGAAGTCCTACTTCAGCCAGAGCAGGCCTGCAAAGAAACTGCGTTTCACAGGCCTTTGGAAGAGATGTTCCCACTAGGCTGTAAGAGCACTGTGCAGAGCGAGTTGTTTCTTAGCTTCCCAAAGAGCTGGAAGCAAGATGCTGTGGGGCCCAACTCGCCCTTTGGAAAGAAGCCTGCACGTTGTGCCTTTCAGCTCTAGGGCAAAGTAGCACACCCAGAGCAGAAGTCCTACTTCAGCCAGATCAGGCCTGCAAAGAAACTGCGTTTCACAGGCCTTTGGAAGACATGTTCCCGGTAGGCTGTAAGAGCACTGTGCAGAGCGAGTTGTTTCTTAGCTTCCCAAAGAGCTGGAAGCAAGATGCTGTGGGGCCCAACTCGCCCTTTGGAAAGAAGCCTGCACGTTGTGCCTTTCAGCTCTAGGGCAAAGTAGCACACCCAGAGCAGAAGTCCTACTTCAGCCAGATCGGGCCTGCAAAGAAACTGCGTTTCACAGGCCTTTGGAAGACATGTTCCCGGTAGGCTGTAAGAGCACTGTGCAGAGCGAGTTGTTTCTTAGCTTCCCAAAGAGCTGGAAGCAAGATGCTGTGGGGCCCAACTCGCCCTTTGGAAAGAAGCCTGCACGTTGTGCCTTTCAGCTCTAGGGCAAAGTAGCACACCCAGAGCAGAAGTCCTACTTCAGCCAGATCAGGCCTGCAAAGAAACTGCGTTTCACAGGCCTTTGGAAGAGATGTTCCCACTAGGCTGTAAGAGCACTGTGCAGAGCGAGTTGTTTCTTAGCTTCCCAAAGAGCTGGAAGCAAGATGCTGTGGGGCCCAACTCGCCCTTTGGAAAGAAGCCTGCACGTTGTGCCTTTCAGCTCTAGGGCAAAGTAGCACACCCAGAGCAGAAGTCCTACTTCAGCCAGATCAGGCCTGCAAAGAAACTGCGTTTCACAGGCCTTTGGAAGAGATGTTCCTGGTAGGCTGTAAGAGCACTGTGCAGAGCGAGTTGTTTCTTAGCTTCCCAAAGAGCTGGAAGCAAGATGCTGTGGGGCCCAACTCGCCCTTTGGAAAGAAGCCTGCACGTTGTGCCTTTCAGCTCTAGGGCAAAGTAGCACACCCAGAGCAGAAGTCCTACTTCAGCCAGATCAGGCCTGCAAAGAAACTGCGTTTCACAGGCCTTTGGAAGAGATGTTCCCACTAGGCTGTAAGAGCACTGTGCAGAGCGAGTTGTTTCTTAGCTTCCCAAAGAGCTGGAAGCAAGATGCTGTGGGGCCCAACTCGCCCTTTGGAAAGAAGCCTGCACGTTGTGCCTTTCAGCTCTAGGGCAAAGTAGCACACCCAGAGCAGAAGTCCTACTTCAGCCAGATCAGGCCTGCAAAGAAACTGCGTTTCACAGGCCTTTGGAAGAGATGTTCCCGGTAGGCTGTAAGAGCACTGTGCAGAGCGAGTTGTTTCTTAGCTTCCCAAAGAGCTGGAAGCAAGATGCTGTGGGGCCCAACTCGCCCTTTGGAAAGAAGCCTGCACGTTGTGCCTTTCAGCTCTAGGGCAAAGTAGCACACCCAGAGCAGAAGTCCTACTTCAGCCAGATCAGGCCTGCAAAGAAACTGCGTTTCACAGGCCTTTGGAAGAGATGTTCCCACTAGGCTGTAAGAGCACTGTGCAGAGCGAGTTGTTTCTTAGCTTCCCAAAGAGCTGGAAGCAAGATGCTGTGGGGCCCAACTCGCCCTTTGGAAAGAAGCCTGCACGTTGTGCCTTTCAGCTCTAGGGCAAATTAGCACACCCAGAGCAGAAGTCCTACTTCAGCCAGATCAGGACTGCAAAGAAACTGCGTTTCACAGGCCTTTGGAAGAGATGTTCCCACTAGGCTGTAAGAGCACTGTGCAGAGCGAGTTGTTTCTTAGCTTCCCAAAGAGCTGGAAGCAAGATGCTGTGGGGCCCAACTCGCCCTTTGGAAAGAAGCCTGCACGTTGTGCCTTTCAGCTCTAGGGCAAAGTAGCACACCCAGAGCAGAAGTCCTACTTCAGCCAGATCAGGCCTGCAAAGAAACTGCGTTTCACAGGCCTTTGGAAGAGATGTTCCCACTAGGCTGTAAGAGCACTGTGCAGAGCGAGTTGTTTCTTAGCTTCCCAAAGAGCTGGAAGCAAGATGCTGTGGGGCCCAACTCGCCCTTTGGAAAGAAGCCTGCACGTTGTGCCTTTCAGCTCTAGGGCAAAGTAGCACACCCAGAGCAGAAGTCCTACTTCAGCCAGATCAGGCCTGCAAAGAAACTGCGTTTCACAGGCCTTTGGAAGAGATGTTCCCACTAGGCTGTAAGAGCACTGTGCAGAGCGAGTTGTTTCTTAGCTTCCCAAAGAGCTGGAAGCAAGATGCTGTGGGGCCCAACTCGCCCTTTGGAAAGAAGCCTGCACGTTGTGCCTTTCAGCTCTAGGGCAAAGTAGCATACCCAGAGCAGAAGTCCTACTTCAGCCAGATCAGGCCTGCAAAGAAACTGCGTTTCACAGGCCTTTGGAAGAGATGTTCCCACTAGGCTGTAAGAGCACTGTGCAGAGCGAGTTGTTTCTTAGCTTCCCAAAGAGCTGGAAGCAAGATGCTGTGGGGCCCAACTCGCCCTTTGGAAAGAAGCCTGCACGTTGTGCCTTTCAGCTCTAGGGCAAAGTAGCACACCCAGAGCAGAAGTCCTACTTCAGCCAGATCAGGCCTGCAAAGAAACTGCGTTTCACAGGCCTTTGGAAGACATGTTCCCGGTAGGCTGTAAGAGCACTGTGCAGAGCGAGTTGTTTCTTAGCTTCCCAAAGAGCTGGAAGCAAGATGCTGTGGGGCCCAACTCGCCCTTTGGAAAGAAGCCTGCACGTTGTGCCTTTCAGCTCTAGGGCAAAGTAGCACACCCAGAGCAGAAGTCCTACTTCAGCCAGATCAGGCCTGCAAAGAAACTGCGTTTCACAGGCCTTTGGAAGAGATGTTCCCACTAGGCTGTAAGAGCACTGTGCAGAGCGAGTTGTTTCTTAGCTTCCCAAAGAGCTGGAAGCAAGATGCTGTGGGGCCCAACTCGCCCTTTGGAAAGAAGCCTGCACGTTGTGCCTTTCAGCTCTAGGGCAAAGTAGCACACCCAGAGCAGAAGTCCTACTTCAGCCAGATCAGGCCTGCAAAGAAACTGCGTTTCACAGGCCTTTGGAAGACATGTTCCCGGTAGGCTGTAAGAGCACTGTGCAGAGCGAGTTGTTTCTTAGCTTCCCAAAGAGCTGGAAGCAAGATGCTGTGGGGCCCAACTCGCCCTTTGGAAAGAAGCCTGCACGTTGTGCCTTTCAGCTCTAGGGCAAAGTAGCACAACTAGAGCAGAAGTCCTACTTCAGCCAGATCGGGCCTGCAAAGAAACTGCGTTTCAAAGGCCTTTGGAAGAGATGTTCCCACTAGGCTGTAAGAGCACTGTGCAGAGCGAGTTGTTTCTTAGCTTCCCAAAGAGCTGGAAGCAAGATGCTGTGGGGCCCAACTCGCCCTTTGGAAAGAAGCCTGCACGTTGTGCCTTTCAGCTCTAGGGCAAAGTAGCACACCCAGAGCAGAAGTCCTACTTCAGCCAGATCAGGCCTGCAAAGAAACTGCGTTTCACAGGCCTTTGGAAGAGATGTTCCCACTAGGCTGTAAGAGCACTGTGCAGAGCGAGTTGTTTCTTAGCTTCCCAAAGAGCTGGAAGCAAGATGCTGTGGGGCCCAACTCGCCCTTTGGAAAGAAGCCTGCACGTTGTGCCTTTCAGCTCTAGGGCAAAGTAGCACACCCAGAGCAGAAGTCCTACTTCAGCCAGATCAGGCCTGCAAAGAAACTGCGTTTCACAGGCCTTTGGAAGAGATGTTCCCACTAGGCTGTAAGAGCACTGTGCAGAGCGAGTTGTTTCTTAGCTTCCCAAAGAGCTGGAAGCAAGATGCTGTGGGGCCCAACTCGCCCTTTGGAAAGAAGCCTGCACGTTGTGCCTTTCAGCTCTAGGGCAAAGTAGCACACCCAGAGCAGAAGTCCTACTTCAGCCAGATCAGGCCTGCAAAGAAACTGCGTTTCACAGGCCTTTGGAAGAGATGTTCCCACTAGGCTGTAAGAGCACTGTGCAGAGCGAGTTGTTTCTTAGCTTCCCAAAGAGCTGGAAGCAAGATGCTGTGGGGCCCAACTCGCCCTTTGGAAAGAAGCCTGCACGTTGTGCCTTTCAGCTCTAGGGCAAAGTAGCACACCCAGAGCAGAAGTCCTACTTCAGCCAGATCAGGCCTGCAAAGAAACTGCGTTTCACAGGCCTTTGGAAGAGATGTTCCCACTAGGCTGTAAGAGCACTGTGCAGAGCGAGTTGTTTCTTAGCTTCCCAAAGAGCTGGAAGCAAGATGCTGTGGGGCCCAACTCGCCCTTTGGAAAGAAGCCTGCACGTTGTGCCTTTCAGCTCTAGGGCAAAGTAGCACACCCAGAGCAGAAGTCCTACTTCAGCCAGATCAGGCCTGCAAAGAAACTGCGTTTCACAGGCCTTTGGAAGAGAGGTTCCCACTAGGCTGTAAGAGCACTGTGCAGAGCGAGTTGTTTCTTAGCTTCCCAAAGAGCTGGAAGCAAGATGCTGTGGGGCCCAACTCGCCCTTTGGAAAGAAGCCTGCACGTTGTGCCTTTCAGCTCTAGGGCAAAGTAGCACACCCAGAGCAGAAGTCCTACTTCAGCCAGATCAGGCCTGCAAAGAAACTGCGTTTCACAGGCCTTTGGAAGACATGTTCCCGGTAGGCTGTAAGAGCACTGTGCAGAGCGAGTTGTTTCTTAGCTTCCCAAAGAGCTGGAAGCAAGATGCTGTGGGGCCCAACTCGCCCTTTGGAAAGAAGCCTGCACGTTGTGCCTTTCAGCTCTAGGGCAAAGTAGCACACCCAGAGCAGAAGTCCTACTTCAGCCAGATCGGGCCTGCAAAGAAACTGCATTTCACAGGCCTTTGGAAGACATGTTCCCGGTAGGCTGTAAGAGCACTGTGCAGAGCGAGTTGTTTCTTAGCTTCCCAAAGAGCTGGAAGCAAGATGCTGTGGGGCCCAACTCGCCCTTTGGAAAGAAGCCTGCACGTTGTGCCTTTCAGCTCTAGGGCAAAGTAGCACACCCAGAGCAGAAGTCCTACTTCAGCCAGATCAGGCCTGCAAAGAAACTGCGTTTCACAGGCCTTTGGAAGAGATGTTCCCACTAGGCTGTAAGAGCACTGTGCAGAGCGAGTTGTTTCTTAGCTTCCCAAAGAGCTGGAAGCAAGATGCTGTGGGGCCCAACTCGCCCTTTGGAAAGAAGCCTGCACGTTGTGCCTTTCAGCTCTAGGGCAAAGTAGCACACCCAGAGCAGAAGTCCTACTTCAGCCAGATCGGGACTGCAAAGAAACTGCGTTTCACAGGCCTTTGGAAGAGATGTTCCCACTAGGCTGTAAGAGCACTGTGCAGAGCGAGTTGTTTCTTAGCTTCCCAAAGAGCTGGAAGCAAGATGCTGTGGGGCCCAACTCGCCCTTTGGAAAGAAGCCTGCACGTTGTGCCTTTCAGCTCTAGGGCAAAGTAGCACACCCAGAGCAGAAGTCCTACTTCAGCCAGATCAGGCCTGCAAAGAAACTGCGTTTCACAGGCCTTTGGAAGAGATGTTCCCACTAGGCTGTAAGAGCACTGTGCAGAGCGAGTTGTTTCTTAGCTTCCCAAAGAGCTGGAAGCAAGATGCTGTGGGGCCCAACTCGCCCTTTGGAAAGAAGCCTGCACGTTGTGCCTTTCAGCTCTAGGGCAAAGTAGCACACCCAGAGCAGAAGTCCTACTTCAGCCAGATCAGGCCTGCAAAGAAACTGCGTTTCACAGGCCTTTGGAAGACATGTTCCCGGTAGGCTGTAAGAGCACTGTGCAGAGCGAGTTGTTTCTTAGCTTCCCAAAGAGCTGGAAGCAAGATGCTGTGGGGCCCAACTCGCCCTTTGGAAAGAAGCCTGCACGTTGTGCCTTTCAGCTCTAGGGCAAAGTAGCACACCCAGAGCAGAAGTCCTACTTCAGCCAGATCGGGCCTGCAAAGAAACTGCGTTTCACAGGCCTTTGGAAGACATGTTCCCGGTAGGCTGTAAGAGCACTGTGCAGAGCGAGTTGTTTCTTAGCTTCCCAAAGAGCTGGAAGCAAGATGCTGTGGGGCCCAACTCGCCCTTTGGAAAGAAGCCTGCACGTTGTGCCTTTCAGCTCTAGGGCAAAGTAGCACACCCAGAGCAGAAGTCCTACTTCAGCCAGATCAGGCCTGCAAAGAAACTGCGTTTCACAGGCCTTTGGAAGAGATGTTCCCACTAGGCTGTAAGAGCACTGTGCAGAGCGAGTTGTTTCTTAGCTTCCCAAAGAGCTGGAAGCAAGATGCTGTGGGGCCCAACTCGCCCTTTGGAAAGAAGCCTGCACGTTGTGCCTTTCAGCTCTAGGGCAAAGTAGCACACCCAGAGCAGAAGTCCTACTTCAGCCAGATCAGGCCTGCAAAGAAACTGCGTTTCACAGGCCTTTGGAAGAGATGTTCCCACTAGGCTGTAAGAGCACTGTGCAGAGCGAGTTGTTTCTTAGCTTCCCAAAGAGCTGGAAGCAAGATGCTGTGGGGCCCAACTCGCCCTTTGGAAAGAAGCCTGCACGTTGTGCCTTTCAGCTCTAGGGCAAAGTAGCACACCCAGAGCAGAAGTCCTACTTCAGCCAGATCAGGCCTGCAAAGAAACTGCGTTTCACAGGCCTTTGGAAGAGAGGTTCCCACTAGGCTGTAAGAGCACTGTGCAGAGCGAGTTGTTTCTTAGCTTCCCAAAGAGCTGGAAGCAAGATGCTGTGGGGCCCAACTCGCCCTTTGGAAAGAAGCCTGCACGTTGTGCCTTTCAGCTCTAGGGCAAAGTAGCACACCCAGAGCAGAAGTCCTACTTCAGCCAGATCAGGCCTGCAAAGAAACTGCGTTTCACAGGCCTTTGGAAGACATGTTCCCGGTAGGCTGTAAGAGCACTGTGCAGAGCGAGTTGTTTCTTAGCTTCCCAAAGAGCTGGAAGCAAGATGCTGTGGGGCCCAACTCGCCCTTTGGAAAGAAGCCTGCACGTTGTGCCTTTCAGCTCTAGGGCAAAGTAGCACACCCAGAGCAGAAGTCCTACTTCAGCCAGATCGGGCCTGCAAAGAAACTGCATTTCACAGGCCTTTGGAAGACATGTTCCCGGTAGGCTGTAAGAGCACTGTGCAGAGCGAGTTGTTTCTTAGCTTCCCAAAGAGCTGGAAGCAAGATGCTGTGGGGCCCAACTCGCCCTTTGGAAAGAAGCCTGCACGTTGTGCCTTTCAGCTCTAGGGCAAAGTAGCACACCCAGAGCAGAAGTCCTACTTCAGCCAGATCAGGCCTGCAAAGAAACTGCGTTTCACAGGCCTTTGGAAGAGATGTTCCCACTAGGCTGTAAGAGCACTGTGCAGAGCGAGTTGTTTCTTAGCTTCCCAAAGAGCTGGAAGCAAGATGCTGTGGGGCCCAACTCGCCCTTTGGAAAGAAGCCTGCACGTTGTGCCTTTCAGCTCTAGGGCAAAGTAGCACACCCAGAGCAGAAGTCCTACTTCAGCCAGATCGGGACTGCAAAGAAACTGCGTTTCACAGGCCTTTGGAAGAGATGTTCCCACTAGGCTGTAAGAGCACTGTGCAGAGCGAGTTGTTTCTTAGCTTCCCAAAGAGCTGGAAGCAAGATGCTGTGGGGCCCAACTCGCCCTTTGGAAAGAAGCCTGCACGTTGTGCCTTTCAGCTCTAGGGCAAAGTAGCACACCCAGAGCAGAAGTCCTACTTCAGCCAGATCAGGCCTGCAAAGAAACTGCGTTTCACAGGCCTTTGGAAGAGATGTTCCCACTAGGCTGTAAGAGCACTGTGCAGAGCGAGTTGTTTCTTAGCTTCCCAAAGAGCTGGAAGCAAGATGCTGTGGGGCCCAACTCGCCCTTTGGAAAGAAGCCTGCACGTTGTGCCTTTCAGCTCTAGGGCAAAGTAGCACACCCAGAGCAGAAGTCCTACTTCAGCCAGATCAGGCCTGCAAAGAAACTGCGTTTCACAGGCCTTTGGAAGACATGTTCCCGGTAGGCTGTAAGAGCACTGTGCAGAGCGAGTTGTTTCTTAGCTTCCCAAAGAGCTGGAAGCAAGATGCTGTGGGGCCCAACTCGCCCTTTGGAAAGAAGCCTGCACGTTGTGCCTTTCAGCTCTAGGGCAAAGTAGCACACCCAGAGCAGAAGTCCTACTTCAGCCAGATCGGGCCTGCAAAGAAACTGCGTTTCACAGGCCTTTGGAAGACATGTTCCCGGTAGGCTGTAAGAGCACTGTGCAGAGCGAGTTGTTTCTTAGCTTCCCAAAGAGCTGGAAGCAAGATGCTGTGGGGCCCAACTCGCCCTTTGGAAAGAAGCCTGCACGTTGTGCCTTTCAGCTCTAGGGCAAAGTAGCACACCCAGAGCAGAAGTCCTACTTCAGCCAGATCAGGCCTGCAAAGAAACTGCGTTTCACAGGCCTTTGGAAGAGATGTTCCCACTAGGCTGTAAGAGCACTGTGCAGAGCGAGTTGTTTCTTAGCTTCCCAAAGAGCTGGAAGCAAGATGCTGTGGGGCCCAACTCGCCCTTTGGAAAGAAGCCTGCACGTTGTGCCTTTCAGCTCTAGGGCAAAGTAGCACACCCAGAGCAGAAGTCCTACTTCAGCCAGATCGGGACTGCAAAGAAACTGCGTTTCACAGGCCTTTGGAAGAGATGTTCCTGGTAGGCTGTAAGAGCACTGTGCAGAGCGAGTTGTTTCTTAGCTTCCCAAAGAGCTGGAAGCAAGATGCTGTGGGGCCCAACTCGCCCTTTGGAAAGAAGCCTGCACGTTGTGCCTTTCAGCTCTAGGGCAAAGTAGCACACCCAGAGCAGAAGTCCTACTTCAGCCAGATCAGGCCTGCAAAGAAACTGCGTTTCACAGGCCTTTGGAAGAGATGTTCCCACTAGGCTGTAAGAGCACTGTGCAGAGCGAGTTGTTTCTTAGCTTCCCAAAGAGCTGGAAGCAAGATGCTGTGGGGCCCAACTCGCCCTTTGGAAAGAAGCCTGCACGTTGTGCCTTTCAGCTCTAGGGCAAAGTAGCACACCCAGAGCAGAAGTCCTACTTCAGCCAGATCAGGCCTGCAAAGAAACTGCGTTTCACAGGCCTTTGGAAGAGATGTTCCCGGTAGGCTGTAAGAGCACTGTGCAGAGCGAGTTGTTTCTTAGCTTCCCAAAGAGCTGGAAGCAAGATGCTGTGGGGCCCAACTCGCCCTTTGGAAAGAAGCCTGCACGTTGTGCCTTTCAGCTCTAGGGCAAAGTAGCACACCCAGAGCAGAAGTCCTACTTCAGCCAGATCAGGCCTGCAAAGAAACTGCGTTTCACAGGCCTTTGGAAGAGATGTTCCCACTAGGCTGTAAGAGCACTGTGCAGAGCGAGTTGTTTCTTAGCTTCCCAAAGAGCTGGAAGCAAGATGCTGTGGGGCCCAACTCGCCCTTTGGAAAGAAGCCTGCACGTTGTGCCTTTCAGCTCTAGGGCAAAGTAGCACACCCAGAGCAGAAGTCCTACTTCAGCCAGATCAGGACTGCAAAGAAACTGCGTTTCACAGGCCTTTGGAAGAGATGTTCCCACTAGGCTGTAAGAGCACTGTGCAGAGCGAGTTGTTTCTTAGCTTCCCAAAGAGCTGGAAGCAAGATGCTGTGGGGCCCAACTCGCCCTTTGGAAAGAAGCCTGCACGTTGTGCCTTTCAGCTCTAGGGCAAAGTAGCACACCCAGAGCAGAAGTCCTACTTCAGCCAGATCAGGCCTGCAAAGAAACTGCGTTTCACAGGCCTTTGGAAGAGATGTTCCCACTAGGCTGTAAGAGCACTGTGCAGAGCGAGTTGTTTCTTAGCTTCCCAAAGAGCTGGAAGCAAGATGCTGTGGGGCCCAACTCGCCCTTTGGAAAGAAGCCTGCACGTTGTGCCTTTCAGCTCTAGGGCAAAGTAGCACACCCAGAGCAGAAGTCCTACTTCAGCCAGATCAGGCCTGCAAAGAAACTGCGTTTCACAGGCCTTTGGAAGAGATGTTCCCACTAGGCTGTAAGAGCACTGTGCAGAGCGAGTTGTTTCTTAGCTTCCCAAAGAGCTGGAAGCAAGATGCTGTGGGGCCCAACTCGCCCTTTGGAAAGAAGCCTGCACGTTGTGCCTTTCAGCTCTAGGGCAAAGTAGCACACCCAGAGCAGAAGTCCTACTTCAGCCAGATCAGGCCTGCAAAGAAACTGCGTTTCACAGGCCTTTGGAAGAGATGTTCCCACTAGGCTGTAAGAGCACTGTGCAGAGCGAGTTGTTTCTTAGCTTCCCAAAGAGCTGGAAGCAAGATGCTGTGGGGCCCAACTCGCCCTTTGGAAAGAAGCCTGCACGTTGTGCCTTTCAGCTCTAGGGCAAAGTAGCACACCCAGAGCAGAAGTCCTACTTCAGCCAGATCAGGCCTGCAAAGAAACTGCGTTTCACAGGCCTTTGGAAGACATGTTCCCGGTAGGCTGTAAGAGCACTGTGCAGAGCGAGTTGTTTCTTAGCTTCCCAAAGAGCTGGAAGCAAGATGCTGTGGGGCCCAACTCGCCCTTTGGAAAGAAGCCTGCACGTTGTGCCTTTCAGCTCTAGGGCAAAGTAGCACACCCAGAGCAGAAGTCCTACTTCAGCCAGATCAGGCCTGCAAAGAAACTGCGTTTCACAGGCCTTTGGAAGAGATGTTCCCACTAGGCTGTAAGAGCACTGTGCAGAGCGAGTTGTTTCTTAGCTTCCCAAAGAGCTGGAAGCAAGATGCTGTGGGGCCCAACTCGCCCTTTGGAAAGAAGCCTGCACGTTGTGCCTTTCAGCTCTAGGGCAAAGTAGCACACCCAGAGCAGAAGTCCTACTTCAGCCAGATCAGGCCTGCAAAGAAACTGCGTTTCACAGGCCTTTGGAAGACATGTTCCCGGTAGGCTGTAAGAGCACTGTGCAGAGCGAGTTGTTTCTTAGCTTCCCAAAGAGCTGGAAGCAAGATGCTGTGGGGCCCAACTCGCCCTTTGGAAAGAAGCCTGCACGTTGTGCCTTTCAGCTCTAGGGCAAAGTAGCACACCCAGAGCAGAAGTCCTACTTCAGCCAGATCGGGCCTGCAAAGAAACTGCGTTTCACAGGCCTTTGGAAGAGATGTTCCCACTAGGCTGTAAGAGCACTGTGCAGAGCGAGTTGTTTCTTAGCTTCCCAAAGAGCTGGAAGCAAGATGCTGTGGGGCCCAACTCGCCCTTTGGAAAGAAGCCTGCACGTTGTGCCTTTCAGCTCTAGGGCAAAGTAGCACAACCAGAGCAGAAGTCCTACTTCAGCCAGATCAGGCCTGCAAAGAAACTGCGTTTCAAAGGCCTTTGGAAGAGATGTTCCCGGTAGGCTGTAAGAGCACTGTGCAGAGCGAGTTGTTTCTTAGCTTCCCAAAGAGCTGGAAGCAAGATGCTGTGGGGCCCAACTCGCCCTTTGGAAAGAAGCCTGCACGTTGTGCCTTTCAGCTCTAGGGCAAAGTAGCACACCCAGAGCAGAAGTCCTACTTCAGCCAGATCAGGCCTGCAAAGAAACTGCGTTTCACAGGCCTTTGGAAGAGATGTTCCCACTAGGCTGTAAGAGCACTGTGCAGAGCGAGTTGTTTCTTAGCTTCCCAAAGAGCTGGAAGCAAGATGCTGTGGGGCCCAACTCGCCCTTTGGAAAGAAGCCTGCACGTTGTGCCTTTCAGCTCTAGGGCAAAGTAGCACACCCAGAGCAGAAGTCCTACTTCAGCCAGATCAGGCCTGCAAAGAAACTGCGTTTCACAGGCCTTTGGAAGAGATGTTCCCACTAGGCTGTAAGAGCACTGTGCAGAGCGAGTTGTTTCTTAGCTTCCCAAAGAGCTGGAAGCAAGATGCTGTGGGGCCCAACTCGCCCTTTGGAAAGAAGCCTGCACGTTGTGCCTTTCAGCTCTAGGGCAAAGTAGCACACCCAGAGCAGAAGTCCTACTTCAGCCAGATCAGGCCTGCAAAGAAACTGCGTTTCACAGGCCTTTGGAAGAGATGTTCCCACTAGGCTGTAAGAGCACTGTGCAGAGCGAGTTGTTTCTTAGCTTCCCAAAGAGCTGGAAGCAAGATGCTGTGGGGCCCAACTCGCCCTTTGGAAAGAAGCCTGCACGTTGTGCCTTTCAGCTCTAGGGCAAAGTAGCACACCCAGAGCAGAAGTCCTACTTCAGCCAGATCAGGCCTGCAAAGAAACTGCGTTTCACAGGCCTTTGGAAGAGATGTTCCCACTAGGCTGTAAGAGCACTGTGCAGAGCGAGTTGTTTCTTAGCTTCCCAAAGAGCTGGAAGCAAGATGCTGTGGGGCCCAACTCGCCCTTTGGAAAGAAGCCTGCACGTTGTGCCTTTCAGCTCTAGGGCAAAGTAGCACACCCAGAGCAGAAGTCCTACTTCAGCCAGATCAGGCCTGCAAAGAAACTGCGTTTCACAGGCCTTTGGAAGAGAGGTTCCCACTAGGCTGTAAGAGCACTGTGCAGAGCGAGTTGTTTCTTAGCTTCCCAAAGAGCTGGAAGCAAGATGCTGTGGGGCCCAACTCGCCCTTTGGAAATAAGTCTGCACGTTGTGCCTTTCAGCTCTAGGGCAAAGTAGCACACCCAGAGCAGAAGTCCTACTTCAGCCAGATCAGGCCTGCAAAGAAACTGCGTTTCACAGGCCTTTGGAAGACATGTTCCCGGTAGGCTGTAAGAGCACTGTGCAGAGCGAGTTGTTTCTTAGCTTCCCAAAGAGCTGGAAGCAAGATGCTGTGGGGCCCAACTCGCCCTTTGGAAAGAAGCCTGCACGTTGTGCCTTTCAGCTCTAGGGCAAAGTAGCACACCCAGAGCAGAAGTCCTACTTCAGCCAGATCGGGCCTGCAAAGAAACTGCATTTCACAGGCCTTTGGAAGACATGTTCCCGGTAGGCTGTAAGAGCACTGTGCAGAGCGAGTTGTTTCTTAGCTTCCCAAAGAGCTGGAAGCAAGATGCTGTGGGGCCCAACTCGCCCTTTGGAAAGAAGCCTGCACGTTGTGCCTTTCAGCTCTAGGGCAAAGTAGCACACCCAGAGCAGAAGTCCTACTTCAGCCAGATCAGGCCTGCAAAGAAACTGCGTTTCACAGGCCTTTGGAAGAGATGTTCCCACTAGGCTGTAAGAGCACTGTGCAGAGCGAGTTGTTTCTTAGCTTCCCAAAGAGCTGGAAGCAAGATGCTGTGGGGCCCAACTCGCCCTTTGGAAAGAAGCCTGCACGTTGTGCCTTTCAGCTCTAGGGCAAAGTAGCACACCCAGAGCAGAAGTCCTACTTCAGCCAGATCGGGACTGCAAAGAAACTGCGTTTCACAGGCCTTTGGAAGAGATGTTCCCACTAGGCTGTAAGAGCACTGTGCAGAGCGAGTTGTTTCTTAGCTTCCCAAAGAGCTGGAAGCAAGATGCTGTGGGGCCCAACTCGCCCTTTGGAAAGAAGCCTGCACGTTGTGCCTTTCAGCTCTAGGGCAAAGTAGCACACCCAGAGCAGAAGTCCTACTTCAGCCAGATCAGGCCTGCAAAGAAACTGCGTTTCACAGGCCTTTGGAAGAGATGTTCCCGGTAGGCTGTAAGAGCACTGTGCAGAGCGAGTTGTTTCTTAGCTTCCCAAAGAGCTGGAAGCAAGATGCTGTGGGGCCCAACTCGCCCTTTGGAAAGAAGCCTGCACGTTGTGCCTTTCAGCTCTAGGGCAAAGTAGCACACCCAGAGCAGAAGTCCTACTTCAGCCAGATCAGGCCTGCAAAGAAACTGCGTTTCACAGGCCTTTGGAAGAGATGTTCCCGGTAGGCTGTAAGAGCACTGTGCAGAGCGAGTTGTTTCTTAGCTTCCCAAAGAGCTGGAAGCAAGATGCTGTGGGGCCCAACTCGCCCTTTGGAAAGAAGCCTGCACGTTGTGCCTTTCAGCTCTAGGGCAAAGTAGCACACCCAGAGCAGAAGTCCTACTTCAGCCAGATCAGGCCTGCAAAGAAACTGCGTTTCACAGGCCTTTGGAAGAGATGTTCCCACTAGGCTGTAAGAGCACTGTGCAGAGCGAGTTGTTTCTTAGCTTCCCAAAGAGCTGGAAGCAAGGTGCTGTGGGGCCCAACTCGCCCTTTGGAAAGAAGCCTGCACGTTGTGCCTTTCAGCTCTAGGGCAAAGTAGCACACCCAGAGCAGAAGTCCTACTTCAGCCAGATCAGGCCTGCAAAGAAACTGCGTTTCACAGGCCTTTGGAAGAGATGTTCCCGGTAGGCTGTAAGAGCACTGTGCAGAGTGAGTTGTTTCTTAGCTTCCCAAAGAGCTGGAAGCAAGATGCTGTGGGGCCCAACTCGCCCTTTGGAAAGAAGCCTGCACGTTGTGCCTTTCAGCTCTAGGGCAAAGTAGCACACCCAGAGCAGAAGTCCTACTTCAGCCAGATCAGGCCTGCAAAGAAACTGCGTTTCACAGGCCTTTGGAAGAGAGGTTCCCGGTAGGCTGTAAGAGCACTGTGCAGAGCGAGTTGTTTCTTAGCTTCCCAAAGAGCTGGAAGCAAGATGCTGTGGGGCCCAACTCGCCCTTTGGAAAGAAGCCTGCACGTTGTGCCTTTCAGCTCTAGGGCAAAGTAGCACACCCAGAGCAGAAGTCCTACTTCAGCCAGATCAGGCCTGCAAAGAAACTGCGTTTCACAGGCCTTTGGAAGAGATGTTCCCACTAGGCTGTAAGAGCACTGTGCAGAGCGAGTTGTTTCTTAGCTTCCCAAAGAGCTGGAAGCAAGATGCTGTGGGGCCCAACTCGCCCTTTGGAAAGAAGCCTGCACGTTGTGCCTTTCAGCTCTAGGGCAAAGTAGCACACCCAGAGCAGAAGTCCTACTTCAGCCAGATCAGGCCTGCAAAGAAACTGCGTTTCACAGGCCTTTGGAAGAGATGTTCCCACTAGGCTGTAAGAGCACTGTGCAGAGCGAGTTGTTTCTTAGCTTCCCAAAGAGCTGGAAGCAAGATGCTGTGGGGCCCAACTCGCCCTTTGGAAAGAAGCCTGCACGTTGTGCCTTTCAGCTCTAGGGCAAAGTAGCACACCCAGAGCAGAAGTCCTACTTCAGCCAGATCAGGCCTGCAAAGAAACTGCGTTTCACAGGCCTTTGGAAGAGATGTTCCCACTAGGCTGTAAGAGCACTGTGCAGAGCGAGTTGTTTCTTAGCTTCCCAAAGAGCTGGAAGCAAGATGCTGTGGGGCCCAACTCGCCCTTTGGAAAGAAGCCTGCACGTTGTGCCTTTCAGCTCTAGGGCAAAGTAGCACACCCAGAGCAGAAGTCCTACTTCAGCCAGATCAGGCCTGCAAAGAAACTGCGTTTCACAGGCCTTTGGAAGAGATGTTCCCACTAGGCTGTAAGAGCACTGTGCAGAGCGAGTTGTTTCTTAGCTTCCCAAAGAGCTGGAAGCAAGATGCTGTGGGGCCCAACTCGCCCTTTGGAAAGAAGCCTGCACGTTGTGCCTTTCAGCTCTAGGGCAAAGTAGCACACCCAGAGCAGAAGTCCTACTTCAGCCAGATCAGGCCTGCAAAGAAACTGCGTTTCACAGGCCTTTGGAAGAGAGGTTCCCACTAGGCTGTAAGAGCACTGTGCAGAGCGAGTTGTTTCTTAGCTTCCCAAAGAGCTGGAAGCAAGATGCTGTGGGGCCCAACTCGCCCTTTGGAAAGAAGCCTGCACGTTGTGCCTTTCAGCTCTAGGGCAAAGTAGCACACCCAGAGCAGAAGTCCTACTTCAGCCAGATCGGGCCTGCAAAGAAACTGCATTTCACAGGCCTTTGGAAGACATGTTCCCGGTAGGCTGTAAGAGCACTGTGCAGAGCGAGTTGTTTCTTAGCTTCCCAAAGAGCTGGAAGCAAGATGCTGTGGGGCCCAACTCGCCCTTTGGAAAGAAGCCTGCACGTTGTGCCTTTCAGCTCTAGGGCAAAGTAGCACACCCAGAGCAGAAGTCCTACTTCAGCCAGATCAGGCCTGCAAAGAAACTGCGTTTCACAGGCCTTTGGAAGAGATGTTCCCACTAGGCTGTAAGAGCACTGTGCAGAGCGAGTTGTTTCTTAGCTTCCCAAAGAGCTGGAAGCAAGATGCTGTGGGGCCCAACTCGCCCTTTGGAAAGAAGCCTGCACGTTGTGCCTTTCAGCTCTAGGGCAAAGTAGCACACCCAGAGCAGAAGTCCTACTTCAGCCAGATCGGGACTGCAAAGAAACTGCGTTTCACAGGCCTTTGGAAGAGATGTTCCCACTAGGCTGTAAGAGCACTGTGCAGAGCGAGTTGTTTCTTAGCTTCCCAAAGAGCTGGAAGCAAGATGCTGTGGGGCCCAACTCGCCCTTTGGAAAGAAGCCTGCACGTTGTGCCTTTCAGCTCTAGGGCAAAGTAGCACACCCAGAGCAGAAGTCCTACTTCAGCCAGATCAGGCCTGCAAAGAAACTGCGTTTCACAGGCCTTTGGAAGAGATGTTCCCGGTAGGCTGTAAGAGCACTGTGCAGAGCGAGTTGTTTCTTAGCTTCCCAAAGAGCTGGAAGCAAGATGCTGTGGGGCCCAACTCGCCCTTTGGAAAGAAGCCTGCACGTTGTGCCTTTCAGCTCTAGGGCAAAGTAGCACACCCAGAGCAGAAGTCCTACTTCAGCCAGATCAGGCCTGCAAAGAAACTGCGTTTCACAGGCCTTTGGAAGAGATGTTCCCGGTAGGCTGTAAGAGCACTTTGCAGAGCGAGTTGTTTCTTAGCTTCCCAAAGAGCTGGAAGCAAGATGCTGTGGGGCCCAACTCGCCCTTTGGAAAGAAGCCTGCACGTTGTGCCTTTCAGCTCTAGGGCAAAGTAGCACACCCAGAGCAGAAGTCCTACTTCAGCCAGATCAGGCCTGCAAAGAAACTGCGTTTCACAGGCCTTTGGAAGAGATGTTCCCACTAGGCTGTAAGAGCACTGTGCAGAGCGAGTTGTTTCTTAGCTTCCCAAAGAGCTGGAAGCAAGGTGCTGTGGGGCCCAACTCGCCCTTTGGAAAGAAGCCTGCACGTTGTGCCTTTCAGCTCTAGGGCAAAGTAGCACACCCAGAGCAGAAGTCCTACTTCAGCCAGATCAGGCCTGCAAAGAAACTGCGTTTCACAGGCCTTTGGAAGAGATGTTCCCGGTAGGCTGTAAGAGCACTGTGCAGAGTGAGTTGTTTCTTAGCTTCCCAAAGAGCTGGAAGCAAGATGCTGTGGGGCCCAACTCGCCCTTTGGAAAGAAGCCTGCACGTTGTGCCTTTCAGCTCTAGGGCAAAGTAGCACACCCAGAGCAGAAGTCCTACTTCAGCCAGATCAGGCCTGCAAAGAAACTGCGTTTCACAGGCCTTTGGAAGAGAGGTTCCCGGTAGGCTGTAAGAGCACTGTGCAGAGCGAGTTGTTTCTTAGCTTCCCAAAGAGCTGGAAGCAAGATGCTGTGGGGCCCAACTCGCCCTTTGGAAAGAAGCCTGCACGTTGTGCCTTTCAGCTCTAGGGCAAAGTAGCACACCCAGAGCAGAAGTCCTACTTCAGCCAGATCAGGCCTGCAAAGAAACTGCGTTTCACAGGCCTTTGGAAGACATGTTCCCGGTAGGCTGTAAGAGCACTGTGCAGAGCGAGTTGTTTCTTAGCTTCCCAAAGAGCTGGAAGCAAGATGCTGTGGGGCCCAACTCGCCCTTTGGAAAGAAGCCTGCACGTTGTGCCTTTCAGCTCTAGGGCAAAGTAGCACACCCAGAGCAGAAGTCCTACTTCAGCCAGATCGGGCCTGCAAAGAAACTGCGTTTCACAGGCCTTTGGAAGACATGTTCCCGGTAGGCTGTAAGAGCACTGTGCAGAGCGAGTTGTTTCTTAGCTTCCCAAAGAGCTGGAAGCAAGATGCTGTGGGGCCCAACTCGCCCTTTGGAAAGAAGCCTGCACGTTGTGCCTTTCAGCTCTAGGGCAAAGTAGCACACCCAGAGCAGAAGTCCTACTTCAGCCAGATCAGGCCTGCAAAGAAACTGCGTTTCACAGGCCTTTGGAAGAGATGTTCCCACTAGGCTGTAAGAGCACTGTGCAGAGCGAGTTGTTTCTTAGCTTCCCAAAGAGCTGGAAGCAAGATGCTGTGGGGCCCAACTCGCCCTTTGGAAAGAAGCCTGCACGTTGTGCCTTTCAGCTCTAGGGCAAAGTAGCACACCCAGAGCAGAAGTCCTACTTCAGCCAGATCAGGCCTGCAAAGAAACTGCGTTTCACAGGCCTTTGGAAGAGATGTTCCCACTAGGCTGTAAGAGCACTGTGCAGAGCGAGTTGTTTCTTAGCTTCCCAAAGAGCTGGAAGCAAGATGCTGTGGGGCCCAACTCGCCCTTTGGAAAGAAGCCTGCACGTTGTGCCTTTCAGCTCTAGGGCAAAGTAGCACACCCAGAGCAGAAGTCCTACTTCAGCCAGATCAGGCCTGCAAAGAAACTGCGTTTCACAGGCCTTTGGAAGACATGTTCCCGGTAGGCTGTAAGAGCACTGTGCAGAGCGAGTTGTTTCTTAGCTTCCCAAAGAGCTGGAAGCAAGATGCTGTGGGGCCCAACTCGCCCTTTGGAAAGAAGCCTGCACGTTGTGCCTTTCAGCTCTAGGGCAAAGTAGCACACCCAGAGCAGAAGTCCTACTTCAGCCAGATCGGGCCTGCAAAGAAACTGCGTTTCACAGGCCTTTGGAAGAGATGTTCCCACTAGGCTGTAAGAGCACTGTGCAGAGCGAGTTGTTTCTTAGCTTCCCAAAGAGCTGGAAGCAAGATGCTGTGGGGCCCAACTCGCCCTTTGGAAAGAAGCCTGCACGTTGTGCCTTTCAGCTCTAGGGCAAAGTAGCACAACCAGAGCAGAAGTCCTACTTCAGCCAGATCAGGCCTGCAAAGAAACTGCGTTTCACAGGCCTTTGGAAGAGATGTTCCTGGTAGGCTGTAAGAGCACTGTGCAGAGCGAGTTGTTTCTTAGCTTCCCAAAGAGCTGGAAGCAAGATGCTGTGGGGCCCAACTCGCCCTTTGGAAAGAAGCCTGCACGTTGTGCCTTTCAGCTCTAGGGCAAAGTAGCACACCCAGAGCAGAAGTCCTACTTCAGCCAGATCAGGCCTGCAAAGAAACTGCGTTTCACAGGCCTTTGGAAGAGATGTTCCCACTAGGCTGTAAGAGCACTGTGCAGAGCGAGTTGTTTCTTAGCTTCCCAAAGAGCTGGAAGCAAGATGCTGTGGGGCCCAACTCGCCCTTTGGAAAGAAGCCTGCACGTTGTGCCTTTCAGCTCTAGGGCAAAGTAGCACACCCAGAGCAGAAGTCCTACTTCAGCCAGATCAGGCCTGCAAAGAAACTGCGTTTCACAGGCCTTTGGAAGAGATGTTCCCACTAGGCTGTAAGAGCACTGTGCAGAGCGAGTTGTTTCTTAGCTTCCCAAAGAGCTGGAAGCAAGATGCTGTGGGGCCCAACTCGCCCTTTGGAAAGAAGCCTGCACGTTGTGCCTTTCAGCTCTAGGGCAAAGTAGCACACCCAGAGCAGAAGTCCTACTTCAGCCAGATCAGGCCTGCAAAGAAACTGCGTTTCACAGGCCTTTGGAAGAGATGTTCCCACTAGGCTGTAAGAGCACTGTGCAGAGCGAGTTGTTTCTTAGCTTCCCAAAGAGCTGGAAGCAAGATGCTGTGGGGCCCAACTCGCCCTTTGGAAAGAAGCCTGCACGTTGTGCCTTTCAGCTCTAGGGCAAAGTAGCACACCCAGAGCAGAAGTCCTACTTCAGCCAGATCAGGCCTGCAAAGAAACTGCGTTTCACAGGCCTTTGGAAGAGATGTTCCCACTAGGCTGTAAGAGCACTGTGCAGAGCGAGTTGTTTCTTAGCTTCCCAAAGAGCTGGAAGCAAGATGCTGTGGGGCCCAACTCGCCCTTTGGAAAGAAGCCTGCACGTTGTGCCTTTCAGCTCTAGGGCAAAGTAGCACACCCAGAGCAGAAGTCCTACTTCAGCCAGATCAGGCCTGCAAAGAAACTGCGTTTCACAGGCCTTTGGAAGAGATGTTCCCACTAGGCTGTAAGAGCACTGTGCAGAGCGAGTTGTTTCTTAGCTTCCCAAAGAGCTGGAAGCAAGATGCTGTGGGGCCCAACTCGCCCTTTGGAAAGAAGCCTGCACGTTGTGCCTTTCAGCTCTAGGGCAAAGTAGCACACCCAGAGCAGAAGTCCTACTTCAGCCAGATCAGGCCTGCAAAGAAACTGCGTTTCACAGGCCTTTGGAAGAGAGGTTCCCACTAGGCTGTAAGAGCACTGTGCAGAGCGAGTTGTTTCTTAGCTTCCCAAAGAGCTGGAAGCAAGATGCTGTGGGGCCCAACTCGCCCTTTGGAAAGAAGCCTGCACGTTGTGCCTTTCAGCTCTAGGGCAAAGTAGCACACCCAGAGCAGAAGTCCTACTTCAGCCAGATCAGGCCTGCAAAGAAACTGCGTTTCACAGGCCTTTGGAAGAGATGTTCCCGGTAGGCTGTAAGAGCACTGTGCAGAGCGAGTTGTTTCTTAGCTTCCCAAAGAGCTGGAAGCAAGATGCTGTGGGGCCCAACTCGCCCTTTGGAAAGAAGCCTGCACGTTGTGCCTTTCAGCTCTAGGGCAAAGTAGCACACCCAGAGCAGAAGTCCTACTTCAGCCAGATCGGGCCTGCAAAGAAACTGCGTTTCACAGGCCTTTGGAAGACATGTTCCCGGTAGGCTGTAAGAGCACTGTGCAGAGCGAGTTGTTTCTTAGCTTCCCAAAGAGCTGGAAGCAAGATGCTGTGGGGCCCAACTCGCCCTTTGGAAAGAAGCCTGCACGTTGTGCCTTTCAGCTCAAGGGCAAAGTAGCACACCCAGAGCAGAAGTCCTACTTCAGCCAGATCAGGCCTGCAAAGAAACTGCGTTTCACAGGCCTTTGGAAGAGATGTTCCCACTAGGCTGTAAGAGCACTGTGCAGAGCGAGTTGTTTCTTAGCTTCCCAAAGAGCTGGAAGCAAGATGCTGTGGGGCCCAACTCGCCCTTTGGAAAGAAGACTGCACGTTGTGCCTTTCAGCTCTAGGGCAAAGTAGCACACCCAGAGCAGAAGTCCTACTTCAGCCAGATCGGGACTGCAAAGAAACTGCGTTTCACAGGCCTTTGGAAGAGATGTTCCCACTACGCTGTAAGAGCACTGTGCAGAGCGAGTTGTTTCTTAGCTTCCCAAAGAGCTGGAAGCAAGATGCTGTGGGGCCCAACTCGCCCTTTGGAAAGAAGCCTGCACGTTGTGCCTTTCAGCTCTAGGGCAAAGTAGCACACCCAGAGCAGAAGTCCTACTTCAGCCAGATCAGGCCTGCAAAGAAACTGCGTTTCACAGGCCTTTGGAAGAGATGTTCCCACTAGGCTGTAAGAGCACTGTGCAGAGCGAGTTGTTTCTTAGCTTCCCAAAGAGCTGGAAGCAAGATGCTGTGGGGCCCAACTCGCCCTTTGGAAAGAAGCCTGCACGTTGTGCCTTTCAGCTCTAGGGCAAAGTAGCACAACCAGAGCAGAAGTCCTACTTCAGCCAGATCAGGCCTGCAAAGAAACTGCGTTTCAAAGGCCTTTGGAAGAGATGTTCCTGGTAGGCTGTAAGAGCACTGTGCAGAGCGAGTTGTTTCTTAGCTTCCCAAAGAGCTGGAAGCAAGATGCTGTGGGGCCCAACTCGCCCTTTGGAAAGAAGCCTGCACGTTGTGCCTTTCAGCTCTAGGGCAAAGTAGCACACCCAGAGCAGAAGTCCTACTTCAGCCAGATCAGGCCTGCAAAGAAACTGCGTTTCACAGGCCTTTGGAAGAGATGTTCCCACTAGGCTGTAAGAGCACTGTGCAGAGCGAGTTGTTTCTTAGCTTCCCAAAGAGCTGGAAGCAAGATGCTGTGGGGCCCAACTCGCCCTTTGGAAAGAAGCCTGCACGTTGTGCCTTTCAGCTCTAGGGCAAAGTAGCACACCCAGAGCAGAAGTCCTACTTCAGCCAGATCAGGCCTGCAAAGAAACTGCGTTTCACAGGCCTTTGGAAGAGATGTTCCCACTAGGCTGTAAGAGCACTGTGCAGAGCGAGTTGTTTCTTAGCTTCCCAAAGAGCTGGAAGCAAGATGCTGTGGGGCCCAACTCGCCCTTTGGAAAGAAGCCTGCACGTTGTGCCTTTCAGCTCTAGGGCAAAGTAGCACACCCAGAGCAGAAGTCCTACTTCAGCCAGATCAGGCCTGCAAAGAAACTGCGTTTCACAGGCCTTTGGAAGAGATGTTCCCACTAGGCTGTAAGAGCACTGTGCAGAGCGAGTTGTTTCTTAGCTTCCCAAAGAGCTGGAAGCAAGATGCTGTGGGGCCCAACTCGCCCTTTGGAAAGAAGCCTGCACGTTGTGCCTTTCAGCTCTAGGGCAAAGTAGCACACCCAGAGCAGAAGTCCTACTTCAGCCAGATCAGGCCTGCAAAGAAACTGCGTTTCACAGGCCTTTGGAAGAGATGTTCCCACTAGGCTGTAAGAGCACTGTGCAGAGCGAGTTGTTTCTTAGCTTCCCAAAGAGCTGGAAGCAAGATGCTGTGGGGCCCAACTCGCCCTTTGGAAAGAAGCCTGCACGTTGTGCCTTTCAGCTCTAGGGCAAAGTAGCACACCCAGAGCAGAAGTCCTACTTCAGCCAGATCAGGCCTGCAAAGAAACTGCGTTTCACAGGCCTTTGGAAGAGATGTTCCCACTAGGCTGTAAGAGCACTGTGCAGAGCGAGTTGTTTCTTAGCTTCCCAAAGAGCTGGAAGCAAGATGCTGTGGGGCCCAACTCGCCCTTTGGAAAGAAGCCTGCACGTTGTGCCTTTCAGCTCTAGGGCAAAGTAGCACACCCAGAGCAGAAGTCCTACTTCAGCCAGATCAGGCCTGCAAAGAAACTGCATTTCACAGGCCTTTGGAAGAGATGTTCCCACTAGGCTGTAAGAGCACTGTGCAGGGCGAGTTGTTTCTTAGCTTCCCAAAGAGCTGGAAGCAAGATGCTGTGGGGCCCAACTCACCCTTTGGAAAGAAGCCTGCACGTTGTGCCTTTCAGCTCTAGGGCAAAGTAGCACACCCAGAGCAGAAGTCCTACTTCAGCCAGATCAGGCCTGCAAAGAAACTGCGTTTCACAGGCCTTTGGAAGAGATGTTCCCGGTAGGCTGTAAGAGCACTGTGCAGAGCGAGTTGTTTCTTAGCTTCCCAAAGAGCTGGAAGCAAGATGCTGTGGGGCCCAACTCGCCCTTTGGAAAGAAGCCTGCACGTTGTGCCTTTCAGCTCTAGGGCAAAGTAGCACACCCAGAGCAGAAGTCCTACTTCAGCCAGATCAGGCCTGCAAAGAAACTGCGTTTCACAGGCCTTTGGAAGAGATGTTCCCGGTAGGCTGTAAGAGCACTGTGCAGAGCGAGTTGTTTCTTAGCTTCCCAAAGAGCTGGAAGCAAGATGCTGTGGGGCCCAACTCGCCCTTTGGAAAGAAGCCTGCACGTTGTGCCTTTCAGCTCTAGGGCAAAGTAGCACACCCAGAGCAGAAGTCCTACGTCAGCCAGATCAGGCCTGCAAAGAAACTGCGTTTCACAGGCCTTTGGAAGAGATGTTCCCGGTAGGCTGTAAGAGCACTGTGCAGAGTGAGTTGTTTCTTAGATTCCCAAAGAGCTGGAAGCAAGATGCTGTGGGGCCCAACTCGCCCTTTGGAAAGAAGCCTGCACGTTGTGCCTTTCAGCTATAGGGAAATGTGGCACACCCAGAGCAGAAGTTCTACTTCAGCCTGATCAGGGCTGGGAAGAAACTGCGTTTCACAGTCCTTTGTAAGACATGTTCCCGGTAGGCTGTAAAACACCAGTGCAGAGCTAGTTGTTTCTTAGCTGCCCAAAGAGGTGGAAGCCCCACGCTGTGGGGCCTGTCTGCCCTTGAGGAGTCAAGGTAGGACTTTGAGCCTTGCAACTCTAGGCCGATGTAGGACACGGCATAGCAGCAGTTCTACCTCAGTGAGATAAGGCCTGCAAAGAAACTGCATTTCTCAGGCCTTTGCTAGAGATGCTCCCAGTTGGCTGTAAGAGAGGTCTGCAGAGCCAGTTGTTTCTTAGCTTCCCAAAGAGCTGGAAGCAAGATGCTTTGGGACCAACACGCCCTTTGGAAAGTAGCCTGCATGTTGCGCCTTTCAGCTCTAGGGCAAAGTAGCACACGGAGAGCAGAAGTCCTACTTCAGCCAGATCAGGCCTGCAAAGAAACTGCGTTTCACAGGCCTTTGGAAGAGAGGTTCCCCGTAGGCTGAAAGAGCACTGTGCAGAGCGAGTGGTTTCTTAGCTTCCCAAAGAGCTGGAAGCAAGATGCTGTGGGGCCCAACTCACCCTTTGGAAAGAAGCCTGCACGTTGTGCCTTTCAGCTCTAGGCTGTAAGAGCACTGTGCAGAGCGAGTTGTTTCTTAGCTTCCCAAAGAGCTGGAAGCAAGATGCTGTGGGGCCCAACTCGCCCTTTGGAAAGAAGCCTGCACGTTGTGCCTTTCAGCTCTAGGGCAAAGTAGCACACCCAGAGCAGAAGTCCTACTTCAGCCAGATCAGGCCTGCAAAGAAACTGCGTTTCACAGGCCTTTGGAAGAGAGGTTCGCGGTAGGCTGTAAGAGCACTGTGCAGAGCGAGTTGTTTCTTAGCTTCCCAAAGAGCTGGAAGCAAGATGCTGTGGGGCCCAACTCGCCCTTTGGAAAGAAGCCTGCACGTTGTGCCTTTCAGCTCCAGGGCAAAGTAGCACACCCAGAGCAGAAGTCCTACTTCAGCCAGATCAGGCCTGCAAAGGAACTGCGTTTCACAGGCCTTTGGAAGAGATGTTCCCGGTAGGCTGTAAGAGCACTGTGCAGAGCGAGTTGTTTCTTAGCTGCCGAAAGAGCTGGAATCTGGACCTGAGGGACTTGTCTACCCTTGTGGAAACAAGGCAAGACTTTGTGCCTTGCAGCTCCAGCTCCATGTAGGACCCGGCAGAGCAGAAGTTCTACTTCAGCCAGATCCGGGCTGGGAAGAAACTGCGTTTCACAGGCATTTGCAAGAGATGTTCCCGGTAGGCTGTAAGAGCACTGTGCAGAGCGAGTTCTTTCTTCGCTTCCCAAAGAGCTGGAAGCAAGATGCTCTGAACCCAACTCGCCCTTTGGAAAGAAGCCTGCACGTTGTGCCTTTCAGCTCTAGGGAAATGTGGCACACCCAGAGCAGAAGTTCTACTTCAGCCAGATCAGGCCTGCAAAGAAACTGCGTTTCACAGGCCTTTGTAAGTCATGTTCCCGGTAGGCTGTAAAAGCACTGTGCAGAGCGAGTTGTTTCTTAGCTTCCCAAAGAGCTGGAAGCAAGATGCTCTGGGTCCCAACTCGCCCTTTGGAAAGAAGCCTGCACGTGGTGCCTTTGAGCTCTAGGTCAATGTGGCACACCCAGAGCAGAAGTTCTACTTCAGCCTGATCAGGGCTGGGAAGAAACTGCGTTTCACAGTCCTTTGTAAGACATGTTCCCGGTAGGCTGTAAGAGCCCTATGCAGAGCGAGTTGTTTCTTAGCTGCCGAAAGAGCTGGATGTTGGACCTGAGGGACTTGTCTACCCTTGTGGAATCAAGGCAGGACTTTGCGCCTTGCAGCTCTAGCGCCATGTAGGACCCGGCAGAGCAGAAGTTCTACTTCAGCC
This sequence comes from Equus caballus, assembly GCF_041296265.1. Classification (NCBI taxonomy): domain Eukaryota; kingdom Metazoa; phylum Chordata; class Mammalia; order Perissodactyla; family Equidae; genus Equus; species Equus caballus. The sequence goes on along the minus strand of NC_091711.1, from coordinate 1,195,166 downwards.
ACATCAGGGCTGGGAAGAAACTGCGTTTCACAGGCCTTTGTAAGACTCGTTCCCTGTAGGCTGTAAAACACCAGTGCAGAGCAAGTTGTTTCTTAGCTGCCCAAAGAGGTGGAAGCCGCACGCTGTGGGGCCTGTCTGCCCTTGAGGAGTCAAGGCAGGACTTTGAGCCTTGCAACTCTAGGCCGATGTAGGACACGGCATAGCAGCAGTTCTACCTCAGCGAGATAAGGCCTGCAAAGAAACTGCATTTCTCAGGCCTTTGGAAGAGATGTTCCCACTAGGCTGTAAGAGCACTGTGCAGAGCGAGTTGTTTCTTAGCTTCCCAAAGAGCTGGAAGCAAGATGCTGTGGGGCCCAACTCGCCCTTTGGAAAGTTGCCTGCACGTTGCGCCTTTCAGCTCTAGGGCAAAGTAGCACACGGAGAGCAGAAGTCCTACTTCACCCCGATCAGGCCTGCAAAGAAACTGCGTTTCACAGGCCTTTGGAAGAGATGTTCCCTTAGGCTGTAAGAGCACTGTGCAGAGCGAGTGGTTTCTTAGCTGCCGAAAGAGCTGGAATCTGGACCTGAGGGACTTGTCTTCCCTTGTGGAAACAAGGCAAGACTTTGTGCCTTGCAGCTCCAGCGCCATGTAGGACCCGGCAGAGCAGAAGTTCTACTTCAGCCAGATCAGGGCTGGGAAGAAACTGCGTTTCACAGGCCTTTGCAAGAGATGTTCCCGGTAGGCTGTAAGAGCACTGTGCAGAGCGAGTTCTTTCTTCGCTTCCCAAAGAGCTGGAAGCAAGATGCTCTGAGGCCCAACTCGCCCTTTGGAAAGAAGCCTGCACGTTGTCCCTTTCAGCTCTAGGGAAATGTGGCACACCCAGAGTAGAAGTTCTACTTCAGCCAGATCAGGCCTGCAAAGAAACTGCGTTTCACAGGCCTTTGTAAGAGATGTTCCCGGTAGGCTGTAAGAGCACTGTGCAGAGCGAGTTGTTTCTTAGCTTCCCACAGAGCTGGAAGCAAGATGCTGTGGGGCCCAACTCGCCCTTTGGAAAGAAGCCTGCACGTTGTGCCTTTCAGCTCTAGGGCAAAGTAGCACACCCAGAGCAGAAGTTCTACTTCAGCCAGATCAGGCCTGCAAAGAAACTGCGTTTCACAGGCCTTTGGAAGAGATGTTCCCGGTAGGCTGTAAGAGCACTGTGCAGAGCGAGTTCTTTCTTCGCTTCCCAAAGAGCTGGAAGCAAGATGCTCTGAGGCCCAACTCGCCCTTTGGAAAGAAGCCTGCACGTTGTGCCTTTCAGCTCTAGGGAAATGTGGCACACCCAGAGCAGAAGTTCTACTTCAGCCAGATCAGGCCTGCAAAGAAACTGTGTTTCACAGGCCTTTGTAAGTCATGTTCCGGGTAGGCTGTAAAAGCACTGTGCAGAGCGAGTTGTTTCTTAGCTTCCTAAAGAGCTGGAAGCAAGATGCTCTGGGTCCCAACTCGCCCTTTGGAAAGAAGCCTGCACGTTGTGCCTTTGAGCTCTAGGTCAATGTGGCACACCCAGAGCAGAAGTTCTACTTCAGCCTGATCAGGGCTGGGAAGAAACTGCGTTTCACAGTCCTTTGTAAGACATGTTCCCGGTAGGCTGTAAGAGCCCTTTGCAGAGCGAGTTGTTTCTTAGCTGCCGAAAGAGCTGGATGTTGGACCTGAGGGACTTGTCTACCCTTGTGGAATCAAGGCAGGACTTTGCGCCTTGCAGCCCTAGCGCCATGTAGGACCCGGCAGAGCAGAAGTTCTACTTCAGCCACATCAGGGCTGGGAAGAAACTGCGTTTCACAGGCCTTTGTAAGACTCGTTCCCTGTAGGCTGTAAAACACCAGTGCAGAGCAAGTTGTTTCTTAGCTGCCCAAAGATGTGGAAGCCCCACGCTGTGGGGCCTGTCTGCCCTTGAGTAGTCAAGGCAGGACTTTGAGCCTTGCAACTCTAGGCCGATGTAGGACACGGCATAGCAGCAGTTCTACCTCAGCGAGATAAGGCCTGCAAAGAAACTGCATTTCTCAGGGCTTTGCAAGAGATGCTCCCGGTTGGCTGTAAGAGAGGTCTGCAGATCGGGTTGTTTCTTAGCTTCCCAAAGAGCTGGAAGCAAGAGGCTCTGGGGCCCAACACGCCCTTTGGAAAGAAGCCTGCACGTTGTGCCTTTCAGCTCTAGGGAAATGTGGCACACCCAGAGCAAAAGTTCTACTTCAGCCAGTTCAGGCCTGCAAAGAAACTGCGTTACACAGGCCTTTTGTAAGTCATGTTCCGGGTAGGCTGTAAAAGCACTGTGCAGAGCGAGTTGTTTCTTAGCTTCCCAAAGAGCTGGAAGCAAGATGCTCTGGGTCCCAACTCGCCCTTTGGAAAGAAGCCTGCACCTTGTGCCTTTCAGCTCTAGGGCCATGTGGCACACCCAGAGCAGAAGTTCTACTTCAGCCAGATCAGACCTGCAAAGAAACTGCGTTTCACAGGCCTTTGGAAGAGATGTTCCCGGTAGGCTGTAAGAGCACTGTGCAGAGCGAGTTGTTTCTTAGCTGTCGAAAGAGCTGGAAGCTGGACCTGAGGGACTTGTCTACACTTTGGAAACAAGGCAGGACTTTGTGCCTTGCAGCTCTAGCGCCATGTAGGACCCGGCAGAGCAGAAGTTCTACTTCAGCCACATCAGGGCTGGGAAGGAACTGCGTTTCACAGGCCTTTGTAAGACTCGTTCCCTGTTGGCTGTAAAACACCAGTGCAGAGCTAGTTGTTTCTTAGCTGCCCAAAGAGGTGGAAGCCCCACGCTGTGGGGCCTGTCTGCCCTTGAGGAGTCAAGGCAGGACTCTGAGCCTTGCAACTCTAGGCCGATGTAGGACACGGCATAGCAGCAGTTCTACCTCAGTGAATTAAGGCCTGCAAAGAAACTGCATTTCTCAGGCCTTTGCAAGAGATGCTCCCAGTTGGCTGTAAGAGAGGTCTGCAGAGCCAGTTGTTTCTTAGCTTCCCAAAGAGCTGGAAGGAAGATGCTGTGGGGCCCAACTCGCCCTTTGGAAAGAAGCCTGCGGATTGTGCCTTTCAGCTCCAGGGCAACATAGCACACCCAGAGCAGAAGTTCTACCTCAGCCAGATCAGGCCTGCAAAGAAACTGCGTTTCACAGGCCTTTGTAAGAGATGTTCCCGGTAGGCTGTAAGAGCACTGTGCAGAGCGAGTTGTTTCTTAGCTGCCGAAAGAGCTGGAAGCTGGACCTGAGGGACTTGTCTACCCTTGTGGAAACAAGGCAGGACATTGTGCCTTGCAGCTCCAGCTCCATGTAGGACCCGGCAGAGCAGAAGTTCTACTTCAGCCAGATCCGGGCTGGGAAGAAACTGGGTTTCACAGGCCTTTGGAAGAGATGTTCCCGGTAGGCTGTAAGAGCACTGTGCAGAGCGAGTTGTTTCTTAGGTTCACAAAGAGCTGGAAGCAAGATGCTGTGGGGCCCACCTCGCCCTTTGGAAAGAAGCCTGCACGTTGTGCCTTTCAGCTCTAGGGCAAAGTAGCACACCCAGAGCAGAAGTCCTACTTCAGCCAGATCAGGCCTGCAAAGAAACTGCGTTTCACAGGCCTTTGCAAGTCATGTTCCCGGTAGGCTGTAAGAGCACTGTGCAGAGCGAGTTGTTTCTTAGCTTCCCAAAGAGCTGGAAGCAAGATGCTGTGGGGCCCAACTCGCCCTTTGGAAAGAAGCCTGCACGTTGTGCCTTTCAGCTCTAGGGCAAAGTAGCACACCCAGAGCAGAAGTCCTACTTCAGCCAGATCAGGCCTGCAAAGGAACTGCGTTTCACAGGCCTTTGGAAGAGATGTTCCCGGTAGGCTGTAAGAGCACTGTGCAGAGCGAGTTGTTTCTTAGCTGCCGAAAGAGCTGGAATCTGGACCTGAGGGACTTGTCTACCCTTGTGGAAACAAGGCAAGACTTTGTGCCTTGCAGCTCCAGCTCCATGTAGGACCCGGCAGAGCAGAAGTTCTACTTCAGCCAGATCCGGGCTGGGAAGAAACTGCGTTTCACAGGCCTTTGGAAGAGATGTTCCCGGTAGGCTGTAAGAGCACTGTGCAGAGCGAGTTCTTTCTTCGCTTCCCAAAGAGCTGGAAGCAAGATGCTCTGAGGCCCAACTCGCCCTTTGGAAAGAAGCCTGCACGTTGTGCCTTTCAGCTCTACGGAAATGTGGCACACCCAGAGCAGAAGTTCTACTTCAGCCAGATCAGGCCTGCAAAGAAACTGCGTTTCACAGACCTTTGCAAGTCATGTTCCCGGTAGGCTGTAAGAGCACTGTGCAGAGCGAGTTGTTTCTTAGCTTCCCAAAGAGCTGGAAGCAAGATGCTGTGGGGCCCAACTCGCCCTTTGGCAAGAAGCCTGCACGTTGTGCCTTTCAGCTCTAGGGCAAAGTAGCACACCCAGAGCAGAAGTCCTACTTCAGCCAGATCAGGCCTGCAAAGAAACTGCGTTTCACAGGCCTTTGGAAGAGAGGTTCCCCGTAGGCTGAAAGAGCACTGTGCAGAGCGAGTGGTTTCTTAGCTTCCCAAAGAGCTGGAAGCAAGATGCTGTGGGGCCCAACTCACCCTTTGGAAAGAAGCCTGCACGTTGTGCCTTTCAGCTCTAGGCTGTAAGAGCACTGTGCAGAGCGAGTTGTTTCTTAGCTTCCCAAAGAGCTGGAAGCAAGATGCTGTGGGGCCCAACTCGCCCTTTGGAAAGAAGCCTGCACGTTGTGCCTTTCAGCTCTAGGGCAAAGTAGCACACCCAGAGCAGAAGTCCTACTTCAGCCAGATCAGGCCTGCAAAGAAATTGCGTTTCACAGGCCTTTGGAAGAGAGGTTCGCGGTAGGCTGTAAGAGCACTGTGCAGAGCGAGTTGTTTCTTAGCTTCCCAAAGAGCTGGAAGCAAGATGCTGTGGGGCCCAACTCGCCCTTTGGAAAGAAGCCTGCACGTTGTGCCTTTCAGCTCTAGGGCAAAGTAGCACACCCAGAGCAGAAGTCCTACTTCAGCCAGATCAGGCCTGCAAAGGAACTGCGTTTCACAGGCCTTTGGAAGAGATGTTCCCGGTAGGCTGTAAGAGCACTGTGCAGAGCGAGTTGTTTCTTAGCTGCCGAAAGAGCTGGAATCTGGACCTGAGGGACTTGTCTACCCTTGTGGAAACAAGGCAAGACTTTGTGCCTTGCAGCTCCAGCTCCATGTAGGACCCGGCAGAGCAGAAGTTCTACTTCAGCCAGATAAGGGCTGGGAAGAAACTGCGTTTCACAGGCATTTGCAAGAGATGTTCCCGGTAGGCTGTAAGAGCACTGTGCAGAGCGAGTTCTTTCTTCGCTTCCCAAAGAGCTGGAAGCAAGATGCTCTGAGGCCCAACTCGCCCTTTGGAAAGAAGCCTGCACGTTGTGCCTTTCAGCTCTACGGAAATGTGGCACACCCAGAGCAGAAGTTCTACTTCAGCCAGATCAGGCCTGCAAAGAAACTGCGTTTCACAGGCCTTTGTAAGTCATGTTCCCGGTAGGCTGTAAAAGCACTGTGCAGAGCGAGTTGTTTCTTAGCTGCCGAAAGAGCTGGATGTTGGACCTGAGGGACTTGTCTACCCTTGTGGAATCAAGGCAGGACTTTGCGCCTTGCAGATCTAGCGCCATGTAGGACCCGGCAGAGCAGAAGTTCTACTTCAGCCACATCAGGGCTGGGAAGAAACTGCGTTTCACAGGCCTTTGTAAGACTCGTTCCCTGTAGGCTGTAAAACACCAGTGCAGAGCAAGTTGTTTCTTAGCTGCCCAAAGATGTGGAAGCCCCACTCTGTGGGGCCTGTCTGCCCTTGAGTAGTCAAGGCAGGACTTTGAGCCTTGCAACTCTAGGCCGATGTAGGACACGGCATAGCAGCAGTTCTACCTCAGCGAGATAAGGCCTGCAAAGAAACTGCATTTCTCAGGGCTTTGCAAGAGATGCTCCCGGTTGGCTGTAAGAGAGGTCTGCAGAGCGGGTTGTTTCTTAGCTTCCCAAAGAGCTGGAAGCAAGAGGCTCTGGGGCCCAACACGCCCTTTGGAAAGAAGCCTGCACGTTGTGCCTTTCAGCTCTAGGGAAATGTGGCACACCCTGAGCAAAAGTTCTACTTCAGCCAGTTCAGGCCTGCAAAGAAACTGCGTTACACAGGCCTTTTGTAAGTCATGTTCCGGGTAGGCTGTAAAAGCACTGTGCAGAGCGAGTTGTTTCTTAGCTGCCGAAAGAGCTGGAAGCAAGATGCTCTGGGTCCCAACTCGCCCTTTGGAAAGAAGCCTGCACCTTGTGCCTTTCAGCTCTAGGGCCATGTGGCACACCCAGAGCAGAAGTTCTACTTCAGCCAGATCAGGCCTGCAAAGAAACTGTGTTTCACAGGCCTTTGGAAGAGATGTTCCCGGTAGGCTGTAAGAGCACTGTGCAGAGCGAGTTGTTTCTTAGCTGTCGAAAGAGCTGGAAGCTGGACCTGAGGGACTTGTCTACACTTTGAAAACAAGGCAGGACTTTGTGCCTTGCAGCTCTAGCGCCATGTAGGACCCGGCAGAGCAGAAGTTCTACTTCAGCCACATCAGGGCTGGGAAGGAACTGCGTTTCACAGGCCTTTGTAAGACTCGTTCCCTGTTGGCTGTAAAACACCAGTGCAGAGCTAGTTGTTTCTTAGCTGCCCAAAGAGGTGGAAGCCCCACGCTGTGGGGCCTGTCTGCCCTTGAGGAGTCAAGGCAGGACTCTGAGCCTTGCAACTCTAGGCCGATGTAGGACACGGCATAGCAGCAGTTCTACCTCAGTGAATTAAGGCCTGCAAAGAAACTGCATTTCTCAGGCCTTTGCAAGAGATGCTCCCAGTTGGCTGTAAGAGAGGTCTGCAGAGCCAGTTGTTTCTTAGCTTCCCAAAGAGCTGGAAGGAAGATGCTGTGGGGCCCAACTCGCCCTTTGGAAAGAAGCCTGCGGATTGTGCCTTTCAGCTCCAGGGCAACATAGCACACCCAGAGAAGAAGTTCTACCTCAGCCAGATCAGGCCTGCAAAGAAACTGCGTTTCACAGGCCTTTGTAAGAGATGTTCCCGGTAGGCTGTAAGAGCACTGTGCAGAGCGAGTTGTTTCTTAGCTGCCGAAAGAGCTGGAAGCTGGACCTGAGGGACTTGTCTACCCTTGTGGAAACAAGGCAGGACTTTGTGCCTTGCAGCTCTAGCGCCATGTAGGACCCGGCAGAGCAGAAGTTCTACTTCAGCCACATCAGGGCTGGGAAGAAACTGCGTTTCACAGGCCTTTGTAAGACTCGTTCCCTGTAGGCTGTAAAACACCAGTGCAGAGCAAGTTGTTTCTTAGCTTCCCAAAGAGCTGGAAGCAAGATGCTGTGGGGACCAACTCGCCCTTTGGAAAGTAGCCTGCATGTTGCGCCTTTCAGCTCTAGGGCAAAGTAGCACACCCAGAGCAGAAGTCCTACTTCAGCCAGATCAGGCCTGCAAAGAAACTGCGTTTCACAGGCCTTTGGAAGAGAGGTTCGCGGTAGGCTGTAAGAGCACTGTGCAGAGCGAGTTGTTTCTTAGCTTCCCAAAGAGCTGGAGGCAAGATGCTGTGGGGCCCAACTCGCCCTTTGGAAAGAAGCCTGCACGTTGTGCCTTTCAGCTCTACGGCAAAGTAGCACACCCAGAGCAGAAGTCCTACTTCAGCCAGATCAGGCCTGCAAAGGAACTGCGTTTCACAGGCCTTTGGAAGAGATGTTCCCGGTAGGCTGTAAGAGCACTGTGCAGAGCGAGTTGTTTCTTAGCTGCCGAAAGAGCTGGAATCTGGACCTGAGGGACTTGTCTACCCTTGTGGAAACAAGGCCAGACTTTGTGCCTTGCAGCTCCAGCGCCATGTAGGACCTGGCAGAGCAGAAGTTCTACTTCAGCCAGATCAGGGCTGGGAAGAAACTGGGTTTCACAGGCCTTTGCAAGAGATGTTCCCGGTAGGCTGTAAGAGCACTGTGCAGAGCGAGTTCTTTCTTCGCTTCCCAAAGAGCTGGAAGCAAGATGCTCTGAGTCCCAACTCGCCCTTTGGAAAGAAGCCTGCACGTTGTGCCTTTCAGCTCTAGGGAAATGTGGCACACCCAGAGCAGAAGTTCTACTTCAGCCAGATCAGGCCTGCAAAGAAACTGCGTTTCACAGGCCTTTGTAAGTCATGTTCCCGGTAGGCTGTAAAAGCACTGTGCAGAGCGAGTTGTTTCTTAGCTTCCCAAAGAGCTGGAAGCAAGATGCTCTGGGTCCCAACTCGCCCTTTGGAAAGAAGCCTGCACGTGGTGCCTTTGAGCTCTAGGTCAATGTGGCACACCCAGAGCAGAAGTTCTACTTCAGCCTGATCAGGGCTGGGAAGAAACTGCGTTTCACAGTCCTTTGTAAGACATGTTCCCGGTAGGCTGTAAGAGCCCTATGCAGAGCGAGTTGTTTCTTAGCTGCCGAAAGAGCTGGATTTTGGACCTGAGGGACTTGTCTACCCTTGTGGAATCAAGGCAGGACTTTGCGCCTTGCAGCTCTAGCGCCATGTAGGACCCGGCAGAGCAGAAGTTCTACTTCAGCCACATCAGGGCTGGGAAGAAACTGCGTTTCACAGGCCTTTGTAAGACTCGTTCCCTGTAGGCTGTAAAACACCAGTGCAGAGCAAGTTGTTTCTTAGCTGCCCAAAGAGGTGGAAGCCCCACGCTGTGGGGCCTGTCTGCCCTTGAGTCGTCAAGGCAGGACTTTGAGCCTTGCAACTCTAGGCCGATGTAGGACACGGCATAGCAGCAGTTCTACCTCAGTGAGATAAGGCCTGCAAAGAAACTGCATTTCTCAGGCCTTTGCAAGAGATGCTCCCAGTTGGCTGTAAGAGAGGTCTGCAGAGCCAGTTGTTTCTTAGCTTCCCAAAGAGCTGGAAGCAAGATGCTGTGGGGACCAACACGCCCTTTGGAAAGTAGCCTGCATGTTGCGCCTTTCAGCTCTAGGGCAAAGTAGCACACGGAGAGCAGAAGTCCTACTTCAGCCAGATCAGGCCTGCAAAGAAACTGCGTTTCACAGGCCTTTGGAAGAGAGGTTCCCCGTAGGCTGAAAGAGCACTGTGCAGAGCGAGTGGTTTCTTAGCTTCCCAAAGAGCTGGAAGCAAGATGCTGTGGGGCCCAACTCACCCTTTGGAAAGAAGCCTGCACGTTGTGCCTTTCAGCTCTAGGCTGTAAGAGCACTGTGCAGAGCGAGTTGTTTCTTAGCTTCCCAAAGAGCTGGAAGCAAGATGCTGTGGGGCCCAACTCGCCCTTTGGAAAGAAGCCTGCACGTTGTGCCTTTCAGCTCTAGGGCAAAGTAGCACACCCAGAGCAGAAGTCCTACTTCAGCCAGATCAGGCCTGCAAAGAAACTGCGTTTCACAGGCCTTTGGAAGAGAGGTTCGCGGTAGGCTGTAAGAGCACTGTGCAGAGCGAGTTGTTTCTTAGCTTCCCAAAGAGCTGGAAGCAAGATGCTGTGGGGCCCAACTCGCCCTTTGGAAAGAAGCCTGCACGTTGTGCCTTTCAGCTCTAGGGCAAAGTAGCACACCCAGAGCAGAAGTCCTACTTCAGCCAGATCAGGCCTGCAAAGGAACTGCGTTTCACAGGCCTTTGGAAGAGATGTTCCCGGTAGGCTGTAAGAGCACTGTGCAGAGCGAGTTGTTTCTTAGCTGCCGAAAGAGCTGGAATCTGGACCTGAGGGACTTGTCTACCCTTGTGGAAACAAGGCAAGACTTTGTGCCTTGCAGCTCCAGCTCCATGTAGGACCCGGCAGAGCAGAAGTTCTACTTCAGCCAGATCCGGGCTGGGAAGAAACTGGGTTTCACAGGCCTTTGGAAGAGATGTTCCCGGTAGGCTGTAAGAGCACTGTGCAGAGCGAGTTGTTTCTTAGGTTCACAAAGAGCTGGAAGCAAGATGCTGTGGGGCCCACCTCGCCCTTTGGAAAGAAGCCTGCACGTTGTGCCTTTCAGCTCTAGCGCAAAGTAGCACACCCAGAGCAGAAGTCCTACTTCAGCCAGATCAGGCCTGCAAAGAAACTGCGTTTCACAGGCCTTTGGAAGAGAGGTTCCCGGTAGGCTGTAAGAGCACTGTGCAGAGCGAGTTGTTTCTTAGCTTCCCAAAGAGCTGGAAGCAAGATGCTGTGGGGCCCAACTCGCCCTTTGGCAAGAAGCCTGCACGTTGTGCCTTTCAGCTCTAGGGCAAAGTAGCACACCCAGAGCAGAAGTCCTACTTCAGCCAGATCAGGCCTGCAAAGGAACTGCGTTTCACAGGCCTTTGTAAGAGATGTTCCCGGTAGGCTGTAAGAGCACTGTGCAGAGCGAGTTGTTTCTTAGCTGCCGAAAGAGCTGGAATCTGGACCTGAGGGACTTGTCTACCCTTGTGGAAACAAGGCCAGACTTTGTGCCTTGCAGCTCCAGCGCCATGTAGGACCTGGCAGAGCAGAGGTTCTACTTCAGCCAGATCAGGGCTGGGAAGAAACTGGGTTTCACAGGCCTTTGCAAGAGATGTTCTCCGTAGGCTGTAAGAGCACTGTGCAGAGCGAGTTCTTTCTTCGCTTCCCAAAGAGCTGGAAGCAAGATGCTCTGAGTCCCAACTCGCCCTTTGGAAAGAAGCCTGCACGTTGTGCCTTTCAGCTCTAGGGAAATGTGGCACACCCAGAGCAGAAGTTCTACTTCAGCCAGATCAGGCCTGCAAAGAAACTGCGTTACACAGGCCTTTTGTAAGTCATGTTCCGGGTAGGCTGTAAAAGCACTGTGCAGAGCGAGTTGTTTCTTAGCTTCCCAAAGAGCTGGAAGCAAGATGCTCTGGGTCCCAACTCGCCCTTTGGAAAGAAGCCTGCACCTTGTGCCTTTCAGCTCTAGGGCCATGTGGCACACCCAGAGCAGAAGTTCTACTTCAGCCAGATCAGGCCTGCAAAGAAAGTGCGTTTCACAGGCCTTTGGAAGAGATGTTCCCGGTAGGCTGTAAGAGCACTGTGCAGAGCGAGTTGTTTCTTAGCTGTCGAAAGAGCTGGAAGCTGGACCTGAGGGACTTGTCTACACTTTGGAAACAAGGCAGGACTTTGTGCCTTGCAGCTCTAGCGCCATGTAGGACCCGGCAGAGCAGAAGTTCTACTTCAGCCACATCAGGGCTGGGAAGGAACTGCGTTTCACAGGCCTTTGTAAGACTCGTTCCCTGTTGGCTGTAAAACACGAGTGCAGAGCTAGTTGTTTCTTAGCTGCCCAAAGAGGTGGAAGCCCCACGCTGTGGGGCCTGTCTGCCCTTGAGGAGTCAAGGCAGGACTCTGAGCCTTGCAACTCTAGGCCGATGTAGGACACGGCATAGCAGCAGTTCTACCTCAGTGAGATAAGGCCTGCAAAGAAACTGCATTTCTCAGGCCTTTGCAAGAGATGCTCCCAGTTGGCTGTAAGAGAGGTCTGCAGAGCCAGTTGTTTCTTAGCTTCCCAAAGAGCTGGAAGGAAGATGCTGTGGGGCCCAACTCGCCCTTTGGAAAGAAGCCTGCGGATTGTGCCTTTCAGCTCCAGGGCAACGTAGCACACCCAGAGCAGAAGTTCTACCTCAGCCAGATCAGGCCTGCAAAGAAACTGCGTTTCACAGGCCTGTGTAAGAGATGTTCCCGGTAGGCTGTAAGAGCACTGTGCAGAGCGAGTTGTTTCTTAGCTTCCCAAAGTGCTGGAAGCAAGATGCTGTGGGGCCCAACTCGCCCTTTGCAAAGAAGCCTGCACGTTGTGCCTTTCAGCTCTACGGAAATGTGGCACACCCAGAGCAGAAGTTCTACTTCAGCCAGATCAGGCCTGCAAAGAAACTGCGTTTCACAGGCCTTTGTAAGTCATGTTCCCGGTAGGCTGTAAAAGCACTGTGCAGAGCGAGTTGTTTCTTAGCTTCCCAAAGAGCTGGAAGCAAGATGCTCTGGGTGCCAACTCGCCCTTTGGAAAGAAGCCTGCACCTTGTGCCTTTCAGCTCTAGGGCCATGTGGCACACCCAGAGCAGAAGTTCTACTTCAGCCTGATCAGGGCTGGGAAGAAACTGCGTTTCACAGTCCTTTGTAAGACATGTTCCCGGTAGGCTGTAAGAGCCCTATGCAGAGCGAGTTGTTTCTTAGCTGCCGAAAGAGCTCGATGTTGGACCTGAGGGACTTGTCTACCCTTGTGGAATCAAGGCAGGACTTTGTGCCTTGCAGCTCTGGCGCCATGTAGGACCCGGCAGAGCAGAAGTTCTACTTCAGCCACATCAGGGCTGGGAAGAAACTGCGTTTCACAGGCCTTTGTAAGACTCGTTCCCTGTAGGCTGTAAAACACCAGTGCAGAGCACGTTGTTTCTTAGCTGCCCAAAGAGGTGGAAGCCGCACGCTGTGGGGCCTGTCTGCCCTTGAGGAGTCAAGGCAGGACTTTGAGCCTTGCAACTCTAGGCCGATGTAGGACACGGCATAGCAGCAGTTCTACCTCAGCGAGATAAGGCCTGCAAAGAAACTGCATTTCTCAGGCCTTTGGAAGAGATGTTCCCGGTAGGCTGTAAGAGCAGTGTGCAGAGCGAGTTGTTTCTTAGCTTCCCAAAGAGCTGGAAGCAAGATGCTGTGGGGCCCAACTCGCCCTTTGGAAAGTAGCCTGCACTTTGCGCCTTTCAGCTCTAGGGCAAAGTAGCACACGGAGAGCAGAAGTCCTACTTCACCCAGATCAGGCCTGCAAAGAAACTGCGTTTCACAGGCCTTTGGAAGAGATGTTCCCTTAGGCTGTAAGAGCACTGTGCAGAGCGAGTGGTTTCTTAGCTGCCGAAAGAGCTGGAATCTGGACCTGAGGGACTTGTCTTCCCTTGTGGAAACAAGGCAAGACTTTGTGCCTTGCAGCTCCAGCGCCATGTAGGACCCGGCAGAGCAGAAGTTCTACTTCAGCCAGATCAGGGCTGGGAAGAAACTGCGTTTCACAGGCCTTTGCAAGAGATGTTCCCGGTAGGCTGTAAGAGCACTGTGCAGAGCGAGTTCTTTCTTCGCTTCCCAAAGAGCTGGAAGCAAGATGCTCTGAGGCCCAACTCGCCCTTTGGAAAGAAGCCTGCACGTTGTCCCTTTCAGCTCTAGGGAAATGTGGCACACCCAGAGTAGAAGTTCTACTTCAGCCAGATCAGGCCTGCAAAGAAACTGCGTTTCACAGGCCTTTGTAAGAGATGTTCCCGGTAGGCTGTAAGAGCACTGTGCAGAGCGAGTTGTTTCTTAGCTTCCCAAAGAGCTGGAAGCAAGATGCTGTGGGGCCCAACTCGCCCTTTGGAAAGAAGCCTGCACGTTGTGCCTTTCAGCTCTAGGGCAAAGTAGCACACCCAGAGCAGAAGTTCTACTTCAGCCAGATCAGGCCTGCAAAGAAACTGCGTTTCACAGGCCTTTGGAAGAGATGTTCCCGGTAGGCTGTAAGAGCACTGTGCAGAGCGAGTTCTTTCTTCGCTTCCCAAAGAGCTGGAAGCAAGATGCTCTGAGGCCCAACTCGCCCTTTGGAAAGAAGCCTGCACGTTGTGCCTTTCAGCTCTAGGGAAATGTGGCACACCCAGAGCAGAAGTTCTACTTCAGCCAGATCAGGCCTGCAAAGAAACTGCGTTTCACAGGCCTTTGTAAGTCATGTTCCCGGTAGGCTGTAAAAGCACTGTGCAGAGCGAGTTGTTTCTTAGCTTCCTAAAGAGCTGGAAGCAAGATGCTCTGGGTCCCAACTCGCCCTTTGGAAAGAAGCCTGCACGTTGTGCCTTTGAGCTCTAGGTCAATGTGGCACACCCAGAGCAGAAGTTCTACTTCAGCCTGATCAGGGCTGGGAAGAAACTGCGTTTCACAGTCCTTTGTAAGACATGTTCCCGGTAGGCTGTAAGAGCCCTTTGCAGAGCGAGTTGTTTCTTAGCTGCCGAAAGAGCTGGATGTTGGACCTGAGGGACTTGTCTACCCTTGTGGAATCAAGGCAGGACTTTGCGCCTTGCAGCCCTAGCGCCATGTAGGACCCGGCAGAGCAGAAGTTCTACTTCAGCCACATCAGGGCTGGGAAGAAACTGCGTTTCACAGGCCTTTGTAAGACTCGTTCCCTGTAGGCTGTAAAACACCAGTGCAGAGCAAGTTGTTTCTTAGCTGCCCAAAGATGTGGAAGCCCCACGCTGTGGGGCCTGTCTGCCCTTGAGTAGTCAAGGCAGGACTTTGAGCCTTGCAACTCTAGGCCGATGTAGGACACGGCATAGCAGCAGTTCTACCTCAGCGAGATAAGGCCTGCAAAGAAACTGCATTTCTCAGGGCTTTGCAAGAGATGCTCCCGGTTGGCTGTAAGAGAGGTCTCCAGAGCGGGTTGTTTCTTAGCTTCCCAAAGAGCTGGAAGCAAGAGGCTCTGGGGCCCAACACGCCCTTTGGAAAGAAGCCTGCACGTTGTGCCTTTCAGCTCTAGGGAAATGTGGCACACCCAGAGCAAAAGTTCTACTTCAGCCAGTTCAGGCCCGCAAAGAAACTGCGTTACACAGGCCTTTTCTAAGTCATGTTCCGGGTAGGCTGTAAAAGCACTGTGCAGAGCGAGTTGTTTCTTAGCTTCCCAAAGAGCTGGAAGCAAGATGCTCTGGGTCCCAACTCGCCCTTTGGAAAGAAGCCTGCACCTTGTGCCTTTCAGCTCTAGGGCCATGTGGCACACCCAGAGCAGAAGTTCTACTTCAGCCAGATCAGACCTGCAAAGAAACTGCGTATCACAGGCCTTTGGAAGAGATGTTCCCGGTAGGCTGTAAGAGCACTGTGCAGAGCGAGTTGTTTCTTAGCTGTCGAAAGAGCTGGAAGCTGGACCTGAGGGACTTGTCTACCCTTGTGGAATCAAGGCAGGACTTTGCGCCTTGCAGCTCTAGCGCCATGTAGGACCCGGCAGAGCAGAAGTTCTACTTCAGCCACATCAGGGCTGGGAAGGAACTGCGTTTCACAGGCCTTTGTAAGACTCGTTCCCTGTAGGCTGTAAAACACCAGTGCAGAGCAAGTTGTTTCTTAGCGGCCTAAAGAGGTGGAAGCCCCACGCTGTGGGGCCTGTCTGCCCTTGAGGAGTCAAGGCAGGACTTTGAGCCTTGCAACTCTAGGCCGAAGTAGAATATGGCATAGCAGCAGTTCTACCTCAGCGAGATAAGGCCTGCAAAGAAACTGCATTTCTCAGGCCTTTGCAAGAGATGCTCCCGGTTGGCTGTAAGAGAGGTCTGCAGAGCCAGTTGTTTCTTAGCTTCCCAATGAGCTGGAAGACAGAGGCTTTGGGGCCAAACACGCCCTTTGGAAAGAAGCCTGCACGTTGTGCCTTTCAGCTCTAGGGCCATGTGGCACACCCAGAGTAGAAGTTCTACTTCAGCCAGATCAGGCCTGCAAAGAAACTGCGTTTCACAGGCCTTTGTAAGAGATGTTCCCGGTAGGCTGTAAGAGCACTGTGCAGAGCGAGTTGTTTCTTAGCTGCCGAAAGAGCTGGAATCTGGACCTGAGGGACTTGTCTACCCTTGTGGAAACAAGGCAAGACTTTGTGCCTTGCAGCTCTAGCGCAGAGTAGGACCCGGCAGAGCAAAAGTTCTACTTCAGCCACATCAGGGCTGCGAAGGAACTGCGTTTCACAGGCCTTTGTAAGACTCGTTCCCTGTAGGCTGTAAAACACCAGTGCAGAGCAAGTTGTTTCTTAGCTGCCCAAAGAGGTGGAAGCCCCACGCTGTGGGGCCTGTCTGCCCTTGAGGAGTCAAGGCAGGACTTTAAGCCTTGCAACTCTAGGCCGATGTAGGACACGGCATAGCAGCAGTTCTACCTCAGCGAGATAAGGCCTGCAAAGAAACTGCATTTCTCAGGCCTTTGCAAGAGATGCTCCCGGTTGGCTGTAAGAGCACTGTGCAGAGCGAGTTGTTTCTTCGCTTCCCAAAGAGCTGGAAGCAAGATGCTCTGGGTCCCAACTCGCCCTTTGGAAAGAAGCCTGCACGTTGTGCCTTTGAGCTCTAGGTCAATGTGGCACACCCAGAGCAGAAGTTCTACTTCAGCCTGATCAGGGCTGGGAAGAAACTGCGTTTCACAGTCCTTTGTAAGACATGTTCCCGGTAGGCTGTAAGAGCCCTATGCAGAGCGAGTTGTTTCTTAGCTGCCGAAAGAGCTGGATGTTGGAGCTGAGGGACTTGTCTACCCTTGTGGAATCAAGGCAGGACTTTGCGCCTTGCAGCTCTAGCGCCATGTATGACCCGGCAGAGCAGAAGTTCTACTTCAGCCACATCAGGGCTGGGAAGAAACTGCGTTTCACAGGCCTTTGTAAGACTCGTTCCCTGTAGGCTGTAAAACACCAGTGCAGAGCAAGTTGTTTCTTAGCGGCCTAAAGAGGTGGAAGCCCCATGCTGTGGGGCCTGTCTGCCCTTGAGGAGTCAAGGCAGGACTTTGAGCCTTGCAACTCTAGGCCGAAGTAGGATATGGCATAGCAGCAGTTCTACCTCAGCGAGATAAGGCCTGCAAAGAAACTGCATTTCTCAGGCCTTTGCAAGAGATGCTCCCAGTTGGCTGTAAGAGAGGTCTGCAGAGCCAGTTGTTTCTTAGCTTCCCAAAGAGCTGGAAGCAAGATGCTGTGGGGCCCAACTCGCCCTTTGGAAAGAAGCCTGCGGATTGTGCCTTTCAGCTCCAGGGCAACGTAGCACACCCAGAGCAGAAGTTCTACTTCAGCCAGATCAGGCCTGCAAAGAAACTGCGTTTCACAGGCCTTTGTAAGAGATGTTCCCGGTAGGCTGTAAGAGCACTGTGCAGAGCGAGTTGTTTCTTAGCTGCCGAAAGAGCTGGAAGCTGGACCTGAGGGACTTGTCTACCCTTGTGGAAACAAGGCAGGACTTTGTGCCTTGCAGCTCTAGCGCCATGTAGGACCCGGCAGAGCAGAAGTTCTACTTCAGCCACATCAGGGCTGGGAAGAAACTGCGTTTCACAGGCCTTTGTAAGACTCGTTCCCTGTAGGCTGTAAAACACCAGTGCAGAGCAAGTTGTTTCTTAGCTTCCCAAAGAGCTGGAAGCAAGATGCTGTGGGGACCAACTCGCCCTTTGGAAAGTAGCCTGCATGTTGCGCCTTTCAGCTCTAGGGCAAAGTAGCACACGGAGAGCAGAAGTCCTACTTCAGCCAGATCAGGCCAGCAAAGAAACTGCGTTTCACAGGCCTTTGGAAGAGATGTTCCCACTAGGCTGTAAGAGCACTGTGGAGAGCGAGTTGTTTCTTTGCTTCCCAAAGAGCTGGAAGCAAGATGCTGTGGGGCCCAACTCACCCTTTGGAAAGAAGCCGGCACGTTGTGCCTTTCAGCTCTAGGGCAAAGTAGCACACCAGAGCAGAAGTCCTACTTCAGCCAGATCAGGCCTGCAAAGAAACTGCATTTCACAGGCCTTTGGAAGAGATGCTCCCGGTAGGCTGTAAGAGCACTGTGCAGAGCGAGTTGTTTCTTAGCTTCCCAAAGTGCTGGAAGCAAGATGCTGTGGGGCCCAACTCGCCCTTTGCAAAGAAGCCTGCACGTTGTGCCTTTCAGCTCTAGGGAAATGTGGCACACCCAGAGCAGAAGTTCTACTTCCGCCAGATCAGGCCTGCAAAGAAACTGCGTTTCACAGGCCTTTGTAAGTCATGTTCCCGGTAGCCTGTAAAAGCACTGTGCAGAGCGAGTTGTTTCTTAGCTTCCCAAAGAGCTGGAAGCAAGATGCTCTGGGTCCCAACTCGCCCTTTGGAAAGAAGCCTGCACGTGGTGCCTTTGAGCTCTAGGTCAATGTGGCACACCCAGAGCAGAAGTTCTACTTCAGCCTGATCAGGGCTGGGAAGAAACTGCGTTTCACAGTCCTTTGTAAGACATGTTCCCGGTAGGCTGTAAGAGCCCTATGCAGAGCGAGTTGTTTCTTAGCTGCCGAAAGAGCTGGATGTTGGACCTGAGGGACTTGTCTACCCTTGTGGAATCAAGGCAGGACTTTGCGCCTTGCAGCTCTAGCGCCATGTAGGACCCGGCAGAGCAGAAGTTCTACTTCAGCCACATCAGGGCTGGGAAGAAACTGCGTTTCACAGGCCTTTGTAAGACTCGTTCCCTGTAGGCTGTAAAACACCAGTGCAGAGCAAGTTGTTTCTTAGCGGCCTAAAGAGGTGGAAGCCCCACGCTGTGGGGCCTGTCTGCCCATGAGGAGTCAAGGCAGGACTTTGAGCCTTGCAACTCTAGGCCGAAGTAGGATATGGCATAGCAGCAGTTCTACCTCAGCGAGATAAGGCCTGCAAAGAAACTGCATTTCTCAGGCCTTTGCAAGAGATGCTCCCAGTTGGCTGTAAGAGAGGTCTGCAGAGCCAGTTGTTTCTTAGCTTCACAAAGAGCTGTACGCAAGATGCTGTGGGGCCCAACTCGCCCTTTGGAAAGTATCCTGCCCGTTGCGCCTTTCAGCTCTAGGGCAAAGTAGCACACCCAGAGCAGAAGTCCTACTTCAGCCAGATCAGGTCTGCAAAGAAACTGCATGTCACAGGCCTTTGGAAGAGATGCTCGCAGTAGGCTGTAAGAGCACTGTGCAGAGCGAGTTGTTTCTTAGCTTCCCAAAGAGCTGGAAGCAAGATGCTGTGGGGCCCAACTCGCCCTTTGGAAAGAAGCCTGCACGTTGTGCCTTTCAGCTCTAGGGCAAAGTAGCACACCCAGAGCAGAAGTCCTACTTCAGCCAGATCAGGCCTGCAAAGAAACTGCGTTTCACAGGCCTTTGGAAGAGATGTTCCCGGTAGGCTGTAAGAGCACTGTGCAGAGCGAGTTGTTTCTTAGCTTCCCAAAGAGCTGGAAGCAAGATGCTGTGGGGCCCAACTCGCCCTTTGGAAAGAAGCCTGCACGTTGTGCCTTTCAGCTCTAGGGCAAAGTAGCACACCCAGAGCAGAAGTCCTACTTCAGCCAGGTCAGGCCTGCAAAGAAACTGCGTTTCACAGGCCTTTGGAAGAGATGTTCCCGGTAGGCTGTAAGAGCACTGTGCAGAGCGAGTTGTTTCGTAGGTTCCCAAAGAGCTGGAAGCAAGATGCTGTGGGGCCCAACTCGCCCTTTGGAAAGAAGCCTGCACGTTGTGCCTTTCAGCTCTAGGGCAAAGTAGCACACCCAGAGCAGAAGTCCTACTTCAGCCAGATCAGGCCTGCAAAGAAACTGCGTTTCACAGGCCTTTGGAACAGAGGTTCCCGGTAGGCTGTAAGAGCACTGTGCAGAGCGAGTTCTTTCTTCGCTTCCCAAAGAGCTGGAAGCAAGATGCTCTGAGGCCCAACTCGCCCTTTGGAAAGAAGCCTGCACGTTGTGCCTTTCAGCTCTAGGGAAATGTGGCACACCCAGAGCAGAAGTTCTACTTCCTCCAGATCAGGCCTGCAAAGAAACTGCGTTTCACAGGCCTTTGGAAGAGATGTTCCCGGTAGGCTGTAAGAGCACTGTGCAGAGCGAGTTGTTTCTTAGCTGTCGAAAGAGCTGGAAGCTGGACCTGAGGGACTTGTCTACACTTTGGAAACAAGGCAGGACTTTGTGCCTTGCAGCTCTAGCGCCATGTAGGACCTGGCAGAGCAGAAGGTCTACTTCAGCCACATCAGGGCTGGGAAGGAACTGCGTTTCACAGGCCTTTTTAAGACTCGTTCCCTGTTGGCTGTAAAACACCAGTGCAGAGCTAGTTGTTTCTTAGCTGCCCAAAGAGGTGGAAGCCCCACGCTGTGGGGCCTGTCTGCCCTTGAGGAGTCAAGGCAGGACTTTGAGCCTTGCAACTCTAGGCCGATGTAGGACACGGCATAGCAGCAGTTCTACCTCAGTGAGATAAGGCCTGCAAAGAAACTGCATTTCTCAGGCCTTTGCAAGAGATGCTCCCAGTTGGCTGTAAGAGAGGTCTGCAGAGCCAGTTGTTTCTTAGCTTCCCAAAGAGCTGGAAGGAAGATGCTGTGGGGCCCAACTCGCCCTTTGGAAAGAAGCCTGCACGTTGTGCCTTTCAGCTCTAGGGCAAAGTAGCCCACCCAGAGCATAAGTCCTACTTCAGCCAGATCAGGCCTGCAAAGAAACTCCGTTTCACAGGCCTTTGGAAGAGATGTTCCCGGTAGGCTGTAAGAGCACTGTGCAGAGCGAGTTGTTTCTTAGCTTCCCAAAGAGCTGGAAGCAAGATGCTGTGGGGCCCAACTCGCCCTTTGGAAAGAAGCCTGCACGTTGTGCCTTTCAGCTCTAGGGCAAAGTAGCACACCCAGAGCAGAAGTCCTACTTCAGCCAGGTCAGGCCTGCAAAGAAACTGCGTTTCACAGGCCTTTGGAAGAGATGTTCCCGGTAGGCTGTAAGAGCACTGTGCAGAGCGAGTTGTTTCTTAGCTGCCGAAAGAGCTGGAATCTGGACCTGAGGGACTTGTCTACCCTTGTGGAAAGAAGGCAAGACTTTGTGCCTTGCAGCTCCAGCGCCATGTAGGACCCGGCAGAGCAGAAGTTCTACTTCAGCCAGATCAGGGCTGGGAAGTAACTGCGTTTCACAGGCCTTTGCAAGAGATGTTCCCAGTAGGCTGTAAGAGCACTGTGCAGAGCGAGTTCTTTCTTCGCTTCCCAAAGAGCTGGAAGCAAGATGCTGTGGGGCCCAACTCGCCCTTTGGAAAGAAGCCTGCACGTTGTGCCTTTCAGCTCTGGGGCAAAGTAGCACACCCAGAGCAGAAGTCCTACTTCAGCCAGATCAGGCCTGCAAAGAAACTGCGTTTCACAGGCCTTTGGAAGAGATGTTCCCGGTAGGCTGTAAGAGCACTGTGCAGAGCGAGTTGTTTCTTAGCTTCCCAAAGAGCTGGAAGCAAGATGCTGTGGGGCCCACCTCGCCCTTTGGAAAGAAGCCTGCACGTTGTGCCTTTCAGCTCTAGGGCAAAGTAGCACACCCAGAGCAGAAGTCCTACTTCAGCCAGATCAGGCCTGCAAAGAAACTGCGTTTCACAGGCCTTTGGAAGAGAGGTTCCCGGTAGGCTGTAAGAGCACTGTGCAGAGCGAGTTGTTTCTTAGCTTCCCAAAGAGCTGGAAGCAAGATGCTGTGGGGCCCAACTCGCCCTTTGGCAAGAAGCCTGCACGTTGTGCCTTTCAGCTCTAGGGCAAAGTAGCACACCCAGAGCAGAAGTCCTACTTCAGCCAGATCAGGCCTGCCAAGAAACTGCGTTTCACAGGCCTTTGGAACAGAGGTTCCCGGTAGGCTGTAAGAGCACTGTGCAGAGCGAGTTCTTTCTTCGCTTCCCAAAGAGCTGGAAGCAAGATGCTCTGAGGCCCAACTCGCCCTTTGGAAAGAAGCCTGCACGTTGTGCCTTTCAGCTCTAGGGAAATGTGGCACACCCAGAGCAGAAGTTCTACTTCCTCCAGATCAGGCCTGCAAAGAAACTGCGTTTCACAGGCCTTTGGAAGAGATGTTCCCGGTAGGCTGTAAGAGCACTGTGCAGAGCGAGTTGTTTCTTAGCTGTCGAAAGAGCTGGAAGCTGGACCTGAGGGACTTGTCTACACTTTGGAAACAAGGCAGGACTTTGTGCCTTGCAGCTCTAGCGCCATGTAGGACCCGGCAGAGCAGAAGTTCTACTTCAGCCACATCAGGGCTGGGAAGGAACTGCGTTTCACAGGCCTTTGTAAGACTCGTTCCCTGTTGGCTGTAAAACACCAGTGCAGAGCTAGTTGTTTCTTAGCTGCCCAAAGAGGTGGAAGCCCCACGCTGTGGGGCCTGTCTGCCCTTGAGGAGTCAAGGCAGGACTCTGAGCCTTGCAACTCTAGGCCGATGTAGGACACGGCATAGCAGCAGTTCTACCTCAGTGAGATAAGGCCTGCAAAGAAACTGCATTTCTCAGGACTTTGCAAGAGATGCTCCGAGTTGGCTGTAAGAGAGGTCTGCAGAGCCAGTTGTTTCTTAGCTTCCCAAAGAGCTGGAAGCAAGATGCTGTGGGGCCCAACTCGCCCTTTGGAAAGAAGCCTGCGGATTGTGCCTTTCAGCTCCAGGGCAACGTAGCACACCCAGAGCAGAAGTTCTACCTCAGCCAGATCAGGCCTGCAAAGAAACTGCGTTTCACAGGCCTGTGTAAGAGATGTTCCCGGTAGGCCGTAAGAGCACTGTGCAGAGCGAGTTGTTTCTTAGCTGCCGAAAGAGCTGGAAGCTGGACCTGAGGGACTTGTCTACCCTTGTGGAAACAAGGCAGGACTTTGTGCCTTGCAGCTCTAGCGCCATGTAGGACCCGGCAGAGCAGAAGTTCTACTTCAGCCACATCAGGGCTGGGAAGAAACTGCGTTTCACAGGCCTTTGTAAGACTCGTTCCCTGTAGGCTGTAAAACACCAGTGCAGAGCAAGTTGTTTCTTAGCTTCCCAAAGAGCTGGAAGCAAGATGCTGTGGGGACCAACTCGCCCTTAGGAAAGTAGCCTGCATGTTGCGCCTTTCAGCTCTAGGGCAAAGTAGCACACGGAGAGCAGAAGTCCTACTTCAGCCAGATCAGGCCTGCAAAGAAACTGCGTTTCACAGGCCTTTGGAAGAGATGTTCCCCGTAGGCTGTAAGAGCACTGTGCAGAGCGAGTGGTTTCTTAGCTTCCCAAAGAGCTGGAAGCAAGATGCTGTGGGGCCCAACTCGCCCTTTGGAAAGAAGCTGGCACGTTGTGCCTTTCAGCTCTAGGGCAAAGTAGCACACCAGAGCAGAAGTCCTACTTCAGCCAGATCAGGCCTGCAAAGAAACTGCATTTCACAGGCCTTTGGAAGAGATGCTCCCGGTAGGCTGTAAGAGCACTGTGCAGAGCGAGTTGTTTCTTAGCTTCCCAAAGTGCAGGAAGCAAGATGCTGTGGGGCCCAACTCGCCCTTTGCAAAGAAGCCTGCACGTTGTGCCTTTCAGCTCTACGGAAATGTGGCACACCCAGAGCAGAAGTTCTACTTCAGCCAGATCAGGCCTGCAAAGAAACTGCGTTTCACAGACCTTTGTAAGTCATGTTCCCGGTAGGCTGTAAAAGCACTGTGCAGAGCGAGTTGTTTCTTAGCTTCCCAAAGAGCTGGAAGCAAGATGCTCTGGGTCCCAACTCGCCCTTTGGAAAGAAGCCTGCACGTTGTGCCTTTGAGCTCTAGGTCAATGTGGCACACCCAGAGCAGAAGTTCTACTTCAGCCTGATCAGGGCTGGGAAGAAACTGCGTTTCACAGTCCTTTGTAAGACATGTTCCCGGTAGGCTGTAAGAGCCCTATGCAGAGCGAGTTGTTTCTTAGCTGCCGAAAGAGCTGGATGTTGGACCTGAGGGACTTGTCTACCCTTGTGGAATCAAGGCAGGACTTTGCGCCTTGCAGCTCTAGCGCCATGTAGGACCCGGCAGAGCAGAAGTTCTACTTCAGCCACATCAGTGCTGGGAAGAAACTGCGTTTCACAGGCCTTTGTAAGACTCGTTCCCTGTAGGCTGTAAAACACCAGTGCAGAGCAGGTTGTTTCTTAGCTGCCCAAAGAGGTGGAAGCCCCACGCTGTGGGGCCTGTCTGCCCTTGAGGAGTCAAGGCAGGACTTTGAGCCTTGCAACTCTAGGCCGATGTAGGACACGGCATAGCAGCAGTTCTACCTCAGCGAGATAAGGCCTGCAAAGAAACTGCATTTCTCAGGCCTTTGGATGAGATGTTCCCGGTAGGCTGTAAGAGCACTGTGCAGAGCGAGTTGTTTCTTAGCTTCCCAAAGAGCTGGAAGCAAGATGCTGTGGGGCCCAACTCGCCCTTTGGAAAGTAGCCTGCACGTTGCGCCTTTCAGCTCTAGGGCAAAGTAGCACACGGAGAGCAGAAGTCCTACTTCACCCAGATCAGGCCTGCAAAGAAACTGCGTTTCACAGGCCTTTGGAAGAGATGTTCCCTTAGGCTGTAAGAGCACTGTGCAGAGCGAGTGGTTTCTTAGCTGCCGAAAGAGCTGGAATCTGGACCTGAGGGACTTGTCTTCCCTTGTGGAAAGAAGGCAAGACTTTGTGCCTTGCAGCTCCAGCGCCATGTAGGACCCGGCAGAGCAGAAGTTCTACTTCAGCCAGATCAGGGCTGGGAAGAAACTGCGTTTCACAGGCCTTTGCAAGAGATGTTCCCGGTAGGCTGTAAGAGCACTGTGCAGAGCGAGTTCTTTCTTCGCTTCCCAAAGAGCTGGAAGCAAGATGCTCTGAGGCCCAACTCGCCCTTTGGAAAGAAGCCTGCACGTTGTCCCTTTCAGCTCTAGGGAAATGTGGCACACCCAGAGTAGAAGTTCTACTTCAGCCAGATCAGGCCTGCAAAGAAACTGCGTTTCACAGGCCTTTGTAAGAGATGTTCCCGGTAGGCTGTAAGAGCACTGTGCAGAGCGAGTTGTTTCTTAGCTTCCCAAAGAGCTGGAAGCAAGATGCTGTGGGGCCCAACTCGCCCTTTGGAAAGAAGCCTGCACGTTGTGCCTTTCAGCTCTAGGGCAAAGTAGCACACCCAGAGCAGAAGTCCTACTTCAGCCAGATCAGGCCTGCAAAGGAACTGCGTTTCACAGGCCTTTGGAAGAGATGTTCCCGGTAGGCTGTAAGAGCACTGTGCAGAGCGAGTTCTTTCTTCGCTTCCCAAAGAGCTGGAAGCAAGATGCTCTGAGGCCCAACTCGCCCTTTGGAAAGAAGCCAGCGCGTTGTGCCTTTCAGCTCTAGGGAAATGTGGCACACCCAGAGCAGAAGTTCTACTTCAGCCAGATCAGGCCTGCAAAGAAACTGCGTTTCACAGGCCT
The DNA here is from genome assembly GCF_041296265.1 of Equus caballus. Taxonomy (NCBI): domain Eukaryota; kingdom Metazoa; phylum Chordata; class Mammalia; order Perissodactyla; family Equidae; genus Equus; species Equus caballus. The sequence continues at coordinate 1,170,565 of NC_091711.1, read as the reverse complement.
TTGTAAGTCATGTTCCGGGTAGGCTGTAAAAGCACTGTGCAGAGCGAGTTGTTTCTTAGCTTCCTAAAGAGCTGGAAGCAAGATGCTCTGGGTCCCAACTCGCCCTTTGGAAAGAAGCCTGCACGTTGTGCCTTTGAGCTCTAGGTCAATGTGGCACACCCAGAGCAGAAGTTCTACTTCAGCCTGATCAGGGCTGGGAAGAAACTGCGTTTCACAGTCCTTTGTAAGACATGTTCCCGGTAGGCTGTAAGAGCCCTTTGCAGAGCGAGTTGTTTCTTAGCTGCCGAAAGAGCTGGATGTTGGACCTGAGGGACTTGTCTACCCTTGTGGAATCAAGGCAGGACTTTGCGCCTTGCAGCCCTAGCGCCATGTAGGACCCGGCAGAGCAGAAGTTCTACTTCAGCCACATCAGGGCTGGGAAGAAACTGCGTTTCACAGGCCTTTGTAAGACTCGTTCCCTGTAGGCTGTAAAACACCAGTGCAGAGCAAGTTGTGTCTTAGCTGCCCAAAGATGTGGAAGCCCCACGCTGTGGGGCCTGTCTGCCCTTGAGTAGTCAAGGCAGGACTTTGAGCCTTGCAACTCTAGGCCGATGTAGGACACGGCATAGCAGCAGTTCTACCTCAGCGAGATAAGGCCTGCAAAGAAACTGCATTTCTCAGGGCTTTGCAAGAGATGCTCCCGGTTGGCTGTAAGAGAGGTCTCCAGAGCGGGTTGTTTCTTAGCTTCCCAAAGAGCTGGAAGCAAGAGGCTCTGGGGCCCAACACGCCCTTTGGAAAGAAGCCTGCACGTTGTGCCTTTCAGCTCTAGGGAAATGTGGCACACCCAGAGCAAAAGTTCTACTTCAGCCAGTTCAGGCCTGCAAAGAAACTGCGTTACACAGGCCTTTTGTAAGTCATGTTCCGGGTAGGCTGTAAAAGCACTGTGCAGAGCGAGTTGTTTCTTAGCTTCCCAAAGAGCTGGAAGCAAGATGCTCTGGGTCCCAACTCGCCCTTTGGAAAGAAGCCTGCACCTTGTGCCTTTCAGCTCTAGGGCCATGTGGCACACCCAGAGCAGAAGTTCTACTTCAGCCAGATCAGGCCTGCAAAGAAACTGCGTTTCACAGGCCTTTGGAAGAGATGTTCCCGGTAGGCTGTAAGAGCACTGTGCAGAGCGAGTTGTTTCTTAGCTGTCGAAAGAGCTGGAAGCTGGACCTGAGGGACTTGTCTACACTTTGGAAACAAGGCAGGACTTTGTGCCTTGCAGCTCTAGCGCCATGTATGACCCGGCAGAGCAGAAGTTCTACTTCAGCCACATCAGGGCTGGGAAGGAACTGCGTTTCACAGGCCTTTGTAAGACTCGTTCCCTGTTGGCTGTAAAACACCAGTGCAGAGCTAGTTGTTTCTTAGCTGCCCAAAGAGGTGGAAGCCCCACGCTGTGGGGCCTGTCTGCCCTTGAGGAGTCAAGGCAGGACTCTGAGCCTTGCAACTCTAGGCCGATGTAGGACACGGCATAGCAGCAGTTCTACCTCAGTGAGATAAGGCCTGCAAAGAAACTGCATTTCTCAGGCCTTTGCAAGAGATGCTCCCAGTTGGCTGTAAGAGAGGTCTGCAGAGCCAGTTGTTTCTTAGCTTCCCAAAGAGCTGGAAGGAAGATGCTGTGGGGCCCAACTCGCCCTTTGGAAAGAAGCCTGCGGATTGTGCCTTTCAGCTCCAGGGCAACATAGCACACCCAGAGCAGAAGTTCTACCTCAGCCAGATCAGGCCTGCAAAGAAACTGCGTTTCACAGGCCTGTGTAAGAGATGTTCCCGGTAGGCTGTAAGAGCACTGTGCAGAGCGAGTTGTTTCTTAGCTGCCGAAAGAGCTGGAAGCTGGACCTGAGGGACTTGTCTACCCTTGTGGAAACAAGGCAGGACTTTGTTCCTTGCAGCTCTAGCGCCATGTAGGACCCGGCAGAGCAGAAGTTCTACTTCAGCCACATCAGGGCTGGGAAGAAACTGTGTTTCACAGGCCTTTGTAAGACTCGTTCCCTGTAGGCTGTAAAACACCAGTGCAGAGCAAGTTGTTTCTTAGCTTCCCAAAGAGCTGGAAGCAAGATGCTGTGGGGACCAACTCGCCCTTAGGAAAGTAGCCTGCATGTTGCGCCTTTCAGCTCTAGGGCAAAGTAGCACATGGAGAGCAGAAGTCCTACTTCAGCCAGATCAGGCCTGCAAAGAAACTGCGTTTCACAGGCCTTTGGAAGAGATGTTCCCCGTAGGCTGTAAGAGCACTGTGCAGAGCGAGTGGTTTCTTAGCTTCCCAAAGAGCTGGAAGCAAGATGCTGTGGGGACCAACTCACCCTTTGGAAAGAAGCTGGCACGTTGTGCCTTTCAGCTCTAGGGCAAAGTAGCACACCAGAGCAGAAGTCCTACTTCAGCCAGATCAGGCCTGCAAAGAAACTGCATTTCACAGGCCTTTGGAAGAGATGCTCCCGGTAGGCTGTAAGAGCACTGTGCAGAGCGAGTTGTTTCTTAGCTTCCCAAAGTGCTGGAAGCAAGATGCTGTGGGGCCCAACTCGCCCTTTGCAAAGAAGCCTGCACGTTGTGCCTTTCAGCTCTAGGGAAATGTGGCACACCCAGAGCAGAAGTTCTACTTCAGCCTGATCAGGGCTGGGAAGAAACTGCGTTTCACAGTCCTTTGTAAGACATGTTCCCGGTAGGCTGTAAGAGCCCTTTGCAGAGCGAGTTGTTTCTTAGCTGCCGAAAGAGCTGGATGTTGGACCTGAGGGACTTGTCTACCCTTGTGGAATCAAGGCAGGACTTTGCGCCTTGCAGCTCTAGCGCCATGTAGGACCCGGCAGAGCAGAAGTTCTACTTCAGCCACATCAGGGCTGGGAAGAAACTATGTTTCACAGGCCTTTGTAAGACTCGTTCCCTGTAGGCTGTAAAACACCAGTGCAGAGCAAGTTGTTTCATAGCGGCCTAAAGAGGTGGAAGCCCCACGCTGTGGGGCCTGTCTGCCCATGATGAGTCAAGGCAGGACTTTGAGCCTTGCAACTCTAGGCCGAAGTAGGATATGGCATAGCAGCAGTTCTACCTCAGCGAGATAAGGCCTGTAAAGAAACTGCATTTCTCAGGCCTTTGCAAGAGATGCTCCCAGTTGGCTGTAAGAGAGGTCTGCAGAGCCAGTTGTTTCTTAGCTTCACAAAGAGCTGTAAGCAAGATGCTGTGGGGCCCAACTCGCCCTTTGGAAAGTATCCTGCACGTTGCGCCTTTCAGCTCTAGGGCAAAGTAGCACACCCAGAGCAGAAGTCCTACTTCAGCCAGATCAGGCCTGCAAAGAAACTGCATGTCACAGGCCTTTGGAAGAGATGCTCGCAGTAGGCTGTAAGAGCACTGTGCAGAGCGAGTTGTTTCTTAGCTTCCCAAAGAGCTGGAAGCAAGATGCTGTGGGGCCCAACTCGCCCTTTGGAAAGAAGCCTGCACGTTGTGCCTTTCAGCTCTAGGGCAAAGTAGCACACCCAGAGCAGAAGTCCTACTTCAGCCAGGTCAGGCCTGCAAAGAAACTGCGTTTCACAGGCCTTTGGAAGAGATGTTCCCGGTAGGCTGTAAGAGCACTGTGCAGAGCGATTTGTTTCTTAGCTGCCGAAAGAGCTGGAATCTGGACCTGAGGGACTTTTGTCTACCCTTGTGGAAAGAAGGCAAGACTTTGTGCCTTGCAGCTCCAGCGCCATGTAGGACCCGGCAGAGCAGAAGTTCTACTTCAGCCAGATCAGGGCTGGGAAGTAACTGCGTTTCACAGGCCTTTGCAAGAGATGTTCCCGGTAGGCTGTAAGAGCACTGTGCAGAGCGAGTTCTTTCTTCGCTTCCCAAAGAGCTGGAAGCAAGATGCTGTGGGGCCCAACTCGCCCTTTGGAAAGAAGCCTGCACGTTGTGCATTTCAGCTCTGGGGCAAAGTAGTACACCCAGAGCAGAAGTCCTACTTCAGCCAGGTCAGGCCTGCAAAGAATCTGCGTTTCACAGGCCTTTGGAAGAGATGTTCCCGGTAGGCTGTAAGAGCACTGTGCAGAGCGAGTTGTTTGTTAGGTTCACAAAGAGCTGGAAGCAAGATGCTGTGGGGCCCACCTCGCCCTTTGGAAAGAAGCCTGCACGTTGTGCCTTTCAGCTCTAGGGCAAAGTAGCACACCTAGAGCAGAAGTCCTACTTCAGCCAGATCAGGCCTGCAAAGAAACTGCGTTTCACAGGCCTTTGGAAGAGAGGTTCCCGGTAGGCTGTAAGAGCACTGTGCAGAGCGAGTTGTTTCTTAGCTTCCCAAAGAGCTGGAAGCAAGATGCTGTGGGGCCCAACTCGCCCTTTGGCAAGAAGCCTGCACGTTGTGCCTTTCAGCTCTAGGGCAAAGTAGCACACGGAGAGCAGAAGTCCTACTTCAGCCAGATCAGGCCTGCAAAGAAACTGCGTTTCACAGGCCTTTGGAAGAGATGTTCCCCGTAGGCTGTAAGAGCACTGTGCAGAGCGAGTTGTTTCTTAGGTTCACAAAGAGCTGGAAGCAAGATGCTGTGGGGCCCACCTCGCCCTTTGGAAAGAAGCCTGCACGTTGTGCCTTTCAGCTCTAGGGCAAAGTAGCACACCCAGAGCAGAAGTCCTACTTCAGCCAGATCAGGCCTGCAAAGAAACTGCGTTTCACAGGCCTTTGGAAGAGAGGTTCCCGGTAGGCTGTAAGAGCACTGTGCAGAGCGAGTTGTTTCTTAGCTTCCCAAAGAGCTGGAAGCAAGATGCTGTGGGGCCCAACTCGCCCTTTGGCAAGAAGCCTGCACGTTGTGCCTTTCAGCTCTAGGGCAAAGTAGCACACCCAGAGCAGAAGTCCTACTTCAGCCAGATCAGGCCTGCAAAGGAACTGCGTTTCACAGGCCTTTGTAAGAGATGTTCCCGGTAGGCTGTAAGAGCACTGTGCAGAGCGAGTTGTTTCTTAGCTGCCGAAAGAGCTGGAATCTGGACCTGTGGGACTTGTCTACCCTTGTGGAAACAAGGCCAGACTTTGTGCCTTGCAGCTCCAGCGCCATGTAGGACCTGGCAGAGCAGAAGTTCTACTTCAGCCAGATCAGGGCTGGGAAGAAACTGGGTTTCACAGGCCTTTGCAAGAGATGTTCCCGGTAGGCTGTAAGAGCACTGTGCAGAGCGAGTTCTTTCTTCGCTTCCCAAAGAGCTGGAAGCAAGCTGCTCTGAGGCCCAACTCGCCCTTTGGAAAGAAGCCTGCACGTTGTGCCTTTCAGCTCTAGGGGAATGTGGCACACCCAGAGCAGAAGTTCTACTTCAGCCAGATCAGGCCTGCAAAGAAACTGCGTTTCACAGGCCTTTGAAAGTCATGTTCCGGGTAGGCTGTAAAAGCACTGTGCAGAGCGAGTTGTTTCTTAGCTTCCCAAAGAGCTGGAAGCAAGATGCTCTGGGTCCCAACTCGCCCTTTGGAAAGAAGCCTGCACGTGGTGCCTTTGAGCTCTAGGTCAATGTGGCACACCCAGAGCAGAAGTTCTACTTCAGCCTGATCAGGGCTGGGAAGAAACTGCGTTTCACAGTCCTTTGTAAGACATGTTCCCGGTAGGCTGTAAGAGCCCTATGCAGAGCGAGTTGTTTCTTAGCTGCCGAAAGAGCTGGATGTTGGACCTGAGGGACTTGTCTACCCTTGTGGAATCAAGGCAGGACTTTGCGCCTTGCAGCTCTAGCGCCATGTAGGACCCGGCAGAGCAGAAGTTCTACTTCAGCCACATCAGGGCTGGGAAGAAACTGCGTTTCACAGGCCTTTGTAAGACTCGTTCCCTGTAGGCTGTAAAACACCAGTGCAGAGCAAGTTGTTTCATAGAGGCCTAAAGAGGTGGAAGCCCCAAGCTGTGGGGCCTGTCTGCCCTTGAGTAGTCAAGGCAGGACTTTGAGCCTTGCAACTCTAGGCCGATGTAGGACACGGCATAGCAGCAGTTCTACCTCAGCGAGATAAGGCCTGCAAAGAAACTGCATTTCTCAGGCCTTTGCAAGAGATGCTCCCAGTTGGCTGTAAGAGAGGTCTGCAGAGCCAGTTGTTTCTTAGCTTCACAAAGAGCTGTAAGCAAGATGCTGTGGGGCCCAACTCGCCCTTTGGAAAGTATCCTGCACGTTGCGCCTTTCAGCTCTAGGGCAAAGTAGCACACCCAGAGCAGAAGTCCTACTTCAGCCAGATCAGGCCTGCAAAGAAACTGCATGTCACAGGCCTTTGGAAGAGATGCTCGCAGTAGGCTGTAAGAGCACTGTGCAGAGCGAGTTGTTTCTTAGCTTCCCAAAGAGCTGGAAGCAAGATGCTATGGGGCCCAACTCGCCCTTTGGAAAGAAGCCTGCACGTTGTGCCTTTCAGCTCTAGGGCAAAGTAGCACACCCAGAGCAGAAGTCCTACTTCAGCCAGATCAGGCCTGCAAGGAAACTGCGTTTCACAGGCCTTTGGAAGAGATGTTCCCGGTAGGCTGTAAGAGCACTGTGCAGAGCGAGTTGTTTCTTAGCTTCCCAAAGAGCTGGAAGCAAGATGCTTTGGGGCCCAACTCGCCCTTTGGAAAGAAGCCTGCACGTTGTGCCTTTCAGCTCTAGGGCAAAGTGGCACACCCAGAGCAGAAGTCCTACTTCAGCCAGATCAGGCCTGCAAAGAAACTGCGTTTCACAGGCCTTTGGAACAGAGGTTGCCGGTAGGCTGTAAGAGCACTGTGCAGAGCGAGTTGTTTCTTAGCTTCCCAAAGAGCTGGAAGCAAGATGCTGTGGGGCCCAACTCGCCCTTTGGAAAGAAGCCTGCACGTTGTGCCTTTCAGCTCTAGGGCAAAGTAGCACACCCAGAGCAGAAGTCCTACTTCAGCCAGATCAGGCCTGCAAAGGAACTGCGTTTCACAGGCCTTTGGAAGAGATGTTCCCGGTAGGCTGTAAGAGCACTGTGCAGAGCAAGTTGTTTCTTAGCTGCCGAAAGAGCTGGAATCTGGACCTGAGGGACTTGTCTACCCTTGTGGAAAGAAGGCAAGTCTTTGTGCCTTGTAGCTCCAGCGCCATGTAGGACCCGGCAGAGCAGAAGTTCTACTTCTGCCAGATCAGGGCTGGGAAGAAACTGCGTTTCACAGGCCTTTGCAAGAGATGTTCCCGGTAGGCTGTAAGAGCACTGTGCAGAGCGAGTTCTTTCTTCGCTTCCCAAAGAGCTGGAAGCAAGATGCTGTGGGGCCCAACTCGCCCTTTGGAAAGAAGCCTGCACGTTGTGCCTTTCAGCTCTGGGGCAAAGTAGCACACCCAGAGCAGAAGTCCTACTTCAGCCAGGTCAGGCCTGCAAAGAAACAGCGTTTCACAGGCCTTTGGAAGAGATGTTCCCGGTAGGCTGTAAGAGCACTGTGCAGAGCGAGTTGTTTCTTAGGTTCACAAAGAGCTGGAAGCAAGATGCTGTGGGGCCCAACTCGCCCTTTGGAAAGAAGCCTGCACGTTGTGCCTTTCAGCTCTAGGGCAAAGTAGCACACCCAGAGCAGAAGTCCTACTTCAGCCGGATCAGGCCTGCAAAGAAACTGCGTTTCACAGGCCTTTGGAAGAGAGGTTCCCGGTAGGCTGTAAGAGCACTGTGCAGAGCGAGTTGTTTCTTAGCTTCCCAAAGAGCTGGAAGCAAGATGCTGTGGGGCCCAACTCGCCCTTTGGCAAGAAGCCTGCACGTTGTGCCTTTCAGCTCTAGGGCAAAGTAGCACACCCAGAGCAGAAGTCCTACTTCAGCCAGATCAGGCCTGCAAAGGAACTGCGTTTCACAGGCCTTTGGAAGAGATGTTCCCGGTAGGCTGTAAGAGCACTGTGCAGAGCGAGTTGTTTCTTAGCTGCCGAAAGAGCTGGAATCTGGACCTGAGGGACTTGTCTACCCTTGTGGAAACAAGGCAAGACTTTGTGCCTTGCAGCTCCAGCGCCATGTAGGACCCGGCAGAGCAGAAGTTCTACTTCAGCCAGATCAGGGCTGGGAAGAAACTGCGTTTCACAGGCCTTTGCAAGAGATGTTCCCGGTAGGCTGTAAGAGCACTGTGCAGAGCGAGTTCTTTCTTCGCTTCCCAAAGAGCTGGAAGCAAGATGCTCTGAGGCCCAACTCGCCCTTTGGAAAGAAGCCTGCACGTTGTGCCTTTCAGCTCTAGCGAAATGTGGCACACCCAGAGCAGAAGTTCTACTTCAGCCAGATCAGGCCTGCAAAGAAACTGCGTTTCACAGGCCTTTGTAAGTCATGTTCCCGGTAGGCTGTAAAAGCACTGTGCAGAGCGAGTTGTTTCTTAGCTTCCCAAAGAGCTGGAAGCAAGATGCTCTGGGTCCCAACTCGCCCTTTGGAAAGAAGCCTGCACGTTGTGCCTTTGAGCTCTAGGGCCATGTGGCACACCCAGAGCAGAAGTTCTACTTCAGCCAGATCAGGGCTGCAAAGAAACTGCGTTTCACAGGCCTTTGGAAGAGATGTTCCCGGTAGGCTGTAAGAGCACTGTGCAGAGCGAGTTGTTTCTTAGCTGTCGAAAGAGCTGGTAGCTGGACCTGAGGGACTTGTCTACCCTTGTGGAAACAAGGCAGGAGTTTGTGCCTTGCAGCTCTAGCGCCAAGTAGGACCCGGCAGAGCAGAAGTTCTACTTCAGCCACATCAGGGCTGGGAAGGAACTGCGTTTCACAGGCCTTTGTAAGACTCGTTCCCTGTAGGCTGTAAAACACCAGTGCAGAGCAAGTTGTTTCTTAGCTGCCCAAAGAGGTGGAAGCCCCACGCTGTGGGGCCTGTCTGCCCTTGAGGAGTCAAGGCAGGACTTTGAGCCTTGCAACTCTAGGCCGATGTAGGACACGGCATAGCAGCAGTTCTACCTCAGCGAGATAAGGCCTGCAAAGAAACTGCATTTCTCAGGCCTTTGGAAGAGATGTTCCCGGTAGGCTGTAAGAGCACTGTGCAGAGCGAGTTGTTTCTTAGCTTCCCAAAGAACTGGAAGCAAGATGCTGTGGGGCCCAACTCGCCCTTTGGAAAGTAGCCTGCACGTTGCGCCTTTCAGCTCTAGGGCAAAGTAGCACACGGAGAGCAGAAGTCCTACTTCACCCAGATCAGGCCTGCAAAGAAACTGCGTTTCACAGGCCTTTGGAAGAGATGTTCCCCGTAGGCTGTAAGAGCACTGTGCAGAGCGAGTGGTTTCTTAGCTTGCCAAAGAGCTGGAAGCAAGATGCTGTGGGGCCCAACTCACCCTTTGGAAAGAAGCCTGCACGTTGTGCCTTTCAGCTCTAGGGCAAAGTAGCACACCCAGAGCAGAAGTTCTACTTCAGCCAGATCAGGCCTGCAAAGAAACTGCGTTTCACAAGCCTTTGGAAGAGATGTTCCCGGTAGGCTGTAAGAGCACTGTGCAGAGCGAGTTCTTTCTTCGCTTCCCAAAGAGCTGGAAGCAAGATGCTCTGAGGCCCAACTCGCCCTTTGGAAAGAAGCCTGCACGTTTTGCCTTTCAGCTATAGGGAAATGTGGCACACCCAGAGCAGAAGTTCTACTTCAGCCAGATCAGGCCTGCAAAGAAACTGCGTTTCACAGGCCTTTGTAAGTCATGTTCCCGGTAGGCTGTAAAAGCACTGTGCAGAGCGAGTTGTTTCTTAGCTTCCCAAAGAGCTGGAAGCAAGATGCTCTGGGTCCCAACTCGCCCTTTGGAAAGAAGCCTGCACGTTGTGCCTTTCAGCTCTAGGTCAATGTGGCACACCCAGAGCAGAAGTTCTACTTCAGCCTGATCAGGGCTGGGAAGAAACTGCGTTTCACAGTCCTTTGTAAGACATGTTCCCGGTAGGCTGTAAAACACCAGTGCAGTGCTAGTTGTTTCTTAGCTGCCCAAAGAGGTGGAAGCCCCACGCTGTGGGGCCTGTCTGCCCTTGAGGAGTCAAGGCAGGACTTTGAGCCTTGCAACTCTAGGCCGATGTAGGACACGGCATAGCAGCAGTTCTACCTCAGTGAGATAAGGCCTGCAAAGAAACTGCATTTCTCAGGCCTTTGCAAGAGATGCTCCCAGTTGGCTGTAAGAGAGGTCTGCAGAGCCAGTTGTTTCTTAGCTTCCCAAAGAGCTGGAAGCAAGATGCTGTGGGGACCAACACGCCCTTTGGAAAGTAGCCTGCATGTTGCGCCTTTCAGCTCTAGGGCAAAGTAGCACACGGAGAGCAGAAGTCCTACTTCAGCCAGATCAGGCCTGCAAAGAAACTGCGTTTCACAGGCCTTTGGAAGAGAGGTTCCCCGTAGGCTGAAAGAGCACTGTGCAGAGCGAGTGGTTTCTTAGCTTCCCAAAGAGCTGGAAGCAAGATGCTGTGGGGCCCAACTCACCCTTTGGAAAGAAGCCTGCACGTTGTGCCTTTCAGCTCTAGGCTGTAAGAGCACTGTGCAGAGCGAGTTGTTTCGTAGGTTCCCAAAGAGCTGGAAGCAAGATGCTGTGGGGCCCAACTCGCCCTTTGGAAAGAAGCCTGCACGTTGTGCCTTTCAGCTCTAGGGCAAAGTGGCACACCCAGAGCAGAAGTCCTACTTCAGCCAGATCAGGCCTGCAAAGAAACTGCGTTTCACAGGCCTTTGGAAGAGATGTTCCCGGTAGGCTGTAAGAGCACTGTGCAGAGCGAGTTGTTTCTTAGCTGCCGAAAGAGCTGGAATCTGGACCTGAGGGACTTGTCTACCCTTGTGGAAAGAAGGCAAGACTTTGTGCCTTGCAGCTCCAGCGCCATGTAGGACCCGGCAGAGCAGAAGTTCTACTTCTGCCAGATCAGGGCTGGGAAGAAACTGCGTTTCACAGGCCTTTGCAAGAGATGTTCCCGGTAGGCTGTAAGAGCACTGTGCAGAGCGAGTTCTTTCTTCGCTTCCCAAAGAGCTGGAAGCAAGATGCTGTGGGGCCCAACTCGCCCTTTGGAAAGAAGCCTGCACGTTGTGCCTTTCAGCTCTGGGGCAAAGTAGCACACCCAGAGCAGAAGTCCTACTTCAGCCAGGTCAGGCCTGCAAAGAAACTGCGTTTCACAGGCCTTTGGAAGAGATGTTCCCGGTAGGCTGTAAGAGCACTGTGCAGAGCGAGTTGTTTCTTAGGTTCACAAAGAGCTGGAAGCAAGATGCTGTGCGGCCCAACTCGCCCTTTGGAAAGAAGCCTGCACGTTGTGCCTTTCAGCTCTAGGGCAAAGTAGCACACCCAGAGCAGAAGTCCTACTTCAGCCAGATCAGGCCTGCAAAGAAACTGCGTTACACAGGCCTTTGGAAGAGAGGTTCGCGGTAGGCTGTAAGAGCACTGTGCAGAGCGAGTTGTTTCTTAGCTTCCCAAAGAGCTGGAAGCAAGATGCTGTGGTTCCCAACTCGCCCTTTGGAAAGAAGCCTGCACGTTGTGCCTTTCAGCTCTAGGGCAAAGTAGCACACCCAGAGCAGAAGTCCTACTTCAGCCAGATCAGGCCTGCAAAGAAACTGCGTTTCACAGGCCTTTGGAAGAGATGTTCCCGGTAGGCTGTAAGAGCACTGTGCAGAGCGAGTTGTTTCTTAGCTGCCGAAAGAGCTGGAATCTGGACCTGAGGGACTTGTCTACCCTTGTGGAAACAAGGCAAGACTTTGTGCCTTGCAGCTCCAGCTCCATGTAGGACCCGGCAGAGCAGAAGTTCTACTTCAGCCAGATCCGGGCTGGGAAGAAACTGCGTTTCACAGGCCTTTGTAAGACTCGTTCCCTGTTGGCTGTAAAACACCAGTGCAGAGCTAGTTGTTTCTTAGCTGCCCAAAGAGGTGGAAGCCCCACGCTGTGGGGCCTGTCTGCCCTTGAGGAGTCAAGGCAGGACTCTGAGCCTTGCAACTCTAGGCCGATGTAGGACACGGCATAGCAGCAGTTCTACCTCAGTGAGATAAGGCCTGCAAAGAAACTGCATTTCTCAGGCCTTTGCAAGAGATGCTCCCAGTTGGCTGTAAGAGAGGTCTGCAGAGCCAGTTGTTTCTTAGCTTCCCAAAGAGCTGGAAGGAAGATGCTGTGGGGCCCAACTCGCCCTTTGGAAAGAAGCCTGCGGATTGTGCCTTTCAGCTCCAGGGCAACATAGCACACCCAGAGCAGAAGTTCTACCTCAGCCAGATCAGGCCTGCAAAGAAACTGCGTTTCACAGGCCTGTGTAAGAGATGTTCCCGGTAGGCTGTAAGAGCACTGTGCAGAGCGAGTTGTTTCTTAGCTGCCGAAAGAGCTGGAAGCTGGACCTGAGGGACTTGTCTACCCTTGTGGAAACAAGGCAGGACTTTGTTCCTTGCAGCTCTAGCGCCATGTAGGACCCGGCAGAGCAGAAGTTCTACTTCAGCCACATCAGGGCTGGGAAGAAACTGTGTTTCACAGGCCTTTGTAAGACTCGTTCCCTGTAGGCTGTAAAACACCAGTGCAGAGCAAGTTGTTTCTTAGCTTCCCAAAGAGCTGGAAGCAAGATGCTGTGGGGACCAACTCGCCCTTAGGAAAGTAGCCTGCATGTTGCGCCTTTCAGCTCTAGGGCAAAGTAGCACACGGAGAGCAGAAGTCCTACTTCAGCCAGATCAGGCCTGCAAAGAAACTGCGTTTCACAGGCCTTTGGAAGAGATGTTCCCCGTAGGCTGTAAGAGCACTGTGCAGAGCGAGTGGTTTCTTAGCTTCCCAAAGAGCTGGAAGCAAGATGCTGTGGGGCCCAACTCACCCTTTGGAAAGAAGCTGGCACGTTGTGCCTTTCAGCTCTAGGGCAAAGTAGCACACCAGAGCAGAAGTCCTACTTCAGCCAGATCAGGCCTGCAAAGAAACTGCATTTCACAGGCCTTTGGAAGAGATGCTCCCGGTAGGCTGTAAGAGCACTGTGCAGAGCGAGTTGTTTCTTAGCTTCCCAAAGTGCTGGAAGCAAGATGCTGTGGGGCCCAACTCGCCCTTTGCAAAGAAGCCTGCACGTTGTGCCTTTCAGCTCTAGGGAAATGTGGCACACCCAGAGCAGAAGTTCTACTTCAGCCTGATCAGGGCTGGGAAGAAACTGCGTTTCACAGTCCTTTGTAAGACATGTTCCCGCTAGGCTGTAAGAGCCCTTTGCAGAGCGAGTTGTTTCTTAGCTGCCGAAAGAGCTGGATGTTGGACCTGAGGGACTTGTCTACCCTTGTGGAATCAAGGCAGGACTTTGCGCCTTGCAGCTCTAGCGCCATGTAGGACCCGGCAGAGCAGAAGTTCTACTTCAGCCACATCAGGGCTGGGAAGAAACTGCGTTTCACAGGCCTTTGTAAGACTCGTTCCCTGTAGGCTGTAAAACACCAGTGCAGAGCAAGTTGTTTCATAGCGGCCTAAAGAGGTGGAAGCCCCACGCTGTGGGGCCTGTCTGCCCATGATGAGTCAAGGCAGGACTTTGAGCCTTGCAACTCTAGGCCGAAGTAGGATATGGCATAGCAGCAGTTCTACCTCAGCGAGATAAGGCCTGCAAAGAAACTGCATTTCTCAGGCCTTTGCAAGAGATGCTCCCAGTTGGCTGTAAGAGAGGTCTGCAGAGCCAGTTGTTTCTTAGCTTCACAAAGAGCTGTAAGCAAGATGCTGTGGGGCCCAACTCGCCCTTTGGAAAGTATCCTGCACGTTGCGCCTTTCAGCTCTAGGGCAAAGTAGCACACCCAGAGCAGAAGTCCTACTTCAGCCAGATCAGGCCTGCAAAGAAACTGCATGTCACAGGCCTTTGGAAGAGATGCTCGCAGTAGGCTGTAAGAGCACTGTGCAGAGCGAGTTGTTTCATAGCTTCCCAAAGAGCTGGAAGCAAGATGCTGTGGGGCCCAACTCGCCCTTTGGAAAGAAGCCTGCACGTTGTGCCTTTCAGCTCTAGGGCAAAGTAGCACACCCAGAGCAGAAGTCCTACTTCAGCCAGGTCAGGCCTGCAAAGAAACTGCGTTTCACAGGCCTTTGGAAGAGATGTTCCCGGTAGGCTGTAAGAGCACTGTGCAGAGCGATTTGTTTCTTAGCTGCCGAAAGAGCTGGAATCTGGACCTGAGGGACTTGTCTACCCTTGTGGAAAGAAGGCAAGACTTTGTGCCTTGCAGCTCCAGCGCCATGTAGGACCCGGCAGAGCAGAAGTTCTACTTCAGCCAGATCAGGGCTGGGAAGTAACTGCGTTTCACAGGCCTTTGCAAGAGATGTTCCCGGTAGGCTGTAAGAGCACTGTGCAGAGCGAGTTCTTTCTTCGCTTCCCAAAGAGCTGGAAGCAAGATGCTGTGGGGCCCAACTCGCCCTTTGGAAAGAAGCCTGCACGTTGTGCATTTCAGCTCTGGGGCAAAGTAGTACACCCAGAGCAGAAGTCCTACTTCAGCCAGGTCAGGCCTGCAAAGAATCTGCGTTTCACAGGCCTTTGGAAGAGATGTTCCCGGTAGGCTGTAAGAGCACTGTGCAGAGCGAGTTGTTTGTTAGGTTCACAAAGAGCTGGAAGCAAGATGCTGTGGGGCCCACCTCGCCCTTTGGAAAGAAGCCTGCACGTTGTGCCTTTCAGCTCTAGGGCAAAGTAGCACACCTAGAGCAGAAGTCCTACTTCAGCCAGATCAGGCCTGCAAAGAAACTGCGTTTCACAGGCCTTTGGAAGAGAGGTTCCCGGTAGGCTGTAAGAGCACTGTGCAGAGCGAGTTGTTTCTTAGCTTCCCAAAGAGCTGGAAGCAAGATGCTGTGGGGCCCAACTCGCCCTTTGGCAAGAAGCCTGCACGTTGTGCCTTTCAGCTCTAGGGCAAAGTAGCACACGGAGAGCAGAAGTCCTACTTCAGCCAGATCAGGCCTGCAAAGAAACTGCGTTTCACAGGCCTTTGGAAGAGATGTTCCCCGTAGGCTGTAAGAGCACTGTGCAGAGCGAGTTGTTTCTTAGGTTCACAAAGAGCTGGAAGCAAGATGCTGTGGGGCCCACCTCGCCCTTTGGAAAGAAGCCTGCACGTTGTGCCTTTCAGCTCTAGGGCAAAGTAGCACACCCAGAGCAGAAGTCCTACTTCAGCCAGATCAGGCCTGCAAAGAAACTGCGTTTCACAGGCCTTTGGAAGAGAGGTTCCCGGTAGGCTGTAAGAGCACTGTGCAGAGCGAGTTGTTTCTTAGCTTCCCAAAGAGCTGGAAGCAAGATGCTGTGGGGCCCAACTCGCCCTTTGGCAAGAAGCCTGCACGTTGTGCCTTTCAGCTCTAGGGCAAAGTAGCACACCCAGAGCAGAAGTCCTACTTCAGCCAGATCAGGCCTGCAAAGGAACTGCGTTTCACAGGCCTTTGTAAGAGATGTTCCCGGTAGGCTGTAAGAGCACTGTGCAGAGCGAGTTGTTTCTTAGCTGCCGAAAGAGCTGGAATCTGGACCTGAGGGACTTGTCTACCCTTGTGGAAACAAGGCAAGACTTTGTGCCTTGCAGCTCCAGCGCCATGTAGGACCCGGCAGAGCAGAAGTTCTACTTCAGCCAGATCAGGGCTGGGAAGAAACTGCGTTTCACAGGCCTTTGCAAGAGATGTTCCCGGTAGGCTGTAAGAGCACTGTGCAGAGCGAGTTCTTTCTTCGCTTCCCAAAGAGCTGGAAGCAAGATGCTCTGAGGCCCAACTCGCCCTTTGGAAAGAAGCCTGCACGTTGTGCCTTTCAGCTCTAGCGAAATGTGGCACACCCAGAGCAGAAGTTCTACTTCAGCCAGATCAGGCCTGCAAAGAAACTGCGTTTCACAGGCCTTTGTAAGTCATGTTCCCGGTAGGCTGTAAAAGCACTGTGCAGAGCGAGTTGTTTCTTAGCTTCCCAAAGAGCTGGAAGCAAGATGCTCTGGGTCCCAACTCGCCCTTTGGAAAGAAGCCTGCACGTTGTGCCTTTGAGCTCTAGGGCCATGTGGCACACCCAGAGCAGAAGTTCTACTTCAGCCAGATCAGGGCTGCAAAGAAACTGCGTTTCACAGGCCTTTGGAAGAGATGTTCCCGGTAGGCTGTAAGAGCACTGTGCAGAGCGAGTTGTTTCTTAGCTGTCGAAAGAGCTGGTAGCTGGACCTGAGGGACTTGTCTACCCTTGTGGAAACAAGGCAGGAGTTTGTGCCTTGCAGCTCTAGCGCCAAGTAGGACCCGGCAGAGCAGAAGTTCTACTTCAGCCACATCAGGGCTGGGAAGGAACTGCGTTTCACAGGCCTTTGTAAGACTCGTTCCCTGTAGGCTGTAAAACACCAGTGCAGAGCAAGTTGTTTCTTAGCTGCCCAAAGAGGTGGAAGCCCCACGCTGTGGGGCCTGTCTGCCCTTGAGGAGTCAAGGCAGGACTTTGAGCCTTGCAACTCTAGGCCGATGTAGGACACGGCATAGCAGCAGTTCTACCTCAGCGAGATAAGGCCTGCAAAGAAACTGCATTTCTCAGGCCTTTGGAAGAGATGTTCCCGGTAGGCTGTAAGAGCACTGTGCAGAGCGAGTTGTTTCTTAGCTTCCCAAAGAACTGGAAGCAAGATGCTGTGGGGCCCAACTCGCCCTTTGGAAAGTAGCCTGCACGTTGCGCCTTTCAGCTCTAGGGCAAAGTAGCACACGGAGAGCAGAAGTCCTACTTCACCCAGATCAGGCCTGCAAAGAAACTGCGTTTCACAGGCCTTTGGAAGAGATGTTCCCCGTAGGCTGTAAGAGCACTGTGCAGAGCGAGTGGTTTCTTAGCTTGCCAAAGAGCTGGAAGCAAGATGCTGTGGGGCCCAACTCACCCTTTGGAAAGAAGCCTGCACGTTGTGCCTTTCAGCTCTAGGGCAAAGTAGCACACCCAGAGCAGAAGTTCTACTTCAGCCAGATCAGGCCTGCAAAGAAACTGCGTTTCACAAGCCTTTGGAAGAGATGTTCCCGGTAGGCTGTAAGAGCACTGTGCAGAGCGAGTTCTTTCTTCGCTTCCCAAAGAGCTGGAAGCAAGATGCTCTGAGGCCCAACTCGCCCTTTGGAAAGAAGCCTGCACGTTTTCCCTTTCAGCTATAGGGAAATGTGGCACACCCAGAGCAGAAGTTCTACTTCAGCCAGATCAGGCCTGCAAAGAAACTGCGTTTCACAGGCCTTTGTAAGTCATGTTCCCGGTAGGCTGTAAAAGCACTGTGCAGAGCGAGTTGTTTCTTAGCTTCCCAAAGAGCTGGAAGCAAGATGCTCTGGGTCCCAACTCGCCCTTTGGAAAGAAGCCTGCACGTTGTGCCTTTCAGCTCTAGGTCAATGTGGCACACCCAGAGCAGAAGTTCTACTTCAGCCTGATCAGGGCTGGGAAGAAACTGCGTTTCACAGTCCTTTGTAAGACATGTTCCCGGTAGGCTGTAAAACACCAGTGCAGTGCTAGTTGTTTCTTAGCTGCCCAAAGAGGTGGAAGCCCCACGCTGTGGGGCCTGTCTGCCCTTGAGGAGTCAAGGCAGGACTTTGAGCCTTGCAACTCTAGGCCGATGTAGGACACGGCATAGCAGCAGTTCTACCTCAGTGAGATAAGGCCTGCAAAGAAACTGCATTTCTCAGGCCTTTGCAAGAGATGCTCCCAGTTGGCTGTAAGAGAGGTCTGCAGAGCCAGTTGTTTCTTAGCTTCCCAAAGAGCTGGAAGCAAGATGCTGTGGGGACCAACACGCCCTTTGGAAAGTAGCCTGCATGTTGCGCCTTTCAGCTCTAGGGCAAAGTAGCACACGGAGAGCAGAAGTCCTACTTCAGCAAGATCAGGCCTGCAAAGAAACTGCGTTTCACAGGCCTTTGGAAGAGAGGTTCCCCGTAGGCTGAAAGAGCACTGTGCAGAGCGAGTGGTTTCTTAGCTTCCCAAAGAGCTGGAAGCAAGATGCTGTGGGGCCCAACTCACCCTTTGGAAAGAAGCCTGCACGTTGTGCCTTTCAGCTCTAGGCTGTAAGAGCACTGTGCAGAGCGAGTTGTTTCGTAGGTTCCCAAAGA
Organism: Equus caballus; assembly: GCF_041296265.1. Taxonomy (NCBI): domain Eukaryota; kingdom Metazoa; phylum Chordata; class Mammalia; order Perissodactyla; family Equidae; genus Equus; species Equus caballus. Next base: position 1,152,782 of record NC_091711.1, on the reverse strand, counting down.
GCTGGAAGCAAGATGCTGTGGGGCCCAACTCGCCCTTTGGAAAGAAGCCTGCACGTTGTGCCTTTCAGCTCTAGGGCAAAGTGGCACACCCAGAGCAGAAGTCCTACTTCAGCCAGATAAGGCCTGCAAAGAAACTGCGTTTCACAGGCCTTTGGAAGAGATGTTCCCACTAGGCTGTAAGAGCACTGTGCAGAGCGAGTTGTTTCTTAGCTGCCGAAAGAGCTGGAATCTGGACCTGAGGGACTTGTCTACCCTTGTGGAAAGAAGGCAAGACTTTGTGCCTTGCAGCTCCAGCGCCATGTAGGACCCGGCAGAGCAGAAGTTCTACTTCTGCCAGATCAGGGCTGGGAAGAAACTGCGTTTCACAGGCCTTTGCAAGAGATGTTCCCGGTAGGCTGTAAGAGCACTGTGCAGAGCGAGTTCTTTCTTCGCTTCCCAAAGAGCTGGAAGCAAGATGCTGTGGGGCCCAACTCGCCCTTTGGAAAGAAGCCTGCACGTTGTGCCTTTCAGCTCTGGGGCAAAGTAGCACACCCAGAGCAGAAGTCCTACTTCAGCCAGGTCAGGCCTGCAAAGAAACTGCGTTTCACAGGCCTTTGGAAGAGATGTTCCCGGTAGGCTGTAAGAGCACTGTGCAGAGCGAGTTGTTTCTTAGGTTCACAAAGAGCTGGAAGCAAGATGCTGTGCGGCCCAACTCGCCCTTTGGAAAGAAGCCTGCACGTTGTGCCTTTCAGCTCTAGGGCAAAGTAGCACACCCAGAGCAGAAGTCCTACTTCAGCCAGATCAGGCCTGCAAAGAAACTGCGTTACACAGGCCTTTGGAAGAGAGGTTCGCGGTAGGCTGTAAGAGCACTGTGCAGAGCGAGTTGTTTCTTAGCTTCCCAAAGAGCTGGAAGCAAGATGCTGTGGTTCCCAACTCGCCCTTTGGAAAGAAGCCTGCACGTTGTGCCTTTCAGCTCTAGGGCAAAGTAGCACACCCAGAGCAGAAGTCCTACTTCAGCCAGATCAGGCCTGCAAAGAAACTGCGTTTCACAGGCCTTTGGAAGAGATGTTCCCGGTAGGCTGTAAGAGCACTGTGCAGAGCGAGTTGTTTCTTAGCTGCCGAAAGAGCTGGAATCTGGACCTGAGGGACTTGTCTACCCTTGTGGAAACAAGGCAAGACTTTGTGCCTTGCAGCTCCAGCTCCATGTAGGACCCAGCAGAGCAGAAGTTCTACTTCAGCCAGATCCGGGCTGGGAAGAAACTGCGTTTCACAGGCCTTTGTAAGACTCGTTCCCTGTTGGCTGTAAAACACCAGTGCAGAGCTAGTTGTTTCTTAGCTGCCCAAAGAGGTGGAAGCCCCACGCTGTGGGGCCTGTCTGCCCTTGAGGAGTCAAGGCAGGACTCTGAGCCTTGCAACTCTAGGCCGATGTAGGACACGGCATAGCAGCAGTTCTACCTCAGTGAGATAAGGCCTGCAAAGAAACTGCATTTCTCAGGCCTTTGCAAGAGATGCTCCCAGTTGGCTGTAAGAGAGGTCTGCAGAGCCAGTTGTTTCTTAGCTTCCCAAAGAGCTGGAAGGAAGATGCTGTGGGGCCCAACTCGCCCTTTGGAAAGAAGCCTGCGGATTGTGCCTTTCAGCTCCAGGGCAACATAGCACACCCAGAGCAGAAGTTCTACCTCAGCCAGATCAGGCCTGCAAAGAAACTGCGTTTCACAGGCCTGTGTAAGAGATGTTCCCGGTAGGCTGTAAGAGCACTGTGCAGAGCGAGTTGTTTCTTAGCTGCCGAAAGAGCTGGAAGCTGGACCTGAGGGACTTGTCTACCCTTGTGGAAACAAGGCAGGACTTTGTTCCTTGCAGCTCTAGCGCCATGTAGGACCCGGCAGAGCAGAAGTTCTACTTCAGCCACATCAGGGCTGGGAAGAAACTGTGTTTCACAGGCCTTTGTAAGACTCGTTCCCTGTAGGCTGTAAAACACCAGTGCAGAGCAAGTTGTTTCTTAGCTTCCCAAAGAGCTGGAAGCAAGATGCTGTGGGGACCAACTCGCCCTTAGGAAAGTAGCCTGCATGTTGCGCCTTTCAGCTCTAGGGCAAAGTAGCACACGGAGAGCAGAAGTCCTACTTCAGCCAGATCAGGCCTGCAAAGAAACTGCGTTTCACAGGCCTTTGGAAGAGATGTTCCCCGTAGGCTGTAAGAGCACTGTGCAGAGCGAGTGGTTTCTTAGCTTCCCAAAGAGCTGGAAGCAAGATGCTGTGGGGCCCAACTCACCCTTTGGAAAGAAGCTGGCACGTTGTGCCTTTCAGCTCTAGGGCAAAGTAGCACACCAGAGCAGAAGTCCTACTTCAGCCAGATCAGGCCTGCAAAGAAACTGCATTTCACAGGCCTTTGGAAGAGATGCTCCCGGTAGGCTGTAAGAGCACTGTGCAGAGCGAGTTGTTTCTTAGCTTCCCAAAGTGCTGGAAGCAAGATGCTGTGGGGCCCAACTCGCCCTTTGCAAAGAAGCCTGCACGTTGTGCCTTTCAGCTCTAGGGAAATGTGGCACACCCAGAGCAGAAGTTCTACTTCAGCCTGATCAGGGCTGGGAAGAAACTGCGTTTCACAGTCCTTTGTAAGACATGTTCCCGCTAGGCTGTAAGAGCCCTTTGCAGAGCGAGTTGTTTCTTAGCTGCCGAAAGAGCTGGATGTTGGACCTGAGGGACTTGTCTACCCTTGTGGAATCAAGGCAGGACTTTGCGCCTTGCAGCTCTAGCGCCATGTAGGACCCGGCAGAGCAGAAGTTCTACTTCAGCCACATCAGGGCTGGGAAGAAACTGCGTTTCACAGGCCTTTGTAAGACTCGTTCCCTGTAGGCTGTAAAACACCAGTGCAGAGCAAGTTGTTTCATAGCGGCCTAAAGAGGTGGAAGCCCCACGCTGTGGGGCCTGTCTGCCCATGATGAGTCAAGGCAGGACTTTGAGCCTTGCAACTCTAGGCCGAAGTAGGATATGGCATAGCAGCAGTTCTACCTCAGCGAGATAAGGCCTGCAAAGAAACTGCATTTCTCAGGCCTTTGCAAGAGATGCTCCCAGTTGGCTGTAAGAGAGGTCTGCAGAGCCAGTTGTTTCTTAGCTTCACAAAGAGCTGTAAGCAAGATGCTGTGGGGCCCAACTCGCCCTTTGGAAAGTATCCTGCACGTTGCGCCTTTCAGCTCTAGGGCAAAGTAGCACACCCAGAGCAGAAGTCCTACTTCAGCCAGATCAGGCCTGCAAAGAAACTGCATGTCACAGGCCTTTGGAAGAGATGCTCGCAGTAGGCTGTAAGAGCACTGTGCAGAGCGAGTTGTTTCTTAGCTTCCCAAAGAGCTGGAAGCAAGATGCTGTGGGGCCCAACTCGCCCTTTGGAAAGAAGCCTGCACGTTGTGCCTTTCAGCTCTAGGGCAAAGTAGCACACCCAGAGCAGAAGTCCTACTTCAGCCAGGTCAGGCCTGCAAAGAAACTGCGTTTCACAGGCCTTTGGAAGAGATGTTCCCGGTAGGCTGTAAGAGCACTGTGCAGAGCGATTTGTTTCTTAGCTGCCGAAAGAGCTGGAATCTGGACCTGAGGGACTTGTCTACCCTTGTGGAAAGAAGGCAAGACTTTGTGCCTTGCAGCTCCAGCGCCATGTAGGACCCGGCAGAGCAGAAGTTCTACTTCAGCCAGATCAGGGCTGGGAAGTAACTGCGTTTCACAGGCCTTTGCAAGAGATGTTCCCGGTAGGCTGTAAGAGCACTGTGCAGAGCGAGTTCTTTCTTCGCTTCCCAAAGAGCTGGAAGCAAGATGCTGTGGGGCCCAACTCGCCCTTTGGAAAGAAGCCTGCACGTTGTGCATTTCAGCTCTGGGGCAAAGTAGTACACCCAGAGCAGAAGTCCTACTTCAGCCAGGTCAGGCCTGCAAAGAATCTGCGTTTCACAGGCCTTTGGAAGAGATGTTCCCGGTAGGCTGTAAGAGCACTGTGCAGAGCGAGTTGTTTGTTAGGTTCACAAAGAGCTGGAAGCAAGATGCTGTGGGGCCCACCTCGCCCTTTGGAAAGAAGCCTGCACGTTGTGCCTTTCAGCTCTAGGGCAAAGTAGCACACCTAGAGCAGAAGTCCTACTTCAGCCAGATCAGGCCTGCAAAGAAACTGCGTTTCACAGGCCTTTGGAAGAGAGGTTCCCGGTAGGCTGTAAGAGCACTGTGCAGAGCGAGTTGTTTCTTAGCTTCCCAAAGAGCTGGAAGCAAGATGCTGTGGGGCCCAACTCGCCCTTTGGCAAGAAGCCTGCACGTTGTGCCTTTCAGCTCTAGGGCAAAGTAGCACACGGAGAGCAGAAGTCCTACTTCAGCCAGATCAGGCCTGCAAAGAAACTGCGTTTCACAGGCCTTTGGAAGAGATGTTCCCCGTAGGCTGTAAGAGCACTGTGCAGAGCGAGTTGTTTCTTAGGTTCACAAAGAGCTGGAAGCAAGATGCTGTGGGGCCCACCTCGCCCTTTGGAAAGAAGCCTGCACGTTGTGCCTTTCAGCTCTAGGGCAAAGTAGCACACCCAGAGCAGAAGTCCTACTTCAGCCAGATCAGGCCTGCAAAGAAACTGCGTTTCACAGGCCTTTGGAAGAGAGGTTCCCGGTAGGCTGTAAGAGCACTGTGCAGAGCGAGTTGTTTCTTAGCTTCCCAAAGAGCTGGAAGCAAGATGCTGTGGGGCCCAACTCGCCCTTTGGCAAGAAGCCTGCACGTTGTGCCTTTCAGCTCTAGGGCAAAGTAGCACACCCAGAGCAGAAGTCCTACTTCAGCCAGATCAGGCCTGCAAAGGAACTGCGTTTCACAGGCCTTTGTAAGAGATGTTCCCGGTAGGCTGTAAGAGCACTGTGCAGAGCGAGTTGTTTCTTAGCTGCCGAAAGAGCTGGAATCTGGACCTGAGGGACTTGTCTACCCTTGTGGAAACAAGGCCAGACTTTGTGCCTTGCAGCTCCAGCGCCATGTAGGACCTGGCAGAGCAGAAGTTCTACTTCAGCCAGATCAGGGCTGGGAAGAAACTGGGTTTCACAGGCCTTTGCAAGAGATGTTCCCGGTAGGCTGTAAGAGCACTGTGCAGAGCGAGTTCTTTCTTCGCTTCCCAAAGAGCTGGAAGCAAGCTGCTCTGAGGCCCAACTCGCCCTTTGGAAAGAAGCCTGCACGTTGTGCCTTTCAGCTCTAGGGGAATGTGGCACACCCAGAGCAGAAGTTCTACTTCAGCCAGATCAGGCCTGCAAAGAAACTGCGTTTCACAGGCCTTTGTAAGTCATGTTCCGGGTAGGCTGTAAAAGCACTGTGCAGAGCGAGTTGTTTCTTAGCTTCCCAAAGAGCTGGAAGCAAGATGCTCTGGGTCCCAACTCGCCCTTTGGAAAGAAGCCTGCACGTGGTGCCTTTGAGCTCTAGGTCAATGTGGCACACCCAGAGCAGAAGTTCTACTTCAGCCTGATCAGGGCTGGGAAGAAACTGCGTTTCACAGTCCTTTGTAAGACATGTTCCCGGTAGGCTGTAAGAGCCCTATGCAGAGCGAGTTGTTTCTTAGCTGCCGAAAGAGCTGGATGTTGGACCTGAGGGACTTGTCTACCCTTGTGGAATCAAGGCAGGACTTTGCGCCTTGCAGCTCTAGCGCCATGTAGGACCCGGCAGAGCAGAAGTTCTACTTCAGCCACATCAGGGCTGGGAAGAAACTGCGTTTCACAGGCCTTTGTAAGACTCGTTCCCTGTAGGCTGTAAAACACCAGTGCAGAGCAAGTTGTTTCATAGAGGCCTAAAGAGGTGGAAGCCCCAAGCTGTGGGGCCTGTCTGCCCTTGAGTAGTCAAGGCAGGACTTTGAGCCTTGCAACTCTAGGCCGATGTAGGACACGGCATAGCAGCAGTTCTACCTCAGCGAGATAAGGCCTGCAAAGAAACTGCATTTCTCAGGCCTTTGCAAGAGATGCTCCCAGTTGGCTGTAAGAGAGGTCTGCAGAGCCAGTTGTTTCTTAGCTTCACAAAGAGCTGTAAGCAAGATGCTGTGGGGCCCAACTCGCCCTTTGGAAAGTATCCTGCACGTTGCGCCTTTCAGCTCTAGGGCAAAGTAGCACACCCAGAGCAGAAGTCCTACTTCAGCCAGATGAGGCCTGCAAAGAAACTGCATGTCACAGGCCTTTGGAAGAGATGCTCGCAGTAGGCTGTAAGAGCACTGTGCAGAGCGAGTTGTTTCTTAGCTTCCCAAAGAGCTGGAAGCAAGATGCTATGGGGCCCAACTCGCCCTTTGGAAAGAAGCCTGCACGTTGTGCCTTTCAGCTCTAGGGCAAAGTAGCACACCCAGAGCAGAAGTCCTACTTCAGCCAGATCAGGCCTGCAAGGAAACTGCGTTTCACAGGCCTTTGGAAGAGATGTTCCCGGTAGGCTGTAAGAGCACTGTGCAGAGCGAGTTGTTTCTTAGCTTCCCAAAGAGCTGGAAGCAAGATGCTTTGGGGCCCAACTCGCCCTTTGGAAAGAAGCCTGCACGTTGTGCCTTTCAGCTCTAGGGCAAAGTGGCACACCCAGAGCAGAAGTCCTACTTCAGCCAGATCAGGCCTGCAAAGAAACTGCGTTTCACAGGCCTTTGGAACAGAGGTTGCCGGTAGGCTGTAAGAGCACTGTGCAGAGCGAGTTGTTTCTTAGCTTCCCAAAGAGCTGGAAGCAAGATGCTGTGGGGCCCAACTCGCCCTTTGGAAAGAAGCCTGCACGTTGTGCCTTTCAGCTCTAGGGCAAAGTAGCACACCCAGAGCAGAAGTCCTACTTCAGCCAGATCAGGCCTGCAAAGGAACTGCGTTTCACAGGCCTTTGGAAGAGATGTTCCCGGTAGGCTGTAAGAGCACTGTGCAGAGCAAGTTGTTTCTTAGCTGCCGAAAGAGCTGGAATCTGGACCTGAGGGACTTGTCTACCCTTGTGGAAAGAAGGCAAGTCTTTGTGCCTTGCAGCTCCAGCGCCATGTAGGACCCGGCAGAGCAGAAGTTCTACTTCTGCCAGATCAGGGCTGGGAAGAAACTGCGTTTCACAGGCCTTTGCAAGAGATGTTCCCGGTAGGCTGTAAGAGCACTGTGCAGAGCGAGTTCTTTCTTCGCTTCCCAAAGAGCTGGAAGCAAGATGCTGTGGGGCCCAACTCGCCCTTTGGAAAGAAGCCTGCACGTTGTGCCTTTCAGCTCTGGGGCAAAGTAGCACACCCAGAGCAGAAGTCCTACTTCAGCCAGGTCAGGCCTGCAAAGAAACAGCGTTTCACAGGCCTTTGGAAGAGATGTTCCCGGTAGGCTGTAAGAGCACTGTGCAGAGCGAGTTGTTTCTTAGGTTCACAAAGAGCTGGAAGCAAGATGCTGTGGGGCCCAACTCGCCCTTTGGAAAGAAGCCTGCACGTTGTGCCTTTCAGCTCTAGGGCAAAGTAGCACACCCAGAGCAGAAGTCCTACTTCAGCCGGATCAGGCCTGCAAAGAAACTGCGTTTCACAGGCCTTTGGAAGAGAGGTTCCCGGTAGGCTGTAAGAGCACTGTGCAGAGCGAGTTGTTTCTTAGCTTCCCAAAGAGCTGGAAGCAAGATGCTGTGGGGCCCAACTCGCCCTTTGGCAAGAAGCCTGCACGTTGTGCCTTTCAGCTCTAGGGCAAAGTAGCACACCCAGAGCAGAAGTCCTACTTCAGCCAGATCAGGCCTGCAAAGGAACTGCGTTTCACAGGCCTTTGGAAGAGATGTTCCCGGTAGGCTGTAAGAGCACTGTGCAGAGCGAGTTGTTTCTTAGCTGCCGAAAGAGCTGGAATCTGGACCTGAGGGACTTGTCTACCCTTGTGGAAACAAGGCAAGACTTTGTGCCTTGCAGCTCCAGCGCCATGTAGGACCCGGCAGAGCAGAAGTTCTACTTCAGCCAGATCAGGGCTGGGAAGAAACTGCGTTTCACAGGCCTTTGCAAGAGATGTTCCCGGTAGGCTGTAAGAGCACTGTGCAGAGCGAGTTCTTTCTTCGCTTCCCAAAGAGCTGGAAGCAAGATGCTCTGAGGCCCAACTCGCCCTTTGGAAAGAAGCCTGCACGTTGTGCCTTTCAGCTCTAGCGAAATGTGGCACACCCAGAGCAGAAGTTCTACTTCAGCCAGATCAGGCCTGCAAAGAAACTGCGTTTCACAGGCCTTTGTAAGTCATGTTCCCGGTAGGCTGTAAAAGCACTGTGCAGAGCGAGTTGTTTCTTAGCTTCCCAAAGAGCTGGAAGCAAGATGCTCTGGGTCCCAACTCGCCCTTTGGAAAGAAGCCTGCACGTTGTGCCTTTGAGCTCTAGGGCCATGTGGCACACCCAGAGCAGAAGTTCTACTTCAGCCAGATCAGGGCTGCAAAGAAACTGCGTTTCACAGGCCTTTGGAAGAGATGTTCCCGGTAGGCTGTAAGAGCACTGTGCAGAGCGAGTTGTTTCTTAGCTGTCGAAAGAGCTGGTAGCTGGACCTGAGGGACTTGTCTACCCTTGTGGAAACAAGGCAGGAGTTTGTGCCTTGCAGCTCTAGCGCCAAGTAGGACCCGGCAGAGCAGAAGTTCTACTTCAGCCACATCAGGGCTGGGAAGGAACTGCGTTTCACAGGCCTTTGTAAGACTCGTTCCCTGTAGGCTGTAAAACACCAGTGCAGAGCAAGTTGTTTCTTAGCTGCCCAAAGAGGTGGAAGCCCCACGCTGTGGGGCCTGTCTGCCCTTGAGGAGTCAAGGCAGGACTTTGAGCCTTGCAACTCTAGGCCGATGTAGGATACGGCATAGCAGCAGTTCTACCTCAGCGAGATAAGGCCTGCAAAGAAACTGCATTTCTCAGGCCTTTGGAAGAGATGTTCCCGGTAGGCTGTAAGAGCACTGTGCAGAGCGAGTTGTTTCTTAGCTTCCCAAAGAGCTGGAAGCAAGATGCTGTGGGGCCCAACTCGCCCTTTGGAAAGTAGCCTGCACGTTGCGCCTTTCAGCTCTAGGGCAAAGTAGCACACGGAGAGCAGAAGTCCTACTTCACCCAGATCAGGCCTGCAAAGAAACTGCGTTTCACAGGCCTTTGGAAGAGATGTTCCCCGTAGGCTGTAAGAGCACTGTGCAGAGCGAGTGGTTTCTTAGCTTGCCAAAGAGCTGGAAGCAAGATGCTGTGGGGCCCAACTCACCCTTTGGAAAGAAGCCTGCACGTTGTGCCTTTCAGCTCTAGGGCAAAGTAGCACACCCAGAGCAGAAGTTCTACTTCAGCCAGATCAGGCCTGCAAAGAAACTGCGTTTCACAGGCCTTTGGAAGAGATGTTCCCGGTAGGCTGTAAGAGCACTGTGCAGAGCGAGTTCTTTCTTCGCTTCCCAAAGAGCTGGAAGCAAGATGCTCTGAGGCCCAACTCGCCCTTTGGAAAGAAGCCTGCACGTTTTGCCTTTCAGCTATAGGGAAATGTGGCACACCCAGAGCAGAAGTTCTACTTCAGCCAGATCAGGCCTGCAAAGAAACTGCGTTTCACAGGCCTTTGTAAGTCATGTTCCCGGTAGGCTGTAAAAGCACTGTGCAGAGCGAGTTGTTTCTTAGCTTCCCAAAGAGCTGGAAGCAAGATGCTCTGGGTCCCAACTCGCCCTTTGGAAAGAAGCCTGCACCTTGTGCCTTTCAGCTCTAGGGCAAAGTAGCACACCCAGAGCAGAAGTTCTACTTCAGCCTGATCAGGGCTGGGAAGAAACTGCGTTTCACAGTCCTTTGTAAGACATGTTCCCGGTAGGCTGTAAAACACCAGTGCAGAGCTCGTTGTTTCTTAGCTGCCCAAAGAGGTGGAAGCCCCACGCTGTGGGGCCTGTCTGCCCTTGAGGAGTCAAGGCAGGACTTTGAGCCTTGCAACTCTAGGCCGATGTAGGACACGGCATAGCAGCAGTTCTACCTCAGTGAGATAAGGCCTGCAAAGAAACTGCATTTCTCAGGCCTTTGCAAGAGATGCTCCCAGTTGGCTGTAAGAGAGGTCTGCAGAGCCAGTTGTTTCTTAGCTTCCCAAAGAGCTGGAAGCAAGATGCTGTGGGGACCAACACGCCCTTTGGAAAGTAGCCTGCATGTTGCGCCTTTCAGCTCTAGGGCAAAGTAGCACACGGAGAGCAGAAGTCCTACTTCAGCAAGATCAGGCCTGCAAAGAAACTGCGTTTCACAGGCCTTTGGAAGAGAGGTTCCCCGTAGGCTGAAAGAGCACTGTGCAGAGCGAGTGGTTTCTTAGCTTCCCAAAGAGCTGGAAGCAAGATGCTGTGGGGCCCAACTCACCCTTTGGAAAGAAGCCTGCACGTTGTGCCTTTCAGCTCTAGGCTGTAAGAGCACTGTGCAGAGCGAGTTGTTTCGTAGGTTCCCAAAGAGCTGGAAGCAAGATGCTGTGGGGCCCAACTCGCCCTTTGGAAAGAAGCCTGCACGTTGTGCCTTTCAGCTCTAGGGCAAAGTGGCACACCCAGAGCAGAAGTCCTACTTCAGCCAGATAAGGCCTGCAAAGAAACTGCGTTTCACAGGCCTTTGGAAGAGATGTTCCCGGTAGGCTGTAAGAGCACTGTGCAGAGCGAGTTGTTTCTTAGCTGCCGAAAGAGCTGGAATCTGGACCTGAGGGACTTGTCTACCCTTGTGGAAAGAAGGCAAGACTTTGTGCCTTGCAGCTCCAGCGCCATGTAGGACCCGGCAGAGCAGAAGTTCTACTTCTGCCAGATCAGGGCTGGGAAGAAACTGCGTTTCACAGGCCTTTGCAAGAGATGTTCCCGGTAGGCTGTAAGAGCACTGTGCAGAGCGAGTTCTTTCTTCGCTTCCCAAAGAGCTGGAAGCAAGATGCTGTGGGGCCCAACTCGCCCTTTGGAAAGAAGCCTGCACGTTGTGCCTTTCAGCTCTGGGGCAAAGTAGCACACCCAGAGCAGAAGTCCTACTTCAGCCAGGTCAGGCCTGCAAAGAAACTGCGTTTCACAGGCCTTTGGAAGAGATGTTCCCGGTAGGCTGTAAGAGCACTGTGCAGAGCGAGTTGTTTCTTAGTTTCACAAAGAGCTGGAAGCAAGATGCTGTGCGGCCCAACTCGCCCTTTGGAAAGAAGCCTGCACGTTGTGCCTTTCAGCTCTAGGGCAAAGTAGCACACCCAGAGCAGAAGTCCTACTTCAGCCAGATCAGGCCTGCAAAGAAACTGCGTTACACAGGCCTTTGGAAGAGAGGTTCGCGGTAGGCTGTAAGAGCACTGTGCAGAGCGAGTTGTTTCTTAGCTTCCCAAAGAGCTGGAAGCAAGATGCTGTGGTTCCCAACTCGCCCTTTGGAAAGAAGCCTGCACGTTGTGCCTTTCAGCTCTAGGGCAAAGTAGCACACCCAGAGCAGAAGTCCTACTTCAGCCAGATCAGGCCTGCAAAGAAACTGCGTTTCACAGGCCTTTGGAAGAGATGTTCCCGGTAGGCTGTAAGAGCACTGTGCAGAGCGAGTTGTTTCTTAGCTGCCGAAAGAGCTGGAATCTGGACCTGAGGGACTTGTCTACCCTTGTGGAAACAAGGCAAGACTTTGTGCCTTGCAGCTCCAGCTCCATGTAGGACCCGGCAGAGCAGAAGTTCTACTTCAGCCAGATCCGGGCTGGGAAGAAACTGCGTTTCACAGGCCTTTGTAAGACTCGTTCCCTGTTGGCTGTAAAACACCAGTGCAGAGCTAGTTGTTTCTTAGCTGCCCAAAGAGGTGGAAGCCCCACGCTGTGGGGCCTGTCTGCCCTTGAGGAGTCAAGGCAGGACTCTGAGCCTTGCAACTCTAGGCCGATGTAGGACACGGCATAGCAGCAGTTCTACCTCAGTGAGATGAGGCCTGCAAAGAAACTGCATTTCTCAGGCCTTTGCAAGAGATGCTCCCAGTTGGCTGTAAGAGAGGTCTGCAGAGCCAGTTGTTTCTTAGCTTCCCAAAGAGCTGGAAGGAAGATGCTGTGGGGCCCAACTCGCCCTTTGGAAAGAAGCCTGCGGATTGTGCCTTTCAGCTCCAGGGCAACATAGCACACCCAGAGCAGAAGTTCTACCTCAGCCAGATCAGGCCTGCAAAGAAACTGCGTTTCACAGGCCTGTGTAAGAGATGTTCCCGGTAGGCTGTAAGAGCACTGTGCAGAGCGAGTTGTTTCTTAGCTGCCGAAAGAGCTGGAAGCTGGACCTGAGGGACTTGTCTACCCTTGTGGAAACAAGGCAGGACTTTGTTCCTTGCAGCTCTAGCGCCATGTAGGACCCGGCAGAGCAGAAGTTCTACTTCAGCCACATCAGGGCTGGGAAGAAACTGTGTTTCACAGGCCTTTGTAAGACTCGTTCCCTGTAGGCTGTAAAACACCAGTGCAGAGCAAGTTGTTTCTTAGCTTCCCAAAGAGCTGGAAGCAAGATGCTGTGGGGACCAACTCGCCCTTAGGAAAGTAGCCTGCATGTTGCGCCTTTCAGCTCTAGGGCAAAGTAGCACACGGAGAGCAGAAGTCCTACTTCAGCCAGATCAGGCCTGCAAAGAAACTGCGTTTCACAGGCCTTTGGAAGAGATGTTCCCCGTAGGCTGTAAGAGCACTGTGCAGAGCGAGTGGTTTCTTAGCTTCCCAAAGAGCTGGAAGCAAGATGCTGTGGGGCCCAACTCACCCTTTGGAAAGAAGCTGGCACGTTGTGCCTTTCAGCTCTAGGGCAAAGTAGCACACCAGAGCAGAAGTCCTACTTCAGCCAGATCAGGCCTGCAAAGAAACTGCATTTCACAGGCCTTTGGAAGAGATGCTCCCGGTAGGCTGTAAGAGCACTGTGCAGAGCGAGTTGTTTCTTAGCTTCCCAAAGTGCTGGAAGCAAGATGCTGTGGGGCCCAACTCGCCCTTTGCAAAGAAGCCTGCACGTTGTGCCTTTCAGCTCTAGGGAAATGTGGCACACCCAGAGCAGAAGTTCTACTTCAGCCTGATCAGGGCTGGGAAGAAACTGCGTTTCACAGTCCTTTGTAAGACATGTTCCCGCTAGGCTGTAAGAGCCCTTTGCAGAGCGAGTTGTTTCTTAGCTGCCGAAAGAGCTGGATGTTGGACCTGAGGGACTTGTCTACCCTTGTGGAATCAAGGCAGGACTTTGCGCCTTGCAGCTCTAGCGCCATGTAGGACCCGGCAGAGCAGAAGTTCTACTTCAGCCACATCAGGGCTGGGAAGAAACTGCGTTTCACAGGCCTTTGTAAGACTCGTTCCCTGTAGGCTGTAAAACACCAGTGCAGAGCAAGTTGTTTCATAGCGGCCTAAAGAGGTGGAAGCCCCACGCTGTGGGGCCTGTCTGCCCATGATGAGTCAAGGCAGGACTTTGAGCCTTGCAACTCTAGGCCGAAGTAGGATATGGCATAGCAGCAGTTCTACCTCAGCGAGATAAGGCCTGCAAAGAAACTGCATTTCTCAGGCCTTTGCAAGAGATGCTCCCAGTTGGCTGTAAGAGAGGTCTGCAGAGCCAGTTGTTTCTTAGCTTCACAAAGAGCTGTAAGCAAGATGCTGTGGGGCCCAACTCGCCCTTTGGAAAGTATCCTGCACGTTGCGCCTTTCAGCTCTAGGGCAAAGTAGCACACCCAGAGCAGAAGTCCTACTTCAGCCAGATCAGGCCTGCAAAGAAACTGCATGTCACAGGCCTTTGGAAGAGATGCTCGCAGTAGGCTGTAAGAGCACTGTGCAGAGCGAGTTGTTTCTTAGCTTCCCAAAGAGCTGGAAGCAAGATGCTGTGGGGCCCAACTCGCCCTTTGGAAAGAAGCCTGCACGTTGTGCCTTTCAGCTCTAGGGCAAAGTAGCACACCCAGAGCAGAAGTCCTACTTCAGCCAGGTCAGGCCTGCAAAGAAACTGCGTTTCACAGGCCTTTGGAAGAGATGTTCCCGGTAGGCTGTAAGAGCACTGTGCAGAGCGATTTGTTTCTTAGCTGCCGAAAGAGCTGGAATCTGGACCTGAGGGACTTGTCTACCCTTGTGGAAAGAAGGCAAGACTTTGTGCCTTGCAGCTCCAGCGCCATGTAGGACCCGGCAGAGCAGAAGTTCTACTTCAGCCAGATCAGGGCTGGGAAGTAACTGCGTTTCACAGGCCTTTGCAAGAGATGTTCCCGGTAGGCTGTAAGAGCACTGTGCAGAGCGAGTTCTTTCTTCGCTTCCCAAAGAGCTGGAAGCAAGATGCTGTGGGGCCCAACTCGCCCTTTGGAAAGAAGCCTGCACGTTGTGCATTTCAGCTCTGGGGCAAAGTAGTACACCCAGAGCAGAAGTCCTACTTCAGCCAGGTCAGGCCTGCAAAGAATCTGCGTTTCACAGGCCTTTGGAAGAGATGTTCCCGGTAGGCTGTAAGAGCACTGTGCAGAGCGAGTTGTTTGTTAGGTTCACAAAGAGCTGGAAGCAAGATGCTGTGGGGCCCACCTCGCCCTTTGGAAAGAAGCCTGCACGTTGTGCCTTTCAGCTCTAGGGCAAAGTAGCACACCTAGAGCAGAAGTCCTACTTCAGCCAGATCAGGCCTGCAAAGAAACTGCGTTTCACAGGCCTTTGGAAGAGAGGTTCCCGGTAGGCTGTAAGAGCACTGTGCAGAGCGAGTTGTTTCTTAGCTTCCCAAAGAGCTGGAAGCAAGATGCTGTGGGGCCCAACTCGCCCTTTGGCAAGAAGCCTGCACGTTGTGCCTTTCAGCTCTAGGGCAAAGTAGCACACGGAGAGCAGAAGTCCTACTTCAGCCAGATCAGGCCTGCAAAGAAACTGCGTTTCACAGGCCTTTGGAAGAGATGTTCCCCGTAGGCTGTAAGAGCACTGTGCAGAGCGAGTTGTTTCTTAGGTTCACAAAGAGCTGGAAGCAAGATGCTGTGGGGCCCACCTCGCCCTTTGGAAAGAAGCCTGCACGTTGTGCCTTTCAGCTCTAGGGCAAAGTAGCACACCCAGAGCAGAAGTCCTACTTCAGCCAGATCAGGCCTGCAAAGAAACTGCGTTTCACAGGCCTTTGGAAGAGAGGTTCCCGGTAGGCTGTAAGAGCACTGTGCAGAGCGAGTTGTTTCTTAGCTTCCCAAAGAGCTGGAAGCAAGATGCTGTGGGGCCCAACTCGCCCTTTGGCAAGAAGCCTGCACGTTGTGCCTTTCAGCTCTAGGGCAAAGTAGCACACCCAGAGCAGAAGTCCTACTTCAGCCAGATCAGGCCTGCAAAGGAACTGCGTTTCACAGGCCTTTGTAAGAGATGTTCCCGGTAGGCTGTAAGAGCACTGTGCAGAGCGAGTTGTTTCTTAGCTGCCGAAAGAGCTGGAATCTGGACCTGAGGGACTTGTCTACCCTTGTGGAAACAAGGCCAGACTTTGTGCCTTGCAGCTCCAGCGCCATGTAGGACCTGGCAGAGCAGAAGTTCTACTTCAGCCAGATCAGGGCTGGGAAGAAACTGGGTTTCACAGGCCTTTGCAAGAGATGTTCCCGGTAGGCTGTAAGAGCACTGTGCAGAGCGAGTTCTTTCTTCGCTTCCCAAAGAGCTGGAAGCAAGCTGCTCTGAGGCCCAACTCGCCCTTTGGAAAGAAGCCTGCACGTTGTGCCTTTCAGCTCTAGGGGAATGTGGCACACCCAGAGCAGAAGTTCTACTTCAGCCAGATCAGGCCTGCAAAGAAACTGCGTTTCACAGGCCTTTGTAAGTCATGTTCCGGGTAGGCTGTAAAAGCACTGTGCAGAGCGAGTTGTTTCTTAGCTTCCCAAAGAGCTGGAAGCAAGATGCTCTGGGTCCCAACTCGCCCTTTGGAAAGAAGCCTGCACGTGGTGCCTTTGAGCTCTAGGTCAATGTGGCACACCCAGAGCAGAAGTTCTACTTCAGCCTGATCAGGGCTGGGAAGAAACTGCGTTTCACAGTCCTTTGTAAGACATGTTCCCGGTAGGCTGTAAGAGCCCTATGCAGAGCGAGTTGTTTCTTAGCTGCCGAAAGAGCTGGATGTTGGACCTGAGGGACTTGTCTACCCTTGTGGAATCAAGGCAGGACTTTGCGCCTTGCAGCTCTAGCGCCATGTAGGACCCGGCAGAGCAGAAGTTCTACTTCAGCCACATCAGGGCTGGGAAGAAACTGCGTTTCACAGGCCTTTGTAAGACTCGTTCCCTGTAGGCTGTAAAACACCAGTGCAGAGCAAGTTGTTTCATAGAGGCCTAAAGAGGTGGAAGCCCCAAGCTGTGGGGCCTGTCTGCCCTTGAGTAGTCAAGGCAGGACTTTGAGCCTTGCAACTCTAGGCCGATGTAGGACACGGCATAGCAGCAGTTCTACCTCAGCGAGATAAGGCCTGCAAAGAAACTGCATTTCTCAGGCCTTTGCAAGAGATGCTCCCAGTTGGCTGTAAGAGCACTGTGCAGAGCGAGTTGTTTCTTTGCTTCCCAAAGAGCTGGAAGCAAGATGCTGTGGGGCCCAACTCGCCCTTTGGAAAGAAGCCTGCACGTTGTGCCTTTCAGCTCTAGGGCAAAGTAGCACACCCAGAGCAGAAGTCCTACTTCAGCCAGATCAGGCCTGCAAAGAAACTGCGTTTCACAGGCCTTTGGAAGAGATGTTCCCACTAGGCTGTAAGAGCACTGTGCAGAGCGAGTTGTTTCTTAGCTTCCCAAAGAGCTGGAAGCAAGATGCTGTGGGGCCCAACTCGCCCTTTGGAAAGAAGCCTACACGTTGTGCCTTTCATCTCTAGGGCAAACTAGCACACCCAGAGCAGAAGTCCTACTTCAGCCAGATCAGGCCTGCAAAGAAACTGCGTTTCACAGGCCTTTGGAAGAGATGTTCCCACTAGGCTGTAAGAGCACTGTGCAGAGCGAGTTGTTTCTTAGCTTCCCAAACAGCTGGAAGCAAGATGCTGTGGGGCCCAACTCGCCCTTTGGAAAGAAGCCTGCACGTTGTGCCTTTCAGCTCTAGGGCAAAGTAGCACACCCAGAGCAGAAGTCCTACTTCAGCCAGATCAGGCCTGCAAAGAAACTGCGTTTCACAGGCCTTTGGAAGAGATGTTCCCACTAGGCTGTAAGAGCACTGTGCAGAGCGAGTTGTTTCTTAGCTTCCCAAAGAGCTGGAAGCAAGATGCTGTGGGGCCCAACTCGCCCTTTGGAAAGAAGCCTGCACGTTGTGCCTTTCAGCTCTAGGGCAAAGTAGCACACCCAGAGCAGAAGTCCTACTTCAGCCAGATCAGGCCTGCAAAGAAACTGCGTTTCACAGGCCTTTGGAAGAGAGGTTCCCGGTAGGCTGTAAGAGCACTGTGCAGAGCGAGTTGTTTCTTAGCTTCCCAAAGAGCTGGAAGCAAGATGCTGTGGGGCCCAACTCGCCCTTTGGAAAGAAGCCTGCACGTTGTGCCTTTCAGCTCTAGGGCAAAGTAGCACACCCAGAGCAGAAGTCCTACTTCAGCCAGATCAGGCCTGCAAAGAAACTGCGTTTCAAAGGCCTTTGGAAGAGATGTTCCCGGTAGGCTGTAAGAGCACTGTGCAGAGCGAGTTGTTTCTTAGCTTCCCAAAGAGCTGGAAGCAAGATGCTGTGGGGCCCAACTCGCCCTTTGGAAAGAAGCCTGCACGTTGTGCCTTTCAGCTCTAGGGCAAAGTAGCACACCCAGAGCAGAAGTCCTACTTCAGCCAGATCAGGCCTGCAAAGAAACTGCGTTTCACAGGCCTTTGGAAGACATGTTCCCGGTAGGCTGTAAGAGCACTGTGCAGAGCGAGTTGTTTCTTAGCTTCCCAAAGAGCTGGAAGCAAGATGCTGTGGGGCCCAACTCGCCCTTTGGAAAGAAGCCTGCACGTTGTGCCTTTCAGCTCTAGGGCAAAGTAGCACACCCAGAGCAGAAGTCCTACTTCAGCCAGATCAGGCCTGCAAAGAAACTGCGTTTCACAGGCCTTTGGAAGACATGTTCCCGGTAGGCTGTAAGAGCACTGTGCAGAGCGAGTTGTTTCTTAGCTTCCCAAAGAGCTGGAAGCAAGATGCTGTGGGGCCCAACTCGCCCTTTGGAAAGAAGCCTGCACGTTGTGCCTTTCAGCTCTAGGGCAAAGTAGCACACCCAGAGCAGAAGTCCTACTTCAGCCAGATCAGGCCTGCAAAGAAACTGCGTTTCACAGGCCTTTGGAAGACATGTTCCCGGTAGGCTGTAAGAGCACTGTGCAGAGCGAGTTGTTTCTTAGCTTCCCAAAGAGCTGGAAGCAAGATGCTGTGGGGCCCAACTCGCCCTTTGGAAAGAAGCCTGCACGTTGTGCCTTTCAGCTCTAGGGCAAAGTAGCACACCCAGAGCAGAAGTCCTACTTCAGCCATATCAGGCCTGCAAAGAAACTGCGTTTCAAAGGCCTTTGGAAGAGATGTTCCCGGTAGGCTGTAAGAGCACTGTGCAGAGCGAGTTGTTTCTTAGCTTCCCAAAGAGCTGGAAGCAAGATGCTGTGGGGCCCAACTCGCCCTTTGGAAAGAAGCCTGCACGTTGTGCCTTTCAGCTCTAGGGCAAAGTAGCACACCCAGAGCAGAAGTCCTACTTCAGCCAGATCAGGCCTGCAAAGAAACTGCGTTTCACAGGCCTTTGGAAGACATGTTCCCGGTAGGCTGTAAGAGCACTGTGCAGAGCGAGTTGTTTCTTAGCTTCCCAAAGAGCTGGAAGCAAGATGCTGTGGGGCCCAACTCGCCCTTTGGAAAGAAGCCTGCACGTTGTGCCTTTCAGCTCTAGGGCAAAGTAGCACACCCAGAGCAGAAGTCCTACTTCAGCCAGATGAGGCCTGCAAAGAAACTGCATTTCACAGGCCTTTGGAAGAGATGTTCCCACTAGGCTGTAAGAGCACTGTGCAGAGCGAGTTGTTTCTTAGCTTCCCAAAGAGCTGGAAGCAAGATGCTGTGGGGCCCAACTCGCCCTTTGGAAAGAAGCCTGCACGTTGTGCCTTTCAGCTCTAGGGCAAAGTAGCACACCCAGAGCAGAAGTCCTACTTCAGCCAGATCAGGCCTGCAAAGAAACTGCGTTTCACAGGCCTTTGGAAGAGATGTTCCCACTAGGCTGTAAGAGCACTGTGCAGAGCGAGTTGTTTCTTAGCTTCCCAAAGAGCTGGAAGCAAGATGCTGTGGGGCCCAACTCGCCCTTTGGAAAGAAGCCTGCACGTTGTGCCTTTCAGCTCTAGGGCAAAGTAGCACACCCAGAGCAGAAGTCCTACTTCAGCCAGATCAGGCCTGCAAAGAAACTGCGTTTCACAGGCCTTTGGAAGACATGTTCCCGGTAGGCTGTAAGAGCACTGTGCAGAGCGAGTTGTTTCTTTGCTTCCCAAAGAGCTGGAAGCAAGATGCTGTGGGGCCCAACTCGCCCTTTGGAAAGAAGCCTGCACGTTGTGCCTTTCAGCTCTAGGGCAAAGTAGCACACCCAGAGCAGAAGTCCTACTTCAGCCAGATCGGGCCTGCAAAGAAACTGCGTTTCACAGGCCTTTGGAAGACATGTTCCCGGTAGGCTGTAAGAGCACTGTGCAGAGCGAGTTGTTTCTTAGCTTCCCAAAGAGCTGGAAGCAAGATGCTGTGGGGCCCAACTCGCCCTTTGGAAAGAAGCCTGCACGTTGTGCCTTTCAGCTCTAGGGCAAAGTAGCACACCCAGAGCAGAAGTCCTACTTCAGCCAGATCAGGCCTGCAAAGAAAATGCGTTTCACAGGCCTTTGGAAGAGATGTTCCCACTAGGCTGTAAGAGCACTGTGCAGAGCGAGTTGTTTCTTAGCTTCCCAAAGAGCTGGAAGCAAGATGCTGTGGGGCCCAACTCGCCCTTTGGAAAGAAGCCTGCACGTTGTGCCTTTCAGCTCTAGGGCAAAGTAGCACACCCAGAGCAGAAGTCCTACTTCAGCCAGATCGGGACTGCAAAGAAACTGCGTTTCACAGGCCTTTGGAAGAGATGTTCCCACTACGCTGTAAGAGCACTGTGCAGAGCGAGTTGTTTCTTAGCTTCCCAAAGAGCTGGAAGCAAGATGCTGTGGGGCCCAACTCGCCCTTTGGAAAGAAGCCTGCACGTTGTGCCTTTCAGCTCTAGGGCAAAGTAGCACACCCAGAGCAGAAGTCCTACTTCAGCCAGATCAGGCCTGCAAAGAAACTGCGTTTCACAGGCCTTTGGAAGAGATGTTCCCACTAGGCTGTAAGAGCACTGTGCAGAGCGAGTTGTTTCTTAGCTTCCCAAAGAGCTGGAAGCAAGATGCTGTGGGGCCCAACTCGCCCTTTGGAAAGAAGCCTGCACGTTGTGCCTTTCAGCTCTAGGGCAAAGTAGCACACCCAGAGCAGAAGTCCTACTTCAGCCAGATCAGGCCTGCAAAGAAACTGCGTTTCACAGGCCTTTGGAAGACATGTTCCCGGTAGGCTGTAAGAGCACTGTGCAGAGCGAGTTGTTTCTTAGCTTCCCAAAGAGCTGGAAGCAAGATGCTGTGGGGCCCAACTCGCCCTTTAGAAAGAAGCCTGCACGTTGTGCCTTTCAGCTCTAGGGCAAAGTAGCACACCCAGAGCAGAAGTCCTACTTCAGCCAGATCGGGCCTGCAAAGAAACTGCGTTTCACAGGCCTTTGGAAGAGATGTTCCCACTAGGCTGTAAGAGCACTGTGCAGAGCGAGTTGTTTCTTAGCTTCCCAAAGAGCTGGAAGCAAGATGCTGTGGGGCCCAACTCGCCCTTTGGAAAGAAGCCTGCACGTTGTGCCTTTCAGCTCTAGGGCAAAGTAGCACAACCAGAGCAGAAGTCCTACTTCAGCCAGATCAGGCCTGCAAAGAAACTGCGTTTCAAAGGCCTTTGGAAGAGATGTTCCCACTAGGCTGTAAGAGCACTGTGCAGAGCGAGTTGTTTCTTAGCTTCCCAAAGAGCTGGAAGCAAGATGCTGTGGGGCCCAACTCGCCCTTTGGAAAGAAGCCTGCACGTTGTGCCTTTCAGCTCTAGGGCAAAGTAGCACACCCAGAGCAGAAGTCCTACTTCAGCCAGATCAGGCCTGCAAAGAAACTGCGTTTCACAGGCCTTTGGAAGACATGTTCCCGGTAGGCTGTAAGAGCACTGTGCAGAGCGAGTTGTTTCTTAGCTTCCCAAGAGCTGGAAGCAAGATGCTGTGGGGCCCAACTCGCCCTTTGGAAAGAAGCCTGCACGTTGTGCCTTTCAGCTCTAGGGCAAAGTAGCACACCCAGAGCAGAAGTCCTACTTCAGCCAGATCAGGCCTGCAAAGAAACTGCGTTTCACAGGCCTTTGGAAGAGATGTTCCCACTAGGCTGTAAGAGCACTGTGCAGAGCGAGTTGTTTCTTAGCTTCCCAAAGAGCTGGAAGCAAGATGCTGTGGGGCCCAACTCGCCCTTTGGAAAGAAGCCTGCACGTTGTGCCTTTCAGCTCTAGGGCAAAGTAGCACACCCAGAGCAGAAGTCCTACTTCAGCCAGATCAGGCCTGCAAAGAAACTGCGTTTCACAGGCCTTTGGAAGACAGGTTCCCGGTAGGCTGTAAGAGCACTGTGCAGAGCGAGTTGTTTCTTAGCTTCCCAAAGAGCTGGAAGCAAGATGCTGTGGGGCCCAACTCGCCCTTTGGAAAGAAGCCTGCACGTTGTGCCTTTCAGCTCTAGGGCAAAGTAGCACACCCAGAGCAGAAGTCCTACTTCAGCCAGATCAGGCCTGCAAAGAAACTGCGTTTCACAGGCCTTTGGAAGAGATGTTCCCGGTAGGCTGTAAGAGCACTGTGCAGAGCGAGTTGTTTCTTAGCTTCCCAAAGAGCTGGAAGCAAGATGCTGTGGGGCCCAACTCGCCCTTTGGAAAGAAGCCTGCACGTTGTGCCTTTCAGCTCTAGGGCAAAGTAGCACACCCAGAGCAGAAGCCCTACTTCAGCCAGATCAGGCCTGCAAAGAAACTTCGTTTCACAGGCCTTTGGAAGAGATGTTCCCACTAGGCTGTAAGAGCACTGTGCAGAGCGAGTTGTTTCTTAGCTTCCCAAAGAGCTGGAAGCAAGATGCTGTGGGGCCCAACTCGCCCTTTGGAAAGAAGCCTGCACGTTGTGCCTTTCAGCTCTAGGGCAAAGTAGCACACCCAGAGCAGAAGTCCTACTTCAGCCAGATCAGGCCTGCAAAGAAACTGCGTTTCACAGGCCTTTGGAAGAGATGTTCCCACTAGGCTGTAAGAGCACTGTGCAGAGCGAGTTGTTTCTTAGCTTCCCAAAGAGCTGGAAGCAAGATGCTGTGGGGCCCAACTCGCCTTTTGGAAAGAAGCCTGCACGTTGTGCCTTTCAGCTCTAGGGCAAAGTAGCACACCCAGAGCAGAAGTCCTACTTCAGCCAGATCAGGCCTGCAAAGAAACTGCATTTCACAGGCCTTTGGAAGAGATGTTCCCACTAGGCTGTAAGAGCACTGTGCAGAGCGAGTTGTTTCTTAGCTTCCCAAAGAGCTGGAAGCAAGATGCTGTGGGGCCCAACTCGCCCTTTGGAAAGAAGCCTGCACGTTGTGCCTTTCAGCTCTAGGGCAAAGTAGCACACCCAGAGCAGAAGTCCTACTTCAGCCAGATCAGGCCTGCAAAGAAACTGCGTTTCACAGGCCTTTGGAAGAGAGGTTCCCGGTAGGCTGTAAGAGCACTGTGCAGAGCGAGTTGTTTCTTAGCTTCCCAAAGAGCTGGAAGCAAGATGCTGTGGGGCCCAACTCGCCCTTTGGAAAGAAGCCTGCACGTTGTGCCTTTCAGCTCTAGGGCAAAGTAGCACACCCAGAGCAGAAGTCCTACTTCTGCCAGATCAGGCCTGCAAAGAAACTGCGTTTCACAGGCCTTTGGAAGAGAGGTTCCCGGTAGGCTGTAAGAGCACTGTGCAGAGCGAGTTGTTTCTTAGCTTCCCAAAGAGCTGGAAGCAAGATGCTGTGGGGCCCAACTCGCCCTTTGGAAAGAAGCCTGCACGTTGTGCCTTTCAGCTCTAGGGCAAAGTAGCACACCCAGAGCAGAAGTCCTACTTCAGCCAGATCAGGCCTGCAAAGAAACTGCGTTTCACAGGCCTTTGGAAGAGATGTTCCCACTAGGCTGTAAGAGCACTGTGCAGAGCGAGTTGTTTCTTAGCTTCCCAAAGAGCTGGAAGCAAGATGCTGTGGGGCCCAACTCGCCCTTTGGAAAGAAGCCTGCACGTTGTGCCTTTCAGCTCTAGGGCAAAGTAGCACACCCAGAGCAGAAGTCCTACTTCAGCCAGATCGGGCCTGCAAAGAAACTGCGTTTCACAGGCCTTTGGAAGAGATGTTCCCACTAGGCTGTAAGAGCACTGTGCAGAGCGAGTTGTTTCTTAGCTTTCCAAAGAGCTGGAAGCAAGATGCTGTGGGGCCCAACTCGCCCTTTGGAAAGAAGCCTGCACGTTGTGCCTTTCAGCTCTAGGGCAAAGTAGCACACCCAGAGCAGAAGTCCTACTTCAGCCAGATCAGGCCTGCAAAGAAACTGCGTTTCACAGGCCTTTGGAAGACATGTTCCCGGTAGGCTGTAAGAGCACTGTGCAGAGCGAGTTGTTTCTTAGCTTCCCAAAGAGCTGGAAGCAAGATGCTGTGGGGCCCAACTCGCCCTTTGGAAAGAAGCCTGCACGTTGTGCCTTTCAGCTCTAGGGCAAAGTAGCACACCCAGAGCAGAAGTCCTACTTCAGCCAGATCAGGCCTGCAAAGAAACTGCGTTTCACAGGCCTTTGGAAGACATGTTCCCGGTAGGCTGTAAGAGCACTGTGCAGAGCGAGTTGTTTCTTAGCTTCCCAAAGAGCTGGAAGCAAGATGCTGTGGGGCCCAACTCGCCCTTTGGAAAGAAGCCTGCACGTTGTGCCTTTCAGCTCTAGGGCAAAGTAGCACACCCAGAGCAGAAGTCCTACTTCAGCCAGATCAGGCCTGCAAAGAAACTGCGTTTCACAGGCCTTTGGAAGACATGTTCCCGGTAGGCTGTAAGAGCACTGTGCAGAGCGAGTTGTTTCTTAGCTTCCCAAAGAGCTGGAAGCAAGATGCTGTGGGGCCCAACTCGCCCTTTGGAAAGAAGCCTGCACGTTGTGCCTTTCAGCTCTAGGGCAAAGTAGCACACCCAGAGCAGAAGTCCTACTTCAGCCAGATGAGGCCTGCAAAGAAACTGCATTTCACAGGCCTTTGGAAGAGATGTTCCCTCTAGGCTGTAAGAGCACTGTGCAGAGCGAGTTGTTTCTTAGCTTCCCAAAGAGCTGGAAGCAAGATGCTGTGGGGCCCAACTCGCCCTTTGGAAAGAAGCCTGCACGTTGTGCCTTTCAGCTCTAGGGCAAAGTAGCACACCCAGAGCAGAAGTCCTACTTCAGCAAGATCAGGCCTGCAAAGAAACTGCGTTTCACAGGCCTTTGGAAGAGATGTTCCCACTAGGCTGTAAGAGCACTGTGCAGAGCGAGTTGTTTCTTAGCTTCCCAAAGAGCTGGAAGCAAGATGCTGTGGGGCCCAACTCGCCCTTTGGAAAGAAGCCTACACGTTGTGCCTTTCATCTCTAGGGCAAACTAGCACACCCAGAGCAGAAGTCCTACTTCAGCCAGATCAGGCCTGCAAAGAAACTGCGTTTCACAGGCCTTTGGAAGAGATGTTCCCACTAGGCTGTAAGAGCACTGTGCAGAGCGAGTTGTTTCTTAGCTTCCCAAAGAGCTGGAAGCAAGATGCTGTGGGGCCCAACTCGCCCTTTGGAAAGAAGCCTGCACGTTGTGCCTTTCAGCTCTAGGGCAAAGTAGCACACCCAGAGCAGAAGTCCTACTTCAGCCAGATCAGGCCTGCAAAGAAACTGCGTTTCACAGGCCTTTGGAAGAGATTTTCCCGGTAGGCTGTAAGAGCACTGTGCAGAGCGAGTTGTTTCTTAGCTTCCCAAAGAGCTGGAAGCAAGATGCTGTGGGGCCCAACTCGCCCTTTGGAAAGAAGCCTACACGTTGTGCCTTTCATCTCTAGGGCAAACTAGCACACCCAGAGCAGAAGTCCTACTTCAGCCAGATCAGGCCTGCAAAGAAACTGCGTTTCACAGGCCTTTGGAAGAGATGTTCCCACTAGGCTGTAAGAGCACTGTGCAGAGCGAGTTGTTTCTTAGCTTCCCAAAGAGCTGGAAGCAAGATGCTGTGGGGCCCAACTCGCCCTTTGGAAAGAAGCCTGCACGTTGTGCCTTTCAGCTCTAGGGCAAAGTAGCACACCCAGAGCAGAAGTCCTACTTCAGCCAGATCAGGCCGGCAAAGAAACTGCGTTTCACAGGCCTGTGGAAGACATGTTCCCGGTAGGCTGTAAGAGCACTGTGCAGAGCGAGTTGTTTCTTAGCTTCCCAAAGAGCTGGAAGCAAGATGCTGTGGGGCCCAACTCGCCCTTTGGAAAGAAGCCTGCACGTTGTGCCTTTCAGCTCTAGGGCAAAGTAGCACACCCAGAGCAGAAGTCCTACTTCAGCCAGATCAGGCCTGCAAAGAAACTGCGTTTCACAGGCCTTTGGAAGAGATGTTCCCGGTAGGATGTAAGAGCACTGTGCAGAGCGAGTTGTTTGTTAGCTTCCCAAAGAGCTGGAAGCAAGATGCTGTGGGGCCCAACTCGCCCTTTGGAAAGAAGCCTGCACGTTGTGCCTTTCAGCTCTAGGGCAAAGTAGCACACCCAGAGCAGAAGTCCTACTTCAGCCAGATCAGGCCTGCAAAGAAACTGCGTTTCACAGGCCTGTGGAAGACATGTTCCCGGTAGGCTGTAAGAGCACTGTGCAGAGCGAGTTGTTTCTTAGCTTCCCAAAGAGCTGGAAGCAAGATGCTGTGGGGCCCAACTCGCCCTTTGGAAAGAAGCCTGCACGTTGTGCCTTTCAGCTCTAGGGCAAAGTAGCACACCCAGAGCAGAAGTCCTACTTCAGCCAGATCAGGCCTGCAAAGAAACTGCGTTTCACAGGCCTTTGGAAGAGATGTTCCCGGTAGGCTGTAAGAGCACTGTGCAGAGCGAGTTGTTTCTTAGCTTCCCAAAGAGCTGGAAGCAAGATGCTGTGGGGCCCAACTCGCCCTTTGGAAAGAAGCCTGCACGTTGTGCCTTTCAGCTCTAGGGCAAAGTAGCACACCCAGAGCAGAAGTCCTACTTCAGCCAGATCAGGCCTGCAAAGAAACTGCGTTTCACAGGCCTTTGGAAGACATGTTCCCGGTAGGCTGTAAGAGCACTGTGCAGAGCGAGTTGTTTCTTAGCTTCCCAAAGAGCTGGAAGCAAGATGCTGTGGGGCCCAACTCGCCCTTTGGAAAGAAGCCTGCACGTTGTGCCTTTCAGCTCTAGGGCAAAGTAGCACACCCAGAGCAGAAGTCCTACTTCAGCCAGATCAGGCCTGCAAAGAAACTGCGTTTCACAGGCCTTTGGAAGAGATGTTCCCACGAGGCTGTAAGAGCACTGTGCAGAGCGAGTTGTTTCTTAGCTTCCCAAAGAGCTGGAAGCAAGATGCTGTGGGGCCCAACTCGCCCTTTGGAAAGAAGCCTGCACGTTGTGCCTTTCAGCTCTAGGGCAAAGTAGCACACCCAGAGCAGAAGTCCTACTTCAGCCAGATCAGGCCTGCAAAGAAACTGCGTTTCACAGGCCTTTGGAAGAGATGTTCCCACTAGGCTGTAAGAGCACTGTGCAGAGCGAGTTGTTTCTTAGCTTCCCAAAGAGCTGGAAGCAAG
Source organism: Equus caballus (assembly GCF_041296265.1). Classification (NCBI taxonomy): domain Eukaryota; kingdom Metazoa; phylum Chordata; class Mammalia; order Perissodactyla; family Equidae; genus Equus; species Equus caballus. The sequence continues at coordinate 1,126,344 of NC_091711.1, read as the reverse complement.
ATGCTGTGGGGCCCAACTCGCCCTTTGGAAAGAAGCCTGCACGTTGTGCCTTTCAGCTCTAGGGCAAAGTAGCACACCCAGAGCAGAAGTCCTACTTCAGCCAGATCAGGCCTGCAAAGAAACTGCGTTTCACAGGCCTTTGGAAGAGATGTTCCCGGTAGGCTGTAAGAGCACTGTGCAGAGCGAGTTGTTTCTTAGCTTCCCAAAGAGCTGGAAGCAAGATGCTGTGGGGCCCAACTCGCCCTTTGGAAAGAAGCCTGCACGTTGTGCCTTTCAGCTCTAGGGCAAAGTAGCACACCCAGAGCAGAAGTCCTACTTCAGCCAGATCAGGCCTGCAAAGAAACTGCGTTTCACAGGCCTTTGGAAGACATGTTCCCGGTAGGCTGTAAGAGCACTGTGCAGAGCGAGTTGTTTCTTAGCTTCCCAAAGAGCTGGAAGCAAGATGCTGTGGGGCCCAACTCGCCCTTTGGAAAGAAGCCTGCACGTTGTGCCTTTCAGCTCTAGGGCAAAGTAGCACACCCAGAGCAGAAGTCCTACTTCAGCCAGATCAGGCCTGCAAAGAAACTGCGTTTCACAGGCCTTTGGAAGAGATTTTCCCGGTAGGCTGTAAGAGCACTGTGCAGAGCGAGTTGTTTCTTAGCTTCCCAAAGAGCTGGAAGCAAGATGCTGTGGGGCCCAACTCGCCCTTTGGAAAGAAGCCTGCACGTTGTGCCTTTCAGCTCTAGGGCAAAGTAGCACACCCAGAGCAGAAGTCCTACTTCAGCCAGATCAGGCCTGCAAAGAAAATGCGTTTCAAAGGCCTTTGGAAGAGATGTTCCCGGTAGGCTGTAAGAGCACTGTGCAGAGCGAGTTGTTTCTTAGCTTCCCAAAGAGCTGGAAGCAAGATGCTGTGGGGCCCAACTCGCCCTTTGGAAAGAAGCCTGCACGTTGTGCCTTTCAGCTCTAGGGCAAAGTAGCACACCCAGAGCAGAAGTCCTACTTCAGCCAGATCAGGCCTGCAAAGAAACTGCGTTTCACAGGCCTTTGGAAGACATGTTCCCGGTAGGCTGTAAGAGCACTGTGCAGAGCGAGTTGTTTCTTAGCTTCCCAAAGAGCTGGAAGCAAGATGCTGTGTGGCCCAACTCGGCCTTTGGAAAGAAGCCTGCACGTTGTGCCTTTCAGCTCTAGGGCAAAGTAGCACACCCAGAGCAGAAGTCCTACTTCAGCCAGATCAGGCCTGCAAAGAAACTGCGTTTCACAGGCCTTTGGAAGAGATGTTCCCGGTAGGCTGTAAGAGCACTGTGCAGAGCGAGTTGTTTCTTAGCTTCCCAAAGAGCTGGAAGCAAGATGCTGTGGGGCCCAACTCGCCCTTTGGAAAGAAGCCTGCACGTTGTGCCTTTCAGCTCTAGGGCAAAGTAGCACACCCAGAGCAGAAGTCCTACTTCAGCCAGATCAGGCCTGCAAAGAAACTGCGTTTCACAGGTCTTTGGAAGACATGTTCCCGGTAGGCTGTAAGAGCACTGTGCAGAGCGAGTTGTTTCTTAGCTTCCCAAAGAGCTGGAAGCAAGATGCTGTGGGGCCCAACTCGCCCTTTGGAAAGAAGCCTGCACGTTGTGCCTTTCAGCTCTAGGGCAAAGTAGCACACCCAGAGCAGAAGTCCTACTTCAGCCAGATGAGGCCTGCAAAGAAACTGCATTTCACAGGCCTTTGGAAGAGATGTTCCCACTAGGCTGTAAGAGCACTGTGCAGAGCGAGTTGTTTCTTAGCTTCCCAAAGAGCTGGAAGCAAGATGCTGTGGGGCCCAACTCGCCCTTTGGAAAGAAGCCTGCACGTTGTGCCTTTCAGCTCTAGGGCAAAGTAGCACACCCAGAGCAGAAGTCCTACTTCAGCCAGATCAGGCCTGCAAAGAAACTGCGTTTCACAGGCCTTTGGAAGAGATGTTCCCACTAGGCTGTAAGAGCACTGTGCAGAGCGAGTTGTTTCTTAGCTTCCCAAAGAGCTGGAAGCAAGATGCTTTGGGGCCCAACTCGCCCTTTGGAAAGAAGCCTACACGTTGTGCCTTTCATCTCTAGGGCAAAGTAGCACACCCAGAGCAGAAGTCCTACTTCAGCCAGATCAGGCCTGCAAAGAAACTGCGTTTCACAGGCCTTTGGAAGAGATGTTCCCACTAGGCTGTAAGAGCACTGTGCAGAGCGAGTTGTTTCTTAGCTTCCCAAACAGCTGGAAGCAAGATGCTGTGGGGCCCAACTCGCCCTTTGGAAAGAAGCCTGCACGTTGTGCCTTTCAGCTCTAGGGCAAAGTAGCACACCCAGAGCAGAAGTCCTACTTCAGCCAGATCAGGCCTGCAAAGAAACTGCGTTTCACAGGCCTTTGGAAGAGATGTTCCCACTAGGCTGTAAGAGCACTGTGCAGAGCGAGTTGTTTCTTAGCTTCCCAAAGAGCTGGAAGCAAGATGCTGTGGGGCCCAACTCGCCCTTTGGAAAGAAGCCTGCACGTTGTGCCTTTCAGCTCTAGGGCAAAGTAGCACACCCAGAGCAGAAGTCCTACTTCAGCCAGATCAGGCCTGCAAAGAAACTGTGTTTCACAGGCCTGTGGAAGACATGTTCCCGGTAGGCTGTAAGAGCACTGTGCAGAGCGAGTTGTTTCTTAGCTTCCCAAAGAGCTGGAAGCAAGATGCTGTGGGGCCCAACTCGCCCTTTGGAAAGAAGCCTGCACGTTGTGCCTTTCAGCTCTAGGGCAAAGTAGCACACCCAGAGCAGAAGTCCTACTTCAGCCAGATCAGGCCTGCAAAGAAACTGCGTTTCACAGGCCTTTGGAAGAGATGTTCCCGGTAGGATGTAAGAGCACTGTGCAGAGCGAGTTGTTTGTTAGCTTCCCAAAGAGCTGGAAGCAAGATGCTGTGGGGCCCAACTCGCCCTTTGGAAAGAAGCCTGCACGTTGTGCCTTTCAGCTCTAGGGCAAAGTAGCACACCCAGAGCAGAAGTCCTACTTAAGCCAGATCAGGCCTGCAAAGAAACTGCGTTTCACAGGCCTTTGGAAGACATGTTCCCGGTAGGCTGTAAGAGCACTGTGCAGAGCGAGTTGTTTCTTAGCTTCCCAAAGAGCTGGAAGCAAGATGCTGTGGGGCCCAACTCGCCCTTTGGAAAGAAGCCTGCACGTTGTGCCTTTCAGCTCTAGGGCAAAGTAGCACACCCAGAGCAGAAGTCCTACTTCAGCCAGATCAGGCCTGCAAAGAAACTGCGTTTCACAGGCCTTTGGAAGACATGTTCCCGGTAGGCTGTAAGAGCACTGTGCAGAGCGAGTTGTTTCTTAGCTTCCCAAAGAGCTGGAAGCAAGATGCTGTGGGGCCCAACTCGCCCTTTGGAAAGAAGCCTGCACGTTGTGCCTTTCAGCTCTAGGGCAAAGTAGCACACCCAGAGCAGAAGTCCTACTTCAGCCAGATCAGGCCTGCAAAGAAACTGCGTTTCACAGGCCTTTGGAAGACATGTTCCCGGTAGGCTGTAAGAGCACTGTGCAGAGCGAGTTGTTTCTTAGCTTCCCAAAGAGCTGGAAGCAAGATGCTGTGGGGCCCAACTCGCCCTTTGGAAAGAAGCCTGCACGTTGTGCCTTTCAGCTCTAGGGCAAAGTAGCACACCCAGAGCAGAAGTCCTACTTCAGCCAGATCAGGCCTGCAAAGAAACTGCGTTTCACAGGCCTTTGGAAGACATGTTCCCGGTAGGCTGTAAGAGCACTGTGCAGAGCGAGTTGTTTCTTAGCTTCCCAAAGAGCTGGAAGCAAGATGCTGTGGGGCCCAACTCGCCCTTTGGAAAGAAGCCTGCACGTTGTGCCTTTCAGCTCTAGGGCAAAGTAGCACACCCAGAGCAGAAGTCCTACTTCAGCCAGATCAGGCCTGCAAAGAAACTGCGTTTCACAGGCCTTTGGAAGAGATGTTCCCACTAGGCTGTAAGAGCACTGTGCAGAGCGAGTTGTTTCTTAGCTTCCCAAAGAGCTGGAAGCAAGATGCTGTGGGGCCCAACTCGCCCTTTGGAAAGAAGCCTGCACGTTGTGCCTTTCAGCTCTAGGGCAAAGTAGCACACCCAGAGCAGAAGTCCTACTTCAGCCAGATCAGGCCTGCAAAGAAACTGCGTTTCACAGGCCTTTGGAAGACATGTTCCCGGTAGGCTGTAAGAGCACTGTGCAGAGCGAGTTGTTTCTTAGCTTCCCAAAGAGCTGGAAGCAAGATGCTGTGGGGCCCAACTCGCCCTTTGGAAAGAAGCCTGCACGTTGTGCCTTTCAGCTCTAGGGCAAAGTAGCACACCCAGAGCAGAAGTCCTACTTCAGCCAGATCAGGCCTGCAAAGAAACTGCGTTTCACAGGCCTTTGGAAGAGATGTTCCCACTAGGCTGTAAGAGCACTGTGCAGAGCGAGTTGTTTCTTAGCTTCCCAAAGAGCTGGAAGCAAGATGCTGTGGGGCCCAACTCGCCCTTTGGAAAGAAGCCTGCACGTTGTGCCTTTCAGCTCTAGGGCAAAGTAGCACACCCAGAGCAGAAGTCCTACTTCAGCCAGATCAGGCCTGCAAAGAAACTGCGTTTCACAGGCCTTTGGAAGAGATGTTCCCACTAGGCTGTAAGAGCACTGTGCAGAGCGAGTTGTTTCTTAGCTTCCCAAAGAGCTGGAAGCAAGATGCTGTGGGGCCCAACTCGCCCTTTGGAAAGAAGCCTGCACGTTGTGCCTTTCAGCTCTAGGGCAAAGTAGCACACCCAAGCAGAAGTCCTACTTCAGCCAGATCAGGCCTGCAAAGAAACTGCGTTTCACAGGCCTTTGGAAGAGATGTTCCCACTAGGCTGTAAGAGCACTGTGCAGAGCGAGTTGTTTCTTAGCTTCCCAAAGAGCTGGAAGCAAGATGCTGTGGGGCCCAACTCGCCCTTTGGAAAGAAGCCTGCACGTTGTGCCTTTCAGCTCTAGGGCAAAGTAGCACACCCAGAGCAGAAGTCCTACTTCAGCCAGATCAGGCCTGCAAAGAAACTGCGTTTCACAGGCCTTTGGAAGACATGTTCCCGGTAGGCTGTAAGAGCACTGTGCAGAGCGAGTTGTTTCTTAGCTTCCCAAAGAGCTGGAAGCAAGATGCTGTGGGGCCCAACTCGCCCTTTGGAAAGAAGCCTGCACGTTGTGCCTTTCAGCTCTAGGGCAAAGTAGCACACCCAGAGCAGAAGTCCTACTTCAGCCAGATCAGGCCTGCAAAGAAACTGCGTTTCACAGGCCTTTGGAAGACATGTTCCCGGTAGGCTGTAAGAGCACTGAGCAGAGCGAGTTGTTTCTTAGCTTCCCAAAGAGCTGGAAGCAAGATGCTGTGGGGCCCAACTCGCCCTTTGGAAAGAAGCCTGCACGTTGTGCCTTTCAGCTCTAGGGCAAAGTAGCACACCCAGAGCAGAAGTCCTACTTCAGCCAGATCAGGCCTGCAAAGAAACTGCGTTTCAAAGGCCTTTGGAAGAGATGTTCCCGGTAGGCTGTAAGAGCACTGTGCAGAGCGAGTTGTTTCTTAGCTTCCCAAAGAGCTGGAAGCAAGATGCTGTGGGGCCCAACTCGCCCTTTGGAAAGAAGCCTGCACGTTGTGCCTTTCAGCTCTAGGGCAAAGTAGCACACCCAGAGCAGAAGTCCTACTTCAGCCAGATCAGGCCTGCAAAGAAACTGCGTTTCACAGGCCTTTGGAAGACATGTTCCCGGTAGGCTGTAAGAGCACTGTGCAGAGCGAGTTGTTTCTTAGCTTCCCAAAGAGCTGGAAGCAAGATGCTGTGGGGCCCAACTCGCCCTTTGGAAAGAAGCCTGCACGTTGTGCCTTTCAGCTCTAGGGCAAAGTAGCACACCCAGAGCAGAAGTCCTACTTCAGCCAGATGAGGCCTGCAAAGAAACTGCATTTCACAGGCCTTTGGAAGAGATGTTCCCACTAGGCTGTAAGAGCACTGTGCAGAGCGAGTTGTTTCTTAGCTTCCCAAAGAGCTGGAAGCAAGATGCTGTGGGGCCCAACTCGCCCTTTGGAAAGAAGCCTGCACGTTGTGCCTTTCAGCTCTAGGGCAAAGTAGCACACCCAGAGCAGAAGTCCTACTTCAGCCAGATCAGGCCTGCAAAGAAACTGCGTTTCACAGGCCTTTGGAAGAGATGTTCCCACTAGGCTGTAAGAGCACTGTGCAGAGCGAGTTGTTTCTTAGCTTCCCAAAGAGCTGGAAGCAAGATGCTGTGGGGCCCAACTCACCCTTTGGAAAGAAGCCTACACGTTGTGCCTTTCATCTCTAGGGCAAAGTAGCACACCCAGAGCAGAAGTCCTACTTCAGCCAGATCAGGCCTGCAAAGAAACTGCGTTTCACAGGCCTTTGGAAGAGATGTTCCCACTAGGCTGTAAGAGCACTGTGCAGAGCGAGTTGTTTCTTAGCTTCCCAAACAGCTGGAAGCAAGATGCTGTGGGGCCCAACTCGCCCTTTGGAAAGAAGCCTGCACGTTGTGCCTTTCAGCTCTAGGGCAAAGTAGCACACCCAGAGCAGAAGTCCTACTTCAGCCAGATCAGGCCTGCAAAGAAACTGCGTTTCACAGGCCTTTGGAAGAGATGTTCCCACTAGGCTGTAAGAGCACTGTGCAGAGCGAGTTGTTTCTTAGCTTCCCAAAGAGCTGGAAGCAAGATGCTGTGGGGCCCAACTCGCCCTTTGGAAAGAAGCCTGCACGTTGTGCCTTTCAGCTCTAGGGCAAAGTAGCACACCCAGAGCAGAAGTCCTACTTCAGCCAGATCAGGCCTGCAAAGAAACTGCGTTTCACAGGCCTGTGGAAGACATGTTCCCGGTAGGCTGTAAGAGCACTGTGCAGAGCGAGTTGTTTCTTAGCTTCCCAAAGAGCTGGAAGCAAGATGCTGTGGGGCCCAACTCGCCCTTTGGAAAGAAGCCTGCACGTTGTGCCTTTCAGCTCTAGGGCAAAGTAGCACACCCAGAGCAGAAGTCCTACTTCAGCCAGATCAGGCCTGCAAAGAAACTGCGTTTCACAGGCCTTTGGAAGAGATGTTCCCGGTAGGATGTAAGAGCACTGTGCAGAGCGAGTTGTTTGTTAGCTTCCCAAAGAGCTGGAAGCAAGATGCTGTGGGGCCCAACTCGCCCTTTGGAAAGAAGCCTGCACGTTGTGCCTTTCAGCTCTAGGGCAAAGTAGCACACCCAGAGCAGAAGTCCTACTTCAGCCAGATCAGGCCTGCAAAGAAACTGCGTTTCACAGGCCTTTGGAAGAGATGTTCCCGGTAGGCTGTAAGAGCACTGTGCAGAGCGAGTTGTTTCTTAGCTTCCCAAAGAGCTGGAAGCAAGATGCTGTGGGGCCCAACTCGCCCTTTGGAAAGAAGCCTGCACGTTGTGCCTTTCAGCTCTAGGGCAAAGTAGCACACCCAGAGCAGAAGTCCTACTTCAGCCAGATCAGGCCTGCAAAGAAACTGCGTTTCACAGGCCTTTGGAAGAGATGTTCCCACTAGGCTGTAAGAGCACTGTGCAGAGCGAGTTGTTTCTTAGCTTCCCAAAGAGCTGGAAGCAAGATGCTGTGGGGCCCAACTCACCCTTTGGAAAGAAGCCTACACGTTGTGCCTTTCATCTCTAGGGCAAAGTAGCACACCCAGAGCAGAAGTCCTACTTCAGCCAGATCAGGCCTGCAAAGAAACTGCGTTTCACAGGCCTTTGGAAGAGATGTTCCCACTAGGCTGTAAGAGCACTGTGCAGAGCGAGTTGTTTCTTAGCTTCCCAAACAGCTGGAAGCAAGATGCTGTGGGGCCCAACTCGCCCTTTGGAAAGAAGCCTGCACGTTGTGCCTTTCAGCTCTAGGGCAAAGTAGCACACCCAGAGCAGAAGTCCTACTTCAGCCAGATCAGGCCTGCAAAGAAACTGCGTTTCACAGGCCTTTGGAAGACATGTTCCCACTAGGCTGTAAGAGCACTGTGCAGAGCGAGTTGTTTCTTAGCTTCCCAAAGAGCTGGAAGCAAGATGCTGTGGGGCCCAACTCGCCCTTTGGAAAGAAGCCTGCACGTTGTGCCTTTCAGCTCTAGGGCAAAGTAGCACACCCAGAGCAGAAGTCCTACTTCAGCCAGATCAGGCCTGCAAAGAAACTGCGTTTCACAGGCCTGTGGAAGACATGTTCCCGGTAGGCTGTAAGAGCACTGTGCAGAGCGAGTTGTTTCTTAGCTTCCCAAAGAGCTGGAAGCAAGATGCTGTGGGGCCCAACTCGCCCTTTGGAAAGAAGCCTGCACGTTGTGCCTTTCAGCTCTAGGGCAAAGTAGCACACCCAGAGCAGAAGTCCTACTTCAGCCAGATCAGGCCTGCAAAGAAACTGCGTTTCACAGGCCTTTGGAAGAGATGTTCCCGGTAGGATGTAAGAGCACTGTGCAGAGCGAGTTGTTTGTTAGCTTCCCAAAGAGCTGGAAGCAAGATGCTGTGGGGCCCAACTCGCCCTTTGGAAAGAAGCCTGCACGTTGTGCCTTTCAGCTCTAGGGCAAAGTAGCACACCCAGAGCAGAAGTCCTACTTCAGCCAGATCAGGCCTGCAAAGAAACTGCGTTTCACAGGCCTTTGGAAGAGATGTTCCCGGTAGGCTGTAAGAGCACTGTGCAGAGCGAGTTGTTTCTTAGCTTCCCAAAGAGCTGGAAGCAAGATGCTGTGGGGCCCAACTCGCCCTTTGGAAAGAAGCCTGCACGTTGTGCCTTTCAGCTCTAGGGCAAAGTAGCACACCCAGAGCAGAAGTCCTACTTCAGCCAGATCAGGCCTGCAAAGAAACTGCGTTTCACAGGCCTTTGGAAGAGATGTTCCCACGAGGCTGTAAGAGCACTGTGCAGAGCGAGTTGTTTCTTAGCTTCCCAAAGAGCTGGAAGCAAGATGCTGTGGGGCCCAACTCGCCCTTTGGAAAGAAGCCTGCACGTTGTGCCTTTCAGCTCTAGGGCAAAGTAGCACACCCAGAGCAGAAGTCCTACTTCAGCCAGATCAGGCCTGCAAAGAAACTGCGTTTCACAGGCCTTTGGAAGAGATGTTCCCACTAGGCTGTAAGAGCACTGTGCAGAGCGAGTTGTTTCTTAGCTTCCCAAAGAGCTGGAAGCAAGATGCTGTGGGGCCCAACTCGCCCTTTGGAAAGAAGCCTGCACGTTGTGCCTTTCAGCTCTAGGGCAAAGTAGCACACCCAGAGCAGAAGTCCTACTTCAGCCAGATCAGGCCTGCAAAGAAACTGCGTTTCACAGGCCTTTGGAAGAGATGTTCCCGGTAGGCTGTAAGAGCACTGTGCAGAGCGAGTTGTTTCTTAGCTTCCCAAAGAGCTGGAAGCAAGATGCTGTGGGGCCCAACTCGCCCTTTGGAAAGAAGCCTGCACGTTGTGCCTTTCAGCTCTAGGGCAAAGTAGCACACCCAGAGCAGAAGTCCTACTTCAGCCAGATCAGGCCTGCAAAGAAACTGCGTTTCACAGGCCTTTGGAAGACATGTTCCCGGTAGGCTGTAAGAGCACTGTGCAGAGCGAGTTGTTTCTTAGCTTCCCAAAGAGCTGGAAGCAAGATGCTGTGGGGCCCAACTCGCCCTTTGGAAAGAAGCCTGCACGTTGTGCCTTTCAGCTCTAGGGCAAAGTAGCACACCCAGAGCAGAAGTCCTACTTCAGCCAGATCAGGCCTGCAAAGAAACTGCGTTTCACAGGCCTTTGGAAGAGATGTTCCCACTAGGCTGTAAGAGCACTGTGCAGAGCGAGTTGTTTCTTAGCTTCCCAAAGAGCTGGAAGCAAGATGCTGTGGGGCCCAACTCGCCCTTTGGAAAGAAGCCTGCACGTTGTGCCTTTCAGCTCTAGGGCAAAGTAGCACACCCAGAGCAGAAGTCCTACTTCAGCCAGATCAGGCCTGCAAAGAAACTGCGTTTCACAGGCCTTTGGAAGACATGTTCCCGGTAGGCTGTAAGAGCACTGTGCAGAGCGAGTTGTTTCTTAGCTTCCCAAAGAGCTGGAAGCAAGATGCTGTGGGGCCCAACTCGCCCTTTGGAAAGAAGCCTGCACGTTGTGCCTTTCAGCTCTAGGGCAAAGTAGCACACCCAGAGCAGAAGTCCTACTTCAGCCAGATCAGGCCTGCAAAGAAACTGCGTTTCACAGGCCTTTGGAAGAGATGTTCCCACTAGGCTGTAAGAGCACTGTGCAGAGCGAGTTGTTTCTTAGCTTCCCAAAGAGCTGGAAGCAAGATGCTGTGGGGCCCAACTCGCCCTTTGGAAAGAAGCCTGCACGTTGTGCCTTTCAGCTCTAGGGCAAAGTAGCACACCCAGAGCAGAAGTCCTACTTCAGCCAGATCAGGCCTGCAAAGAAACTGCGTTTCACAGGCCTTTGGAAGAGATGTTCCCACTAGGCTGTAAGAGCACTGTGCAGAGCGAGTTGTTTCTTAGCTTCCCAAACAGCTGGAAGCAAGATGCTGTGGGGCCCAACTCGCCCTTTGGAAAGAAGCCTGCACGTTGTGCCTTTCAGCTCTAGGGCAAAGTAGCACACCCAGAGCAGAAGTCCTACTTCAGCCAGATCAGGCCTGCAAAGAAACTGCGTTTCACAGGCCTTTGGAAGAGATGTTCCCACTAGGCTGTAAGAGCACTGTGCAGAGCGAGTTGTTTCTTAGCTTCCCAAAGAGCTGGAAGCAAGATGCTGTGGGGCCCAACTCGCCCTTTGGAAAGAAGCCTGCACGTTGTGCCTTTCAGCTCTAGGGCAAAGTAGCACACCCAGAGCAGAAGTCCTACTTCAGCCAGATCAGGCCTGCAAAGAAACTGCGTTTCACAGGCCTGTGGAAGACATGTTCCCGGTAGGCTGTAAGAGCACTGTGCAGAGCGAGTTGTTTCTTAGCTTCCCAAAGAGCTGGAAGCAAGATGCTGTGGGGCCCAACTCGCCCTTTGGAAAGAAGCCTGCACGTTGTGCCTTTCAGCTCTAGGGCAAAGTAGCACACCCAGAGCAGAAGTCCTACTTCAGCCAGATCAGGCCTGCAAAGAAACTGCGTTTCACAGGCCTTTGGAAGAGATGTTCCCGGTAGGATGTAAGAGCACTGTGCAGAGCGAGTTGTTTGTTAGCTTCCCAAAGAGCTGGAAGCAAGATGCTGTGGGGCCCAACTCGCCCTTTGGAAAGAAGCCTGCACGTTGTGCCTTTCAGCTCTAGGGCAAAGTAGCACACCCAGAGCAGAAGTCCTACTTCAGCCAGATCAGGCCTGCAAAGAAACTGCGTTTCACAGGCCTTTGGAAGAGATGTTCCCACTAGGCTGTAAGAGCACTGTGCAGAGCGAGTTGTTTCTTAGCTTCCCAAAGAGCTGGAAGCAAGATGCTGTGGGGCCCAACTCGCCCTTTGGAAAGAAGCCTGCACGTTGTGCCTTTCAGCTCTAGGGCAAAGTAGCACACCCAGAGCAGAAGTCCTACTTCAGCCAGATCAGGCCTGCAAAGAAACTGCGTTTCACAGGCCTTTGGAAGAGATGTTCCCACTAGGCTGTAAGAGCACTGTGCAGAGCGAGTTGTTTCTTAGCTTCCCAAAGAGCTGGAAGCAAGATGCTGTGGGGCCCAACTCACCCTTTGGAAAGAAGCCTACACGTTGTGCCTTTCATCTCTAGGGCAAAGTAGCACACCCAGAGCAGAAGTCCTACTTCAGCCAGATCAGGCCTGCAAAGAAACTGCGTTTCACAGGCCTTTGGAAGAGATGTTCCCACTAGGCTGTAAGAGCACTGTGCAGAGCGAGTTGTTTCTTAGCTTCCCAAACAGCTGGAAGCAAGATGCTGTGGGGCCCAACTCGCCCTTTGGAAAGAAGCCTGCACGTTGTGCCTTTCAGCTCTAGGGCAAAGTAGCACACCCAGAGCAGAAGTCCTACTTCAGCCAGATCAGGCCTGCAAAGAAACTGCGTTTCACAGGCCTTTGGAAGACATGTTCCCACTAGGCTGTAAGAGCACTGTGCAGAGCGAGTTGTTTCTTAGCTTCCCAAAGAGCTGGAAGCAAGATGCTGTGGGGCCCAACTCGCCCTTTGGAAAGAAGCCTGCACGTTGTGCCTTTCAGCTCTAGGGCAAAGTAGCACACCCAGAGCAGAAGTCCTACTTCAGCCAGATCAGGCCTGCAAAGAAACTGCGTTTCACAGGCCTGTGGAAGACATGTTCCCGGTAGGCTGTAAGAGCACTGTGCAGAGCGAGTTGTTTCTTAGCTTCCCAAAGAGCTGGAAGCAAGATGCTGTGGGGCCCAACTCGCCCTTTGGAAAGAAGCCTGCACGTTGTGCCTTTCAGCTCTAGGGCAAAGTAGCACACCCAGAGCAGAAGTCCTACTTCAGCCAGATCAGGCCTGCAAAGAAACTGCGTTTCACAGGCCTTTGGAAGAGATGTTCCCGGTAGGATGTAAGAGCACTGTGCAGAGCGAGTTGTTTGTTAGCTTCCCAAAGAGCTGGAAGCAAGATGCTGTGGGGCCCAACTCGCCCTTTGGAAAGAAGCCTGCACGTTGTGCCTTTCAGCTCTAGGGCAAAGTAGCACACCCAGAGCAGAAGTCCTACTTCAGCCAGATCAGGCCTGCAAAGAAACTGCGTTTCACAGGCCTTTGGAAGAGATGTTCCCGGTAGGCTGTAAGAGCACTGTGCAGAGCGAGTTGTTTCTTAGCTTCCCAAAGAGCTGGAAGCAAGATGCTGTGGGGCCCAACTCGCCCTTTGGAAAGAAGCCTGCACGTTGTGCCTTTCAGCTCTAGGGCAAAGTAGCACACCCAGAGCAGAAGTCCTACTTCAGCCAGATCAGGCCTGCAAAGAAACTGCGTTTCACAGGCCTTTGGAAGAGATGTTCCCACGAGGCTGTAAGAGCACTGTGCAGAGCGAGTTGTTTCTTAGCTTCCCAAAGAGCTGGAAGCAAGATGCTGTGGGGCCCAACTCGCCCTTTGGAAAGAAGCCTGCACGTTGTGCCTTTCAGCTCTAGGGCAAAGTAGCACACCCAGAGCAGAAGTCCTACTTCAGCCAGATCAGGCCTGCAAAGAAACTGCGTTTCACAGGCCTTTGGAAGAGATGTTCCCACTAGGCTGTAAGAGCACTGTGCAGAGCGAGTTGTTTCTTAGCTTCCCAAAGAGCTGGAAGCAAGATGCTGTGGGGCCCAACTCGCCCTTTGGAAAGAAGCCTGCACGTTGTGCCTTTCAGCTCTAGGGCAAAGTAGCACACCCAGAGCAGAAGTCCTACTTCAGCCAGATCAGGCCTGCAAAGAAACTGCGTTTCACAGGCCTTTGGAAGAGATGTTCCCGGTAGGCTGTAAGAGCACTGTGCAGAGCGAGTTGTTTCTTAGCTTCCCAAAGAGCTGGAAGCAAGATGCTGTGGGGCCCAACTCGCCCTTTGGAAAGAAGCCTGCACGTTGTGCCTTTCAGCTCTAGGGCAAAGTAGCACACCCAGAGCAGAAGTCCTACTTCAGCCAGATCAGGCCTGCAAAGAAACTGCGTTTCACAGGCCTTTGGAAGACATGTTCCCGGTAGGCTGTAAGAGCACTGTGCAGAGCGAGTTGTTTCTTAGCTTCCCAAAGAGCTGGAAGCAAGATGCTGTGGGGCCCAACTCGCCCTTTGGAAAGAAGCCTGCACGTTGTGCCTTTCAGCTCTAGGGCAAAGTAGCACACCCAGAGCAGAAGTCCTACTTCAGCCAGATCAGGCCTGCAAAGAAACTGCGTTTCACAGGCCTTTGGAAGAGATGTTCCCACTAGGCTGTAAGAGCACTGTGCAGAGCGAGTTGTTTCTTAGCTTCCCAAAGAGCTGGAAGCAAGATGCTGTGGGGCCCAACTCGCCCTTTGGAAAGAAGCCTGCACGTTGTGCCTTTCAGCTCTAGGGCAAAGTAGCACACCCAGAGCAGAAGTCCTACTTCAGCCAGATCAGGCCTGCAAAGAAACTGCGTTTCACAGGCCTTTGGAAGAGATGTTCCCACTAGGCTGTAAGAGCACTGTGCAGAGCGAGTTGTTTCTTAGCTTCCCAAAGAGCTGGAAGCAAGATGCTGTGGGGCCCAACTCGCCCTTTGGAAAGAAGCCTGCACGTTGTGCCTTTCAGCTCTAGGGCAAAGTAGCACACCCAGAGCAGAAGTCCTACTTCAGCCAGATCAGGCCTGCAAAGAAACTGCGTTTCACAGGCCTTTGGAAGACATGTTCCCGGTAGGCTGTAAGAGCACTGTGCAGAGCGAGTTGTTTCTTAGCTTCCCAAAGAGCTGGAAGCAAGATGCTGTGGGGCCCAACTCGCCCTTTGGAAAGAAGCCTGCACGTTGTGCCTTTCAGCTCTAGGACAAAGTAGCACACCCAGAGCAGAAGTCCTACTTCAGCCAGATCAGGCCTGCAAAGAAACTGCGTTTCACAGGCCTTTGGAAGAGATGTTCCCACTAGGCTGTAAGAGCACTGTGCAGAGCGAGTTGTTTCTTAGCTTCCCAAAGAGCTGGAAGCAAGATGCTGTGGGGCCCAACTCGCCCTTTGGAAAGAAGCCGGCACGTTGTGCCTTTCAGCTCTAGGGCAAAGTAGCACACCCAGAGCAGAAGTCCTACTTCAGCCAGATCAGGCCTGCAAAGAAACTGCGTTTCACAGGCCTTTGGAAGAGATGTTCCCGGTAGGCTGTAAGAGCACTGTGCAGAGCGAGTTGTTTCTTAGCTTCCCAAAGAGCTGGAAGCAAGATGCTGTGGGGCCCAACTCGCCCTTTGGAAAGAAGCCTGCACGTTGTGCCTTTCAGCTCTAGGGCAAAGTAGCACACCCAGAGCAGAAGTCCTACTTCAGCCAGATCAGGCCTGCAAAGAAACTGCGTTTCACAGGCCTTTGGAAGAGATGTTCCCACTAGGCTGTAAGAGCACTGTGCAGAGCGAGTTGTTTCTTTGCTTCCCAAAGAGCTGGAAGCAAGATGCTGTGGGGCCCAACTCGCCCTTTGGAAAGAAGCCTGCACGTTGTGCCTTTCAGCTCTAGGGCAAAGTAGCACACCCAGAGCAGAAGTCCTACTTCAGCCAGATCAGGCCTGCAAAGAAACTGCGTTTCACAGGCCTTTGGAAGAGATGTTCCCGGTAGGCTGTAAGAGCACTGTGCAGAGCGAGTTGTTTCTTAGCTTCCCAAAGAGCTGGAAGCAAGATGCTGTGGGGCCCAACTCGCCCTTTGGAAAGAAGCCTGCACGTTGTGCCTTTCAGCTCTAGGGCAAAGTAGCACACCCAGAGCAGAAGTCCTACTTCAGCCAGATCAGGCCTGCAAAGAAACTGCGTTTCACAGGCCTTTGGAAGAGATGTTCCCGGTAGGCTGTAAGAGCACTGTGCAGAGCGAGTTGTTTCTTAGCCTCCCAAAGAGCTGGAAGCAAGATGCTGTGGGGCCCAACTCGCCCTTTGGAAAGAAGCCTGCACGTTGTGCCTTTCAGCTCTAGGGCAAAGTAGCACACCCAGAGCAGAAGTCCTACTTCAGCCAGATCAGGCCTGCAAAGAAACTGCGTTTCACAGGCCTTTGGAAGAGATGTTCCCACTAGGCTGTAAGAGCACTGTGCAGAGCGAGTTGTTTCTTAGCTTCCCAAAGAGCTGGAAGCAAGATGCTGTGGGGCCCAACTCGCCCTTTGGAAAGAAGCCTGCACGTTGTGCCTTTCAGCTCTAGGGCAAAGTAGCACACCCAGAGCAGAAGTCCTACTTCAGCCAGATCAGGCCTGCAAAGAAACTGCGTTTCACAGGCCTTTGGAAGAGATGTTCCCACTCGGCTGTAAGAGCACTGTGCAGAGCGAGTTGTTTCTTAGCTTCCCAAAGAGCTGGAAGCAAGATGCTGTGGGGCCCAACTCGCCCTTTGGAAAGAAGCCTGCACGTTGTGCCTTTCAGCTCTAGGGCAAATTAGCACACCCAGAGCAGAAGTCCTACTTCAGCCAGATCAGGCCTGCAAAGAAACTGCGTTTCACAGGCCTTTGGAAGAGATGTTCCCACTAGGCTGTAAGAGCACTGTGCAGAGCGAGTTGTTTCTTAGCTTCCCAAAGAGCTGGAAGCAAGATGCTGTGGGGCCCAACTCGCCCTTTGGAAAGAAGCCTGCACGTTGTGCCTTTCAGCTCTAGGGCAAAGTAGCACACCCAGAGCAGAAGTCCTACTTCAGCCAGATCAGGCCTGCAAAGAAACTGCGTTTCACAGGCCTTTGGAAGAGATGTTCCCACTAGGCTGTAAGAGCACTGTGCAGAGCGAGTTGTTTCTTAGCTTCCCAAAGAGCTGGAAGCAAGATGCTGTGGGGCCCAACTCGCCCTTTGGAAAGAAGCCTGCACGTTGTGCCTTTCAGCTCTAGGGCAAAGTAGCACACCCAGAGCAGAAGTCCTACTTCAGCCAGATCAGGCCTGCAAAGAAACTGCGTTTCACAGGCCTTTGGAAGAGATGTTCCCACTAGGCTGTAAGAGCACTGTGCAGAGCGAGTTGTTTCTTAGCTTCCCAAAGAGCTGGAAGCAAGATGCTGTGGGGCCCAACTCGCCCTTTGGAAAGAAGCCTGCACGTTGTGCCTTTCAGCTCTAGGGCAAAGTAGCACACCCAGAGCAGAAGTCCTACTTCAGCCAGATCAGGCCTGCAAAGAAACTGCGTTTCACAGGCCTTTGGAAGACATGTTCCCGGTAGGCTGTAAGAGCACTGTGCAGAGCGAGTTGTTTCTTAGCTTCCCAAAGAGCTGGAAGCAAGATGCTGTGGGGCCCAACTCGCCCTTTGGAAAGAAGCCTGCGCGTTGTGCCTTTCAGCTCTAGGGCAAAGTAGCACACCCAGAGCAGAAGTCCTACTTCAGCCAGATCAGGCCTGCAAAGAAACTGCGTTTCACAGGCCTTTGGAAGAGATGTTCCCACTAGGCTGTAAGAGCACTGTGCAGAGCGAGTTGTTTCTTAGCTTCCCAAAGAGCTGGAAGCAAGATGCTGTGGGGCCCAACTCGCCCTTTGGAAAGAAGCCTGCACGTTGTGCCTTTCAGCTCTAGGGCAAAGTAGCACACCCAGAGCAGAAGTCCTACTTCAGCCAGATCAGGCCTGCAAAGAAACTGCGTTTCACAGGCCTTTGGAAGAGATGTTCCCACTAGGCTGTAAGAGCACTGTGCAGAGCGAGTTGTTTCTTAGCTTCCCAAAGAGCTGGAAGCAAGATGCTGTGGGGCCCAACTCGCCCTTTGGAAAGAAGCCTGCACGTTGTGCCTTTCAGCTCTAGGGCAAAGTAGCACACCCAGAGCAGAAGTCCTACTTCAGCCAGATCAGGCCTGCAAAGAAACTGCGTTTCACAGGCCTTTGGAAGACATGTTCCCACTAGGCTGTAAGAGCACTGTGCAGAGCGAGTTGTTTCTTAGCTTCCCAAAGAGCTGGAAGCAAGATGCTGTGGGGCCCAACTCGCCCTTTGGAAAGAAGCCTGCACGTTGTGCCTTTCAGCTCTAGGGCAAAGTAGCACACCCAGAGCAGAAGTCCTACTTCAGCCAGATCAGGCCTGCAAAGAAACTGCGTTTCACAGGCCTTTGGAAGAGATGTTCCCACTAGGCTGTAAGAGCACTGTGCAGAGCGAGTTGTTTCTTAGCTTCCCAAAGAGCTGGAAGCAAGATGCTGTGGGGCCCAACTCGCCCTTTGGAAAGAAGCCTGCACGTTGTGCCTTTCAGCTCTAGGGCAAAGTAGCACACCCAGAGCAGAAGTCCTACTTCAGCCAGATAAGGCCTGCAAAGAAACTGCATTTCACAGGCCTTTGGAAGAGATGTTCCCACTAGGCTGTAAGAGCACTGTGCAGAGCGAGTTGTTTCTTAGCTTCCCAAAGAGCTGGAAGCAAGATGCTGTGGGGCCCAACTCGCCCTTTGGAAAGAAGCCTGCACGTTGTGCCTTTCAGCTGTAGGGCAAAGTAGCACACCCAGAGCAGAAGTCCTACTTCAGCCAGATCAGGCCTGCAAAGAAACTGCGTTTCACAGGCCTTTGGAAGAGATGTTCCCGGTAGGCTGTAAGAGCACTGTGCAGAGCGAGTTGTTTCTTAGCTTCCCAAAGAGCTGGAAGCAAGATGCTGTGGGGCCCAACTCGCCCTTTGGAAAGAAGCCTGCACGTTGTGCCTTTCAGCTCTAGGGCAAAGTAGCACACCCAGAGCAGAAGTCCTACTTCAGCCAGATCAGGCCTGCAAAGAAACTGCGTTTCACAGGCCTTTGGAAGAGATGTTCCCACTAGGCTGTAAGAGCACTGTGCAGAGCGAGTTGTTTCTTAGCTTCCCAAAGAGCTGGAAGCAAGATGCTGTGGGGCCCAACTCGCCCTTTGGAAAGAAGCCTGCACGTTGTGCCTTTCAGCTCTAGGGCAAAGTAGCACACCCAGAGCAGAAGTCCTACTTCAGCCAGATCAGGCCTGCAAAGAAACTGCGTTTCACAGGCCTTTGGAAGAGATGTTCCCACTAGGCTGTAAGAGCACTGTGCAGAGCGAGTTGTTTCTTAGCTTCCCAAAGAGCTGGAAGCAAGATGCTGTGGGGCCCAACTCGCCCTTTGGAAAGAAGCCTGCACGTTGTGCCTTTCAGCTCTAGGGCAAAGTAGCACACCCAGAGCAGAAGTCCTACTTCAGCCAGATCAGGCCTGCAAAGAAACTGCGTTTCACAGGCCTTTGGAAGAGATGTTCCCACTAGGCTGTAAGAGCACTGTGCAGAGCGAGTTGTTTCTTAGCTTCCCAAAGAGCTGGAAGCAAGATGCTGTGGGGCCCAACTCGCCCTTTGGAAAGAAGCCTGCACGTTGTGCCTTTCAGCTCTAGGGCAAAGTAGCACACCCAGAGCAGAAGTCCTACTTCAGCCAGATCAGGCCTGCAAAGAAACTGCGTTTCACAGGCCTTTGGAAGAGATGTTCCCACTAGGCTGTAAGAGCACTGTGCAGAGCGAGTTGTTTCTTAGCTTCCCAAAGAGCTGGAAGCAAGATGCTGTGGGGCCCAACTCGCCCTTTGGAAAGAAGCCTGCGCGTTGTGCCTTTCAGCTCTAGGGCAAAGTAGCACACCCAGAGCAGAAGTCCTACTTCAGCCAGATCAGGCCTGCAAAGAAACTGCGTTTCACAGGCCTTTGGAAGAGATGTTCCCGGTAGGCTGTAAGAGCACTGTGCAGAGCGAGTTGTTTCTTAGCTTCCCAAAGAGCTGGAAGCAAGATGCTGTGGGGCCCAACTCGCCCTTTGGAAAGAAGCCTGCACGTTGTGCCTTTCAGCTCTAGGGCAAAGTAGCACACCCAGAGCAGAAGTCCTACTTCAGCCAGATCAGGCCTGCAAAGAAACTGTGTTTCACAGGCCTTTGGAAGAGATGTTCCCACTAGGCTGTAAGAGCACTGTGCAGAGCGAGTTGTTCCTTAGCTTCCCAAAGAGCTGGAAGCAAGATGCTGTGGGGCCCAACTCGCCCTTTGGAAAGAAGCCTGCACGTTGTGCCTTTCAGCTCTAGGGCAAAGTAGCACACCCAGAGCAGAAGTCCTACTTCAGCCAGTTCAGGCCTGCAAAGAAACTGCGTTTCACAGGCCTTTGGAAGAGATGTTCCCACTAGGCTGTAAGAGCACTGTGCAGAGCGAGTTGTTTCTTTGCTTCCCAAAGAGCTGGAAGCAAGATGCTGTGGGGCCCAACTCGCCCTTTGGAAAGAAGCCTGCACGTTGTGCCTTTCAGCTCTAGGGCAAAGTAGCACACCCAGAGCAGAAGTCCTACTTCAGCCAGATCAGGCCTGCAAAGAAACTGCGTTTCACAGGCCTTTGGAAGAGATGTTCCCACAAGGCTGTAAGAGCACTGTGCAGAGCGAGTTGTTCCTTAGCTTCCCAAAGAGCTGGAAGCAAGATGCTGTGGGGCCCAACTCGCCCTTTGGAAAGAAGCCTGCACGTTGTGCCTTTCAGCTCTAGGGCAAAGTAGCACACCCAGAGCAGAAGTCCTACTTCAGCCAGATCAGGCCTGCAAAGAAACTGCGTTTCACAGGCCTTTGGAAGAGATGTTCCCACTAGGCTGTAAGAGCACTGTGCAGAGCGAGTTGTTTCTTTGCTTCCCAAAGAGCTGGAAGCAAGATGCTGTGGGGCCCAACTCGCCCTTTGGAAAGAAGCCTGCACGTTGTGCCTTTCAGCTCTAGGGCAAAGTAGCACACCCAGAGCAGAAGTCCTACTTCAGCCAGATCAGGCCTGCAAAGAAACTGCGTTTCACAGGCCTTTGGAAGAGATGTTCCCGGTAGGCTGTAAGAGCACTGTGCAGAGCGAGTTGTTTCTTAGCTTCCCAAAGAGCTGGAAGCAAGATGCTGTGGGGCCCAACTCGCCCTTTGGAAAGAAGCCTGCGCGTTGTGCCTTTCAGCTCTAGGGCAAAGTAGCACACCCAGAGCAGAAGTCCTACTTCAGCCAGATCAGGCCTGCAAAGAAACTGCATTTCACAGGCCTTTGGAAGAGATGTTCCCGGTAGGCTGTAAGAGCACTGTGCAGAGCGAGTTGTTTCTTAGCCTCCCAAAGAGCTGGAAGCAAGATGCTGTGGGGCCCAACTCGCCCTTTGGAAAGAAGCCTGCACGTTGTGCCTTTCAGCTCTAGGGCAAAGTAGCACACCCAGAGCAGAAGTCCTACTTCAGCCAGATCAGGCCTGCAAAGAAACTGCGTTTCACAGGCCTTTGGAAGAGATGTTCCCACTAGGCTGTAAGAGCACTGTGCAGAGCGAGTTGTTTCTTAGCTTCCCAAAGAGCTGGAAGCAAGATGCTGTGGGGCCCAACTCGCCCTTTGGAAAGAAGCCTGCACGTTGTGCCTTTCAGCTCTAGGGCAAAGTAGCACACCCAGAGCAGAAGTCCTACTTCAGCCAGATCAGGCCTGCAAAGAAACTGCGTTTCACAGGCCTTTGGAAGACATGTTCCCACTAGGCTGTAAGAGCACTGTGCAGAGCGAGTTGTTTCTTAGCTTCCCAAAGAGCTGGAAGCAAGATGCTGTGGGGCCCAACTCGCCCTTTGGAAAGAAGCCTGCACGTTGTGCCTTTCAGCTCTAGGGCAAAGTAGCACACCCAGAGCAGAAGTCCTACTTCAGCCAGATCAGGCCTGCAAAGAAACTGCGTTTCACAGGCCTTTGGAAGAGATGTTCCCACTAGGCTGTAAGAGCACTGTGCAGAGCGAGTTGTTTCTTAGCTTCCCAAAGAGCTGGAAGCAAGATGCTGTGGGGCCCAACTCGCCCTTTGGAAAGAAGCCTGCACGTTGTGCCTTTCAGCTCTAGGGCAAAGTAGCACACCCAGAGCAGAAGTCCTACTTCAGCCAGATCAGGCCTGCAAAGAAACTGCGTTTCACAGGCCTTTGGAAGACATGTTCCCGGTAGGCTGTAAGAGCACTGTGCAGAGCGAGTTGTTTCTTAGCTTCCCAAAGAGCTGGAAGCAAGATGCTGTGGGGCCCAACTCGCCCTTTGGAAAGAAGCCAGCACGTTGTGCCTTTCAGCTCTAGGGCAAAGTAGCACACCCAGAGCAGAAGTCCTACTTCAGCCAGATCAGGCCTGCAAAGAAACTGCGTTTCACAGGCCTTTAGAAGAGATGTTCCCACTAGGCTGTAAGAGCACTGTGCAGAGCGAGTTGTTTCTTAGCTTCCCAAAGAGCTGGAAGCAAGATGCTGTGGGGCCCAACTCGCCCTTTGGAAAGAAGCCTGCACGTTGTGCCTTTCAGCTCTAGGACAAAGTAGCACACCCAGAGCAGAAGTCCTACTTCAGCCAGATCAGGCCTGCAAAGAAACTGCGTTTCACAGGCCTTTGGAAGAGATGTTCCCACTAGGCTGTAAGAGCACTGTGCAGAGCGAGTTGTTTCTTAGCTTCCCAAAGAGCTGGAAGCAAGATGCTGTGGGGCCCAACTCGCCCTTTGGAAAGAAGCCTGCACGTTGTGCCTTTCAGCTCTAGGGCAAAGTAGCACACCCAGAGCAGAAGTCCTACTTCAGCCAGATAAGGCCTGCAAAGAAACTGCATTTCACAGGCCTTTGGAAGAGATGTTCCCACTAGGCTGTAAGAGCACTGTGCAGAGCGAGTTGTTTCTTAGCTTCCCAAAGAGCTGGAAGCAAGATGCTGTGGGGCCCAACTCGCCCTTTGGAAAGAAGCCTGCACGTTGTGCCTTTCAGCTGTAGGGCAAAGTAGCACACCCAGAGCAGAAGTCCTACTTCAGCCAGATCAGGCCTGCAAAGAAACTGCGTTTCACAGGCCTTTGGAAGAGATGTTCCCGGTAGGCTGTAAGAGCACTGTGCAGAGCGAGTTGTTTCTTAGCTTCCCAAAGAGCTGGAAGCAAGATGCTGTGGGGCCCAACTCGCCCTTTGGAAAGAAGCCTGCACGTTGTGCCTTTCAGCTCTAGGGCAAAGTAGCACACCCAGAGCAGAAGTCCTACTTCAGCCAGATCAGGCCTGCAAAGAAACTGCGTTTCACAGGCCTTTGGAAGAGATGTTCCCACTAGGCTGTAAGAGCACTGTGCAGAGCGAGTTGTTTCTTAGCTTCCCAAAGAGCTGGAAGCAAGATGCTGTGGGGCCCAACTCGCCCTTTGGAAAGAAGCCTGCACGTTGTGCCTTTCAGCTCTAGGGCAAAGTAGCACACCCAGAGCAGAAGTCCTACTTCAGCCAGATCAGGCCTGCAAAGAAACTGCGTTTCACAGGCCTTTGGAAGAGATGTTCCCACTAGGCTGTAAGAGCACTGTGCAGAGCGAGTTGTTTCTTAGCTTCCCAAAGAGCTGGAAGCAAGATGCTGTGGGGCCCAACTCGCCCTTTGGAAAGAAGCCTGCACGTTGTGCCTTTCAGCTCTAGGGCAAAGTAGCACACCCAGAGCAGAAGTCCTACTTCAGCCAGATCAGGCCTGCAAAGAAACTGCGTTTCACAGGCCTTTGGAAGAGATGTTCCCACTAGGCTGTAAGAGCACTGTGCAGAGCGAGTTGTTTCTTAGCTTCCCAAAGAGCTGGAAGCAAGATGCTGTGGGGCCCAACTCGCCCTTTGGAAAGAAGCCTGCACGTTGTGCCTTTCAGCTCTAGGGCAAAGTAGCACACCCAGAGCAGAAGTCCTACTTCAGCCAGATCAGGCCTGCAAAGAAACTGCGTTTCACAGGCCTTTGGAAGAGATGTTCCCACTAGGCTGTAAGAGCACTGTGCAGAGCGAGTTGTTTCTTAGCTTCCCAAAGAGCTGGAAGCAAGATGCTGTGGGGCCCAACTCGCCCTTTGGAAAGAAGCCTGCGCGTTGTGCCTTTCAGCTCTAGGGCAAAGTAGCACACCCAGAGCAGAAGTCCTACTTCAGCCAGATCAGGCCTGCAAAGAAACTGCGTTTCACAGGCCTTTGGAAGAGATGTTCCCGGTAGGCTGTAAGAGCACTGTGCAGAGCGAGTTGTTTCTTAGCTTCCCAAAGAGCTGGAAGCAAGATGCTGTGGGGCCCAACTCGCCCTTTGGAAAGAAGCCTGCACGTTGTGCCTTTCAGCTCTAGGGCAAAGTAGCACACCCAGAGCAGAAGTCCTACTTCAGCCAGATCAGGCCTGCAAAGAAACTGTGTTTCACAGGCCTTTGGAAGAGATGTTCCCACTAGGCTGTAAGAGCACTGTGCAGAGCGAGTTGTTCCTTAGCTTCCCAAAGAGCTGGAAGCAAGATGCTGTGGGGCCCAACTCGCCCTTTGGAAAGAAGCCTGCACGTTGTGCCTTTCAGCTCTAGGGCAAAGTAGCACACCCAGAGCAGAAGTCCTACTTCAGCCAGTTCAGGCCTGCAAAGAAACTGCGTTTCACAGGCCTTTGGAAGAGATGTTCCCACTAGGCTGTAAGAGCACTGTGCAGAGCGAGTTGTTTCTTTGCTTCCCAAAGAGCTGGAAGCAAGATGCTGTGGGGCCCAACTCGCCCTTTGGAAAGAAGCCTGCACGTTGTGCCTTTCAGCTCTAGGGCAAAGTAGCACACCCAGAGCAGAAGTCCTACTTCAGCCAGATCAGGCCTGCAAAGAAACTGCGTTTCACAGGCCTTTGGAAGAGATGTTCCCACAAGGCTGTAAGAGCACTGTGCAGAGCGAGTTGTTCCTTAGCTTCCCAAAGAGCTGGAAGCAAGATGCTGTGGGGCCCAACTCGCCCTTTGGAAAGAAGCCTGCACGTTGTGCCTTTCAGCTCTAGGGCAAAGTAGCACACCCAGAGCAGAAGTCCTACTTCAGCCAGATCAGGCCTGCAAAGAAACTGCGTTTCACAGGCCTTTGGAAGAGATGTTCCCACTAGGCTGTAAGAGCACTGTGCAGAGCGAGTTGTTTCTTTGCTTCCCAAAGAGCTGGAAGCAAGATGCTGTGGGGCCCAACTCGCCCTTTGGAAAGAAGCCTGCACGTTGTGCCTTTCAGCTCTAGGGCAAAGTAGCACACCCAGAGCAGAAGTCCTACTTCAGCCAGATCAGGCCTGCAAAGAAACTGCGTTTCACAGGCCTTTGGAAGAGATGTTCCCGGTAGGCTGTAAGAGCACTGTGCAGAGCGAGTTGTTTCTTAGCTTCCCAAAGAGCTGGAAGCAAGATGCTGTGGGGCCCAACTCGCCCTTTGGAAAGAAGCCTGCGCGTTGTGCCTTTCAGCTCTAGGGCAAAGTAGCACACCCAGAGCAGAAGTCCTACTTCAGCCAGATCAGGCCTGCAAAGAAACTGCATTTCACAGGCCTTTGGAAGAGATGTTCCCGGTAGGCTGTAAGAGCACTGTGCAGAGCGAGTTGTTTCTTAGCCTCCCAAAGAGCTGGAAGCAAGATGCTGTGGGGCCCAACTCGCCCTTTGGAAAGAAGCCTGCACGTTGTGCCTTTCAGCTCTAGGGCAAAGTAGCACACCCAGAGCAGAAGTCCTACTTCAGCCAGATCAGGCCTGCAAAGAAACTGCGTTTCACAGGCCTTTGGAAGAGATGTTCCCACTAGGCTGTAAGAGCACTGTGCAGAGCGAGTTGTTTCTTAGCTTCCCAAAGAGCTGGAAGCAAGATGCTGTGGGGCCCAACTCGCCCTTTGGAAAGAAGCCTGCACGTTGTGCCTTTCAGCTCTAGGGCAAAGTAGCACACCCAGAGCAGAAGTCCTACTTCAGCCAGATCAGGCCTGCAAAGAAACTGCGTTTCACAGGCCTTTGGAAGACATGTTCCCACTAGGCTGTAAGAGCACTGTGCAGAGCGAGTTGTTTCTTAGCTTCCCAAAGAGCTGGAAGCAAGATGCTGTGGGGCCCAACTCGCCCTTTGGAAAGAAGCCTGCACGTTGTGCCTTTCAGCTCTAGGGCAAAGTAGCACACCCAGAGCAGAAGTCCTACTTCAGCCAGATCAGGCCTGCAAAGAAACTGCGTTTCACAGGCCTTTGGAAGAGATGTTCCCACTAGGCTGTAAGAGCACTGTGCAGAGCGAGTTGTTTCTTAGCTTCCCAAAGAGCTGGAAGCAAGATGCTGTGGGGCCCAACTCGCCCTTTGGAAAGAAGCCTGCACGTTGTGCCTTTCAGCTCTAGGGCAAAGTAGCACACCCAGAGCAGAAGTCCTACTTCAGCCAGATCAGGCCTGCAAAGAAACTGCGTTTCACAGGCCTTTGGAAGACATGTTCCCGGTAGGCTGTAAGAGCACTGTGCAGAGCGAGTTGTTTCTTAGCTTCCCAAAGAGCTGGAAGCAAGATGCTGTGGGGCCCAACTCGCCCTTTGGAAAGAAGCCAGCACGTTGTGCCTTTCAGCTCTAGGGCAAAGTAGCACACCCAGAGCAGAAGTCCTACTTCAGCCAGATCAGGCCTGCAAAGAAACTGCGTTTCACAGGCCTTTAGAAGAGATGTTCCCACTAGGCTGTAAGAGCACTGTGCAGAGCGAGTTGTTTCTTAGCTTCCCAAAGAGCTGGAAGCAAGATGCTGTGGGGCCCAACTCGCCCTTTGGAAAGAAGCCTGCACGTTGTGCCTTTCAGCTCTAGGACAAAGTAGCACACCCAGAGCAGAAGTCCTACTTCAGCCAGATCAGGCCTGCAAAGAAACTGCGTTTCACAGGCCTTTGGAAGAGATGTTCCCACTAGGCTGTAAGAGCACTGTGCAGAGCGAGTTGTTTCTTAGCTTCCCAAAGAGCTGGAAGCAAGATGCTGTGGGGCCCAACTCGCCCTTTGGAAAGAAGCCTGCACGTTGTGCCTTTCAGCTCTAGGGCAAAGTAGCACACCCAGAGCAGAAGTCCTACTTCAGCCAGATCAGGCCTGCAAAGAAACTGCGTTTCACAGGCCTTTGGAAGACATGTTCCCGGTAGGCTGTAAGAGCACTGTGCAGAGCGAGTTGTTTCTTAGCTTCCCAAAGAGCTGGAAGCAAGATGCTGTGGGGCCCAACTCGCCCTTTGGAAAGAAGCCTGCGCGTTGTGCCTTTCAGCTCTAGGGCAAAGTAGCACACCCAGAGCAGAAGTCCTACTTCAGCCAGATCAGGCCTGCAAAGAAACTGCATTTCACAGGCCTTTAGAAGAGATGTTCCCACTAGGCTGTAAGAGCACTGTGCAGAGCGAGTTGTTTCTTAGCTTCCCAAAGAGCTGGAAGCAAGATGCTGTGGGGCCCAACTCGCCCTTTGGAAAGAAGCCTGCACGTTTTGCCTTTCAGCTCTAGGGCAAAGTAGCACACCCAGAGCAGAAGTCCTACTTCAGCCAGATCAGGCCTGCAAAGAAACTGCGTTTCACAGGCCTTTGGAAGAGATGTTCCCACTAGGCTGTAAGAGCACTGTGCAGAGCGAGTTGTTTCTTTGCTTCCCAAAGAGCTGGAAGCAAGATGCTGTGGGGCCCAACTCGCCCTTTGGAAAGAAGCCTGCACGTTGTGCCTTTCACCTCTAGGGCAAAGTAGCACACCCAGAGCAGAAGTCCTACTTCAGCCAGATCAGGCCTGAAAAGAAACTGCGTTTCACAGGCCTTTGGAAGAGATGTTCCCGGTAGGCTGTAAGAGCACTGTGCAGAGCGAGTTGTTTCTTAGCTTCCCAAAGAGCTGGAAGCAAGATGCTGTGGGGCCCAACTCGCCCTTTAGAAGGAAGCCTGCACGTTGTGCCTTTCAGCTCTAGGGCAAAGTAGCACACCCAGAGCAGAAGTCCAACTTCAGCCAGATCAGGCCTGCAAAGAAACTGCGTTTCACAGGCCTTTGGAAGAGATGTTCCCACTAGGCTGTAAGAGCACTGTGCAGAGCGAGTTGTTTCTTAGCTTCCCAAAGAGCTGGAAGCAAGATGCTGTGGGGCCCAACTCGCCCTTTGGAAAGAAGCCTGCACGTTCTGCCTTTCAGCTCTAGGACAAAGTAGCACACCCAGAGCAGAAGTCCTACTTCAGCCAGATCAGGCCTGCAAAGAAACTGCGTTTCACAGGCCTTTGGAAGAGATGTTCCCACTAGGCTGTAAGAGCACTGTGCAGAGCGAGTTGTTTCTTAGCTTCCCAAAGAGCTGGAAGCAAGATGCTGTGGGGCCCAACTCGCCCTTTGGAAAGAAGCCTGCACGTTGTGCCTTTCAGCTCTAGGGCAAAGTAGCACACCCAGAGCAGAAGTCCTACTTCAGCCAGATCAGGCCTGCAAAGAAACTGCGTTTCACAGGCCTTTGGAAGAGATGTTCCCACTAGGCTGTAAGAGCACTGTGCAGAGCGAGTTGTTTCTTAGCTTCCCAAAGAGCTGGAAGCAAGATGCTGTGGTGCCCAACTCGCCCTTTGGAAAGAAGCCTGCACGTTGTGCCTTTCAGCTCTAGGGCAAAGTAGCACACCCAGAGCAGAAGTCCTACTTCAGCCAGATCAGGCCTGCAAAGAAACTGCGTTTCACAGGCCTTTGGAAGAGATGTTCCCACTAGGCTGTAAGAGCACTGTGCAGAGCGAGTTGTTTCTTAGCTTCCCAAAGAGCTGGAAGCAAGATGCTGTGGGGCCCAACTCGCCCTTTGGAAAGAAGCCTGCACGTTGTGCCTTTCAGCTCTAGGGCAAAGTAGCACACCCAGAGCAGAAGTCCTACTTCAGCCAGATCAGGCCTGCAAAGAAACTGCGTTTCACAGGCCTTTGGAAGACATGTTCCCGGTAGGCTGTAAGAGCACTGTGCAGAGCGAGTTGTTTCTTAGCTTCCCAAAGAGCTGGAAGCAAGATGCTGTGGGGCCCAACTCGCCCTTTGGAAAGAAGCCTGCACGTTGTGCCTTTCAGCTCTAGGGCAAAGTAGCACACCCAGAGCAGAAGTCCTACTTCAGCCAGATCAGGCCTGCAAAGAAACTGCGTTTCACAGGCCTTTGGAAGAGATGTTCCCACTAGGCTGTAAGAGCACTGTGCAGAGCGAGTTGTTTCTTAGCTTCCCAAAGAGCTGGAAGCAAGATGCTGTGGGGCCCAACTCGCCCTTTGGAAAGAAGCCTGCACGTTGTGCCTTTCAGCTCTAGGGCAAAGTAGCACACCCAGAGCAGAAGTCCTACTTCAGCCAGATCAGGCCTGCAAAGAAACTGCGTTTCACAGGCCTTTGGAAGAGATGTTCCCACTAGGCTGTAAGAGCACTGTGCAGAGCGAGTTGTTTCTTAGCTTCCCAAAGAGCTGGAAGCAAGATGCTGTGGGGCCCAACTCGCCCTTTGGAAAGAAGCCTGCACGTTGTGCCTTTCAGCTCTAGGGCAAAGTAGCACACCCAGAGCAGAAGTCCTACTTCAGCCAGATCAGGCCTGCAAAGAAACTGCGTTTCACAGGCCTTTGGAAGAGATGTTCCCACTAGGCTGTAAGAGCACTGTGCAGAGCGAGTTGTTTCTTAGCTTCCCAAAGAGCTGGAAGCAAGATGCTGTGGGGCCCAACTCGCCCTTTGGAAAGAAGCCTGCACGTTGTGCCTTTCAGCTCTAGGGCAAAGTAGCACACCCAGAGCAGAAGTCCTACTTCAGCCAGATCAGGCCTGCAAAGAAACTGCGTTTCACAGGCCTTTGGAAGAGATGTTCCCACTAGGCTGTAAGAGCACTGTGCAGAGCGAGTTGTTTCATAGCTTCCCAAAGAGCTGGAAGCAAGATGCTGTGGGGCCCAACTCGCCCTTTGGAAAGAAGCCTGCACGTTGTGCCTTTCAGCTCTAGGGCAAAGTAGCACACCCAGAGCAGAAGTCCTACTTCAGCCAGATCAGGCCTGCAAAGAAACTGCGTTTCACAGGCCTTTGGAAGAGATGTTCCCACTAGGCTGTAAGAGCACTGTGCAGAGCGAGTTGTTTCTTAGCTTCCCAAAGAGCTGGAAGCAAGATGCTGTGGGGCCCAACTCGCCCTTTGGAAAGAAGCCTGCACGTTGTGCCTTTCAGCTCTAGGGCAAAGTAGCACACCCAGAGCAGAAGTCCTACTTCAGCCAGATCAGGCCTGCAAAGAAACTGCATTTCACAGGCCTTTGCAAGAGATGTTCCCGGTAGGCTGTAAGAGCACTGTGCAGAGCGAGTTGTTTCTTAGCTTCCCAAAGAGCTGGAAGCAAGATGCTGTGGGGCCCAACTCGCCCTTTGGAAAGAAGCCTGCACGTTGTGCCTTTCAGCTCTAGGGCAAAGTAGCACACCCAGAGCAGAAGTCCTACTTCAGCCAGATCAGGCCTGCAAAGAAACTGCGTTTCACAGGCCTTTGGAAGAGATGTTCCCACTAGGCTGTAAGAGCACTGTGCAGAGCGAGTTGTTTCTTAGCTTCCCAAAGAGCTGGAAGCAAGATGCTGTGGGGCCCAACTCGCCCTTTGGAAAGAAGCCTGCACGTTGTGCCTTTCAGCTCTAGGGCAAAGTAGCACACCCAGAGCAGAAGTCCTACTTCAGCCAGATCAGGCCTGCAAAGAAACTGCGTTTCACAGGCCTTTGGAAGACATGTTCCTGGTAGGCTGTAAGAGCACTGTGCAGAGCGAGTTGTTTCTTAGCTTCCCAAAGAGCTGGAAGCCAGATGCTGTGGGGCCCAACTCGCCCTTTGGAAAGAAGCCTGCGCGTTGTGCCTTTCAGCTCTAGGGCAAAGTAGCACACCCAGAGCAGAAGTCCTACTTCAGCCAGATCAGGCCTGCAAAGAAACTGCGTTTCACAGGCCTTTGGAAGAGATGTTCCCACTAGGCTGTAAGAGCACTGTGCAGAGCGAGTTGTTTCTTAGCTTCCCAAAGAGCTGGAAGCAAGATGCTGTGGGGCCCAACTCGCCCTTTGGAAAGAAGCCTGCACGTTGTGCCTTTCAGCTCTAGGGCAAAGTAGCACACCCAGAGCAGAAGTCCTACTTCAGCCAGATCAGGCCTGCAAAGAAACTGCGTTTCACAGGCCTTTGGAAGAGATGTTCCCACTAGGCTGTAAGAGCACTGTGCAGAGCGAGTTGTTTCTTAGCTTCCCAAAGAGCTGGAAGCAAGATGCTGTGGGGCCCAACTCGCCCTTTGGAAAGAAGCCTGCACGTTGTGCCTTTCAGCTCTAGGGCAAAGTAGCACACCCAGAGCAGAAGTCCTACTTCAGCCAGATCAGGCCTGCAAAGAAACTGCGTTTCACAGGCCTTTGGAAGAGATGTTCCCACTAGGCTGTAAGAGCACTGTGCAGAGCGAGTTGTTTCTTAGCTTCCCAAAGAGCTGGAAGCAAGATGCTGTGGGGCCCAACTCGCCCTTTGGAAAGAAGCCTGCACGTTGTGCCTTTCAGCTCTAGGGCAAAGTAGCACACCCAGAGCAGAAGTCCTACTTCAGCCAGATCAGGCCTGCAAAGAAACTGCGTTTCACAGGCCTTTGGAAGAGATGTTCCCACTAGGCTGTAAGAGCACTGTGCAGAGCGAGTTGTTTCTTAGCTTCCCAAACAGCTGGAAGCAAGATGCTGTGGGGCCCAACTCGCCCTTTGGAAAGAAGACTGCACGTTGTGCCTTTCAGCTCTAGGGCAAAGTAGCACACCCAGAGCAGAAGTCCTACTTCAGCCAGATCAGGCCTGCAAAGAAACTGCGTTTCACAGGCCTTTGGAAGAGATGTTCCCACTAGGCTGTAAGAGCACTGTGCAGAGCGAGTTGTTTCTTTGCTTCCCAAAGAGCTGGAAGCAAGATGCTGTGGGGCCCAACTCGCCCTTTGGAAAGAAGCCTGCACGTTGTGCCTTTCAGCTCTAGGGCAAAGTAGCACACCCAGAGCAGAAGTCCTACTTCAGCCAGATCAGGCCTGCAAAGAAACTGCGTTTCACAGGCCTTTGGAAGAGATGTTCCCACTAGGCTGTAAGAGCACTGTGCAGAGCGAGTTGTTTCTTTGCTTCCCAAAGAGCTGGAAGCAAGATGCTGTGGGGCCCAACTCGCCCTTTGGAAAGAAGCCTGCACGTTGTGCCTTTCAGCTCTAGGGCAAAGTAGCACACCCAGAGCAGAAGTCCTACTTCAGCCAGATCAGGCCTGCAAAGAAACTGCGTTTCGCAGGCCTTTGGAAGACATGTTCCCGGTAGGCTGTAAGAGCACTGTGCAGAGCGAGTTGTTTCTTAGCTTCCCAAAGAGCTGGAAGCAAGATGCTGTGGGGCCCAACTCGCCCTTTGGAAAGAAGCCTGCACGTTGTGCCTTTCAGCTCTAGGGCAAAGTAGCACACCCAGAGCAGAAGTCCTACTTCAGCCAGATCAGGCCTGCAAAGAAACTGCGTTTCACAGGCCTTTGGAAGAGATGTTCCCACTAGGCTGTAAGAGCACTGTGCAGAGCGAGTTGTTCCTTAGCTTCCCAAAGAGCTGGAAGCAAGATGCTGTGGGGCCCAACTCGCCCTTTGGAAAGAAGCCTGCACGTTGTGCCTTTCAGCTCTAGGGCAAAGTAGCACACCCAGAGCAGAAGTCCTACTTCAGCCAGATCAGGCCTGCAAAGAAACTGCGTTTCACAGGCCTTTGGAAGAGATGTTCCCACTAGGCTGTAAGAGCACTGTGCAGAGCGAGTTGTTTCTTAGCTTCCCAAAGAGCTGGAAGCAAGATGCTGTGGGGCCCAACTCGCCCTTTGGAAAGAAGCCTGCACGTTGTGCCTTTCAGCTCTAGGGCAAAGTAGCACACCCAGAGCAGAAGTCCTACTTCAGCCAGATCAGGCCTGCAAAGAAACTGCGTTTCACAGGCCTTTGGAAGAGATGTTCCCGGTAGGCTGTAAGAGCACTGTGCAGAGCGAGTTGTTTCTTAGCTTCCCAAAGAGCTGGAAGCAAGATGCTGTGGGGCCCAACTCGCCCTTTGGAAAGAAGCCTGCACGTTGTGCCTTTCAGCTCTAGGGCAAAGTAGCACACCCAGAGCAGAAGTCCTACTTCAGCCAGATCAGGCCTGCAAAGAAACTGCGTTTCACAGGCCTTTGGAAGAGATGTTCCCACTAGGCTGTAAGAGCACTGTGCAGAGCGAGTTGTTTCTTAGCTTCCCAAAGAGCTGGAAGCAAGATGCTGTGGGGCCCAACTCGCCCTTTGGAAAGAAGCCTGCACGTTGTGCCTTTCAGCTCTAGGGCAAAGTAGCACACCCAGAGCAGAAGTCCTACTTCAGCCAGATCAGGCCTGCAAAGAAACTGCGTTTCACAGGCCTTTGGAAGAGATGTTCCCGGTAGGCTGTAAGAGCACTGTGCAGAGCGAGTTGTTCCTTAGCTTCCCAAAGAGCTGGAAGCAAGATGCTGTGGGGCCCAACTCGCCCTTTGGAAAGAAGCCTGCACGTTGTGCCTTTCAGCTCTAGGGCAAAGTATCACACCCAGAGCAGAAGTCCTACTTCAGCCAGATCAGGCCTGCAAAGAAACTGCGTTTCACAGGCCTTTGGAAGAGATGTTCCCACTAGGCTGTAAGAGCACTGTGCAGAGCGAGTTGTTCCTTAGCTTCCCAAAGAGCTGGAAGCAAGATGCTGTGGGGCCCAACTCGCCCTTTGGAAAGAAGCCTGCACGTTGTGCCTTTCAGCTCTAGGGCAAAGTAGCACACCCAGAGCAGAAGTCCTACTTCAGCCAGATCAGGCCTGCAAAGAAACTGCGTTTCACAGGCCTTTGGAAGAGATGTTCCCACTAGGCTGTAAGAGCACTGTGCAGAGCGAGTTGTTTCTTTGCTTCCCAAAGAGCTGGAAGCAAGATGCTGTGGGGCCCAACTCGCCCTTTGGAAAGAAGCCTGCACGTTGTGCCTTTCAGCTCTAGGGCAAAGTAGCACACCCAGAGCAGAAGTCCTACTTCAGCCAGATCAGGCCTGCAAAGAAACTGCGTTTCACAGGCCTTTGGAAGAGATGTTCCCGGTAGGCTGTAAGAGCACTGTGCAGAGCGAGTTGTTTCTTAGCTTCCCAAAGAGCTGGAAGCAAGATGCTGTGGGGCCCAACTCGCCCTTTGGAAAGAAGCCTGCACGTTGTGCCTTTCAGCTCTAGGGCAAAGTAGCACACCCAGAGCAGAAGTCCTACTTCAGCCAGATCAGGCCTGCAAAGAAACTGCGTTTCACAGGCCTTTGGAAGAGATGTTCCCGGTAGGCTGTAAGAGCACTGTGCAGAGCGAGTTGTTTCTTAGCTTCCCAAAGAGCTGGAAGCAAGATGCTGTGGGGCCCAACTCGCCCTTTGGAAAGAAGCCTGCACGTTGTGCCTTTCAGCTCTAGGGCAAAGTAGCACACCCAGAGCAGAAGTCCTACTTCAGCCAGATCAGGCCTGCAAAGAAACTGCGTTTCACAGGCCTTTGGAAGAGATGTTCCCACTAGGCTGTAAGAGCACTGTGCAGAGCGAGTTGTTCCTTAGCTTCCCAAAGAGCTGGAAGCAAGATGCTGTGGGGCCCAACTCGCCCTTTGGAAAGAAGCCTGCACGTTGTGCCTTTCAGCTCTAGGGCAAAGTAGCACACCCAGAGCAGAAGTCCTACTTCAACCAGATCAGGCCTGCAAAGAAACTGCGTTTCACAGGCCTTTGGAAGAGATGTTCCCACTAGGCTGTAAGAGCACTGTGCAGAGCGAGTTGTTTCTTTGCTTCCCAAAGAGCTGGAAGCAAGATGCTGTGGGGCCCAACTCGCCCTTTGGAAAGAAGCCTGCACGTTGTGCCTTTCAGCTCTAGGGCAAAGTAGCACACCCAGAGCAGAAGTCCTACTTCAGCCAGATCAGGCCTGCAAAGAAACTGCGTTTCACAGGCCTTTGGAAGAGATGTTCCCACTAGGCTGTAAGAGCACTGTGCAGAGCGAGTTGTTTCTTAGCTTCCCAAAGAGCTGGAAGCAAGATGCTGTGGGGCACAACTCGCCCTTTGGAAAGAAGCCTGCACGTTGTGCCTTTCAGCTCTAGGGCAAAGTAGCACACCCAGAGCAGAAGTCCTACTTCAGCCAGATCAGGCCTGCAAAGAAACTGCGTTTCACAGGCCTTTGGAAGAGATGTTCCCACTAGGCTGTAAGAGCACTGTGCAGAGCGAGTTGTTTCTTTGCTTCCCAAAGAGCTGGAAGCAAGATGCTGTGGGGCCCAACTCGCCCTTTGGAAAGAAGCCTGCACGTTGTGCCTTTCAGCTCTAGGGCAAAGTAGCACACCCAGAGCAGAAGTCCTACTTCAGCCAGATCAGGCCTGCAAAGAAACTGCGTTTCACAGGCCTTTGGAAGAGATGTTCCCACTAGGCTGTAAGAGCACTGTGCAGAGCGAGTTGTTCCTTAGCTTCCCAAAGAGCTGGAAGCAAGATGCTGTGGGGCCCAACTCGCCCTTTGGAAAGAAGCCTGCACGTTGTGCCTTTCAGCTCTAGGGCAAAGTAGCACACCCAGAGCAGAAGTCCTACTTCAGCCAGATCAGGCCTGCAAAGAAACTGCATTTCACAGGCCTTTGGAAGAGATGTTCCCGGTAGGATGTAAGAGCACTGTGCAGAGCGAGTTGTTTCTTAGCCTCCCAAAGAGCTGGAAGCAAGATGCTGTGGGGCCCAACTCGCCCTTTGGAAAGAAGCCTGCACGTTGTGCCTTTCAGCTCTAGGGCAAAGTAGCACACCCAGAGCAGAAGTCCTACTTCAGCCAGATCAGGCCTGCAAAGAAACTGCGTTTCACAGGCCTTTGGAAGAGATGTTCCCACTAGGCTGTAAGAGCACTGTGCAGAGCGAGTTGTTTCTTAGCTTCCCAAAGAGCTGGAAGCAAGATGCTGTGGGGCCCAACTCGCCCTTTGGAAAGAAGCCTGCACGTTGTGCCTTTCAGCTCTAGGGCAAAGTAGCACACCCAGAGCAGAAGTCCTACTTCAGCCAGATCAGGCCTGCAAAGAAACTGCGTTTCACAGGCCTTTGGAAGACATGTTCCCGGTAGGCTGTAAGAGCACTGTGCAGAGCGAGTTGTTTCTTAGCTTCCCAAAGAGCTGGAAGCAAGATGCTGTGGGGCCCAACTCGCCCTTTGGAAAGAAGCCTGCGCGTTGTGCCTTTCAGCTCTAGGGCAAAGTAGCACACCCAGAGCAGAAGTCCTACTTCAGCCAGATCAGGCCTGCAAAGAAACTGCGTTTCACAGGCCTTTGGAAGAGATGTTCCCACTAGGCTGTAAGAGCACTGTGCAGAGCGAGTTGTTTCTTAGCTTCCCAAAGAGCTGGAAGCAAGATGCTGTGGGGCCCAACTCGCCCTTTGGAAAGAAGCCTGCACGTTGTGCCTTTCAGCTCTAGGGCAAAGTAGCACACCCAGAGCAGAAGTCCTACTTCAGCCAGATCAGGCCTGCAAAGAAACTGCGTTTCACAGGCCTTTGGAAGAGATGTTCCCACTAGGCTGTAAGAGCACTGTGCAGAGCGAGTTGTTTCTTAGCTTCCCAAAGAGCTGGAAGCAAGATGCTGTGGGGCCCAACTCGCCCTTTGGAAAGAAGCCTGCACGTTGTGCCTTTCAGCTCTAGGGCAAAGTAGCACACCCAGAGCAGAAGTCCTACTTCAGCCAGATCAGGCCTGCAAAGAAACTGCGTTTCACAGGCCTTTGGAAGAGATGTTCCCACTAGGCTGTAAGAGCACTGTGCAGAGCGAGTTGTTTCTTAGCTTCCCAAAGAGCTGGAAGCAAGATGCTGTGGGGCCCAACTCGCCCTTTGGAAAGAAGCCTGCACGTTGTGCCTTTCAGCTCTAGGGCAAAGTAGCACACCCAGAGCAGAAGTCCTACTTCAGCCAGATCAGGCCTGCAAAGAAACTGCGTTTCACAGGCCTTTGGAAGAGATGTTCCCACTAGGCTGTAAGAGCACTGTGCAGAGCGAGTTGTTCCTTAGCTTCCCAAAGAGCTGGAAGCAAGATGCTGTGGGGCCCAACTCGCCCTTTGGAAAGAAGCCTGCACGTTGTGCCTTTCAGCTCTAGGGCAAAGTAGCACACCCAGAGCAGAAGTCCTACTTCAGCCAGATCAGGCCTGCAAAGAAACTGCGTTTCACAGGCCTTTGGAAGAGATGTTCCCACTAGGCTGTAAGAGCACTGTGCAGAGCGAGTTGTTTCTTAGCTTCCCAAAGAGCTGGAAGCAAGATGCTGTGGGGCCCAACTCGCCCTTTGGAAAGAAGCCTGCACGTTGTGCCTTTCAGCTCTAGGGCAAAGTAGCACACCCAGAGCAGAAGTCCTACTTCAGCCAGATCAGGCCTGCAAAGAAACTGCGTTTCACAGGCCTTTGGAAGAGATGTTCCCACTAGGCTGTAAGAGCACTGTGCAGAGCGAGTTGTTCCTTAGCTTCCCAAAGAGCTGGAAGCAAGATGCTGTGGGGCCCAACTCGCCCTTTGGAAAGAAGCCTGCACGTTGTGCCTTTCAGCTCTAGGGCAAAGTAGCACACCCAGAGCAGAAGTCCTACTTCAGCCAGATCAGGCCTGCAAAGAAACTGCGTTTCACAGGCCTTTGGAAGAGATGTTCCCACTAGGCTGTAAGAGCACTGTGCAGAGCGAGTTGTTTCTTTGCTTCCCAAAGAGCTGGAAGCAAGATGCTGTGGGGCCCAACTCGCCCTTT
Organism: Equus caballus; assembly: GCF_041296265.1. Taxonomy (NCBI): domain Eukaryota; kingdom Metazoa; phylum Chordata; class Mammalia; order Perissodactyla; family Equidae; genus Equus; species Equus caballus. The sequence goes on along the minus strand of NC_091711.1, from coordinate 1,089,854 downwards.
GGAAAGAAGCCTGCACGTTGTGCCTTTCAGCTCTAGGGCAAAGTAGCACACCCAGAGCAGAAGTCCTACTTCAGCCAGATCAGGCCTGCAAAGAAACTGCGTTTCACAGGCCTTTGGAAGAGATGTTCCCGGTAGGCTGTAAGAGCACTGTGCAGAGCGAGTTGTTTCTTAGCTTCCCAAAGAGCTGGAAGCAAGATGCTGTGGGGCCCAACTCGCCCTTTGGAAAGAAGCCTGCGCGTTGTGCCTTTCAGCTCTAGGGCAAAGTAGCACACCCAGAGCAGAAGTCCTACTTCAGCCAGATCAGGCCTGCAAAGAAACTGCATTTCACAGGCCTTTGGAAGAGATGTTCCCGGTAGGCTGTAAGAGCACTGTGCAGAGCGAGTTGTTTCTTAGCCTCCCAAAGAGCTGGAAGCAAGATGCTGTGGGGCCCAACTCGCCCTTTGGAAAGAAGCCTGCACGTTGTGCCTTTCAGCTCTAGGGCAAAGTAGCACACCCAGAGCAGAAGTCCTACTTCAGCCAGATCAGGCCTGCAAAGAAACTGCGTTTCACAGGCCTTTGGAAGAGATGTTCCCACTAGGCTGTAAGAGCACTGTGCAGAGCGAGTTGTTTCTTAGCTTCCCAAAGAGCTGGAAGCAAGATGCTGTGGGGCCCAACTCTCCCTTTGGAAAGAAGCCTGCACGTTGTGCCTTTCAGCTCTAGGGCAAAGTAGCACACCCAGAGCAGAAGTCCTACTTCAGCCAGATCAGGCCTGCAAAGAAACTGCGTTTCACAGGCCTTTGGAAGAGATGTTCCCGGTAGGCTGTAAGAGCACTGTGCAGAGCGAGTTGTTTCTTAGCTTCCCAAAGAGCTGGAAGCAAGATGCTGTGGGGCCCAACTCGCCCTTTGGAAAGAAGCCTGCACGTTGTGCCTTTCAGCTCTAGGGCAAAGTAGCACACCCAGAGCAGAAGTCCTACTTCAGCCAGATCAGGCCTGCAAAGAAACTGCGTTTCACAGGCCTTTGGAAGAGATGTTCCCACTAGGCTGTAAGAGCACTGTGCAGAGCGAGTTGTTTCTTAGCTTCCCAAAGAGCTGGAAGCAAGATGCTGTGGGGCCCAACTCGCCCTTTGGAAAGAAGCCTGCACGTTGTGCCTTTCAGCTCTAGGGCAAAGTAGCACACCCAGAGCAGAAGTCCTACTTCAGCCAGATCAGGCCTGCAAAGAAACTGCGTTTCACAGGCCTTTGGAAGACATGTTCCCGGTAGGCTGTAAGAGCACTGTGCAGAGCGAGTTGTTTCTTAGCTTCCCAAAGAGCTGGAAGCAAGATGCTGTGGGGCCCAACTCGCCCTTTGGAAAGAAGCCTGCACGTTGTGCCTTTCAGCTCTAGGGCAAAGTAGCACACCCAGAGCAGAAGTCCTACTTCAGCCAGATCAGGCCTGCAAAGAAACTGCGTTTCACAGGCCTTTAGAAGAGATGTTCCCACTAGGCTGTAAGAGCACTGTGCAGAGCGAGTTGTTTCTTAGCTTCCCAAAGAGCTGGAAGCAAGATGCTGTGGGGCCCAACTCGCCCTTTGGAAAGAAGCCTGCACGTTGTGCCTTTCAGCTCTAGGACAAAGTAGCACACCCAGAGCAGAAGTCCTACTTCAGCCAGATCAGGCCTGCAAAGAAACTGCATTTCACAGGCCTTTGGAAGAGATGTTCCCACTAGGCTGTAAGAGCACTGTGCAGAGCGAGTTGTTTCTTAGCTTCCCAAAGAGCTGGAAGCAAGATGCTGTGGGGCCCAACTCGCCCTTTGGAAAGAAGCCTGCACGTTGTGCCTTTCAGCTCTAGGGCAAAGTAGCACACCCAGAGCAGAAGTCCTACTTCAGCCAGATCAGGCCTGCAAAGAAACTGCGTTTCACAGGCCTTTGGAAGACATGTTCCCGGTAGGCTGTAAGAGCACTGTGCAGAGCGAGTTGTTTCTTAGCTTCCCAAAGAGCTGGAAGCAAGATGCTGTGGGGCCCAACTCGCCCTTTGGAAAGAAGCCTGCGCGTTGTGCCTTTCAGCTCTAGGGCAAAGTAGCACACCCAGAGCAGAAGTCCTACTTCAGCCAGATCAGGCCTGCAAAGAAACTGCGTTTCACAGGCCTTTGGAAGAGATGTTCCCGGTAGGCTGTAAGAGCACTGTGCAGAGCGAGTTGTTTCTTAGCTTCCCAAAGAGCTGGAAGCAAGATGCTGTGGAGCCCAACTCGCCCTTTGGAAAGAAGCCTGCACGTTGTGCCTTTCAGCTCTAGGACAAAGTAGCACACCCAGAGCAGAAGTCCTACTTCAGCCAGATCAGGCCTGCAAAGAAACTGCGTTTCACAGGCCTTTGGAAGAGATGTTCCCACTAGGCTGTAAGAGCACTGTGCAGAGCGAGTTGTTTCTTAGCTTCCCAAAGAGCTGGAAGCAAGATGCTGTGGGGCCCAACTCGCCCTTTGGAAAGAAGCCTGCACGTTGTGCCTTTCAGCTCTAGGGCAAAGTAGCACACCCAGAGCAGAAGTCCTACTTCAGCCAGATCAGGCCTGCAAAGAAACTGCGTTTCACAGGCCTTTGGAAGAGATGTTCCCGGTAGGCTGTAAGAGCACTGTGCAGAGCGAGTTGTTTCTTAGCTTCCCAAAGAGCTGGAAGCAAGATGCTGTGGGGCCCAACTCGCCCTTTGGAAAGAAGCCTGCACGTTGTGCCTTTCAGCTCTAGGGCAAAGTAGCACACCCAGAGCAGAAGTCCTACTTCAGCCAGATCAGGCCTGCAAAGAAACTGCGTTTCACAGGCCTTTGGAAGACATGTTCCCGGTAGGCTGTAAGAGCACTGTGCAGAGCGAGTTGTTTCTTAGCTTCCCAAAGAGCTGGAAGCAAGATGCTGTGGGGCCCAACTCGCCCTTTGGAAAGAAGCCTGCGCGTTGTGCCTTTCAGCTCTAGGGCAAAGTAGCACACCCAGAGCAGAAGTCCTACTTCAGCCAGATCAGGCCTGCAAAGAAACTGCGTTTCACAGGCCTTTGGAAGAGATGTTCCCACTAGGCTGTAAGAGCACTGTGCAGAGCGAGTTGTTTCTTAGCTTCCCAAAGAGCTGGAAGCAAGATGCTGTGGGGCCCAACTCGCCCTTTGGAAAGAAGCCTGCACGTTGTGCCTTTCAGCTCTAGGACAAAGTAGCACACCCAGAGCAGAAGTCCTACTTCAGCCAGATCAGGCCTGCAAAGAAACTGCGTTTCACAGGCCTTTGGAAGAGATGTTCCCACTAGGCTGTAAGAGCACTGTGCAGAGCGAGTTGTTTCTTAGCTTCCCAAAGAGCTGGAAGCAAGATGCTGTGGGGCCCAACTCGCCCTTTGGAAAGAAGCCTGCACGTTGTGCCTTTCAGCTCTAGGGCAAAGTAGCACACCCGGAGCAGAAGTCCTACTTCAGCCAGATCAGGCCTGCAAAGAAACTGCGTTTCACAGGCCTTTGGAAGAGATGTTCCCACTAGGCTGTAAGAGCACTGTGCAGAGCGAGTTGTTCCTTAGCTTCCCAAAGAGCTGGAAGCAAGATGCTGTGGGGCCCAACTCGCCCTTTGGAAAGAAGCCTGCACGTTGTGCCTTTCAGCTCTAGGGCAAAGTAGCACACCCAGAGCAGAAGTCCTACTTCAGCCAGATCAGGCCTGCAAAGAAACTGCGTTTCACAGGCCTTTGGAAGAGATGTTCCCACTAGGCTGTAAGAGCACTGTGCAGAGCGAGTTGTTTCTTTGCTTCCCAAAGAGCTGGAAGCAAGATGCTGTGGGGCCCAACTCGCCCTTTGGAAAGAAGCCTGCACGTTGTGCCTTTCAGCTCTAGGGCAAAGTAGCACACCCAGAGCAGAAGTCCTACTTCAGCCAGATCAGGCCTGCAAAGAAACTGCGTTTCACAGGCCTTTGGAAGAGATGTTCCCGGTAGGCTGTAAGAGCACTGTGCAGAGCGAGTTGTTTCTTAGCTTCCCAAAGAGCTGGAAGCAAGATGCTGTGGGGCCCAACTCGCCCTTTGGAAAGAAGCCTGCGCGTTGTGCCTTTCAGCTCTAGGGCAAAGTAGCACACCCAGAGCAGAAGTCCTACTTCAGCCAGATCAGGCCTGCAAAGAAACTGCATTTCACAGGCCTTTGGAAGAGATGTTCCCGGTAGGCTGTAAGAGCACTGTGCAGAGCGAGTTGTTTCTTAGCCTCCCAAAGAGCTGGAAGCAAGATGCTGTGGGGCCCAACTCGCCCTTTGGAAAGAAGCCTGCACGTTGTGCCTTTCAGCTCTAGGGCAAAGTAGCACACCCAGAGCAGAAGTCCTACTTCAGCCAGATCAGGCCTGCAAAGAAACTGCGTTTCACAGGCCTTTGGAAGAGATGTTCCCACTAGGCTGTAAGAGCACTGTGCAGAGCGAGTTGTTTCTTAGCTTCCCAAAGAGCTGGAAGCAAGATGCTGTGGGGCCCAACTCTCCCTTTGGAAAGAAGCCTGCACGTTGTGCCTTTCAGCTCTAGGGCAAAGTAGCACACCCAGAGCAGAAGTCCTACTTCAGCCAGATCAGGCCTGCAAAGAAACTGCGTTTCACAGGCCTTTGGAAGAGATGTTCCCGGTAGGCTGTAAGAGCACTGTGCAGAGCGAGTTGTTTCTTAGCTTCCCAAAGAGCTGGAAGCAAGATGCTGTGGGGCCCAACTCGCCCTTTGGAAAGAAGCCTGCACGTTGTGCCTTTCAGCTCTAGGGCAAAGTAGCACACCCAGAGCAGAAGTCCTACTTCAGCCAGATCAGGCCTGCAAAGAAACTGCGTTTCACAGGCCTTTGGAAGAGATGTTCCCACTAGGCTGTAAGAGCACTGTGCAGAGCGAGTTGTTTCTTAGCTTCCCAAAGAGCTGGAAGCAAGATGCTGTGGGGCCCAACTCGCCCTTTGGAAAGAAGCCTGCACGTTGTGCCTTTCAGCTCTAGGGCAAAGTAGCACACCCAGAGCAGAAGTCCTACTTCAGCCAGATCAGGCCTGCAAAGAAACTGCGTTTCACAGGCCTTTGGAAGACATGTTCCCGGTAGGCTGTAAGAGCACTGTGCAGAGCGAGTTGTTTCTTAGCTTCCCAAAGAGCTGGAAGCAAGATGCTGTGGGGCCCAACTCGCCCTTTGGAAAGAAGCCTGCACGTTGTGCCTTTCAGCTCTAGGGCAAAGTAGCACACCCAGAGCAGAAGTCCTACTTCAGCCAGATCAGGCCTGCAAAGAAACTGCGTTTCACAGGCCTTTAGAAGAGATGTTCCCACTAGGCTGTAAGAGCACTGTGCAGAGCGAGTTGTTTCTTAGCTTCCCAAAGAGCTGGAAGCAAGATGCTGTGGGGCCCAACTCGCCCTTTGGAAAGAAGCCTGCACGTTGTGCCTTTCAGCTCTAGGACAAAGTAGCACACCCAGAGCAGAAGTCCTACTTCAGCCAGATCAGGCCTGCAAAGAAACTGCATTTCACAGGCCTTTGGAAGAGATGTTCCCACTAGGCTGTAAGAGCACTGTGCAGAGCGAGTTGTTTCTTAGCTTCCCAAAGAGCTGGAAGCAAGATGCTGTGGGGCCCAACTCGCCCTTTGGAAAGAAGCCTGCACGTTGTGCCTTTCAGCTCTAGGGCAAAGTAGCACACCCAGAGCAGAAGTCCTACTTCAGCCAGATCAGGCCTGCAAAGAAACTGCGTTTCACAGGCCTTTGGAAGACATGTTCCCGGTAGGCTGTAAGAGCACTGTGCAGAGCGAGTTGTTTCTTAGCTTCCCAAAGAGCTGGAAGCAAGATGCTGTGGGGCCCAACTCGCCCTTTGGAAAGAAGCCTGCGCGTTGTGCCTTTCAGCTCTAGGGCAAAGTAGCACACCCAGAGCAGAAGTCCTACTTCAGCCAGATCAGGCCTGCAAAGAAACTGCGTTTCACAGGCCTTTGGAAGAGATGTTCCCGGTAGGCTGTAAGAGCACTGTGCAGAGCGAGTTGTTTCTTAGCTTCCCAAAGAGCTGGAAGCAAGATGCTGTGGAGCCCAACTCGCCCTTTGGAAAGAAGCCTGCACGTTGTGCCTTTCAGCTCTAGGACAAAGTAGCACACCCAGAGCAGAAGTCCTACTTCAGCCAGATCAGGCCTGCAAAGAAACTGCGTTTCACAGGCCTTTGGAAGAGATGTTCCCACTAGGCTGTAAGAGCACTGTGCAGAGCGAGTTGTTTCTTAGCTTCCCAAAGAGCTGGAAGCAAGATGCTGTGGGGCCCAACTCGCCCTTTGGAAAGAAGCCTGCACGTTGTGCCTTTCAGCTCTAGGGCAAAGTAGCACACCCAGAGCAGAAGTCCTACTTCAGCCAGATCAGGCCTGCAAAGAAACTGCGTTTCACAGGCCTTTGGAAGAGATGTTCCCACTAGGCTGTAAGAGCACTGTGCAGAGCGAGTTGTTTCTTAGCTTCCCAAAGAGCTGGAAGCAAGATGCTGTGGGGCCCAACTCGCCCTTTGGAAAGAAGCCTGCACGTTGTGCCTTTCAGCTCTAGGGCAAAGTAGCACACCCAGAGCAGAAGTCCTACTTCAGCCAGATCAGGCCTGCAAAGAAACTGCGTTTCACAGGCCTTTGGAAGACATGTTCCCGGTAGGCTGTAAGAGCACTGTGCAGAGCGAGTTGTTTCTTAGCTTCCCAAAGAGCTGGAAGCAAGATGCTGTGGGGCCCAACTCGCCCTTTGGAAAGAAGCCTGCGCGTTGTGCCTTTCAGCTCTAGGGCAAAGTAGCACACCCAGAGCAGAAGTCCTACTTCAGCCAGATCAGGCCTGCAAAGAAACTGCGTTTCACAGGCCTTTGGAAGAGATGTTCCCACTAGGCTGTAAGAGCACTGTGCAGAGCGAGTTGTTTCTTAGCTTCCCAAAGAGCTGGAAGCAAGATGCTGTGGGGCCCAACTCGCCCTTTGGAAAGAAGCCTGCACGTTGTGCCTTTCAGCTCTAGGACAAAGTAGCACACCCAGAGCAGAAGTCCTACTTCAGCCAGATCAGGCCTGCAAAGAAACTGCGTTTCACAGGCCTTTGGAAGAGATGTTCCCACTAGGCTGTAAGAGCACTGTGCAGAGCGAGTTGTTTCTTAGCTTCCCAAAGAGCTGGAAGCAACATGCTGTGGGGCCCAACTCGCCCTTTGGAAAGAAGCCTGCACGTTGTGCCTTTCAGCTCTAGGGCAAAGTAGCACACCCAGAGCAGAAGTCCTACTTCAGCCAGATCAGGCCTGCAAAGAAACTGCGTTTCACAGGCCTTTGGAAGAGATGGTCCCACTAGGCTGTAAGAGCACTGTGCAGAGCGAGTTGTTTCTTAGCTTCCCAAAGAGCTGGAAGCAAGATGCTGTGGGGCCCAACTCGCCCTTTGGAAAGAAGCCTGCACGTTGTGCCTTTCAGCTCTAGGGCAAAGTAGCACACCCAGAGCAGAAGTCCTACTTCAGCCAGATCAGGCCTGCAAAGAAACTGCGTTTCACAGGCCTTTGGAAGAGATGTTCCCACTAGGCTGTAAGAGCACTGTGCAGAGCGAGTTGTTTCTTAGCTTCCCAAAGAGCTGGAAGCAACATGCTGTGGGGCCCAACTCGCCCTTTGGAAAGAAGCCTGCACGTTGTGCCTTTCAGCTCTAGGGCAAAGTAGCACACCCAGAGCAGAAGTCCTACTTCAGCCAGATCAGGCCTGCAAAGAAACTGCGTTTCACAGGCCTTTGGAAGACATGTTCCCGGTAGGCTGTAAGAGCACTGTGCAGAGCGAGTTGTTTCTTAGCTTCCCAAAGAGCTGGAAGCAAGATGCTGTGGGGCCCAACTCGCCCTTTGGAAAGAAGCCTGCACGTTGTGCCTTTCAGCTCTAGGGCAAAGTAGCACACCCAGAGCAGAAGTCCTACTTCAGCCAGATCAGGCCTGCAAAGAAACTGCGTTTCACAGGCCTTTAGAAGAGATGTTCCCACTAGGCTGTAAGAGCACTGTGCAGAGCGAGTTGTTTCTTAGCTTCCCAAAGAGCTGGAAGCAAGATGCTGTGGGGCCCAACTCGCCCTTTGGAAAGAAGCCTGCACGTTGTGCCTTTCAGCTCTAGGACAAAGTAGCACACCCAGAGCAGAAGTCCTACTTCAGCCAGATCAGGCCTGCAAAGAAACTGCGTTTCACAGGCCTTTGGAAGAGATGTTCCCACTAGGCTGTAAGAGCACTGTGCAGAGCGAGTTGTTTCTTAGCTTCCCAAAGAGCTGGAAGCAAGATGCTGTGGGGCCCAACTCGCCCTTTGGAAAGAAGCCTGCACGTTGTGCCTTTCAGCTCTAGGGCAAAGTAGCACACCCAGAGCAGAAGTCCTACTTCAGCCAGATCAGGCCTGCAAAGAAACTGCGTTTCACAGGCCTTTGGAAGACATGTTCCCGGTAGGCTGTAAGAGCACTGTGCAGAGCGAGTTGTTTCTTAGCTTCCCAAAGAGCTGGAAGCAAGATGCTGTGGGGCCCAACTCGCCCTTTGGAAAGAAGCCTGCGCGTTGTGCCTTTCAGCTCTAGGGCAAAGTAGCACACCCAGAGCAGAAGTCCTACTTCAGCCAGATCAGGCCTGCAAAGAAACTGCGTTTCACAGGCCTTTGGAAGAGATGTTCCCGGTAGGCTGTAAGAGCACTGTGCAGAGCGAGTTGTTTCTTAGCTTCCCAAAGAGCTGGAAGCAAGATGCTGTGGAGCCCAACTCGCCCTTTGGAAAGAAGCCTGCACGTTGTGCCTTTCAGCTCTAGGACAAAGTAGCACACCCAGAGCAGAAGTCCTACTACAGCCAGATCAGGCCTGCAAAGAAACTGCGTTTCACAGGCCTTTGGAAGAGATGTTCCCACTAGGCTGTAAGAGCACTGTGCAGAGCGAGTTGTTTCTTAGCTTCCCAAAGAGCTGGAAGCAAGATGCTGTGGGGCCCAACTCGCCCTTTGGAAAGAAGCCTGCACGTTGTGCCTTTCAGCTCTAGGGCAAAGTAGCACACCCAGAGCAGAAGTCCTACTTCAGCCAGATCAGGCCTGCAAAGAAACTGCGTTTCACAGGCCTTTGGAAGAGATGTTCCCGGTAGGCTGTAAGAGCACTGTGCAGAGCGAGTTGTTTCTTAGCTTCCCAAAGAGCTGGAAGCAAGATGCTGTGGGGCCCAACTCGCCCTTTGGAAAGAAGCCTGCACGTTGTGCCTTTCAGCTCTAGGGCAAAGTAGCACACCCAGAGCAGAAGTCCTACTTCAGCCAGATCAGGCCTGCAAAGAAACTGCGTTTCACAGGCCTTTGGAAGACATGTTCCCGGTAGGCTGTAAGAGCACTGTGCAGAGCGAGTTGTTTCTTAGCTTCCCAAAGAGCTGGAAGCAAGATGCTGTGGGGCCCAACTCGCCCTTTGGAAAGAAGCCTGCGCGTTGTGCCTTTCAGCTCTAGGGCAAAGTAGCACACCCAGAGCAGAAGTCCTACTTCAGCCAGATCAGGCCTGCAAAGAAACTGCGTTTCACAGGCCTTTGGAAGAGATGTTCCCACTAGGCTGTAAGAGCACTGTGCAGAGCGAGTTGTTTCTTAGCTTCCCAAAGAGCTGGAAGCAAGATGCTGTGGGGCCCAACTCGCCCTTTGGAAAGAAGCCTGCACGTTGTGCCTTTCAGCTCTAGGACAAAGTAGCACACCCAGAGCAGAAGTCCTACTTCAGCCAGATCAGGCCTGCAAAGAAACTGCGTTTCACAGGCCTTTGGAAGAGATGTTCCCACTAGGCTGTAAGAGCACTGTGCAGAGCGAGTTGTTTCTTAGCTTCCCAAAGAGCTGGAAGCAACATGCTGTGGGGCCCAACTCGCCCTTTGGAAAGAAGCCTGCACGTTGTGCCTTTCAGCTCTAGGGCAAAGTAGCACACCCAGAGCAGAAGTCCTACTTCAGCCAGATCAGGCCTGCAAAGAAACTGCGTTTCACAGGCCTTTGGAAGAGATGGTCCCACTAGGCTGTAAGAGCACTGTGCAGAGCGAGTTGTTTCTTAGCTTCCCAAAGAGCTGGAAGCAAGATGCTGTGGGGCCCAACTCGCCCTTTGGAAAGAAGCCTGCACGTTGTGCCTTTCAGCTCTAGGGCAAAGTAGCACACCCAGAGCAGAAGTCCTACTTCAGCCAGATCAGGCCTGCAAAGAAACTGCGTTTCACAGGCCTTTGGAAGAGATGTTCCCACTAGGCTGTAAGAGCACTGTGCAGAGCGAGTTGTTTCTTAGCTTCCCAAAGAGCTGGAAGCAACATGCTGTGGGGCCCAACTCGCCCTTTGGAAAGAAGCCTGCACGTTGTGCCTTTCAGCTCTAGGGCAAAGTAGCACACCCAGAGCAGAAGTCCTACTTCAGCCAGATCAGGCCTGCAAAGAAACTGCGTTTCACAGGCCTTTGGAAGAGATGTTCCCACTAGGCTGTAAGAGCAGTGTGCAGAGCGAGTTGTTTCTTAGCTTCCCAAAGAGCTGGAAGCAAGATGCTGTGGGGCCCAACTCGCCCTTTGGAAAGAAGCCTGCACGTTGTGCCTTTCAGCTCTAGGGCAAAGTAGCACACCCAGAGCAGAAGTCCTACTTCAGCCAGATCAGGCCTGCAAAGAAACTGCGTTTCACAGGCCTTTGGAAGAGATGTTCCCACTAGGCTGTAAGAGCACTGTGCAGAGCGAGTTGTTTCTTAGCTTCCCAAAGAGCTGGAAGCAAGATGCTGTGGGGCCCAACTCGCCCTTTGGAAAGAAGCCTGCACGTTGTGCCTTTCAGCTCTAGGACAAAGTAGCACACCCAGAGCAGAAGTCCTACTTCAGCCAGATCAGGCCTGCAAAGAAACTGCGTTTCACAGGCCTTTGGAAGAGATGTTCCCACTAGGCTGTAAGAGCACTGTGCAGAGCGAGTTGTTTCTTAGCTTCCCAAAGAGCTGGAAGCAAGATGCTGTGGGGCCCAACTCGCCCTTTGGAAAGAAGCCTGCGCGTTGTGCCTTTCAGCTCTAGGGCAAAGTAGCACACCCAGAGCAGAAGTCCTACTTCAGCCAGATCAGGCCTGCAAAGAAACTGCGTTTCACAGGCCTTTGGAAGAGATGTTCCCGGTAGGCTGTAAGAGCACTGTGCAGAGCGAGTTGTTCCTTAGCTTCCCAAAGAGCTGGAAGCAAGATGCTGTGGGGCCCAACTCGCCCTTTGGAAAGAAGCCTGCACGTTGTGCCTTTCAGCTCTAGGGCAAAGTAGCACACCCAGAGCAGAAGTCCTACTTCAGCCAGATCAGGCCTGCAAAGAAACTGCGTTTCACAGGCCTTTGGAAGAGATGTTCCCACTAGGCTGTAAGAGCACTGTGCAGAGCGAGTTGTTCCTTAGCTTCCCAAAGAGCTGGAAGCAAGATGCTGTGGGGCCCAACTCGCCCTTTGGAAAGAAGCCTGCACGTTGTGCCTTTCAGCTCTAGGGCAAAGTAGCACACCCAGAGCAGAAGTCCTACTTCAGCCAGATCAGGCCTGCAAAGAAACTGCGTTTCACAGGCCTTTGGAAGAGATGTTCCCACTAGGCTGTAAGAGCACTGTGCAGAGCGAGTTGTTTCTTAGCTTCCCAAAGAGCTGGAAGCAAGATGCTGTGGGGCCCAACTCGCCCTTTGGAAAGAAGCCTGCACGTTGTGCCTTTCAGCTCTAGGGCAAAGTAGCACACCCAGAGCAGAAGTCCTACTTCAGCCAGATCAGGCCTGCAAAGAAACTGCGTTTCACAGGCCTTTGGAAGAGATGTTCCCACTAGGCTGTAAGAGCACTGTGCAGAGCGAGTTGTTCCTTAGCTTCCCAAAGAGCTGGAAGCAAGATGCTGTGGGGCCCAACTCGCCCTTTGGAAAGAAGCCTGCACGTTGTGCCTTTCAGCTCTAGGGCAAAGTAGCACACCCAGAGCAGAAGTCCTACTTCAGCCAGATCAGGCCTGCAAAGAAACTGCGTTTCACAGGCCTTTGGAAGAGATGTTCCCACTAGGCTGTAAGAGCACTGTGCAGAGCGAGTTGTTTCTTAGCTTCCCAAAGAGCTGGAAGCAAGATGCTGTGGGGCCCAACTCGCCCTTTGGAAAGAAGCCTGCACGTTGTGCCTTTCAGCTCTAGGGCAAAGTAGCACACCCAGAGCAGAAGTCCTACTTCAGCCAGATCAGGCCTGCAAAGAAACTGCATTTCACAGGCCTTTGGAAGAGATGTTCCCGGTAGGCTGTAAGAGCACTGTGCAGAGCGAGTTGTTTCTTAGCCTCCCAAAGAGCTGGAAGCAAGATGCTGTGGGGCCCAACTCGCCCTTTGGAAAGAAGCCTGCACGTTGTGCCTTTCAGCTCTAGGGCAAAGTAGCACACCCAGAGCAGAAGTCCTACTTCAGCCAGATCAGGCCTGCAAAGAAACTGCGTTTCACAGGCCTTTGGAAGAGATGTTCCCACTAGGCTGTAAGAGCACTGTGCAGAGCGAGTTGTTTCTTAGCTTCCCAAAGAGCTGGAAGCAAGATGCTGTGGGGCCCAACTCGCCCTTTGGAAAGAAGCCTGCACGTTGTGCCTTTCAGCTCTAGGGCAAAGTAGCACACCCAGAGCAGAAGTCCTACTTCAGCCAGATCAGGCCTGCAAAGAAACTGCGTTTCACAGGCCTTTGGAAGAGATGTTCCCACTAGGCTGTAAGAGCACTGTGCAGAGCGAGTTGTTTCTTAGCTTCCCAAAGAGCTGGAAGCAAGATGCTGTGGGGCCCAACTCGCCCTTTGGAAAGAAGCCTGCACGTTGTGCCTTTCAGCTCTAGGGCAAAGTAGCACACCCAGAGCAGAAGTCCTACTTCAGCCAGATCAGGCCTGCAAAGAAACTGCGTTTCACAGGCCTTTGGAAGAGATGTTCCCACTAGGCTGTAAGAGCACTGTGCAGAGCGAGTTGTTTCTTAGCTTCCCAAAGAGCTGGAAGCAAGATGCTGTGGGGCCCAACTCGCCCTTTGGAAAGAAGACTGCACGTTGTGCCTTTCAGCTCTAGGGCAAAGTAGCACACCCAGAGCAGAAGTCCTACTTCAGCCAGATCAGGCCTGCAAAGAAACTGCGTTTCACAGGCCTTTGGAAGACATGTTCCCGGTAGGCTGTAAGAGCACTGTGCAGAGCGAGTTGTTTCTTAGCTTCCCAAAGAGCTGGAAGCAAGATGCTGTGGGGACCAACTCGCCCTTTGGAAAGAAGCCTGCACGTTGTGCCTTTCAGCTCTAGGGCAAAGTAGCACACCCAGAGCAGAAGTCCTACTTCAGCCAGATCAGGCCTGCAAAGAAACTGCGTTTCACAGGCCTTTGGAAGAGATGTTCCCACTAGGCTGTAAGAGCACTGTGCAGAGCGAGTTGTTTCTTAGCTTCCCAAAGAGCTGGAAGCAAGATGCTGTGGGGCCCAACTCGCCCTTTGGAAAGAAGCCTGCACGTTGTGCCTTTCAGCTCTAGGGCAAAGTAGCACACCCAGAGCAGAAGTCCTACTTCAGCCAGATCAGGCCTGCAAAGAAACTGCGTTTCACAGGCCTTTGGAAGAGATGTTCCCACTAGGCTGTAAGAGCACTGTGCAGAGCGAGTTGTTTCTTAGCTTCCCAAAGAGCTGGAAGCAAGATGCTGTGGGGCCCAACTCGCCCTTTGGAAAGAAGCCTGCACGTTGTGCCTTTCAGCTCTAGGGCAAAGTAGCACACCCAGAGCAGAAGTCCTACTTCAGCCAGATCAGGCCTGCAAAGAAACTGCGTTTCACAGGCCTTTGGAAGAGATGTTCCCACTAGGCTGTAAGAGCACTGTGCAGAGCGAGTTGTTTCTTAGCTTCCCAAAGAGCTGGAAGCAAGATGCTGTGGGGCCCAACTCGCCCATTGGAAAGAAGCCTGCACGTTGTGCCTTTCAGCTCTAGGGCAAAGTAGCACACCCAGAGCAGAAGTCCTACTTCAGCCAGATCAGGCCTGCAAAGAAACTGCGTTTCACAGGCCTTTGGAAGAGATGTTCCCACTAGGCTGTAAGAGCACTGTGCAGAGCGAGTTGTTTCTTAGCTTCCCAAAGAGCTGGAAGCAAGATGCTGTGGGGCCCAACTCGCCCTTTGGAAAGAAGCCTGCACGTTGTGCCTTTCAGCTCTAGGGCAAAGTAGCACACCCAGAGCAGAAGTCCTACTTCAGCCAGATCAGGCCTGCAAAGAAACTGCGTTTCACAGGCCTTTGGAAGAGATGTTCCCACTAGGCTGTAAGAGCACTGTGCAGAGCGAGTTGTTTCTTATCTTCCCAAACAGCTGGAAGCAAGATGCTGTGGGGCCCAACTCGCCCTTTGGAAAGAAGCCTGCACATTGTGCCTTTCAGCTCTAGGGCAAAGTAGCACACCCAGAGCAGAAGTCCTACTTCAGCCAGATCAGGCCTGCAAAGAAACTGCGTTTCACAGGCCTTTGGAAGAGATGTTCCCACTAGGCTGTAAGAGCACTGTGCAGAGCGAGTTGTTTCTTTGCTTCCCAAAGAGCTGGAAGCAAGATGCTGTGGGGCCCAACTCGCCCTTTGGAAAGAAGCCTGCACGTTGTGCCTTTCAGCTCTAGGGCAAAGTAGCACACCCAGAGCAGAAGTCCTACTTCAGCCAGATCAGGCCTGCAAAGAAACTGCGTTTCACAGGCCTTTGGAAGAGATGTTCCCACTAGGCTGTAAGAGCACTGTGCAGAGCGAGTTGTTTCTTAGCTTCCCAAAGAGCTGGAAGCAAGATGCTGTGGGGCCCAACTCGCCCTTTGGAAAGAAGCCTGCACGTTGTGCCTTTCAGCTCTAGGGCAAAGTAGCACACCCAGAGCAGAAGTCCTACTTCAGCCAGATCAGGCCTGCAAAGAAACTGCGTTTCACAGGCCTTTGGAAGAGATGTTCCCACTAGGCTGTAAGAGCACTGTGCAGAGCGAGTTGTTTCTTAGCTTCCCAAAGAGCTGGAAGCAAGATGCTGTGGGGCCCAACTCGCCCTTTGGAAAGAAGACTGCACGTTGTGCCTTTCAGCTCTAGGGCAAAGTAGCACACCCAGAGCAGAAGTCCTACTTCAGCCAGATCAGGCCTGCAAAGAAACTGCGTTTCACAGGCCTTTGGAAGACATGTTCCCGGTAGGCTGTAAGAGCACTGTGCAGAGCGAGTTGTTTCTTAGCTTCCCAAAGAGCTGGAAGCAAGATGCTGTGGGGACCAACTCGCCCTTTGGAAAGAAGCCTGCACGTTGTGCCTTTCAGCTCTAGGGCAAAGTAGCACACCCAGAGCAGAAGTCCTACTTCAGCCAGATCAGGCCTGCAAAGAAACTGCGTTTCACAGGCCTTTGGAAGAGATGTTCCCACTAGGCTGTAAGAGCACTGTGCAGAGCGAGTTGTTTCTTAGCTTCCCAAAGAGCTGGAAGCAAGATGCTGTGGGGCCCAACTCGCCCTTTGGAAAGAAGCCTGCACGTTGTGCCTTTCAGCTCTAGGGCAAAGTAGCACACCCAGAGCAGAAGTCCTACTTCAGCCAGATCAGGCCTGCAAAGAAACTGCGTTTCACAGGCCTTTGGAAGAGATGTTCCCACTAGGCTGTAAGAGCACTGTGCAGAGCGAGTTGTTTCTTAGCTTCCCAAAGAGCTGGAAGCAAGATGCTGTGGGGCCCAACTCGCCCTTTGGAAAGAAGCCTGCACGTTGTGCCTTTCAGCTCTAGGGCAAAGTAGCACACCCAGAGCAGAAGTCCTACTTCAGCCAGATCAGGCCTGCAAAGAAACTGCGTTTCACAGGCCTTTGGAAGAGATGTTCCCACTAGGCTGTAAGAGCACTGTGCAGAGCGAGTTGTTTCTTAGCTTCCCAAAGAGCTGGAAGCAAGATGCTGTGGGGCCCAACTCGCCCATTGGAAAGAAGCCTGCACGTTGTGCCTTTCAGCTCTAGGGCAAAGTAGCACACCCAGAGCAGAAGTCCTACTTCAGCCAGATCAGGCCTGCAAAGAAACTGCGTTTCACAGGCCTTTGGAAGAGATGTTCCCACTAGGCTGTAAGAGCACTGTGCAGAGCGAGTTGTTTCTTAGCTTCCCAAAGAGCTGGAAGCAAGATGCTGTGGGGCCCAACTCGCCCTTTGGAAAGAAGCCTGCACGTTGTGCCTTTCAGCTCTAGGGCAAAGTAGCACACCCAGAGCAGAAGTCCTACTTCAGCCAGATCAGGCCTGCAAAGAAACTGCGTTTCACAGGCCTTTGGAAGAGATGTTCCCACTAGGCTGTAAGAGCACTGTGCAGAGCGAGTTGTTTCTTATCTTCCCAAACAGCTGGAAGCAAGATGCTGTGGGGCCCAACTCGCCCTTTGGAAAGAAGCCTGCACGTTGTGCCTTTCAGCTCTAGGGCAAAGTAGCACACCCAGAGCAGAAGTCCTACTTCAGCCAGATCAGGCCTGCAAAGAAACTGCGTTTCACAGGCCTTTGGAAGAGATGTTCCCACTAGGCTGTAAGAGCACTGTGCAGAGCGAGTTGTTTCTTTGCTTCCCAAAGAGCTGGAAGCAAGATGCTGTGGGGCCCAACTCGCCCTTTGGAAAGAAGCCTGCACGTTGTGCCTTTCAGCTCTAGGGCAAAGTAGCACACCCAGAGCAGAAGTCCTACTTCAGCCAGATCAGGCCTGCAAAGAAACTGCGTTTCACAGGCCTTTGGAAGAGATGTTCCCACTAGGCTGTAAGAGCACTGTGCAGAGCGAGTTGTTTCTTTGCTTCCCAAAGAGCTGGAAGCAAGATGCTGTGGGGCCCAACTCGCCCTTTGGAAAGAAGCCTGCACGTTGTGCCTTTCAGCTCTAGGGCAAAGTAGCACACCCAGAGCAGAAGTCCTACTTCAGCCAGATCAGGCCTGCAAAGAAACTGCGTTTCACAGGCCTTTGGAAGACATGTTCCCGGTAGGCTGTAAGAGCACTGTGCAGAGCGAGTTGTTTCTTAGCTTCCCAAAGAGCTGGAAGCAAGATGCTGTGGGGCCCAACTCGCCCTTTGGAAAGAAGCCTGCACGTTGTGCCTTTCAGCTCTAGGGCAAAGTAGCACACCCAGAGCAGAAGTCCTACTTCAGCCAGATCAGGCCTGCAAAGAAACTGCGTTTCACAGGCCTTTGGAAGACATGTTCCCGGTAGGCTGTAAGAGCACTGTGCAGAGCGAGTTGTTTCTTAGCTTCCCAAAGAGCTGGAAGCAAGATGCTGTGGGGACCAACTCGCCCTTTGGAAAGAAGCCTGCACGTTGTGCCTTTCAGCTCTAGGGCAAAGTAGCACACCCAGAGCAGAAGTCCTACTTCAGCCAGATCAGGCCTGCAAAGAAACTGCGTTTCACAGGCCTTTGGAAGAGATGTTCCCACTAGGCTGTAAGAGCACTGTGCAGAGCGAGTTGTTTCTTAGCTTCCCAAAGAGCTGGAAGCAAGATGCTGTGGGGCCCAACTCGCCCTTTGGAAAGAAGCCTGCACGTTGTGCCTTTCAGCTCTAGGGCAAAGTAGCACACCCAGAGCAGAAGTCCTACTTCAGCCAGATCAGGCCTGCAAAGAAACTGCGTTTCACAGGCCTTTGGAAGAGATGTTCCCACTAGGCTGTAAGAGCACTGTGCAGAGCGAGTTGTTTCTTAGCTTCCCAAAGAGCTGGAAGCAAGATGCTGTGGGGCCCAACTCGCCCTTTGGAAAGAAGCCTGCACGTTGTGCCTTTCAGCTCTAGGGCAAAGTAGCACACCCAGAGCAGAAGTCCTACTTCAGCCAGATCAGGCCTGCAAAGAAACTGCGTTTCACAGGCCTTTGGAAGAGATGTTCCCACTAGGCTGTAAGAGCACTGTGCAGAGCGAGTTGTTTCTTAGCTTCCCAAAGAGCTGGAAGCAAGATGCTGTGGGGCCCAACTCGCCCTTTGGAAAGAAGCCTGCGCGTTGTGCCTTTCAGCTCTAGGGCAAAGTAGCACACCCAGAGCAGAAGTCCTACTTCAGCCAGATCAGGCCTGCAAAGAAACTGCGTTTCACAGGCCTTTGGAAGAGATGTTCCCACTAGGCTGTAAGAGCACTGTGCAGAGCGAGTTGTTTCTTTGCTTCCCAAAGAGCTGGAAGCAAGATGCTGTGGGGCCCAACTCGCCCTTTGGAAAGAAGCCTGCACGTTGTGCCTTTCAGCTCTAGGGCAAAGTAGCACACCCAGAGCAGAAGTCCTACTTCAGCCAGATCAGGCCTGCAAAGAAACTGCGTTTCACAGGCCTTTGGAAGAGATGTTCCCACTAGGCTGTAAGAGCACTGTGCAGAGCGAGTTGTTTCTTTGCTTCCCAAAGAGCTGGAAGCAAGATGCTGTGGGGCCCAACTCGCCCTTTGGAAAGAAGCCTGCACGTTGTGCCTTTCAGCTCTAGGGCAAAGTAGCACACCCAGAGCAGAAGTCCTACTTCAGCCAGATCAGGCCTGCAAAGAAACTGCGTTTCACAGGCCTTTGGAAGACATGTTCCCGGTAGGCTGTAAGAGCACTGTGCAGAGCGAGTTGTTTCTTAGCTTCCCAAAGAGCTGGAAGCAAGATGCTGTGGGGCCCAACTCGCCCTTTGGAAAGAAGCCTGCACGTTGTGCCTTTCAGCTCTAGGGCAAAGTAGCACACCCAGAGCAGAAGTCCTACTTCAGCCAGATCAGGCCTGCAAAGAAACTGCGTTTCACAGGCCTTTGGAAGAGATGTTCCCACTAGGCTGTAAGAGCACTGTGCAGAGCGAGTTGTTCCTTAGCTTCCCAAAGAGCTGGAAGCAAGATGCTGTGGGGCCCAACTCGACCTTTGGAAAGAAGCCTGCACGTTGTGCCTTTCAGCTCTAGGGCAAAGTAGCACACCCAGAGCAGAAGTCCTACTTCAGCCAGATCAGGCCTGCAAAGAAACTGCGTTTCACAGGCCTTTGGAAGAGATGTTCCCACTAGGCTGTAAGAGCACTGTGCAGAGCGAGTTGTTTCTTAGCTTCCCAAAGAGCTGGAAGCAAGATGCTGTGGGGCCCAACTCGCCCTTTGGAAAGAAGCCTGCACGTTGTGCCTTTCAGCTCTAGGGCAAAGTAGCACACCCAGAGCAGAAGTCCTACTTCAGCCAGATCAGGCCTGCAAAGAAACTGCGTTTCACAGGCCTTTGGAAGAGATGTTCCCGGTAGGCTGTAAGAGCACTGTGCAGAGCGAGTTGTTTCTTAGCTTCCCAAAGAGCTGGAAGCAAGATGCTGTGGGGCCCAACTCGCCCTTTGGAAAGAAGCCTGCACGTTGTGCCTTTCAGCTCAAGGGCAAAGTAGCACACCCAGAGCAGAAGTCCTACTTCAGCCAGATCAGGCCTGCAAAGAAACTGCGTTTCACAGGCCTTTGGAAGAGATGTTCCCACTAGGCTGTAAGAGCACTGTGCAGAGCGAGTTGTTTCTTAGCTTCCCAAAGAGCTGGAAGCAAGATGCTGTGGGGCCCAACTCGCCCTTTGGAAAGAAGCCTGCACGTTGTGCCTTTCAGCTCTAGGGCAAAGTAGCACACCCAGAGCAGAAGTCCTACTTCAGCCAGATCAGGCCTGCAAAGAAACTGCGTTTCACAGGCCTTTGGAAGAGATGTTCCCCCTAGGCTGTAAGAGCACTGTGCAGAGCGAGTTGTTTCTTAGCTTCCCAAAGAGCTGGAAGCAAGATGCTGTGGGGCCCAACTCGCCCTTTGGAAAGAAGCCTGCACGTTGTGCCTTTCAGCTCTAGGGCAAAGTAGCACACCCAGAGCAGAAGTCCTACTTCAGCCAGATCAGGCCTGCAAAGAAACTGCGTTTCACAGGCCTTTGAAGAGATGTTCCCACTAGGCTGTAAGAGCACTGTGCAGAGCGAGTTGTTTCTTTGCTTCCCAAAGAGCTGGAAGCAAGATGCTGTGGGGCCCAACTCGCCCTTTGGAAAGAAGCCTGCACGTTGTGCCTTTCAGCTCTAGGGCAAAGTAGCACACCCAGAGCAGAAGTCCTACTTCAGCCAGATCAGGCCTGCAAAGAAACTGCGTTTCACAGGCCTTTGGAAGAGATGTTCCCACTAGGCTGTAAGAGCACTGTGCAGAGCGAGTTGTTTCTTAGCTTCCCAAAGAGCTGGAAGCAAGATGCTGTGGGGCCCAACTCGCCCTTTGGAAAGAAGCCTGCACGTTGTGCCTTTCAGCTCTAGGGCAAAGTAGCACACCCAGAGCAGAAGTCCTACTTCAGCCAGATCAGGCCTGCAAAGAAACTGCGTTTCACAGGCCTTTGGAAGAGATGTTCCCGGTAGGCTGTAAGAGCACTGTGCAGAGCGAGTTGTTTCTTAGCTTCCCAAAGAGCTGGAAGCAAGATGCTGTGGGGCCCAACTCGCCCTTTGGAAAGAAGCCTGCACGTTGTGCCTTTCAGCTCTAGGGCAAAGTAGCACACCCAGAGCAGAAGTCCTACTTCAGCCAGATCAGGCCTGCAAAGAAACTGCGTTTCACAGGCCTTTGGAAGAGATGTTCCCACTAGGCTGTAAGAGCACTGTGCAGAGCGAGTTGTTTCTTAGCTTCCCAAAGAGCTGGAAGCAAGATGCTGTGGGGCCCAACTCGCCCTTTGGAAAGAAGCCTGCACGTTGTGCCTTTCAGCTCTAGGGCAAAGTAGCACACCCAGAGCAGAAGTCCTACTTCAGCCAGATCAGGCCTGCAAAGAAACTGCGTTTCACAGGCCTTTGGAAGAGATGTTCCCACTAGGCTGTAAGAGCACTGTGCAGAGCGAGTTGTTTCTTAGCTTCCCAAAGAGCTGGAAGCAAGATGCTGTGGGGCCCAACTCGCCCTTTGGAAAGAAGCCTGCACGTTGTGCCTTTCAGCTCTAGGGCAAAGTAGCACACCCAGAGCAGAAGTCCTACTTCAGCCAGATCAGGCCTGCAAAGAAACTGCGTTTCACAGGCCTTTGGAAGAGATGTTCCCGGTAGGCTGTAAGAGCACTGTGCAGAGCGAGTTGTTTCTTAGCTTCCCAAAGAGCTGGAAGCAAGATGCTGTGGGGCCCAACTCGCCCTTTGGAAAGAAGCCTGCACGTTGTGCCTTTCAGCTCTAGAGCAAAGTAGCACACCCAGAGCAGAAGTCCTACTTCAGCCAGATCAGGCCTGCAAAGAAACTGCGTTTCACAGGCCTTTGGAAGAGATGTTCCCACTAGGCTGTAAGAGCACTGTGCAGAGCGAGTTGTTTCTTAGCTTCCCAAAGAGCTGGAAGCAAGATGCTGTGGGGCCCAACTCGCCCTTTGGAAAGAAGCCTGCACGTTGTGCCTTTCAGCTCTAGGGCAAAGTAGCACACCCAGAGCAGAAGTCCTACTTCCGCCAGATCAGGCCTGCAAAGAAACTGCGTTTCACAGGCCTTTGGAAGAGATGTTCCCACTAGGCTGTAAGAGCACTGTGCAGAGCGAGTTGTTTCTTAGCTTCCCAAAGAGCTGGAAGCAAGATGCTGTGGGGCCCAACTCGCCCTTTGGAAAGAAGCCTGCACGTTGTGCCTTTCAGCTCTAGGGCAAAGTAGCACACCCAGAGCAGAAGTCCTACTTCCGCCAGATCAGGCCTGCAAAGAAACTGCGTTTCACAGGCCTTTGGAAGAGATGTTCCCGGTAGGCTGTAAGAGCACTGTGCAGAGCGAGTTGTTCCTTAGCTTCCCAAAGAGCTGGAAGCAAGATGCTGTGGGGCCCAACTCGCCCTTTGGAAAGAAGCCTGCACGTTGTGCCTTTCAGCTCTAGGGCAAAGTAGCACACCCAGAGCAGAAGTCCTACTTCAGCCAGATCAGGCCTGCAAAGAAACTGCGTTTCACAGGCCTTTGGAAGAGATGTTCCCACTAGGCTGTAAGAGCACTGTGCAGAGCGAGTTGTTCCTTAGCTTCCCAAAGAGCTGGAAGCAAGATGCTGTGGGGCCCAACTCGCCCTTTGGAAAGAAGCCTGCACGTTGTGCCTTTCAGCTCTAGGGCAAAGTAGCACACCCAGAGCAGAAGTCCTACTTCAGCCAGATCAGGCCTGCAAAGAAACTGCGTTTCACAGGCCTTTGGAAGAGATGTTCCCACTAGGCTGTAAGAGCACTGTGCAGAGCGAGTTGTTTCTTTGCTTCCCAAAGAGCTGGAAGCAAGATGCTGTGGGGCCCAACTCGCCCTTTGGAAAGAAGCCTGCACGTTGTGCCTTTCAGCTCTAGGGCAAAGTAGCACACCCAGAGCAGAAGTCCTACTTCGGCCAGATCAGGCCTGCAAAGAAACTGCGTTTCACAGGCCTTTGGAAGAGATGTTCCCGGTAGGCTGTAAGAGCACTGTGCAGAGCGAGTTGTTTCTTAGCTTCCCAAAGAGCTGGAAGCAAGATGCTGTGGGGCCCAACTCGCCCTTTGGAAAGAAGCCTGCACGTTGTGCCTTTCAGCTCTAGGGCAAAGTAGCACACCCAGAGCAGAAGTCCTACTTCAGCCAGATCAGGCCTGCAAAGAAACTGCGTTTCACAGGCCTTTGGAAGAGATGTTCCCGGTAGGCTGTAAGAGCACTGTGCAGAGCGAGTTGTTTCTTAGCCTCCCAAAGAGCTGGAAGCAAGATGCTGTGGGGCCCAACTCGCCCTTTGGAAAGAAGCCTGCACGTTGTGCCTTTCAGCTCTAGGGCAAAGTAGCACACCCAGAGCAGAAGTCCTACTTCAGCCAGATCAGGCCTGCAAAGAAACTGCATTTCACAGGCCTTTGGAAGAGATGTTCCCACTAGGCTGTAGGAGCACTGTGCAGAGCGAGTTGTTTCTTAGCTTCCCAAAGAGCTGGAAGCAAGATGCTGTGGGGCCCAACTCGCCCTTTGGAAAGAAGCCTGCACGTTGTGCCTTTCAGCTCTAGGGCAAAGTAGCACACCCAGAGCAGAAGTCCTACTTCAGCCAGATCAGGCCTGCAAAGAAACTGCGTTTCACAGGCCTTTGGAAGAGATGTTCCCACTAGGCTGTAAGAGCACTGTGCAGAGCGAGTTGTTTCTTAGCTTCCCAAAGAGCTGGAAGCAAGATGCTGTGGGGCCCAACTCGCCCTTTGGAAAGAAGCCTGCACGTTGTGCCTTTCAGCTCTAGGGCAAAGTAGCACACCCAGAGCAGAAGTCCTACTTCAGCCAGATCAGGCCTGCAAAGAAACTGCGTTTCACAGGCCTTTGGAAGAGATGTTCCCACTAGGCTGTAAGAGCACTGTGCAGAGCGAGTTGTTTCTTAGCTTCCCAAAGAGCTGGAAGCAAGATGCTGTGGGGCCCAACTCGCCCTTTGGAAAGAAGCCTGCACGTTGTGCCTTTCAGCTCTAGGGCAAAGTAGCACACCCAGAGCAGAAGTCCTACTTCAGCCAGATCAGGCCTGCAAAGAAACTGCGTTTCACAGGCCTTTGGAAGAGATGTTCCCACTAGGCTGTAAGAGCACTGTGCAGAGCGAGTTGTTTCTTAGCTTCCCAAAGAGCTGGAAGCAAGATGCTGTGGGGCCCAACTCGCCCTTTGGAAAGAAGCCTGCACGTTGTGCCTTTCAGCTCTAGGGCAAAGTAGCACACCCAGAGCAGAAGTCCTACTTCAGCCAGATCAGGCCTGCAAAGAAACTGCGTTTCACAGGCCTTTGGAAGAGATGTTCCCCCTAGGCTGTAAGAGCACTGTGCAGAGCGAGTTGTTTCTTAGCTTCCCAAAGAGCTGGAAGCAAGATGCTGTGGGGACCAACTCGCCCTTTGGAAAGAAGCCTGCACGTTGTGCCTTTCAGCTCTAGGGCAAAGTAGCACACCCAGAGCAGAAGTCCTACTTCAGCCAGATCAGGCCTGCAAAGAAACTGCGTTTCACAGGCCTTTGAAGAGATGTTCCCACTAGGCTGTAAGAGCACTGTGCAGAGCGAGTTGTTTCTTCGCTTCCCAAAGAGCTGGAAGCAAGATGCTGTGGGGCCCAACTCGCCCTTTGGAAAGAAGCCTGCACGTTGTGCCTTTCAGCTCTAGGGCAAAGGAGCACACCCAGAGCAGAAGTCCTACTTCAGCCAGATCAGGCCTGCAAAGAAACTGCGTTTCACAGGCCTTTGGAAGAGATGTTCCCACTAGGCTGTAAGAGCACTGTGCAGAGCGAGTTGTTTCTTAGCTTCCCAAAGAGCTGGAAGCAAGATGCTGTGGGGCCCAACTCGCCCTTTGGAAAGAAGCCTGCACGTTGTGCCTTTCAGCTCTAGGGCAAAGTAGCACACCCAGAGCAGAAGTCCTACTTCAGCCAGATCAGGCCTGCAAAGAAACTGCGTTTCACAGGCCTTTGGAAGAGATGTTCCCACTAGGCTGTAAGAGCACTGTGCAGAGCGAGTTGTTTCTTAGCTTCCCAAAGAGCTGGAAGCAAGATGCTGTGGGGCCCAACTCGCCCTTTGGAAAGAAGCCTGCACGTTGTGCCTTTCAGCTCTAGAGCAAAGTAGCACACCCAGAGCAGAAGTCCTACTTCAGCCAGATCAGGCCTGCAAAGAAACTGCGTTTCACAGGCCTTTGGAAGAGATGTTCCCACTAGGCTGTAAGAGCACTGTGCAGAGCGAGTTGTTCCTTAGCCTCCCAAAGAGCTGGAAGCAAGATGCTGTGGGGCCCAACTCGCCCTTTGGAAAGAAGCCTGCACGTTGTGCCTTTCAGCTCTAGGGCAAAGTAGCACACCCAGAGCAGAAGTCCTACTTCAGCCAGATCAGGCCTGCAAAGAAACTGCGTTTCACAGGCCTTTGGAAGAGATGTTCCCACTAGGCTGTAAGAGCACTGTGCAGAGCGAGTTGTTTCTTAGCTTCCCAAACAGCTGGAAGCAAGATGCTGTGGGGCCCAACTCGCCCTTTGGAAAGAAGCCTGCACGTTGTGCCTTTCAGCTCTAGGGCAAAGTAGCACACCCAGAGCAGAAGTCCTACTTCAGCCAGATCAGGCCTGCAAAGAAACTGCATTTCACAGGGCTTTGGAAGAGATGTTCCCACTAGGCTGTAAGAGCACTGTGCAGAGCGAGTTGTTTCTTAGCTTCCCAAAGAGCTGGAAGCAAGATGCTGTGGGGCCCAACTCGCCCTTTGGAAAGAAGGCTGCACGTTGTGCCTTTCAGCTCTAGGGCAAAGTAGCACACCCAGAGCAGAAGTCCTACTTCAGCCAGATCAGGCCTGCAAAGAAACTGCGTTTCACAGGCCTTTGGAAGAGATGTTCCCACTAGGCTGTAAGAGCACTGTGCAGAGCGAGTTGTTTCTTAGCTTCCCAAAGAGCTGGAAGCAAGATGCTGTGGGGCCCAACTCGCCCTTTGGAAAGAAGCCTGCACGTTGTGCCTTTCAGCTCTAGGGCAAAGTAGCACACCCAGAGCAGAAGTCCTACTTCAGCCAGATCAGGCCTGCAAAGAAACTGCGTTTCACAGGCCTTTGGAAGACATGTTCCCGGTAGGCTGTAAGAGCACTGTGCAGAGCGAGTTGTTTCTTAGCTTCCCAAAGAGCTGGAAGCAAGATGCTGTGGGGCCCAACTCGCCCTTTGGAAAGAAGCCTGCACGTTGTGCCTTTCAGCTCTAGGGCAAAGTAGCACACCCAGAGCAGAAGTCCTACTTCAGCCAGATCAGGCCTGCAAAGAAACTGCGTTTCACAGGCCTTTGGAAGAGATGTTCCCACTAGGCTGTAAGAGCACTGTGCAGAGCGAGTTGTTTCTTAGCTTCCCAAAGAGCTGGAAGCAAGATGCTGTGGGGCCCAACTCGCCCTTTGGAAAGAAGCCTGCACGTTGTGCCTTTCAGCTCTAGGGCAAAGTAGCACACCCAGAGCAGAAGTCCTACTTCAGCCAGATCAGGCCTGCAAAGAAACTGCGTTTCACAGGCCTTTGGAAGACATGTTCCCGGTAGGCTGTAAGAGCACTGTGCAGAGCGAGTTGTTTCTTAGCTTCCCAAAGAGCTGGAAGCAAGATGCTGTGGGGCCCAACTCGCCCTTTGGAAAGAAGCCTGCACGTTGTGCCTTTCAGCTCTAGGGCAAAGTAGCACACCCAGAGCAGAAGTCCTACTTCAGCCAGATGAGGCCTGCAAAGAAACTGCATTTCACAGGCCTTTGGAAGAGATGTTCCCACTAGGCTGTAAGAGCACTGTGCAGAGCGAGTTGTTTCTTAGCTTCCCAAAGAGCTGGAAGCAAGATGCTGTGGGGCCCAACTCGCCCTTTGGAAAGAAGCCTGCACGTTGTGCCTTTCAGCTCTAGGGCAAAGTAGCACACCCAGAGCAGAAGTCCTACTTCAGCCAGATCAGGCCTGCAAAGAAACTGCGTTTCACAGGCCTTTGGAAGAGATGTTCCCACTAGGCTGTAAGAGCACTGTGCAGAGCGAGTTGTTTCTTAGCTTCCCAAAGAGCTGGAAGCAAGATGCTGTGGGGCCCAACTCGCCCTTTGGAAAGAAGCCTACACGTTGTGCCTTTCATCTCTAGGGCAAACTAGCACACCCAGAGCAGAAGTCCTACTTCAGCCAGATCAGGCCTGCAAAGAAACTGCGTTTCACAGGCCTTTGGAAGAAATGTTCCCACTAGGCTGTAAGAGCACTGTGCAGAGCGAGTTGTTTCTTAGCTTCCCAAACAGCTGGAAGCAAGATGCTGTGGGGCCCAACTCGCCCTTTGGAAAGAAGCCTGCACGTTGTGCCTTTCAGCTCTAGGGCAAAGTAGCACACCCAGAGCAGAAGTCCTACTTCAGCCAGATCAGGCCTGCAAAGAAACTGCGTTTCACAGGCCTTTGGAAGAGATGTTCCCACTAGGCTGTAAGAGCACTGTGCAGAGCGAGTTGTTTCTTAGCTTCCCAAAGAGCTGGAAGCAAGATGCTGTGGGGCCCAACTCGCCCTTTGGAAAGAAGCCTGCACGTTGTGCCTTTCAGCTCTAGGGCAAAGTAGCACACCCAGAGCAGAAGTCCTACTTCAGCCAGATCAGGCCTGCAAAGAAACTGCGTTTCACAGGCCTGTGGAAGACATGTTCCCGGTAGGCTGTAAGAGCACTGTGCAGAGCGAGTTGTTTCTTAGCTTCCCAAAGAGCTGGAAGCAAGATGCTGTGGGGCCCAACTCGCCCTTTGGAAAGAAGCCTGCACGTTGTGCCTTTCAGCTCTAGGGCAAAGTAGCACACCCAGAGCAGAAGTCCTACTTCAGCCAGATCAGGCCTGCAAAGAAACTGCGTTTCACAGGCCTTTGGAAGAGATGTTCCCGGTAGGATGTAAGAGCACTGTGCAGAGCGAGTTGTTTGTTAGCTTCCCAAAGAGCTGGAAGCAAGATGCTGTGGGGCCCAACTCGCCCTTTGGAAAGAAGCCTGCACGTTGTGCCTTTCAGCTCTAGGGCAAAGTAGCACACCCAGAGCAGAAGTCCTACTTCAGCCAGATCAGGCCTGCAAAGAAACTGCGTTTCACAGGCCTGTGGAAGACATGTTCCCGGTAGGCTGTAAGAGCACTGTGCAGAGCGAGTTGTTTCTTAGCTTCCCAAAGAGCTGGAAGCAAGATGCTGTGGGGCCCAACTCGCCCTTTGGAAAGAAGCCTGCACGTTGTGCCTTTCAGCTCTAGGGCAAAGTAGCACACCCAGAGCAGAAGTCCTACTTCAGCCAGATCAGGCCTGCAAAGAAACTGCGTTTCACAGGCCTTTGGAAGAGATGTTCCCGGTAGGATGTAAGAGCACTGTGCAGAGCGAGTTGATTGTTAGCTTCCCAAAGAGCTGGAAGCAAGATGCTGTGGGGCCCAACTCGCCCTTTGGAAAGAAGCCTGCACGTTGTGCCTTTCAGCTCTAGGGCAAAGTAGCACACCCAGAGCAGAAGTCCTACTTCAGCCAGATCAGGCCTGCAAAGAAACTGCGTTTCACAGGCCTTTGGAAGACATGTTCCCGGTAGGCTGTAAGAGCACTGTGCAGAGCGAGTTGTTTCTTAGCTTCCCAAAGAGCTGGAAGCAAGATGCTGTGGGGCCCAACTCGCCCTTTGGAAAGAAGCCTGCACGTTGTGCCTTTCAGCTCTAGGGCAAAGTAGCACACCCAGAGCAGAAGTCCTACTTCAGCCAGATCAGGCCTGCAAAGAAACTGCGTTTCACAGGCCTTTGGAAGAGATGTTCCCACGAGGCTGTAAGAGCACTGTGCAGAGCGAGTTGTTTCTTAGCTTCCCAAAGAGCTGGAAGCAAGATGCTGTGGGGCCCAACTCGCCCTTTGGAAAGAAGCCTGCACGTTGTGCCTTTCAGCTCTAGGGCAAAGTAGCACACCCAGAGCAGAAGTCCTACTTCAGCCAGATCAGGCCTGCAAAGAAACTGCGTTTCACAGGCCTTTGGAAGAGATGTTCCCACTAGGCTGTAAGAGCACTGTGCAGAGCGAGTTGTTTCTTAGCTTCCCAAAGAGCTGGAAGCAAGATGCTGTGGGGCCCAACTCGCCCTTTGGAAAGAAGCCTGCACGTTGTGCCTTTCAGCTCTAGGGCAAAGTAGCACACCCAGAGCAGAAGTCCTACTTCAGCCAGATCAGGCCTGCAAAGAAACTGCGTTTCACAGGCCTTTGGAAGAGATGTTCCCGGTAGGCTGTAAGAGCACTGTGCAGAGCGAGTTGTTTCTTAGCTTCCCAAAGAGCTGGAAGCAAGATGCTGTGGGGCCCAACTCGCCCTTTGGAAAGAAGCCTGCACGTTGTGCCTTTCAGCTCTAGGGCAAAGTAGCACACCCAGAGCAGAAGTCCTACTTCAGCCAGATCAGGCCTGCAAAGAAACTGCGTTTCACAGGCCTTTGGAAGACATGTTCCCGGTAGGCTGTAAGAGCACTGTGCAGAGCGAGTTGTTTCTTAGCTTCCCAAAGAGCTGGAAGCAAGATGCTGAGGGGCCCAACTCGCCCTTTGGAAAGAAGCCTGCACGTTGTGCCTTTCAGCTCTAGGGCAAAGTAGCACACCCAGAGCAGAAGTCCTACTTCAGCCAGATCAGGCCTGCAAAGAAACTGCGTTTCACAGGCCTTTGGAAGAGATTTTCCCGGTAGGCTGTAAGAGCACTGTGCAGAGCGAGTTGTTTCTTAGCTTCCCAAAGAGCTGGAAGCAAGATGCTGTGGGGCCCAACTCGCCCTTTGGAAAGAAGCCTGCACGTTGTGCCTTTCAGCTCTAGGGCAAAGTAGCACACCCAGAGCAGAAGTCCTACTTCAGCCAGATCAGGCCTGCAAAGAAACTGCGTTTCAAAGGCCTTTGGAAGAGATGTTCCCGGTAGGCTGTAAGAGCACTGTGCAGAGCGAGTTGTTTCTTAGCTTCCCAAAGAGCTGGAAGCAAGATGCTGTGGGGCCCAACTCGCCCTTTGGAAAGAAGCCTGCACGTTGTGCCTTTCAGCTCTAGGGCAAAGTAGCACACCCAGAGCAGAAGTCCTACTTCAGCCAGATCAGGCCTGCAAAGAAACTGCGTTTCACAGGCCTTTGGAAGACATGTTCCCGGTAGGCTGTAAGAGCACTGTGCAGAGCGAGTTGTTTCTTAGCTTCCCAAAGAGCTGGAAGCAAGATGCTGTGGGGCCCAACTCGCCCTTTGGAAAGAAGCCTGCACGTTGTGCCTTTCAGCTCTAGGGCAAAGTAGCACACCCAGAGCAGAAGTCCTACTTCAGCCAGATCAGGCCTGCAAAGAAACTGCGTTTCACAGGCCTTTGGAAGAGATGTTCCCGGTAGGCTGTAAGAGCACTGTGCAGAGCGAGTTGTTTCTTAGCTTCCCAAAGAGCTGGAAGCAAGATGCTGTGGGGCCCAACTCGCCCTTTGGAAAGAAGCCTGCACGTTGTGCCTTTCAGCTCTAGGGCAAAGTAGCACACCCAGAGCAGAAGTCCTACTTCAGCCAGATCAGGCCTGCAAAGAAACTGCGTTTCACAGGCCTTTGGAAGACATGTTCCCGGTAGGCTGTAAGAGCACTGTGCAGAGCGAGTTGTTTCTTAGCTTCCCAAAGAGCTGGAAGCAAGATGCTGTGGGGCCCAACTCGCCCTTTGGAAAGAAGCCTGCACGTTGTGCCTTTCAGCTCTAGGGCAAAGTAGCACACCCAGAGCAGAAGTCCTACTTCAGCCAGATGAGGCCTGCAAAGAAACTGCGTTTCACAGGCCTTTGGAAGAGATGTTCCCACTAGGCTGTAAGAGCACTGTGCAGAGCGAGTTGTTTCTTAGCTTCCCAAAGAGCTGGAAGCAAGATGCTGTGGGGCCCAACTCGCCCTTTGGAAAGAAGCCTGCACGTTGTGCCTTTCAGCTCTAGGGCAAAGTAGCACACCCAGAGCAGAAGTCCTACTTCAGCCAGATCAGGCCTGCAAAGAAACTGCGTTTCACAGGCCTTTGGAAGAGATGTTCCCACTAGGCTGTAAGAGCACTGTGCAGAGCGAGTTGTTTCTTAGCTTCCCAAAGAGCTGGAAGCAAGATGCTGTGGGGCCCAACTCGCCCTTTGGAAAGAAGCCTACACGTTGTGCCTTTCATCTCTAGGGCAAAGTAGCACACCCAGAGCAGAAGTCCTACTTCAGCCAGATCAGGCCTGCAAAGAAACTGCGTTTCACAGGCCTTTGGAAGAGATGTTCCCACTAGGCTGTAAGAGCACTGTGCAGAGCGAGTTGTTTCTTAGCTTCCCAAACAGCTGGAAGCAAGATGCTGTGGGGCCCAACTCGCCCTTTGGAAAGAAGCCTGCACGTTGTGCCTTTCAGCTCTAGGGCAAAGTAGCACACCCAGAGCAGAAGTCCTACTTCAGCCAGATCAGGCCTGCAAAGAAACTGCGTTTCACAGGCCTTTGGAAGAGATGTTCCCACTAGGCTGTAAGAGCACTGTGCAGAGCGAGTTGTTTCTTAGCTTCCCAAAGAGCTGGAAGCAAGATGCTGTGGGGCCCAACTCGCCCTTTGGAAAGAAGCCTGCACGTTGTGCCTTTCAGCTCTAGGGCAAAGTAGCACACCCAGAGCAGAAGTCCTACTTCAGCCAGATCAGGCCTGCAAAGAAACTGCGTTTCACAGGCCTGTGGAAGACATGTTCCCACTAGGCTGTAAGAGCACTGTGCAGAGCGAGTTGTTTCTTAGCTTCCCAAAGAGCTGGAAGCAAGATGCTGTGGGGCCCAACTCGCCCTTTGGAAAGAAGCCTGCACGTTGTGCCTTTCAGCTCTAGGGCAAAGTAGCACACCCAGAGCAGAAGTCCTACTTCAGCCAGATCAGGCCTGCAAAGAAACTGCGTTTCACAGGCCTTTGGAAGAGATGTTCCCGGTAGGATGTAAGAGCACTGTGCAGAGCGAGTTGTTTGTTAGCTTCCCAAAGAGCTGGAAGCAAGATGCTGTGGGGCCCAACTCGCCCTTTGGAAAGAAGCCTGCACGTTGTGCCTTTCAGCTCTAGGGCAAAGTAGCACACCCAGAGCAGAAGTCCTACTTAAGCCAGATCAGGCCTGCAAAGAAACTGCGTTTCACAGGCCTTTGGAAGACATGTTCCCGGTAGGCGGTAAGAGCACTGTGCAGAGCGAGTTGTTTCTTAGCTTCCCAAAGAGCTGGAAGCAAGATGCTGTGGGGCCCAACTCGCCCTTTGGAAAGAAGCCTGCACGTTGTGCCTTTCAGCTCTAGGGCAAAGTAGCACACCCAGAGCAGAAGTCCTACTTCAGCCAGATCAGGCCTGCAAAGAAACTGCGTTTCACAGGCCTTTGGAAGAGATGTTCCCACGAGGCTGTAAGAGCACTGTGCAGAGCGAGTTGTTTCTTAGCTTCCCAAAGAGCTGGAAGCAAGATGCTGTGGGGCCCAACTCGCCCTTTGGAAAGAAGCCTGCACGTTGTGCCTTTCAGCTCTAGGGCAAAGTAGCACACCCAGAGCAGAAGTCCTACTTCAGCCAGATCAGGCCTGCAAAGAAACTGCGTTTCACAGGCCTTTGGAAGAGATGTTCCCACTAGGCTGTAAGAGCACTGTGCAGAGCGAGTTGTTTCTTAGCTTCCCAAAGAGCTGGAAGCAAGATGCTGTGGGGCCCAACTCGCCCTTTGGAAAGAAGCCTGCACGTTGTGCCTTTCAGCTCTAGGGCAAAGTAGCACACCCAGAGCAGAAGTCCTACTTCAGCCAGATCAGGCCTGCAAAGAAACTGCGTTTCACAGGCCTTTGGAAGAGATGTTCCCGGTAGGCTGTAAGAGCACTGTGCAGAGCGAGTTGTTTCTTAGCTTCCCAAAGAGCTGGAAGCAAGATGCTGTGGGGCCCAACTCGCCCTTTGGAAAGAAGCCTGCACGTTGTGCCTTTCAGCTCTAGGGCAAAGTAGCACACCCAGAGCAGAAGTCCTACTTCAGCCAGATCAGGCCTGCAAAGAAACTGCGTTTCACAGGCCTTTGGAAGACATGTTCCCGGTAGGCTGTAAGAGCACTGTGCAGAGCGAGTTGTTTCTTAGCTTCCCAAAGAGCTGGAAGCAAGATGCTGTGGGGCCCAACTCGCCCTTTGGAAAGAAGCCTGCACGTTGTGCCTTTCAGCTCTAGGGCAAAGTAGCACACCCAGAGCAGAAGTCCTACTTCAGCCAGATCAGGCCTGCAAAGAAACTGCGTTTCACAGGCCTTTGGAAGACATGTTCCCGGTAGGCTGTAAGAGCACTGTGCAGAGCGAGTTGTTTCTTAGCTTCCCAAAGAGCTGGAAGCAAGATGCTGTGGGGCCCAACTCGCCCTTTGGAAAGAAGCCTGCACGTTGTGCCTTTCAGCTCTAGGGCAAAGTAGCACACCCAGAGCAGAAGTCCTACTTCAGCCAGATCAGGCCTGCAAAGAAACTGCGTTTCACAGGCCTTTGGAAGAGATGTTCCCACTAGGCTGTAAGAGCACTGTGCAGAGCGAGTTGTTTCTTAGCTTCCCAAAGAGCTGGAAGCAAGATGCTGTGGGGCCCAACTCGCCCTTTGGAAAGAAGCCTGCACGTTGTGCCTTTCAGCTCTAGGGCAAAGTAGCACACCCAGAGCAGAAGTCCTACTTCAGCCAGATCAGGCCTGCAAAGAAACTGCGTTTCACAGGCCTTTGGAAGACATGTTCCCGGTAGGCTGTAAGAGCACTGTGCAGAGCGAGTTGTTTCTTAGCTTCCCAAAGAGCTGGAAGCAAGATGCTGTGGGGCCCAACTCGCCCTTTGGAAAGAAGCCTGCACGTTGTGCCTTTCAGCTCTAGGGCAAAGTAGCACACCCAGAGCAGAAGTCCTACTTCAGCCAGATCAGGCCTGCAAAGAAACTGCGTTTCACAGGCCTTTGGAAGAGATGTTCCCACTAGGCTGTAAGAGCACTGTGCAGAGCGAGTTGTTTCTTAGCTTCCCAAAGAGCTGGAAGCAAGATGCTGTGGGGCCCAACTCGCCCTTTGGAAAGAAGCCTGCACGTTGTGCCTTTCAGCTCTAGGGCAAAGTAGCACACCCAGAGCAGAAGTCCTACTTCAGCCAGATCAGGCCTGCAAAGAAACTGCGTTTCACAGGCCTTTGGAAGAGATGTTCCCACTAGGCTGTAAGAGCACTGTGCAGAGCGAGTTGTTTCTTAGCTTCCCAAAGAGCTGGAAGCAAGATGCTGTGGGGCCCAACTCGCCCTTTGGAAAGAAGCCTGCACGTTGTGCCTTTCAGCTCTAGGGCAAAGTAGCACACCCAAGCAGAAGTCCTACTTCAGCCAGATCAGGCCTGCAAAGAAACTGCGTTTCACAGGCCTTTGGAAGAGATGTTCCCACTAGGCTGTAAGAGCACTGTGCAGAGCGAGTTGTTTCTTAGCTTCCCAAAGAGCTGGAAGCAAGATGCTGTGGGGCCCAACTCGCCCTTTGGAAAGAAGCCTGCACGTTGTGCCTTTCAGCTCTAGGGCAAAGTAGCACACCCAGAGCAGAAGTCCTACTTCAGCCAGATCAGGCCTGCAAAGAAACTGCGTTTCACAGGCCTTTGGAAGAGATGTTCCCACTAGGCTGTAAGAGCACTGTGCAGAGCGAGTTGTTTCTTAGCTTCCCAAAGAGCTGGAAGCAAGATGCTGTGGGGCCCAACTCGCCCTTTGGAAAGAAGCCTGCACGTTGTGCCTTTCAGCTCTAGGGCAAAGTAGCACACCCAGAGCAGAAGTCCTACTTCAGCCAGATCAGGCCTGCAAAGAAACTGCGTTTCACAGGCCTTTGGAAGACATGTTCCCGGTAGGCTGTAAGAGCACTGTGCAGAGCGAGTTGTTTCTTAGCTTCCCAAAGAGCTGGAAGCAAGATTCTGTGGGGCCCAACTCGCCCTTTGGAAAGAAGCCTGCACGTTGTGCCTTTCAGCTCTAGGGCAAAGTAGCACACCCAGAGCAGAAGTCCTACTTCAGCCAGATCAGGCCTGCAAAGAAACTGCGTTTCACAGGCCTTTGGAAGAGATGTTCCCAGTAGGCTGTAAGAGCACTGTGCAGAGCGAGTTGTTTCTTAGCTTCCCAAAGAGCTGGAAGCAAGATGCTGTGGGGCCCAACTCGCCCTTTGGAAAGAAGCCTGCACGTTGTGCCTTTCAGCTCTAGGGCAAAGTAGCACACCCAGAGCAGAAGTCCTACTTCAGCCAGATCAGGCCTGCAAAGAAACTGCGTTTCACAGGCCTTTGGAAGAGATGTTCCCGGTAGGCTGTAAGAGCACTGTGCAGAGCGAGTTGTTTCTTAGCTTCCCAAAGAGCTGGAAGCAAGATGCTGTGGGGCCCAACTCGCCCTTTGGAAAGAAGCCTGCACGTTGTGCCTTTCAGCTCTAGGGCAAAGTAGCACACCCAGAGCAGAAGTCCTACTTCAGCCAGATCAGGCCTGCAAAGAAACTGCATTTCACAGGCCTTTGGAAGAGATGTTCCCACTAGGCTGTAAGAGCACTGTGCAGAGCGAGTTGTTTCTTAGCTTCCCAAAGAGCTGGAAGCAAGATGCTGTGGGGCCCAACTCGCCCTTTGGAAAGAAGCCTGCACGTTGTGCCTTTCAGCTCTAGGGCAAAGTAGCACACCCAGAGCAGAAGTCCTACTTCAGCCAGATCAGGCCTGCAAAGAAACTGCGTTTCACAGGCCTTTGGAAGAGATGTTCCCACTAGGCTGTAAGAGCACTGTGCAGAGCGAGTTGTTTCTTAGCTTCCCAAAGAGCTGGAAGCAAGATGCTGTGGGGCCCAACTCACCCTTTGGAAAGAAGCCTACACGTTGTACCTTTCATCTCTAGGGCAAAGTAGCACACCCAGAGCAGAAGTCCTACTTCAGCCAGATCAGGCCTGCAAAGAAACTGCGTTTCACAGGCCTTTGGAAGAGATGTTCCCACTAGGCTGTAAGAGCACTGTGCAGAGCGAGTTGTTTCTTAGCTTCCCAAAGAGCTGGAAGCAAGATGCTGTGGGGCCCAACTCGCCCTTTGGAAAGAAGCCTGCACGTTGTGCCTTTCAGCTCTAGGGCAAAGTAGCACACCCAGAGCAGAAGTCCTACTTCAGCCAGATCAGGCCTGCAAAGAAACTGCGTTTCACAGGCCTGTGGAAGACATGTTCCCGGTAGGCTGTAAGAGCACTGTGCAGAGCGAGTTGTTTCTTAGCTTCCCAAAGAGCTGGACAAGATGCTGTGGGGCCCAACTCGCCCTTTGGAAAGAAGCCTGCACGTTGTGCCTTTCAGCTCTAGGACAAAGTAGCACACCCAGAGCAGAAGTCCTACTTCAGCCAGATCAGGCCTGCAAAGAAACTGCGTTTCACAGGCCTTTGGAAGAGATGTTCCCGGTAGGATGTAAGAGCACTGTGCAGAGCGAGTTGTTTGTTAGCTTCCCAAAGAGCTGGAAGCAAGATGCTGTGGGGCCCAACTCGCCCTTTGGAAAGAAGCCTGCACGTTGTGCCTTTCAGCTCTAGGGCAAAGTAGCACACCCAGAGCAGAAGTCCTACTTCAGCCAGATCAGGCCTGCAAAGAAACTGCGTTTCACAGGCCTTTGGAAGAGATGTTCCCGGTAGGCTGTAAGAGCACTGTGCAGAGCGAGTTGTTTCTTAGCTTCCCAAAGAGCTGGAAGCAAGATGCTGTGGGGCCCAACTCGCCCTTTGGAAAGAAGCCTGCACGTTGTGCCTTTCAGCTCTAGGGCAAAGTAGCACACCCAGAGCAGAAGTCCTACTTCAGCCAGATCAGGCCTGCAAAGAAACTGCGTTTCACAGGCCTTTGGAAGAGATGTTCCCACGAGGCTGTAAGAGCACTGTGCAGAGCGAGTTGTTTCTTAGCTTCCCAAAGAGCTGGAAGCAAGATGCTGTGGGGCCCAACTCGCCCTTTGGAAAGAAGCCTGCACGTTGTGCCTTTCAGCTCTAGGGCAAAGTAGCACACCCAGAGCAGAAGTCCTACTTCAGCCAGATCAGGCCTGCAAAGAAACTGCGTTTCACAGGCCTTTGGAAGAGATGTTCCCACTAGGCTGTAAGAGCACTGTGCAGAGCGAGTTGTTTCTTAGCTTCCCAAAGAGCTGGAAGCAAGATGCTGTGGGGCCCAACTCGCCCTTTGGAAAGAAGCCTGCACGTTGTGCCTTTCAGCTCTAGGGCAAAGTAGCACACCCAGAGCAGAAGTCCTACTTCAGCCAGATCAGGCCTGCAAAGAAACTGCGTTTCACAGGCCTTTGGAAGACATGTTCCCGGTAGGCTGTAAGAGCACTGTGCAGAGCGAGTTGTTTCTTAGCTTCCCAAAGAGCTGGAAGCAAGATGCTGTGGGGCCCAACTCGCCCTTTGTAAAGAAGCCTGCACGTTGTGCCTTTCAGCTCTAGGGCAAAGTAGCACACCCAGAGCAGAAGTCCTACTTCAGCCAGATCAGGCCTGCAAAGAAACTGCGTTTCACAGGCCTTTGGAAGACATGTTCCCGGTAGGCTGTAAGAGCACTGTGCAGAGCGAGTTGTTTCTTAGCTTCCCAAAGAGCTGGAAGCAAGATGCTGTGGGGCCCAACTCGCCCTTTGGAAAGAAGCCTGCACGTTGTGCCTTTCAGCTCTAGGGCAAAGTAGCACACCCAGAGCAGAAGTCCTACTTCAGCCAGATCAGGCCTGCAAAGAAACTGCGTTTCACAGGCCTTTGGAAGAGATGTTCCCACTAGGCTGTAAGAGCACTGTGCAGAGCGAGTTGTTTCTTAGCTTCCCAAAGAGCTGGAAGCAAGATGCTGTGGGGCCCAACTCGCCCTTTGGAAAGAAGCCTGCACGTTGTGCCTTTCAGCTCTAGGGCAAAGTAGCACACCCAGAGCAGAAGTCCTACTTCAGCCAGATCAGGCCTGCAAAGAAACTGCGTTTCACAGGCCTTTGGAAGACATGTTCCCGGTAGGCTGTAAGAGCACTGTGCAGAGCGAGTTGTTTCTTAGCTTCCCAAAGAGCTGGAAGCAAGATGCTGTGGGGCCCAACTCGCCCTTTGGAAAGAAGCCTGCACGTTGTGCCTTTCAGCTCTAGGGCAAAGTAGCACACCCAGAGCAGAAGTCCTACTTCAGCCAGATCAGGCCTGCAAAGAAACTGCGTTTCACAGGCCTTTGGAAGACATGTTCCCGGTAGGCTGTAAGAGCACTGTGCAGAGCGAGTTGTTTCTTAGCTTCCCAAAGAGCTGGAAGCAAGATGCTGTGGGGCCCAACTCGCCCTTTGGAAAGAAGCCTGCACGTTGTGCCTTTCAGCTCTAGGGCAAAGTAGCACACCCAGAGCAGAAGTCCTACTTCAGCCAGATCAGGCCTGCAAAGAAACTGCGTTTCACAGGCCTTTGGAAGAGATGTTCCCGGTAGGCTGAAAGAGCACTGTGCAGAGCGAGTTGTTTCTTAGCTTCCCAAAGAGCTGGAAGCAAGATGCTGTGGGGCCCAACTCGCCCTTTGGAAAGAAGCCTGCACGTTGTGCCTTTCAGCTCTAGGGCAAAGTAGCACACCCAGAGCAGAAGTCCTACTTCAGCCAGATCAGGCCTGCAAAGAAACTGCGTTTCACAGGCCTTTAGAAGAGATGTTCCCACTAGGCTGTAAGAGCACTGTGCAGAGCGAGTTGTTTCTTAGCTTCCCAAAGAGCTGGAAGCAAGATGCTGTGGGGCCCAACTCGCCCTTTGGAAAGAAGCCTGCACGTTGTGCCTTTCAGCTCTAGGACAAAGTAGCACACCCAGAGCAGAAGTCCTACTTCAGCCAGATCAGGCCTGCAAAGAAACTGCGTTTCACAGGCCTTTGGAAGAGATGTTCCCACTAGGCTGTAAGAGCACTGTGCAGAGCGAGTTGTTTCTTAGCTTCCCAAAGAGCTGGAAGCAAGATGCTGTGGGGCCCAACTCGCCCTTTGGAAAGAAGCCGGCACGTTGTGCCTTTCAGCTCTAGGGCAAAGTAGCACACCCAGAGCAGAAGTCCTACTTCAGCCAGATCAGGCCTGCAAAGAAACTGCGTTTCACAGGCCTTTGGAAGAGATGTTCCCGGTAGGCTGTAAGAGCACTGTGCAGAGCGAGTTGTTTCTTAGCTTCCCAAAGAGCTGGAAGCAAGATGCTGTGGGGCCCAACTCGCCCTTTGGAAAGAAGCCTGCACGTTGTGCCTTTCAGCTCTAGGGCAAAGTAGCACACCCAGAGCAGAAGTCCTACTTCAGCCAGATCAGGCCTGCAAAGAAACTGCGTTTCACAGGCCTTTGGAAGAGATGTTCCCACTAGGCTGTAAGAGCACTGTGCAGAGCGAGTTGTTTCTTTGCTTCCCAAAGAGCTGGAAGCAAGATGCTGTGGGGCCCAACTCGCCCTTTGGAAAGAAGCCTGCACGTTGTGCCTTTCAGCTCTAGGGCAAAGTAGCACACCCAGAGCAGAAGTCCTACTTCAGCCAGATCAGGCCTGCAAAGAAACTGCGTTTCACAGGCCTTTGGAAGAGATGTTCCCGGTAGGCTGTAAGAGCACTGTGCAGAGCGAGTTGTTTCTTAGCTTCCCAAAGAGCTGGAAGCAAGATGCTGTGGGGCCCAACTCGCCCTTTGGAAAGAAGCCTGCACGTTGTGCCTTTCAGCTCTAGGGCAAAGTAGCACACCCAGAGCAGAAGTCCTACTTCAGCCAGATCAGGCCTGCAAAGAAACTGCGTTTCACAGGCCTTTGGAAGAGATGTTCCCGGTAGGCTGTAAGAGCACTGTGCAGAGCGAGTTGTTTCTTAGCCTCCCAAAGAGCTGGAAGCAAGATGCTGTGGGGCCCAACTCGCCCTTTGGAAAGAAGCCTGCACGTTGTGCCTTTCAGCTCTAGGGCAAAGTAGCACACCCAGAGCAGAAGTCCTACTTCAGCCAGATCAGGCCTGCAAAGAAACTGCGTTTCACAGGCCTTTGGAAGAGATGTTCCCACTAGGCTGTAAGAGCACTGTGCAGAGCGAGTTGTTTCTTAGCTTCCCAAAGAGCTGGAAGCAAGATGCTGTGGGGCCCAACTCGCCCTTTGGAAAGAAGCCTGCACGTTGTGCCTTTCAGCTCTAGGGCAAAGTAGCACACCCAGAGCAGAAGTCCTACTTCAGCCAGATCAGGCCTGCAAAGAAACTGCGTTTCACAGGCCTTTGGAAGAGATGTTCCCACTCGGCTGTAAGAGCACTGTGCAGAGCGAGTTGTTTCTTAGCTTCCCAAACAGCTGGAAGCATGATGCTGTGGGGCCCAACTCGCCCTTTGGAAAGAAGCCTGCACGTTGTGCCTTTCAGCTCTAGGGCAAAGTAGCACACCCAGAGCAGAAGTCCTACTTCAGCCAGATCAGGCCTGCAAAGAAACTGCGTTTCACAGGCCTTTGGAAGAGATGTTCCCACTAGGCTGTAAGAGCACTGTGCAGAGCGAGTTGTTTCTTAGCTTCCCAAAGAGCTGGAAGCAAGATGCTGTGGGGCCCAACTCGCCCTTTGGAAAGAAGCCTGCACGTTGTGCCTTTCAGCTCTAGGGCAAAGTAGCACACCCAGAGCAGAAGTCCTACTTCAGCCAGATCAGGCCTGCAAAGAAACTGCGTTTCACAGGCCTTTGGAAGAGATGTTCCCACTAGGCTGTAAGAGCACTGTGCAGAGCGAGTTGTTTCTTAGCTTCCCAAAGAGCTGGAAGCAAGATGCTGTGGGGCCCAACTCGCCCTTTGGAAAGAAGCCTGCACGTTGTGCCTTTCAGCTCTAGGGCAAAGTAGCACACCCAGAGCAGAAGTCCTACTTCAGCCAGATCAGGCCTGCAAAGAAACTGCGTTTCACAGGCCTTTGGAAGACATGTTCCCGGTAGGCTGTAAGAGCACTGTGCAGAGCGAGTTGTTTCTTAGCTTCCCAAAGAGCTGGAAGCAAGATGCTGTGGGGCCCAACTCGCCCTTTGGAAAGAAGCCTGCACGTTGTGCCTTTCAGCTCTAGGGCAAAGTAGCACACCCAGAGCAGAAGTCCTACTTCAGCCAGATCAGGCCTGCAAAGAAACTGCGTTTCACAGGCCTTTGGAAGAGATGTTCCCACTAGGCTGTAAGAGCACTGTGCAGAGCGAGTTGTTTCTTAGCTTCCCAAAGAGCTGGAAGCAAGATGCTGTGGGGCCCAACTCGCCCTTTGGAAAGAAGCCTGCACGTTGTGCCTTTCAGCTCTAGGGCAAAGTAGCACACCCAGAGCAGAAGTCCTACTTCAGCCAGATCAGGACTGCAAAGAAACTGCGTTTCACAGGCCTTTGGAAGACATGTTCCCGGTAGGCTGTAAGAGCACTGTGCAGAGCGAGTTGTTTCTTAGCTTCCCAAAGAGCTGGAAGCAAGATGCTGTGGGGCCCAACTCGCCCTTTGGAAAGAAGCCTGCGCGTTGTGCCTTTCAGCTCTAGGGCAAAGTAGCACACCCAGAGCAGAAGTCCTACTTCAGCCAGATCAGGCCTGCAAAGAAACTGCGTTTCACAGGCCTTTGGAAGAGATGTTCCCACTAGGCTGTAAGAGCACTGTGCAGAGCGAGTTGTTTCTTAGCTTCCCAAAGAGCTGGAAGCAAGATGCTGTGGGGCCCAACTCGCCCTTTGGAAAGAAGCCTGCACGTTGTGCCTTTCAGCTCTAGGGCAAAGTAGCACACCCAGAGCAGAAGTCCTACTTCAGCCAGATCAGGCCTGCAAAGAAACTGCGTTTCACAGGCCTTTGGAAGAGATGTTCCCACTAGGCTGTAAGAGCACTGTGCAGAGCGAGTTGTTTCTTAGCTTCCCAAAGAGCTGGAAGCAAGATGCTGTGGGGCCCAACTCGCCCTTTGGAAAGAAGCCTGCA
Source organism: Equus caballus (assembly GCF_041296265.1). Taxonomy (NCBI): domain Eukaryota; kingdom Metazoa; phylum Chordata; class Mammalia; order Perissodactyla; family Equidae; genus Equus; species Equus caballus. The sequence continues at coordinate 1,049,180 of NC_091711.1, read as the reverse complement.
CGTTGTGCCTTTCAGCTCTAGGGCAAAGTAGCACACCCAGAGCAGAAGTCCTACTTCAGCCAGATCAGGCCTGCAAAGAAACTGCGTTTCACAGGCCTTTGGAAGACATGTTCCCACTAGGCTGTAAGAGCACTGTGCAGAGCGAGTTGTTTCTTAGCTTCCCAAAGAGCTGGAAGCAAGATGCTGTGGGGCCCAACTCGCCCTTTGGAAAGAAGCCTGCACGTTGTGCCTTTCAGCTCTAGGGCAAAGTAGCACACCCAGAGCAGAAGTCCTACTTCAGCCAGATCAGGCCTGCAAAGAAACTGCGTTTCACAGGCCTTTGGAAGAGATGTTCCCACTAGGCTGTAAGAGCACTGTGCAGAGCGAGTTGTTTCTTAGCTTCCCAAAGAGCTGGAAGCAAGATGCTGTGGGGCCCAACTCGCCCTTTGGAAAGAAGCCTGCACGTTGTGCCTTTCAGCTCTAGGGCAAAGTAGCACACCCAGAGCAGAAGTCCTACTTCAGCCAGATCAGGCCTGCAAAGAAACTGCGTTTCACAGGCCTTTGGAAGAGATGTTCCCACTAGGCTGTAAGAGCACTGTGCAGAGCGAGTTGTTTCTTAGCTTCCCAAAGAGCTGGAAGCAAGATGCTGTGGGGCCCAACTCGCCCTTTGGAAAGAAGCCTGCACGTTGTGCCTTTCAGCTGTAGGGCAAAGTAGCACACCCAGAGCAGAAGTCCTACTTCAGCCAGATCAGGCCTGCAAAGAAACTGCGTTTCACAGGCCTTTGGAAGAGATGTTCCCGGTAGGCTGTAAGAGCACTGTGCAGAGCGAGTTGTTTCTTAGCTTCCCAAAGAGCTGGAAGCAAGATGCTGTGGGGCCCAACTCGCCCTTTGGAAAGAAGCCTGCACGTTGTGCCTTTCAGCTCTAGGGCAAAGTAGCACACCCAGAGCAGAAGTCCTACTTCAGCCAGATCAGGCCTGCAAAGAAACTGCGTTTCACAGGCCTTTGGAAGAGATGTTCCCACTAGGCTGTAAGAGCACTGTGCAGAGCGAGTTGTTTCTTAGCTTCCCAAAGAGCTGGAAGCAAGATGCTGTGGGGCCCAACTCGCCCTTTGGAAAGAAGCCTGCACGTTGTGCCTTTCAGCTCTAGGGCAAAGTAGCACACCCAGAGCAGAAGTCCTACTTCAGCCAGATCAGGCCTGCAAAGAAACTGCGTTTCACAGGCCTTTGGAAGAGATGTTCCCACTAGGCTGTAAGAGCACTGTGCAGAGCGAGTTGTTTCTTAGCTTCCCAAAGAGCTGGAAGCAAGATGCTGTGGGGCCCAACTCGCCCTTTGGAAAGAAGCCTGCGCGTTGTGCCTTTCAGCTCTAGGGCAAAGTAGCACACCCAGAGCAGAAGTCCTACTTCAGCCAGATCAGGGCTGCAAAGAAACTGCGTTTCACAGGCCTTTGGAAGAGATGTTCCCACTAGGCTGTAAGAGCACTGTGCAGAGCGAGTTGTTTCTTAGCTTCCCAAACAGCTGGAAGCAAGATGCTGTGGGGCCCAACTCGCCCTTTGGAAAGAAGCCTGCACGTTGTGCCTTTCAGCTCTAGGGCAAAGTAGCACACCCAGAGCAGAAGTCCTACTTCAGCCAGATCAGGCCTGCAAAGAAACTGCGTTTCACAGGCCTTTGGAAGAGATGTTCCCACTAGGCTGTAAGAGCACTGTGCAGAGCGAGTTGTTTCTTAGCTTCCCAAAGAGCTGGAAGCAAGATGCTGTGGGGCCCAACTCGCCCTTTGGAAAGAAGCCTGCGCGTTGTGCCTTTCAGCTCTAGGGCAAAGTAGCACACCCAGAGCAGAAGTCCTACTTCAGCCAGATCAGGCCTGCAAAGAAACTGCGTTTCACAGGCCTTTGGAAGAGATGTTCCCGGTAGGCTGTAAGAGCACTGTGCAGAGCGAGTTGTTCCTTAGCTTCCCAAAGAGCTGGAAGCAAGATGCTGTGGGGCCCAACTCGCCCTTTGGAAAGAAGCCTGCACGTTGTGCCTTTCAGCTCTAGGGCAAAGTAGCACACCCAGAGCAGAAGTCCTACTTCAGCCAGATCAGGCCTGCAAAGAAACTGTGTTTCACAGGCCTTTGGAAGAGATGTTCCCACTAGGCTGTAAGAGCACTGTGCAGAGCGAGTTGTTCCTTAGCTTCCCAAAGAGCTGGAAGCAAGATGCTGTGGGGCCCAACTCGCCCTTTGGAAAGAAGCCTGCACGTTGTGCCTTTCAGCTCTAGGGCAAAGTAGCACACCCAGAGCAGAAGTCCTACTTCAGCCAGATCAGGCCTGCAAAGAAACTGCGTTTCACAGGCCTTTGGAAGAGATGTTCCCACTAGGCTGTAAGAGCACTGTGCAGAGCGAGTTGTTTCTTTGCTTCCCAAAGAGCTGGAAGCAAGATGCTGTGGGGCCCAACTCGCCCTTTGGAAAGAAGCCTGCACGTTGTGCCTTTCAGCTCTAGGGCAAAGTAGCACACCCAGAGCAGAAGTCCTACTTCAGCCAGATCAGGCCTGCAAAGAAACTGCGTTTCACAGGCCTTTGGAAGAGATGTTCCCGGTAGGCTGTAAGAGCACTGTGCAGAGCGAGTTGTTTCTTAGCTTCCCAAAGAGCTGGAAGCAAGATGCTGTGGGGCCCAACTCGCCCTTTGGAAAGAAGCCTGCGCGTTGTGCCTTTCAGCTCTAGGGCAAAGTAGCACACCCAGAGCAGAAGTCCTACTTCAGCCAGATCAGGCCTGCAAAGAAACTGCATTTCACAGGCCTTTGGAAGAGATGTTCCCGGTAGGCTGTAAGAGCACTGTGCAGAGCGAGTTGTTTCTTAGCCTCCCAAAGAGCTGGAAGCAAGATGCTGTGGGGCCCAACTCGCCCTTTGGAAAGAAGCCTGCACGTTGTGCCTTTCAGCTCTAGGGCAAAGTAGCACACCCAGAGCAGAAGTCCTACTTCAGCCAGATCAGGCCTGCAAAGAAACTGCGTTTCACAGGCCTTTGGAAGAGATGTTCCCACTAGGCTGTAAGAGCACTGTGCAGAGCGAGTTGTTTCTTAGCTTCCCAAAGAGCTGGAAGCAAGATGCTGTGGGGCCCAACTCGCCCTTTGGAAAGAAGCCTGCACGTTGTGCCTTTCAGCTCTAGGGCAAAGTAGCACACCCAGAGCAGAAGTCCTACTTCAGCCAGATCAGGCCTGCAAAGAAACTGCGTTTCACAGGCCTTTGGAAGACATGTTCCCGGTAGGCTGTAAGAGCACTGTGCAGAGCGAGTTGTTTCTTAGCTTCCCAAAGAGCTGGAAGCAAGATGCTGTGGGGCCCAACTCGCCCTTTGGAAAGAAGCCTGCACGTTGTGCCTTTCAGCTCTAGGGCAAAGTAGCACACCCAGAGCAGAAGTCCTACTTCAGCCAGATCAGGCCTGCAAAGAAACTGCGTTTCACAGGCCTTTGGAAGAGATGTTCCCACTAGGCTGTAAGAGCACTGTGCAGAGCGAGTTGTTTCTTAGCTTCCCAAAGAGCTGGAAGCAAGATGCTGTGGGGCCCAACTCGCCCTTTGGAAAGAAGCCTGCACGTTGTGCCTTTCAGCTCTAGGGCAAAGTAGCACACCCAGAGCAGAAGTCCTACTTCAGCCAGATCAGGCCTGCAAAGAAACTGCGTTTCACAGGCCTTTGGAAGACATGTTCCCGGTAGGCTGTAAGAGCACTGTGCAGAGCGAGTTGTTTCTTAGCTTCCCAAAGAGCTGGAAGCAAGATGCTGTGGGGCCCAACTCGCCCTTTGGAAAGAAGCCTGCACGTTGTGCCTTTCAGCTCTAGGGCAAAGTAGCACACCCAGAGCAGAAGTCCTACTTCAGCCAGATCAGGCCTGCAAAGAAACTGCGTTTCACAGGCCTTTAGAAGAGATGTTCCCACTAGGCTGTAAGAGCACTGTGCAGAGCGAGTTGTTTCTTAGCTTCCCAAAGAGCTGGAAGCAAGATGCTGTGGGGCCCAACTCGCCCTTTGGAAAGAAGCCTGCACGTTGTGCCTTTCAGCTCTAGGACAAAGTAGCACACCCAGAGCAGAAGTCCTACTTCAGCCAGATCAGGCCTGCAAAGAAACTGCGTTTCACAGGCCTTTGGAAGAGATGTTCCCACTAGGCTGTAAGAGCACTGTGCAGAGCGAGTTGTTTCTTAGCTTCCCAAAGAGCTGGAAGCAAGATGCTGTGGGGCCCAACTCGCCCTTTGGAAAGAAGCCTGCACGTTGTGCCTTTCAGCTCTAGGGCAAAGTAGCACACCCAGAGCAGAAGTCCTACTTCAGCCAGATCAGGCCTGCAAAGAAACTGCGTTTCACAGGCCTTTGGAAGACATGTTCCCGGTAGGCTGTAAGAGCACTGTGCAGAGCGAGTTGTTTCTTAGCTTCCCAAACAGCTGGAAGCAAGATGCTGTGGGGCCCAACTCGCCCTTTGGAAAGAAGCCTGCGCGTTGTGCCTTTCAGCTCTAGGGCAAAGTAGCACACCCAGAGCAGAAGTCCTACTTCAGCCAGATCAGGCCTGCAAAGAAACTGCGTTTCACAGGCCTTTAGAAGAGATGTTCCCACTAGGCTGTAAGAGCACTGTGCAGAGCGAGTTGTTTCTTAGCTTCCCAAAGAGCTGGAAGCAAGATGCTGTGGGGCCCAACTCGCCCTTTGGAAAGAAGCCTGCACGTTTTGCCTTTCAGCTCTAGGGCAAAGTAGCACACCCAGAGCAGAAGTCCTACTTCAGCCAGATCAGGCCTGCAAAGAAACTGCGTTTCACAGGCCTTTGGAAGAGATGTTCCCACTAGGCTGTAAGAGCACTGTGCAGAGCGAGTTGTTTCTTTGCTTCCCAAAGAGCTGGAAGCAAGATGCTGTGGGGCCCAACTCGCCCTTTGGAAAGAAGCCTGCACGTTGTGCCTTTCACCTCTAGGGCAAAGTAGCACACCCAGAGCAGAAGTCCTACTTCAGCCAGATCAGGCCTGAAAAGAAACTGCGTTTCACAGGCCTTTGGAAGAGATGTTCCCGGTAGGCTGTAAGAGCACTGTGCAGAGCGAGTTGTTTCTTAGCTTCCCAAAGAGCTGGAAGCAAGATGCTGTGGGGCCCAACTCGCCCTTTGGAAGGAAGCCTGCACGTTGTGCCTTTCAGCTCTAGGGCAAAGTAGCACACCCAGAGCAGAAGTCCTACTTCAGCCAGATCAGGCCTGCAAAGAAACTGCGTTTCACAGGCCTTTGGAAGAGATGTTCCCACTAGGCTGTAAGAGCACTGTGCAGAGCGAGTTGTTTCTTAGCTTCCCAAAGAGCTGGAAGCAAGATGCTGTGGGGCCCAACTCGCCCTTTGGAAAGAAGCCTGCACGTTCTGCCTTTCAGCTCTAGGACAAAGTAGCACACCCAGAGCAGAAGTCCTACTTCAGCCAGATCAGGCCTGCAAAGAAACTGCGTTTCACAGGCCTTTGGAAGAGATGTTCCCACTAGGCTGTAAGAGCACTGTGCAGAGCGAGTTGTTTCTTAGCTTCCCAAAGAGCTGGAAGCAAGATGCTGTGGGGCCCAACTCGCCCTTTGGAAAGAAGCCTGCACGTTGTGCCTTTCAGCTCTAGGGCAAAGTAGCACACCCAGAGCAGAAGTCCTACTTCAGCCAGATCAGGCCTGCAAAGAAACTGCGTTTCACAGGCCTTTGGAAGAGATGTTCCCACTAGGCTGTAAGAGCACTGTGCAGAGCGAGTTGTTTCTTAGCTTCCCAAAGAGCTGGAAGCAAGATGCTGTGGGGCCCAACTCGCCCTTTGGAAAGAAGCCTGCACGTTGTGCCTTTCAGCTCTAGGGCAAAGTAGCACACCCAGAGCAGAAGTCCTACTTCAGCCAGATCAGGCCTGCAAAGAAACTGCGTTTCACAGGCCTTTGGAAGAGATGTTCCCACTAGGCTGTAAGAGCACTGTGCAGAGCGAGTTGTTTCTTAGCTTCCCAAAGAGCTGGAAGCAAGATGCTGTGGGGCCCAACTCGCCCTTTGGAAAGAAGCCTGCACGTTGTGCCTTTCAGCTCTAGGGCAAAGTAGCACACCCAGAGCAGAAGTCCTACTTCAGCCAGATCAGGCCTGCAAAGAAACTGCGTTTCACAGGCCTTTGGAAGAGATGTTCCCACTAGGCTGTAAGAGCACTGTGCAGAGGGAGTTGTTTCTTAGCTTCCCAAAGAGCTGGAAGCAAGATGCTGTGGGGCCCAACTCGCCCTTTGGAAAGAAGCCTGCACGTTGTGCCTTTCAGCTCTAGGGCAAAGTAGCACACCCAGAGCAGAAGTCCTACTTCAGCCAGATCAGGCCTGCAAAGAAACTGCGTTTCACAGGCCTTTGGAAGACATGTTCCCGGTAGGCTGTAAGAGCACTGTGCAGAGCGAGTTGTTTCTTAGCTTCCCAAAGAGCTGGAAGCAAGATGCTGTGGGGCCCAACTCGCCCTTTGGAAAGAAGCCTGCGCGTTGTGCCTTTCAGCTCTAGGGCAAAGTAGAACACCCAGAGCAGAAGTCCTACTTCAGCCAGATCAGGCCTGCAAAGAAACTGCGTTTCACAGGCCTTTGGAAGAGATGTTCCCACTAGGCTGTAAGAGCACTGTGCAGAGCGAGTTGTTTCTTAGCTTCCCAAAGAGCTGGAAGCAAGATGCTGTGGGGCCCAACTCGCCCTTTGGAAAGAAGCCTGCACGTTGTGCCTTTCAGCTCTAGGGCAAAGTAGCACACCCAGAGCAGAAGTCCTACTTCAGCCAGATCAGGCCTGCAAAGAAACTGCGTTTCACAGGCCTTTGGAAGAGATGTTCCCACTAGGCTGTAAGAGCACTGTGCAGAGCGAGTTGTTTCTTAGCTTCCCAAAGAGCTGGAAGCAAGATGCTGTGGGGCCCAACTCGCCCTTTGGAAAGAAGCCTGCACGTTGTGCCTTTCAGCTCTAGGGCAAAGTAGCACACCCAGAGCAGAAGTCCTACTTCAGCCAGATCAGGCCTGCAAAGAAACTGCGTTTCACAGGCCTTTGGAAGAGATGTTCCCACTAGGCTGTAAGAGCACTGTGCAGAGCGAGTTGTTTCTTAGCTTCCCAAAGAGCTGGAAGCAAGATGCTGTGGGGCCCAACTCGCCCTTTGGAAAGAAGCCTGCACGTTGTGCCTTTCAGCTCTAGGGCAAAGTAGCACACCCAGAGCAGAAGTCCTACTTCAGCCAGATCAGGCCTGCAAAGAAACTGCGTTTCACAGGCCTTTGGAAGAGATGTTCCCACTAGGCTGTAAGAGCACTGTGCAGAGCGAGTTGTTTCTTAGCTTCCCAAAGAGCTGGAAGCAAGATGCTGTGGGGCCCAACTCGCCCTTTGGAAAGAAGCCTGCACGTTGTGCCTTTCAGCTCTAGGGCAAAGTAGCACACCCAGAGCAGAAGTCCTACTTCAGCCAGATCAGGCCTGCAAAGAAACTGCGTTTCACAGGCCTTTGGAAGACATGTTCCCACTAGGCTGTAAGAGCACTGTGCAGAGCGAGTTGTTTCTTAGCTTCCCAAAGAGCTGGAAGCAAGATGCTGTGGGGCCCAACTCGCCCTTTGGAAAGAAGCCTGCACGTTGTGCCTTTCAGCTCTAGGGCAAAGTAGCACACCCAGAGCAGAAGTCCTACTTCAGCCAGATCAGGCCTGCAAAGAAACTGCATTTCACAGGCCTTTGCAAGAGATGTTCCCGGTAGGCTGTAAGAGCACTGTGCAGAGCGAGTTGTTTCTTAGCTTCCCAAAGAGCTGGAAGCAAGATGCTGTGGGGCCCAACTCGCCCTTTGGAAAGAAGCCTGCACGTTGTGCCTTTCAGCTCTAGGGCAAAGTAGCACACCCAGAGCAGAAGTCCTACTTCAGCCAGATCAGGCCTGCAAAGAAACTGCGTTTCACAGGCCTTTGGAAGAGATGTTCCCACTAGGCTGTAAGAGCACTGTGCAGAGCGAGTTGTTTCTTAGCTTCCCAAAGAGCTGGAAGCAAGATGCTGTGGGGCCCAACTCGCCCTTTGGAAAGAAGCCTGCACGTTGTGCCTTTCAGCTCTAGGGCAAAGTAGCACACCCAGAGCAGAAGTCCTACTTCAGCCAGATCAGGCCTGCAAAGAAACTGCGTTTCACAGGCCTTTGGAAGACATGTTCCCGGTAGGCTGTAAGAGCACTGTGCAGAGCGAGTTGTTTCTTAGCTTCCCAAAGAGCTGGAAGCAAGATGCTGTGGGGCCCAACTCGCCCTTTGGAAAGAAGCCTGCGCGTTGTGCCTTTCAGCTCTAGGGCAAAGTAGCACACCCAGAGCAGAAGTCCTACTTCAGCCAGATCAGGCCTGCAAAGAAACTGCGTTTCACAGGCCTTTGGAAGAGATGTTCCCACTAGGCTGTAAGAGCACTGTGCAGAGCGAGTTGTTTCTTAGCTTCCCAAAGAGCTGGAAGCAAGATGCTGTGGGGCCCAACTCGCCCTTTGGAAAGAAGCCTGCACGTTGTGCCTTTCAGCTCTAGGGCAAAGTAGCACACCCAGAGCAGAAGTCCTACTTCAGCCAGATCAGGCCTGCAAAGAAACTGCGTTTCACAGGCCTTTGGAAGAGATGTTCCCACTAGGCTGTAAGAGCACTGTGCAGAGCGAGTTGTTTCTTAGCTTCCCAAAGAGCTGGAAGCAAGATGCTGTGGGGCCCAACTCGCCCTTTGGAAAGAAGCCTGCACGTTGTGCCTTTCAGCTCTAGGGCAAAGTAGCACACCCAGAGCAGAAGTCCTACTTCAGCCAGATCAGGCCTGCAAAGAAACTGCGTTTCACAGGCCTTTGGAAGAGATGTTCCCACTAGGCTGTAAGAGCACTGTGCAGAGCGAGTTGTTTCTTAGCTTCCCAAAGAGCTGGAAGCAAGATGCTGTGGGGCCCAACTCGCCCTTTGGAAAGAAGCCTGCACGTTGTGCCTTTCAGCTCTAGGGCAAAGTAGCACACCCAGAGCAGAAGTCCTACTTCAGCCAGATCAGGCCTGCAAAGAAACTGCGTTTCACAGGCCTTTGGAAGAGATGTTCCCGGTAGGCTGTAAGAGCACTGTGCAGAGCGAGTTGTTTCTTAGCTTCCCAAAGAGCTGGAAGCAAGATGCTGTGGGGCCCAACTCGCCCTTTGGAAAGAAGCCTGCACGTTGTGCCTTTCAGCTCTAGGGCAAAGTAGCACACCCAGAGCAGAAGTCCTACTTCAGCCAGATCAGGCCTGCAAAGAAACTGCGTTTCACAGGCCTTTGGAAGAGATGTTCCCACTAGGCTGTAAGAGCACTGTGCAGAGCGAGTTGTTTCTTTGCTTCCCAAAGAGCTGGAAGCAAGATGCTGTGGGGCCCAACTCGCCCTTTGGAAAGAAGCCTGCACGTTGTGCCTTTCAGCTCTAGGGCAAAGTAGCACACCCAGAGCAGAAGTCCTACTTCAGCCAGATCAGGCCTGCAAAGAAACTGCGTTTCACAGGCCTTTGGAAGAGATGTTCCCACTAGGCTGTAAGAGCACTGTGCAGAGCGAGTTGTTCCTTAGATTCCCAAAGAGCTGGAAGCAAGATGCTGTGGGGCCCAACTCGCCCTTTGGAAAGAAGCCTGCACGTTGTGCCTTTCAGCTCTAGGGCAAAGTAGCACACCCAGAGCAGAAGTCCTACTTCAGCCAGATCAGGCCTGCAAAGAAACTGCGTTTCACAGGCCTTTGGAAGAGATGTTCCCACTAGGCTGTAAGAGCACTGTGCAGAGCGAGTTGTTCCTTAGCTTCCCAAAGAGCTGGAAGCAAGATGCTGTGGGGCCCAACTCGCCCTTTGGAAAGAAGCCTGCACGTTGTGCCTTTCAGCTCTAGGGCAAAGTAGCACACCCAGAGCAGAAGTCCTACTTCAGCCAGATCAGGCCTGCAAAGAAACTGCGTTTCACAGGCCTTTGGAAGAGATGTTCCCACTAGGCTGTAAGAGCACTGTGCAGAGCGAGTTGTTTCTTAGCTTCCCAAAGAGCTGGAAGCAAGATGCTGTGGGGCCCAACTCGCCCTTTGGAAAGAAGCCTGCACGTTGTGCCTTTCAGCTCTAGGGCAAAGTAGCACACCCAGAGCAGAAGTCCTACTTCAGCCAGATCAGGCCTGCAAAGAAACTGCGTTTCACAGGCCTTTGGAAGAGATGTTCCCGGTAGGCTGTAAGAGCACTGTGCAGAGCGAGTTGTTTCTTAGCTTCCCAAAGAGCTGGAAGCAAGATGCTGTGGGGCCCAACTCGCCCTTTGGAAAGAAGCCTGCACGTTGTGCCTTTCAGCTCTAGGGCAAAGTAGCACACCCAGAGCAGAAGTCCTACTTCAGCCAGATCAGGCCTGCAAAGAAACTGCGTTTCACAGGCCTTTGGAAGAGATGTTCCCGGTAGGCTGTAAGAGCACTGTGCAGAGCGAGTTGTTTCTTAGCCTCCCAAAGAGCTGGAAGCAAGATGCTGTGGGGCCCAACTCGCCCTTTGGAAAGAAGCCTGCACGTTGTGCCTTTCAGCTCTAGGGCAAAGTAGCACACCCAGAGCAGAAGTCCTACTTCAGCCAGATCAGGCCTGCAAAGAAACTGCGTTTCACAGGCCTTTGGAAGAGATGTTCCCACTAGGCTGTAAGAGCACTGTGCAGAGCGAGTTGTTCCTTAGCTTCCCAAAGAGCTGGAAGCAAGATGCTGTGGGGCCCAACTCGCCCTTTGGAAAGAAGCCTGCACGTTGTGCCTTTCAGCTCTAGGGCAAAGTAGCACACCCAGAGCAGAAGTCCTACTTCAGCCAGATCAGGCCTGCAAAGAAACTGCGTTTCACAGGCCTTTGGAAGAGATGTTCCCACTAGGCTGTAAGAGCACTGTGCAGAGCGAGTTGTTTCTTTGCTTCCCAAAGAGCTGGAAGCAAGATGCTGTGGGGCCCAACTCGCCCTTTGGAAAGAAGCCTGCACGTTGTGCCTTTCAGCTCTAGGGCAAAGTAGCACACCCAGAGCAGAAGTCCTACTTCAGCCAGATCAGGCCTGCAAAGAAACTGCGTTTCACAGGCCTTTGGAAGAGATGTTCCCACTAGGCTGTAAGAGCACTGTGCAGAGCGAGTTGTTCCTTAGCTTCCCAAAGAGCTGGAAGCAAGATGCTGTGGGGCCCAACTCGCCCTTTGGAAAGAAGCCTGCACGTTGTGCCTTTCAGCTCTAGGGCAAAGTAGCACACCCAGAGCAGAAGTCCTACTTCAGCCAGATCAGGCCTGCAAAGAAACTGCGTTTCACAGGCCTTTGGAAGACATGTTCCCGGTAGGCTGTAAGAGCACTGTGCAGAGCGAGTTGTTTCTTAGCTTCCCAAAGAGCTGGAAGCAAGATGCTGTGGGGCCCAACTCGCCCTTTGGAAAGAAGCCTGCGCGTTGTGCCTTTCAGCTCTAGGGCAAAGTAGCACACCCAGAGCAGAAGTCCTACTTCAGCCAGATCAGGCCTGCAAAGAAACTGCGTTTCACAGGCCTTTGGAAGAGATGTTCCCACTAGGCTGTAAGAGCACTGTGCAGAGCGAGTTGTTTCTTAGCTTCCCAAAGAGCTGGAAGCAAGATGCTGTGGGGCCCAACTCGCCCTTTGGAAAGAAGCCTGCACGTTGTGCCTTTCAGCTCTAGGACAAAGTAGCACACCCAGAGCAGAAGTCCTACTTCAGCCAGATCAGGCCTGCAAAGAAACTGCGTTTCACAGGCCTTTGGAAGAGATGTTCCCACTAGGCTGTAAGAGCACTGTGCAGAGCGAGTTGTTTCTTAGCTTCCCAAAGAGCTGGAAGCAAGATGCTGTGGGGCCCAACTCGCCCTTTGGAAAGAAGCCTGCACGTTGTGCCTTTCAGCTCTAGGGCAAAGTAGCACACCCAGAGCAGAAGTCCTACTTCAGCCAGATCAGGCCTGCAAAGAAACTGCGTTTCACAGGCCTTTGGAAGAGATGTTCCCACTAGGCTGTAAGAGCACTGTGCAGAGCGAGTTGTTTCTTAGCTTCCCAAAGAGCTGGAAGCAAGATGCTGTGGGGCCCAACTCGCCCTTTGGAAAGAAGCCTGCACGTTGTGCCTTTCAGCTCTAGGGCAAAGTAGCACACCCAGAGCAGAAGTCCTACTTCAGCCAGATCAGGCCTGCAAAGAAACTGCGTTTCACAGGCCTTTGGAAGAGATGTTCCCACTAGGCTGTAAGAGCACTGTGCAGAGCGAGTTGTTCCTTAGCTTCCCAAAGAGCTGGAAGCAAGATGCTGTGGGGCCCAACTCGCCCTTTGGAAAGAAGCCTGCACGTTGTGCCTTTCAGCTCTAGGGCAAAGTAGCACACCCAGAGCAGAAGTCCTACTTCAGCCAGATCAGGCCTGCAAAGAAACTGCGTTTCACAGGCCTTTGGAAGAGATGTTCCCACTAGGCTGTAAGAGCACTGTGCAGAGCGAGTTGTTTCTTAGCTTCCCAAAGAGCTGGAAGCAAGATGCTGTGGGGCCCAACTCGCCCTTTGGAAAGAAGCCTGCACGTTGTGCCTTTCAGCTCTAGGGCAAAGTAGCACACCCAGAGCAGAAGTCCTACTTCAGCCAGATCAGGCCTGCAAAGAAACTGCGTTTCACAGGCCTTTGGAAGAGATGTTCCCACTAGGCTGTAAGAGCACTGTGCAGAGCGAGTTGTTCCTTAGCTTCCCAAAGAGCTGGAAGCAAGATGCTGTGGGGCCCAACTCGCCCTTTGGAAAGAAGCCTGCACGTTGTGCCTTTCAGCTCTAGGGCAAAGTAGCACACCCAGAGCAGAAGTCCTACTTCAGCCAGATCAGGCCTGCAAAGAAACTGCGTTTCACAGGCCTTTGGAAGAGATGTTCCCACTAGGCTGTAAGAGCACTGTGCTGAGCGAGTTGTTTCTTTGCTTCCCAAAGAGCTGGAAGCAAGATGCTGTGGGGCCCAACTCGCCCTTTGGAAAGAAGCCTGCACGTTGTGCCTTTCAGCTCTAGGGCAAAGTAGCACACCCAGAGCAGAAGTCCTACTTCAGCCAGATCAGGCCTGCAAAGAAACTGCGTTTCACAGGCCTTTGGAAGAGATGTTCCCGGTAGGCTGTAAGAGCACTGTGCAGAGCGAGTTGTTTCTTAGCTTCCCAAAGAGCTGGAAGCAAGATGCTGTGGGGCCCAACTCGCCCTTTGGAAAGAAGCCTGCGCGTTGTGCCTTTCAGCTCTAGGGCAAAGTAGCACACCCAGAGCAGAAGTCCTACTTCAGCCAGATCAGGCCTGCAAAGAAACTGCATTTCACAGGCCTTTGGAAGAGATGTTCCCGGTAGGCTGTAAGAGCACTGTGCAGAGCGAGTTGTTTCTTAGCCTCCCAAAGAGCTGGAAGCAAGATGCTGTGGGGCCCAACTCGCCCTTTGGAAAGAAGCCTGCACGTTGTGCCTTTCAGCTCTAGGGCAAAGTAGCACACCCAGAGCAGAAGTCCTACTTCAGCCAGATCAGGCCTGCAAAGAAACTGCGTTTCACAGGCCTTTGGAAGAGATGTTCCCACTAGGCTGTAAGAGCACTGTGCAGAGCGAGTTGTTTCTTAGCTTCCCAAAGAGCTGGAAGCAAGATGCTGTGGGGCCCAACTCGCCCTTTGGAAAGAAGCCTGCACGTTGTGCCTTTCAGCTCTAGGGCAAAGTAGCACACCCAGAGCAGAAGTCCTACTTCAGCCAGATCAGGCCTGCAAAGAAACTGCGTTTCACAGGCCTTTGGAAGAGATGTTCCCGGTAGGCTGTAAGAGCACTGTGCAGAGCGAGTTGTTTCTTAGCTTCCCAAAGAGCTGGAAGCAAGATGCTGTGGGGCCCAACTCGCCCTTTGGAAAGAAGCCTGCACGTTGTGCCTTTCAGCTCTAGGGCAAAGTAGCACACCCAGAGCAGAAGTCCTACTTCAGCCAGATCAGGCCTGCAAAGAAACTGCGTTTCACAGGCCTTTGGAAGAGATGTTCCCACTAGGCTGTAAGAGCACTGTGCAGAGCGAGTTGTTTCTTAGCTTCCCAAAGAGCTGGAAGCAAGATGCTGTGGGGCCCAACTCGCCCTTTGGAAAGAAGCCTGCACGTTGTGCCTTTCAGCTCTAGGGCAAAGTAGCACACCCAGAGCAGAAGTCCTACTTCAGCCAGATCAGGCCTGCAAAGAAACTGCGTTTCACAGGCCTTTGGAAGACATGTTCCCGGTAGGCTGTAAGAGCACTGTGCAGAGCGAGTTGTTTCTTAGCTTCCCAAAGAGCTGGAAGCAAGATGCTGTGGGGCCCAACTCGCCCTTTGGAAAGAAGCCTGCACGTTGTGCCTTTCAGCTCTAGGGCAAAGTAGCACACCCAGAGCAGAAGTCCTACTTCAGCCAGATCAGGCCTGCAAAGAAACTGCGTTTCACAGGCCTTTAGAAGAGATGTTCCCACTAGGCTGTAAGAGCACTGTGCAGAGCGAGTTGTTTCTTAGCTTCCCAAAGAGCTGGAAGCAAGATGCTGTGGGGCCCAACTCGCCCTTTGGAAAGAAGCCTGCACGTTGTGCCTTTCAGCTCTAGGACAAAGTAGCACACCCAGAGCAGAAGTCCTACTTCAGCCAGATCAGGCATGCAAAGAAACTGCGTTTCACAGGCCTTTGGAAGAGATGTTCCCACTAGGCTGTAAGAGCACTGTGCAGAGCGAGTTGTTTCTTAGCTTCCCAAAGAGCTGGAAGCAAGATGCTGTGGGGCCCAACTCGCCCTTTGGAAAGAAGCCTGCACGTTGTGCCTTTCAGCTCTAGGGCAAAGTAGCACACCCAGAGCAGAAGTCCTACTTCAGCCAGATCAGGCCTGCAAAGAAACTGCGTTTCACAGGCCTTTGGAAGACATGTTCCCGGTAGGCTGTAAGAGCACTGTGCAGAGCGAGTTGTTTCTTAGCTTCCCAAAGAGCTGGAAGCAAGATGCTGTGGGGCCCAACTCGCCCTTTGGAAAGAAGCCTGCGCGTTGTGCCTTTCAGCTCTAGGGCAAAGTAGCACACCCAGAGCAGAAGTCCTACTTCAGCCAGATCAGGCCTGCAAAGAAACTGCGTTTCACAGGCCTTTGGAAGAGATGTTCCCGGTAGGCTGTAAGAGCACTGTGCAGAGCGAGTTGTTTCTTAGATTCCCAAAGAGCTGGAAGCAAGATGCTGTGGAGCCCAACTCGCCCTTTGGAAAGAAGCCTGCACGTTGTGCCTTTCAGCTCTAGGACAAAGTAGCACACCCAGAGCAGAAGTCCTACTTCAGCCAGATCAGGCCTGCAAAGAAACTGCGTTTCACAGGCCTTTGGAAGAGATGTTCCCACTAGGCTGTAAGAGCACTGTGCAGAGCGAGTTGTTTCTTAGCTTCCCAAAGAGCTGGAAGCAAGATGCTGTGGGGCCCAACTCGCCCTTTGGAAAGAAGCCTGCACGTTGTGCCTTTCAGCTCTAGGGCAAAGTAGCACACCCAGAGCAGAAGTCCTACTTCAGCCAGATCAGGCCTGCAAAGAAACTGCGTTTCACAGGCCTTTGGAAGACATGTTCCCGGTAGGCTGTAAGAGCACTGTGCAGAGCGAGTTGTTTCTTAGCTTCCCAAAGAGCTGGAAGCAAGATGCTGTGGGGCCCAACTCGCCCTTTGGAAAGAAGCCTGCACGTTGTGCCTTTCAGCTCTAGGGCAAAGTAGCACACCCAGAGCAGAAGTCCTACTTCAGCCAGATCAGGCCTGCAAAGAAACTGCGTTTCACAGGCCTTTGGAAGAGATGTTCCCACTAGGCTGTAAGAGCACTGTGCAGAGCGAGTTGTTTCTTAGCTTCCCAAAGAGCTGGAAGCAAGATGCTGTGGGGCCCAACTCGCCCTTTGGAAAGAAGCCTGCATGTTGTGCCTTTCAGCTCTAGGACAAAGTAGCACACCCAGAGCAGAAGTCCTACTTCAGCCAGATCAGGCCTGCAAAGAAACTGCGTTTCACAGGCCTTTGGAAGAGATGTTCCCACTAGGCTGTAAGAGCACTGTGCAGAGCGAGTTGTTTCTTAGCTTCCCAAAGAGCTGGAAGCAAGATGCTGTGGGGCCCAACTCGCCCTTTGGAAAGAAGCCTGCACGTTGTGCCTTTCAGCTCTAGGGCAAAGTAGCACACCCAGAGCAGAAGTCCTACTTCAGCCAGATCAGGCCTGCAAAGAAACTGCGTTTCACAGGCCTTTGGAAGAGATGCTCCCGGTAGGCTGTAAGAGCACTGTGCAGAGCGAGTTGTTTCTTAGCTTCCCAAAGAGCTGGAAGCAAGATGCTGTGGGGCCCAACTCGCCCTTTGGAAAGAAGCCTGCACGTTGTGCCTTTCAGCTCTAGGGCAAAGTAGCACACCCAGAGCAGAAGTCCTACTTCAGCCAGATCAGGCCTGCAAAGAAACTGCGTTTCACAGGCCTTTGGAAGACATGTTCCCGGTAGGCTGTAAGAGCACTGTGCAGAGCGAGTTGTTTCTTAGCTTCCCAAAGAGCTGGAAGCAAGATGCTGTGGGGCCCAACTCGCCCTTTGGAAAGAAGCCTGCGCGTTGTGCCTTTCAGCTCTAGGGCAAAGTAGCACACCCAGAGCAGAAGTCCTACTTCAGCCAGATCAGGCCTGCAAAGAAACTGCGTTTCACAGGCCTTTGGAAGAGATGTTCCCACTAGGCTGTAAGAGCACTGTGCAGAGCGAGTTGTTTCTTAGCTTCCCAAAGAGCTGGAAGCAAGATGCTGTGGGGCCCAACTAGCCCTTTGGAAAGAAGCCTGCACGTTGTGCCTTTCAGCTCTAGGACAAAGTAGCACACCCAGAGCAGAAGTCCTACTTCAGCCAGATCAGGCCTGCAAAGAAACTGCGTTTCACAGGCCTTTGGAAGAGATGTTCCCACTAGGCTGTAAGAGCACTGTGCAGAGCGAGTTGTTTCTTAGCTTCCCAAAGAGCTGGAAGCAACATGCTGTGGGGCCCAACTCGCCCTTTGGAAAGAAGCCTGCACGTTGTGCCTTTCAGCTCTAGGGCAAAGTAGCACACCCAGAGCAGAAGTCCTACTTCAGCCAGATCAGGCCTGCAAAGAAACTGCGTTTCACAGGCCTTTGGAAGAGATGTTCCCACTAGGCTGTAAGAGCACTGTGCAGAGCGAGTTGTTTCTTAGCTTCCCAAAGAGCTGGAAGCAAGATGCTGTGGGGCCCAACTCGCCCTTTGGAAAGAAGCCTGCACGTTGTGCCTTTCAGCTCTAGGGCAAAGTAGCACACCCAGAGCAGAAGTCCTACTTCAGCCAGATCAGGCCTGCAAAGAAACTGCGTTTCACAGGCCTTTGGAAGAGATGTTCCCACTAGGCTGTAAGAGCACTGTGCAGAGCGAGTTGTTTCTTAGCTTCCCAAAGAGCTGGAAGCAAGATGCTGTGGGGCCCAACTCGCCCTTTGGAAAGAAGCCTGCACGTTGTGCCTTTCAGCTCTAGGGCAAAGTAGCACACCCAGAGCAGAAGTCCTACTTCAGCCAGATCAGGCCTGCAAAGAAACTGCGTTTCACAGGCCTTTGGAAGAGATGCTCCCGGTAGGCTGTAAGAGCACTGTGCAGAGCGAGTTGTTTCTTAGCTTCCCAAAGAGCTGGAAGCAAGATGCTGTGGGGCCCAACTCGCCCTTTGGAAAGAAGCCTGCACGTTGTGCCTTTCAGCTCTAGGGCAAAGTAGCACACCCAGAGCAGAAGTCCTACTTCAGCCAGATCAGGCCTGCAAAGAAACTGCGTTTCACAGGCCTTTGGAAGACATGTTCCCGGTAGGCTGTAAGAGCACTGTGCAGAGCGAGTTGTTTCTTAGCTTCCCAAAGAGCTGGAAGCAAGATGCTGTGGGGCCCAACTCGCCCTTTGGAAAGAAGCCTGCGCGTTGTGCCTTTCAGCTCTAGGGCAAAGTAGCACACCCAGAGCAGAAGTCCTACTTCAGCCAGATCAGGCCTGCAAAGAAACTGCGTTTCACAGGCCTTTGGAAGAGATGTTCCCACTAGGCTGTAAGAGCACTGTGCAGAGCGAGTTGTTTCTTAGCTTCCCAAAGAGCTGGAAGCAAGATGCTGTGGGGCCCAACTAGCCCTTTGGAAAGAAGCCTGCACGTTGTGCCTTTCAGCTCTAGGACAAAGTAGCACACCCAGAGCAGAAGTCCTACTTCAGCCAGATCAGGCCTGCAAAGAAACTGCGTTTCACAGGCCTTTGGAAGAGATGTTCCCACTAGGCTGTAAGAGCACTGTGCAGAGCGAGTTGTTTCTTAGCTTCCCAAAGAGCTGGAAGCAACATGCTGTGGGGCCCAACTCGCCCTTTGGAAAGAAGCCTGCACGTTGTGCCTTTCAGCTCTAGGGCAAAGTAGCACACCCAGAGCAGAAGTCCTACTTCAGCCAGATCAGGCCTGCAAAGAAACTGCGTTTCACAGGCCTTTGGAAGAGATGTTCCCACTAGGCTGTAAGAGCACTGTGCAGAGCGAGTTGTTTCTTAGCTTCCCAAAGAGCTGGAAGCAAGATGCTGTGGGGCCCAACTCGCCCTTTGGAAAGAAGCCTGCACGTTGTGCCTTTCAGCTCTAGGGCAAAGTAGCACACCCAGAGCAGAAGTCCTACTTCAGCCAGATCAGGCCTGCAAAGAAACTGCGTTTCACAGGCCTTTGGAAGAGATGTTCCCACTAGGCTGTAAGAGCACTGTGCAGAGCGAGTTGTTTCTTAGCTTCCCAAAGAGCTGGAAGCAACATGCTGTGGGGCCCAACTCGCCCTTTGGAAAGAAGCCTGCACGTTGTGCCTTTCAGCTCTAGGGCAAAGTAGCACACCCAGAGCAGAAGTCCTACTTCAGCCAGATCAGGCCTGCAAAAAAACTGCGTTTCACAGGCCTTTGGAAGAGATGTTCCCACTAGGCTGTAAGAGCAGTGTGCAGAGCGAGTTGTTTCTTAGCTTCCCAAAGAGCTGGAAGCAAGATGCTGTGGGGCCCAACTCGCCCTTTGGAAAGAAGCCTGCACGTTGTGCCTTTCAGCTCTAGGGCAAAGTAGCACACCCAGAGCAGAAGTCCTACTTCAGCCAGATCAGGCCTGCAAAGAAACTGCGTTTCACAGGCCTTTGGAAGAGATGTTCCCACTAGGCTGTAAGAGCACTGTGCAGAGCGAGTTGTTTCTTAGCTTCCCAAAGAGCTGGAAGCAAGATGCTGTGGGGCCCAACTCGCCCTTTGGAAAGAAGCCTGCACGTTGTGCCTTTCAGCTCTAGGACAAAGTAGCACACCCAGAGCAGAAGTCCTACTTCAGCCAGATCAGGCCTGCAAAGAAACTGCGTTTCACAGGCCTTTGGAAGAGATGTTCCCACTAGGCTGTAAGAGCACTGTGCAGAGCGAGTTGTTTCTTAGCTTCCCAAAGAGCTGGAAGCAAGATGCTGTGGGGCCCAACTCGCCCTTTGGAAAGAAGCCTGCGCGTTGTGCCTTTCAGCTCTAGGGCAAAGTAGCACACCCAGAGCAGAAGTCCTACTTCAGCCAGATCAGGCCTGCAAAGAAACTGCGTTTCACAGGCCTTTGGAAGAGATGTTCCCGGTAGGCTGTAAGAGCACTGTGCAGAGCGAGTTGTTCCTTAGCTTCCCAAAGAGCTGGAAGCAAGATGCTGTGGGGCCCAACTCGCCCTTTGGAAAGAAGCCTGCACGTTGTGCCTTTCAGCTCTAGGGCAAAGTAGCACACCCAGAGCAGAAGTCCTACTTCAGCCAGATCAGGCCTGCAAAGAAACTGCGTTTCACAGGCCTTTGGAAGAGATGTTCCCACTAGGCTGTAAGAGCACTGTGCAGAGCGAGTTGTTCCTTAGCTTCACAAAGAGCTGGAAGCAAGATGCTGTGGGGCCCAACTCGCCCTTTGGAAAGAAGCCTGCACGTTGTGCCTTTCAGCTCTAGGGCAAAGTAGCACACCCAGAGCAGAAGTCCTACTTCAGCCAGATCAGGCCTGCAAAGAAACTGCGTTTCACAGGCCTTTGGAAGAGATGTTCCCACTAGGCTGTAAGAGCACTGTGCAGAGCGAGTTGTTTCTTAGCTTCCCAAAGAGCTGGAAGCAAGATGCTGTGGGGCCCAACTCGCCCTTTGGAAAGAAGCCTGCACGTTGTGCCTTTCAGCTCTAGGGCAAAGTAGCACACCCAGAGCAGAAGTCCTACTTCAGCCAGATCAGGCCTGCAAAGAAACTGCGTTTCACAGGCCTTTGGAAGAGATGTTCCCACTAGGCTGTAAGAGCACTGTGCAGAGCGAGTTGTTCCTTAGCTTCCCAAAGAGCTGGAAGCAAGATGCTGTGGGGCCCAACTAGCCCTTTGGAAAGAAGCCTGCACGTTGTGCCTTTCAGCTCTAGGGCAAAGTAGCACACCCAGAGCAGAAGTCCTACTTCAGCCAGATCAGGCCTGCAAAGAAACTGCGTTTCACAGGCCTTTGGAAGAGATGTTCCCACTAGGCTGTAAGAGCACTGTGCAGAGCGAGTTGTTTCTTTGCTTCCCAAAGAGCTGGAAGCAAGATGCTGTGGGGCCCAACTCGCCCTTTGGAAAGAAGCCTGCACGTTGTGCCTTTCAGCTCTAGGGCAAAGTAGCACACCCAGAGCAGAAGTCCTACTTCAGCCAGATCAGGCCTGCAAAGAAACTGCATTTCACAGGCCTTTGGAAGAGATGTTCCCGGTAGGCTGTAAGAGCACTGTGCAGAGCGAGTTGTTTCTTAGCCTCCCAAAGAGCTGGAAGCAAGATGCTGTGGGGCCCAACTCGCCCTTTGGAAAGAAGCCTGCACGTTGTGCCTTTCAGCTCTAGGGCAAAGTAGCACACCCAGAGCAGAAGTCCTACTTCAGCCAGATCAGGCCTGCAAAGAAACTGCGTTTCACAGGCCTTTGGAAGAGATGTTCCCACTAGGCTGTAAGAGCACTGTGCAGAGCGAGTTGTTTCTTAGCTTCCCAAAGAGCTGGAAGCAAGATGCTGTGGGGCCCAACTCGCCCTTTGGAAAGAAGCCTGCACGTTGTGCCTTTCAGCTCTAGGGCAAAGTAGCACACCCAGAGCAGAAGTCCTACTTCAGCCAGATCAGGCCTGCAAAGAAACTGCGTTTCACAGGCCTTTGGAAGAGATGTTCCCACTAGGCTGTAAGAGCACTGTGCAGAGCGAGTTGTTTCTTAGCTTCCCAAAGAGCTGGAAGCAAGATGCTGTGGGGCCCAACTCGCCCTTTGGAAAGAAGCCTGCACGTTGTGCCTTTCAGCTCTAGGGCAAAGTAGCACACCCAGAGCAGAAGTCCTACTTCAGCCAGATCAGGCCTGCAAAGAAACTGCGTTTCACAGGCCTTTGGAAGAGATGTTCCCACTAGGCTGTAAGAGCACTGTGCAGAGCGAGTTGTTTCTTAGCTTCCCAAAGAGCTGGAAGCAAGATGCTGTGGGGCCCAACTCGCCCTTTGGAAAGAAGCCTGCACGTTGTGCCTTTCAGCTCTAGGGCAAAGTAGCACACCCAGAGCAGAAGTCCTACTTCAGCCAGATCAGGCCTGCAAAGAAACTGCGTTTCACAGGCCTTTGGAAGACATGTTCCCGGTAGGCTGTAAGAGCACTGTGCAGAGCGAGTTGTTTCTTAGCTTCCCAAAGAGCTGGAAGCAAGATGCTGTGGGGACCAACTCGCCCTTTGGAAAGAAGCCTGCACGTTGTGCCTTTCAGCTCTAGGGCAAAGTAGCACACCCAGAGCAGAAGTCCTACTTCAGCCAGATCAGGCCTGCAAAGAAACTGCGTTTCACAGGCCTTTGGAAGAGATGTTCCCACTAGGCTGTAAGAGCACTGTGCAGAGCGAGTTGTTTCTTAGCTTCCCAAAGAGCTGGAAGCAAGATGCTGTGGGGCCCAACTCGCCCTTTGGAAAGAAGCCTGCACGTTGTGCCTTTCAGCTCTAGGGCAAAGTAGCACACCCAGAGCAGAAGTCCTACTTCAGCCAGATCAGGCCTGCAAAGAAACTGCGTTTCACAGGCCTTTGGAAGAGATGTTCCCACTAGGCTGTAAGAGCACTGTGCAGAGCGAGTTGTTTCTTAGCTTCCCAAAGAGCTGGAAGCAAGATGCTGTGGGGCCCAACTCGCCCTTTGGAAAGAAGCCTGCACGTTGTGCCTTTCAGCTCTAGGGCAAAGTAGCACACCCAGAGCAGAAGTCCTACTTCAGCCAGATCAGGCCTGCAAAGAAACTGCGTTTCACAGGCCTTTGGAAGAGATGTTCCCACTAGGCTGTAAGAGCACTGTGCAGAGCGAGTTGTTTCTTAGCTTCCCAAAGAGCTGGAAGCAAGATGCTGTGGGGCCCAACTCGCCCATTGGAAAGAAGCCTGCACGTTGTGCCTTTCAGCTCTAGGGCAAAGTAGCACACCCAGAGCAGAAGTCCTACTTCAGCCAGATCAGGCCTGCAAAGAAACTGCGTTTCACAGGCCTTTGGAAGAGATGTTCCCACTAGGCTGTAAGAGCACTGTGCAGAGCGAGTTGTTTCTTAGCTTCCCAAAGAGCTGGAAGCAAGATGCTGTGGGGCCCAACTCGCCCTTTGGAAAGAAGCCTGCACGTTGTGCCTTTCAGCTCTAGGGCAAAGTAGCACACCCAGAGCAGAAGTCCTACTTCAGCCAGATCAGGCCTGCAAAGAAACTGCGTTTCACAGGCCTTTGGAAGAGATGTTCCCACTAGGCTGTAAGAGCACTGTGCAGAGCGAGTTGTTTCTTATCTTCCCAAACAGCTGGAAGCAAGATGCTGTGGGGCCCAACTCGCCCTTTGGAAAGAAGCCTGCACGTTGTGCCTTTCAGCTCTAGGGCAAAGTAGCACACCCAGAGCAGAAGTCCTACTTCAGCCAGATCAGGCCTGCAAAGAAACTGCGTTTCACAGGCCTTTGGAAGAGATGTTCCCACTAGGCTGTAAGAGCACTGTGCAGAGCGAGTTGTTTCTTTGCTTCCCAAAGAGCTGGAAGCAAGATGCTGTGGGGCCCAACTCGCCCTTTGGAAAGAAGCCTGCACGTTGTGCCTTTCAGCTCTAGGGCAAAGTAGCACACCCAGAGCAGAAGTCCTACTTCAGCCAGATCAGGCCTGCAAAGAAACTGCGTTTCACAGGCCTTTGGAAGAGATGTTCCCACTAGGCTGTAAGAGCACTGTGCAGAGCGAGTTGTTTCTTTGCTTCCCAAAGAGCTGGAAGCAAGATGCTGTGGGGCCCAACTCGCCCTTTGGAAAGAAGCCTGCACGTTGTGCCTTTCAGCTCTAGGGCAAAGTAGCACACCCAGAGCAGAAGTCCTACTTCAGCCAGATCAGGCCTGCAAAGAAACTGCGTTTCACAGGCCTTTGGAAGACATGTTCCCGGTAGGCTGTAAGAGCACTGTGCAGAGCGAGTTGTTTCTTAGCTTCCCAAAGAGCTGGAAGCAAGATGCTGTGGGGCCCAACTCGCCCTTTGGAAAGAAGCCTGCACGTTGTGCCTTTCAGCTCTAGGGCAAAGTAGCACACCCAGAGCAGAAGTCCTACTTCAGCCAGATCAGGCCTGCAAAGAAACTGCGTTTCACAGGCCTTTGGAAGACATGTTCCCGGTAGGCTGTAAGAGCACTGTGCAGAGCGAGTTGTTTCTTAGCTTCCCAAAGAGCTGGAAGCAAGATGCTGTGGGGACCAACTCGCCCTTTGGAAAGAAGCCTGCACGTTGTGCCTTTCAGCTCTAGGGCAAAGTAGCACACCCAGAGCAGAAGTCCTACTTCAGCCAGATCAGGCCTGCAAAGAAACTGCGTTTCACAGGCCTTTGGAAGAGATGTTCCCACTAGGCTGTAAGAGCACTGTGCAGAGCGAGTTGTTTCTTAGCTTCCCAAAGAGCTGGAAGCAAGATGCTGTGGGGCCCAACTCGCCCTTTGGAAAGAAGCCTGCACGTTGTGCCTTTCAGCTCTAGGGCAAAGTAGCACACCCAGAGCAGAAGTCCTACTTCAGCCAGATCAGGCCTGCAAAGAAACTGCGTTTCACAGGCCTTTGGAAGAGATGTTCCCACTAGGCTGTAAGAGCACTGTGCAGAGCGAGTTGTTTCTTAGCTTCCCAAAGAGCTGGAAGCAAGATGCTGTGGGGCCCAACTCGCCCTTTGGAAAGAAGCCTGCACGTTG
This sequence comes from Equus caballus, assembly GCF_041296265.1. NCBI lineage: Eukaryota > Metazoa > Chordata > Mammalia > Perissodactyla > Equidae > Equus > Equus caballus. The sequence goes on along the minus strand of NC_091711.1, from coordinate 1,025,307 downwards.
TGCCTTTCAGCTCTAGGGCAAAGTAGCACACCCAGAGCAGAAGTCCTACTTCAGCCAGATCAGGCCTGCAAAGAAACTGCGTTTCACAGGCCTTTGGAAGAGATGTTCCCACTAGGCTGTAAGAGCACTGTGCAGAGCGAGTTGTTTCTTAGCTTCCCAAAGAGCTGGAAGCAAGATGCTGTGGGGCCCAACTCGCCCTTTGGAAAGAAGCCTGCACGTTGTGCCTTTCAGCTCTAGGGCAAAGTAGCACACCCAGAGCAGAAGTCCTACTTCAGCCAGATCAGGCCTGCAAAGAAACTGCGTTTCACAGGCCTTTGGAAGAGATGTTCCCACTAGGCTGTAAGAGCACTGTGCAGAGCGAGTTGTTTCTTTGCTTCCCAAAGAGCTGGAAGCAAGATGCTGTGGGGCCCAACTCGCCCTTTGGAAAGAAGCCTGCACGTTGTGCCTTTCAGCTCTAGGGCAAAGTAGCACACCCAGAGCAGAAGTCCTACTTCAGCCAGATCAGGCCTGCAAAGAAACTGCGTTTCACAGGCCTTTGGAAGAGATGTTCCCACTAGGCTGTAAGAGCACTGTGCAGAGCGAGTTGTTTCTTTGCTTCCCAAAGAGCTGGAAGCAAGATGCTGTGGGGCCCAACTCGCCCTTTGGAAAGAAGCCTGCACGTTGTGCCTTTCAGCTCTAGGGCAAAGTAGCACACCCAGAGCAGAAGTCCTACTTCAGCCAGATCAGGCCTGCAAAGAAACTGCGTTTCACAGGCCTTTGGAAGAGATGTTCCCACTAGGCTGTAAGAGCACTGTGCAGAGCGAGTTGTTTCTTAGCTTCCCAAAGAGCTGGAAGCAAGATGCTGTGGGGCCCAACTCGCCCTTTGGAAAGAAGCCTGCACGTTGTGCCTTTCAGCTCTAGGGCAAAGTAGCACACCCAGAGCAGAAGTCCTACTTCAGCCAGATCAGGCCTGCAAAGAAACTGCGTTTCACAGGCCTTTGGAAGAGATGTTCCCACTAGGCTGTAAGAGCACTGTGCAGAGCGAGTTGTTTCTTAGCTTCCCAAAGAGCTGGAAGCAAGATGCTGTGGGGCCCAACTCGCCCTTTGGAAAGAAGCCTGCACGTTGTGCCTTTCAGCTCTAGGGCAAAGTAGCACACCCAGAGCAGAAGTCCTACTTCAGCCAGATCAGGCCTGCAAAGAAACTGCGTTTCACAGGCCTTTGGAAGAGATGTTCCCACTAGGCTGTAAGAGCACTGTGCAGAGCGAGTTGTTTCTTAGCTTCCCAAAGAGCTGGAAGCAAGATGCTGTGGGGCCCAACTCGCCCTTTGGAAAGAAGCCTGCACGTTGTGCCTTTCAGCTCTAGGGCAAAGTAGCACACCCAGAGCAGAAGTCCTACTTCAGCCAGATCAGGCCTGCAAAGAAACTGCGTTTCACAGGCCTTTGGAAGAGATGTTCCCGGTAGGCTGTAAGAGCACTGTGCAGAGCGAGTTGTTTCTTAGCTTCCCAAAGAGCTGGAAGCAAGATGCTGTGGGGCCCAACTCGCCCTTTGGAAAGAAGCCTGCACGTTGTGCCTTTCAGCTCAAGGGCAAAGTAGCACACCCAGAGCAGAAGTCCTACTTCAGCCAGATCAGGCCTGCAAAGAAACTGCGTTTCACAGGCCTTTGGAAGAGATGTTCCCACTAGGCTGTAAGAGCACTGTGCAGAGCGAGTTGTTTCTTAGCTTCCCAAAGAGCTGGAAGCAAGATGCTGTGGGGCCCAACTCGCCCTTTGGAAAGAAGCCTGCACGTTGTGCCTTTCAGCTCTAGGGCAAAGTAGCACACCCAGAGCAGAAGTCCTACTTCAGCCAGATCAGGCCTGCAAAGAAACTGCGTTTCACAGGCCTTTGGAAGAGATGTTCCCGGTAGGCTGTAAGAGCACTGTGCAGAGCGAGTTGTTCCTTAGCTTCCCAAAGAGCTGGAAGCAAGATGCTGTGGGGCCCAACTCGCCCTTTGGAAAGAAGCCTGCACGTTGTGCCTTTCAGCTCTAGGGCAAAGTAGCACACCCAGAGCAGAAGTCCTACTTCAGCCAGATCAGGCCTGCAAAGAAACTGCGTTTCACAGGCCTTTGGAAGAGATGTTCCCACTAGGCTGTAAGAGCACTGTGCAGAGCGAGTTGTTCCTTAGCTTCCCAAAGAGCTGGAAGCAAGATGCTGTGGGGCCCAACTCGCCCTTTGGAAAGAAGCCTGCACGTTGTGCCTTTCAGCTCTAGGGCAAAGTAGCACACCCAGAGCAGAAGTCCTACTTCAGCCAGATCAGGCCTGCAAAGAAACTGCGTTTCACAGGCCTTTGGAAGAGATGTTCCCACTAGGCTGTAAGAGCACTGTGCAGAGCGAGTTGTTTCTTTGCTTCCCAAAGAGCTGGAAGCAAGATGCTGTGGGGCCCAACTCGCCCTTTGGAAAGAAGCCTGCACGTTGTGCCTTTCAGCTCTAGGGCAAAGTAGCACACCCAGAGCAGAAGTCCTACTTCAGCCAGATCAGGCCTGCAAAGAAACTGCGTTTCACAGGCCTATGGAAGAGATGTTCCCACTAGGCTGTAAGAGCACTGTGCAGAGCGAGTTGTTTCTTAGCTTCCCAAAGAGCTGGAAGCAAGATGCTGTGGGGCCCAACTCGCCCTTTGGAAAGAAGCCTGCACGTTGTGCCTTTCAGCTCTAGGGCAAAGTAGCACACCCAGAGCAGAAGTCCTACTTCAGCCAGATCAGGCCTGCAAAGAAACTGCGTTTCACAGGCCTGTGGAAGAGATGTTCCCGGTAGGCTGTAAGAGAACTGTGCAGAGCGAGTTGTTTCTTAGCCTCCCAAAGAGCTGGAAGCAAGATGCTGTGGGGCCCAACTCGCCCTTTGGAAAGAAGCCTGCACGTTGTGCCTTTCAGCTCTAGGGCAAAGTAGCACACCCAGAGCAGAAGTCCTACTTCAGCCAGATCAGGCCTGCAAAGAAACTGCATTTCACAGGCCTTTGGAAGAGATGTTCCCACTAGGCTGTAAGAGCACTGTGCAGAGCGAGTTGTTTCTTAGCTTCCCAAAGAGCTGGAAGCAAGATGCTGTGGGGCCCAACTCGCCCTTTGGAAAGAAGCCTGCACGTTGTGCCTTTCAGCTCTAGGGCAAAGTAGCACACCCAGAGCAGAAGTCCTACTTCAGCCAGATCAGGCCTGCAAAGAAACTGCGTTTCACAGGCCTTTGGAAGAGATGTTCCCACTAGGCTGTAAGAGCACTGTGCAGAGCGAGTTGTTTCTTAGCTTCCCAAAGAGCTGGAAGCAAGATGCTGTGGGGCCCAACTCGCCCTTTGGAAAGAAGCCTGCACGTTGTGCCTTTCAGCTCTAGGGCAAAGTAGCACACCCAGAGCAGAAGTCCTACTTCAGCCAGATCAGGCCTGCAAAGAAACTGCGTTTCACAGGCCTTTGGAAGAGATGTTCCCACTAGGCTGTAAGAGCACTGTGCAGAGCGAGTTGTTTCTTAGCTTCCCAAAGAGCTGGAAGCAAGATGCTGTGGGGCCCAACTCGCCCTTTGGAAAGAAGCCTGCACGTTGTGCCTTTCAGCTCTAGGGCAAAGTAGCACACCCAGAGCAGAAGTCCTACTTCAGCCAGATCAGGCCTGCAAAGAAACTGCGTTTCACAGGCCTTTGGAAGAGATGTTCCCACTAGGCTGTAAGAGCACTGTGCAGAGCGAGTTGTTTCTTAGCTTCCCAAAGAGCTGGAAGCAAGATGCTGTGGGGCCCAACTCGCCCTTTGGAAAGAAGCCTGCACGTTGTGCCTTTCAGCTCTAGGGCAAAGTAGCACACCCAGAGCAGAAGTCCTACTTCAGCCAGATCAGGCCTGCAAAGAAACTGCGTTTCACAGGCCTTTGGAAGAGATGTTCCCCCTAGGCTGTAAGAGCACTGTGCAGAGCGAGTTGTTTCTTAGCTTCCCAAAGAGCTGGAAGCAAGATGCTGTGGGGCCCAACTCGCCCTTTGGAAAGAAGCCTGCACGTTGTGCCTTTCAGCTCTAGGGCAAAGTAGCACACCCAGAGCAGAAGTCCTACTTCAGCCAGATCAGGCCTGCAAAGAAACTGCGTTTCACAGGCCTTTGAAGAGATGTTCCCACTAGGCTGTAAGAGCACTGTGCAGAGCGAGTTGTTTCTTTGCTTCCCAAAGAGCTGGAAGCAAGATGCTGTGGGGCCCAACTCGCCCTTTGGAAAGAAGCCTGCACGTTGTGCCTTTCAGCTCTAGGGCAAAGTAGCACACCCAGAGCAGAAGTCCTACTTCAGCCAGATCAGGCCTGCAAAGAAACTGCGTTTCACAGGCCTTTGGAAGAGATGTTCCCACTAGGCTGTAAGAGCACTGTGCAGAGCGAGTTGTTTCTTAGCTTCCCAAAGAGCTGGAAGCAAGATGCTGTGGGGCCCAACTCGCCCTTTGGAAAGAAGCCTGCACGTTGTGCCTTTCAGCTCTAGGGCAAAGTAGCACACCCAGAGCAGAAGTCCTACTTCAGCCAGATCAGGCCTGCAAAGAAACTGCGTTTCACAGGCCTTTGGAAGAGATGTTCCCACTAGGCTGTAAGAGCACTGTGCAGAGCGAGTTGTTTCTTAGCTTCCCAAAGAGCTGGAAGCAAGATGCTGTGGGGCCCAACTCGCCCTTTGGAAAGAAGCCTGCACGTTGTGCCTTTCAGCTCTAGGGCAAAGTAGCACACCCAGAGCAGAAGTCCTACTTCAGCCAGATCAGGCCTGCAAAGAAACTGCGTTTCACAGGCCTTTGGAAGAGATGTTCCCACTAGGCTGTAAGAGCACTGTGCAGAGCGAGTTGTTTCTTAGCTTCCCAAAGAGCTGGAAGCAAGATGCTGTGGGGCCCAACTCGCCCTTTGGAAAGAAGCCTGCACGTTGTGCCTTTCAGCTCTAGGGCAAAGTAGCACACCCAGAGCAGAAGTCCTACTTCAGCCAGATCAGGCCTGCAAAGAAACTGCGTTTCACAGGCCTTTGGAAGAGATGTTCCCACTAGGCTGTAAGAGCACTGTGCAGAGCGAGTTGTTTCTTAGCTTCCCAAAGAGCTGGAAGCAAGATGCTGTGGGGCCCAACTCGCCCTTTGGAAAGAAGCCTGCACGTTGTGCCTTTCAGCTCTAGGGCAAAGTAGCACACCCAGAGCAGAAGTCCTACTTCAGCCAGATCAGGCCTGCAAAGAAACTGCGTTTCACAGGCCTTTGGAAGAGATGTTCCCACTAGGCTGTAAGAGCACTGTGCAGAGCGAGTTGTTTCTTAGCTTCCCAAAGAGCTGGAAGCAAGATGCTGTGGGGCCCAACTCGCCCTTTGGAAAGAAGCCTGCACGTTGTGCCTTTCAGCTCTAGGGCAAAGTAGCACACCCAGAGCAGAAGTCCTACTTCAGCCAGATCAGGCCTGCAAAGAAACTGCGTTTCACAGGCCTTTGGAAGAGATGTTCCCCCTAGGCTGTAAGAGCACTGTGCAGAGCGAGTTGTTTCTTAGCTTCCCAAAGAGCTGGAAGCAAGATGCTGTGGGGCCCAACTCGCCCTTTGGAAAGAAGCCTGCACGTTGTGCCTTTCAGCTCTAGGGCAAAGTAGCACACCCAGAGCAGAAGTCCTACTTCAGCCAGATCAGGCCTGCAAAGAAACTGCGTTTCACAGGCCTTTGAAGAGATGTTCCCACTAGGCTGTAAGAGCACTGTGCAGAGCGAGTTGTTTCTTTGCTTCCCAAAGAGCTGGAAGCAAGATGCTGTGGGGCCCAACTCGCCCTTTGGAAAGAAGCCTGCACGTTGTGCCTTTCAGCTCTAGGGCAAAGTAGCACACCCAGAGCAGAAGTCCTACTTCAGCCAGATCAGGCCTGCAAAGAAACTGCGTTTCACAGGCCTTTGGAAGAGATGTTCCCACTAGGCTGTAAGAGCACTGTGCAGAGCGAGTTGTTTCTTAGCTTCCCAAAGAGCTGGAAGCAAGATGCTGTGGGGCCCAACTCGCCCTTTGGAAAGAAGCCTGCACGTTGTGCCTTTCAGCTCTAGGGCAAAGTAGCACACCCAGAGCAGAAGTCCTACTTCAGCCAGATCAGGCCTGCAAAGAAACTGCGTTTCACAGGCCTTTGGAAGAGATGTTCCCACTAGGCTGTAAGAGCAGTGTGCAGAGCGAGTTGTTTCTTAGCTTCCCAAAGAGCTGGAAGCAAGATGCTGTGGGGCCCAACTCGCCCTTTGGAAAGAAGCCTGCACGTTGTGCCTTTCAGCTCTAGGGCAAAGTAGCACACCCAGAGCAGAAGTCCTACTTCAGCCAGATCAGGCCTGCAAAGAAACTGCGTTTCACAGGCCTTTGGAAGAGATGTTCCCACTAGGCTGTAAGAGCAGTGTGCAGAGCGAGTTGTTTCTTAGCTTCCCAAAGAGCTGGAAGCAAGATGCTGTGGGGCCCAACTCGCCCTTTGGAAAGAAGCCTGCACGTTGTGCCTTTCAGCTCTAGGGCAAAGTAGCACACCCAGAGCAGAAGTCCTACTTCAGCCAGATCAGGCCTGCAAAGAAACTGCGTTTCACAGGCCTTTGGAAGAGATGTTCCCACTAGGCTGTAAGAGCACTGTGCAGAGCGAGTTGTTTCTTAGCTTCCCAAAGAGCTGGAAGCAAGATGCTGTGGGGCCCAACTCGCCCTTTGGAAAGAAGCCTGCACGTTGTGCCTTTCAGCTCTAGGGCAAAGTAGCACACCCAGAGCAGAAGTCCTACTTCAGCCAGATCAGGCCTGCAAAGAAACTGCGTTTCACAGGCCTTTGGAAGAGATGTTCCCGGTAGGCTGTAAGAGCACTGTGCAGAGCGAGTTGTTTCTTAGCTTCCCAAAGAGCTGGAAGCAAGATGCTGTGGGGCCCAACTCGCCCTTTGGAAAGAAGCCTGCACGTTGTGCCTTTCAGCTCTAGAGCAAAGTAGCACACCCAGAGCAGAAGTCCTACTTCAGCCAGATCAGGCCTGCAAAGAAACTGCGTTTCACAGGCCTTTGGAAGAGATGTTCCCACTAGGCTGTAAGAGCACTGTGCAGAGCGAGTTGTTTCTTAGCTTCCCAAAGAGCTGGAAGCAAGATGCTGTGGGGCCCAACTCGCCCTTTGGAAAGAAGCCTGCACGTTGTGCCTTTCAGCTCTAGGGCAAAGTAGCACACCCAGAGCAGAAGTCCTACTTCCGCCAGATCAGGCCTGCAAAGAAACTGCGTTTCACAGGCCTTTGGAAGAGATGTTCCCACTAGGCTGTAAGAGCACTGTGCAGAGCGAGTTGTTTCTTAGCTTCCCAAAGAGCTGGAAGCAAGATGCTGTGGGGCCCAACTCGCCCTTTGGAAAGAAGCCTGCACGTTGTGCCTTTCAGCTCTAGGGCAAAGTAGCACACCCAGAGCAGAAGTCCTACTTCCGCCAGATCAGGCCTGCAAAGAAACTGCGTTTCACAGGCCTTTGGAAGAGATGTTCCCGGTAGGCTGTAAGAGCACAGTGCAGAGCGAGTTGTTCCTTAGCTTCCCAAAGAGCTGGAAGCAAGATGCTGTGGGGCCCAACTCGCCCTTTGGAAAGAAGCCTGCACGTTGTGCCTTTCAGCTCTAGGGCAAAGTAGCACACCCAGAGCAGAAGTCCTACTTCAGCCAGATCAGGCCTGCAAAGAAACTGCGTTTCACAGGCCTTTGGAAGAGATGTTCCCACTAGGCTGTAAGAGCACTGTGCAGAGCGAGTTGTTCCTTAGCTTCCCAAAGAGCTGGAAGCAAGATGCTGTGGGGCCCAACTCGCCCTTTGGAAAGAAGCCTGCACGTTGTGCCTTTCAGCTCTAGGGCAAAGTAGCACACCCAGAGCAGAAGTCCTACTTCAGCCAGATCAGGCCTGCAAAGAAACTGCGTTTCACAGGCCTTTGGAAGAGATGTTCCCACTAGGCTGTAAGAGCACTGTGCAGAGCGAGTTGTTTCTTTGCTTCCCAAAGAGCTGGAAGCAAGATGCTGTGGGGCCCATCTCGCCCTTTGGAAAGAAGCCTGCACGTTGTGCCTTTCAGCTCTAGGGCAAAGTAGCACACCCAGAGCAGAAGTCCTACTTCAGCCAGATCAGGCCTGCAAAGAAACTGCGTTTCACAGGCCTTTGGAAGAGATGTTCCCGGTAGGCTGTAAGAGCACTGTGCAGAGCGAGTTGTTTCTTAGCTTCCCAAAGAGCTGGAAGCAAGATGCTGTGGGGCCCAACTCGCCCTTTGGAAAGAAGCCTGCACGTTGTGCCTTTCAGCTCTAGGGCAAAGTAGCACACCCAGAGCAGAAGTCCTACTTCAGCCAGATCAGGCCTGCAAAGAAACTGCGTTTCACAGGCCTTTGGAAGAGATGTTCCCGGTAGGCTGTAAGAGCACTGTGCAGAGCGAGTTGTTTCTTAGCCTCCCAAAGAGCTGGAAGCAAGATGCTGTGGGGCCCAACTCGCCCTTTGGAAAGAAGCCTGCACGTTGTGCCTTTCAGCTCTAGGGCAAAGTAGCACACCCAGAGCAGAAGTCCTACTTCAGCCAGATCAGGCCTGCAAAGAAACTGCATTTCACAGGCCTTTGGAAGAGATGTTCCCACTAGGCTGTAAGAGCACTGTGCAGAGCGAGTTGTTTCTTAGCTTCCCAAAGAGCTGGAAGCAAGATGCTGTGGGGCCCAACTCGCCCTTTGGAAAGAAGCCTGCACGTTGTGCCTTTCAGCTCTAGGGCAAAGTAGCACACCCAGAGCAGAAGTCCTACTTCAGCCAGATCAGGCCTGCAAAGAAACTGCGTTTCACAGGCCTTTGGAAGAGATGTTCCCACTAGGCTGTAAGAGCACTGTGCAGAGCGAGTTGTTTCTTAGCTTCCCAAAGAGCTGGAAGCAAGATGCTGTGGGGCCCAACTCGCCCTTTGGAAAGAAGCCTGCACGTTGTGCCTTTCAGCTCTAGGGCAAAGTAGCACACCCAGAGCAGAAGTCCTACTTCAGCCAGATCAGGCCTGCAAAGAAACTGCGTTTCACAGGCCTTTGGAAGAGATGTTCCCACTAGGCTGTAAGAGCACTGTGCAGAGCGAGTTGTTTCTTAGCTTCCCAAAGAGCTGGAAGCAAGATGCTGTGGGGCCCAACTCGCCCTTTGGAAAGAAGCCTGCACGTTGTGCCTTTCAGCTCTAGGGCAAAGTAGCACACCCAGAGCAGAAGTCCTACTTCAGCCAGATCAGGCCTGCAAAGAAACTGCGTTTCACAGGCCTTTGGAAGAGATGTTCCCACTAGGCTGTAAGAGCACTGTGCAGAGCGAGTTGTTTCTTAGCTTCCCAAAGAGCTGGAAGCAAGATGCTGTGGGGCCCAACTCGCCCTTTGGAAAGAAGCCTGCACGTTGTGCCTTTCAGCTCTAGGGCAAAGTAGCACACCCAGAGCAGAAGTCCTACTTCAGCCAGATCAGGCCTGCAAAGAAACTGCGTTTCACAGGCCTTTGGAAGAGATGTTCCCACTAGGCTGTAAGAGCACTGTGCAGAGCGAGTTGTTTCTTAGCTTCCCAAAGAGCTGGAAGCAAGATGCTGTGGGGACCAACTCGCCCTTTGGAAAGAAGCCTGCACGTTGTGCCTTTCAGCTCTAGGGCAAAGTAGCACACCCAGAGCAGAAGTCCTACTTCAGCCAGATCAGGCCTGCAAAGAAACTGCGTTTCACAGGCCTTTGAAGAGATGTTCCCACTAGGCTGTAAGAGCACTGTGCAGAGCGAGTTGTTTCTTTGCTTCCCAAAGAGCTGGAAGCAAGATGCTGTGGGGCCCAACTCGCCCTTTGGAAAGAAGCCTGCACGTTGTGCCTTTCAGCTCTAGGGCAAAGGAGCACACCCAGAGCAGAAGTCCTACTTCAGCCAGATCAGGCCTGCAAAGAAACTGCGTTTCACAGGCCTTTGGAAGAGATGTTCCCACTAGGCTGTAAGAGCACTGTGCAGAGCGAGTTGTTTCTTAGCTTCCCAAAGAGCTGGAAGCAAGATGCTGTGGGGCCCAACTCGCCCTTTGGAAAGAAGCCTGCACGTTGTGCCTTTCAGCTCTAGGGCAAAGTAGCACACCCAGAGCAGAAGTCCTACTTCAGCCAGATCAGGCCTGCAAAGAAACTGCGTTTCACAGGCCTTTGGAAGAGATGTTCCCGGTAGGCTGTAAGAGCACTGTGCAGAGCGAGTTGTTTCTTAGCTTCCCAAAGAGCTGGAAGCAAGATGCTGTGGGGCCCAACTCGCCCTTTGGAAAGAAGCCTGCACGTTGTGCCTTTCAGCTCTAGAGCAAAGTAGCACACCCAGAGCAGAAGTCCTACTTCAGCCAGATCAGGCCTGCAAAGAAACTGCGTTTCACAGGCCTTTGGAAGAGATGTTCCCACTAGGCTGTAAGAGCACTGTGCAGAGCGAGTTGTTTCTTAGCTTCCCAAACAGCTGGAAGCAAGATGCTGTGGGGCCCAACTCGCCCTTTGGAAAGAAGCCTGCACGTTGTGCCTTTCAGCTCTAGGGCAAAGTAGCACACCCAGAGCAGAAGTCCTACTTCAGCCAGATCAGGCCTGCAAAGAAACTGCGTTTCACAGGCCTTTGGAAGAGATGTTCCCGGTAGGCTGTAAGAGCACTGTGCAGAGCGAGTTGTTTCTTAGCTTCCCAAAGAGCTGGAAGCAAGATGCTGTGGGGCCCAACTCGCCCTTTGGAAAGAAGCCTGCACGTTGTGCCTTTCAGCTCTAGAGCAAAGTAGCACACCCAGAGCAGAAGTCCTACTTCAGCCAGATCAGGCCTGCAAAGAAACTGCGTTTCACAGGCCTTTGGAAGAGATGTTCCCACTAGGCTGTAAGAGCACTGTGCAGAGCGAGTTGTTTCTTAGCTTCCCAAAGAGCTGGAAGCAAGATGCTGTGGGGCCCAACTCGCCCTTTGGAAAGAAGCCTGCACGTTGTGCCTTTCAGCTCTAGGGCAAAGTAGCACACCCAGAGCAGAAGTCCTACTTCAGCCAGATCAGGCCTGCAAAGAAACTGCGTTTCACAGGCCTTTGGAAGAGATGTTCCCACTAGGCTGTAAGAGCACTGTGCAGAGCGAGTTGTTTCTTAGCTTCCCAAACAGCTGGAAGCAAGATGCTGTGGGGCCCAACTCGCCCTTTGGAAAGAAGCCTGCACGTTGTGCCTTTCAGCTCTAGGGCAAAGTAGCACACCCAGAGCAGAAGTCCTACTTCAGCCAGATCAGGCCTGCAAAGAAACTGCATTTCACAGGCCTTTGGAAGAGATGTTCCCACTAGGCTGTAAGAGCACTGTGCAGAGCGAGTTGTTTCTTAGCTTCCCAAAGAGCTGGAAGCAAGATGCTGTGGGGCCCAACTCGCCCTTTGGAAAGAAGGCTGCACGTTGTGCCTTTCAGCTCTAGGGCAAAGTAGCACACCCAGAGCAGAAGTCCTACTTCAGCCAGATCAGGCCTGCAAAGAAACTGCGTTTCACAGGCCTTTGGAAGAGATGTTCCCACTAGGCTGTAAGAGCACTGTGCAGAGCGAGTTGTTTCTTAGCTTCCCAAAGAGCTGGAAGCAAGATGCTGTGGGGCCCAACTCGCCCTTTGGAAAGAAGCCTGCACGTTGTGCCTTTCAGCTCTAGGGCAAAGTAGCACACCCAGAGCAGAAGTCCTACTTCAGCCAGATCAGGCCTGCAAAGAAACTGCGTTTCACAGGCCTTTGGAAGACATGTTCCCGGTAGGCTGTAAGAGCACTGTGCAGAGCGAGTTGTTTCTTAGCTTCCCAAAGAGCTGGAAGCAAGATGCTGTGGGGCCCAACTCGCCCTTTGGAAAGAAGCCTGCACGTTGTGCCTTTCAGCTCTAGGGCAAAGTAGCACACCCAGAGCAGAAGTCCTACTTCAGCCAGATCAGGCCTGCAAAGAAACTGCGTTTCACAGGCCTTTGGAAGAGATGTTCCCACTAGGCTGTAAGAGCACTGTGCAGAGCGAGTTGTTTCTTAGCTTCCCAAAGAGCTGGAAGCAAGATGCTGTGGGGCCCAACTCGCCCTTTGGAAAGAAGCCTGCACGTTGTGCCTTTCAGCTCTAGGGCAAAGTAGCACACCCAGAGCAGAAGTCCTACTTCAGCCAGATCAGGCCTGCAAAGAAACTGCGTTTCACAGGCCTTTGGAAGACATGTTCCCGGTAGGCTGTAAGAGCACTGTGCAGAGCGAGTTGTTTCTTAGCTTCCCAAAGAGCTGGAAGCAAGATGCTGTGGGGCCCAACTCGCCCTTTGGAAAGAAGCCTGCACGTTGTGCCTTTCAGCTCTAGGGCAAAGTAGCACACCCAGAGCAGAAGTCCTACTTCAGCCAGATCAGGCCTGCAAAGAAACTGCGTTTCACAGGCCTTTGGAAGAGATGTTCCCACTAGGCTGTAAGAGCACTGTGCAGAGCGAGTTGTTTCTTAGCTTCCCAAAGAGCTGGAAGCAAGATGCTGTGGGGCCCAACTCGCCCTTTGGAAAGAAGCCTGCACGTTGTGCCTTTCAGCTCTAGGGCAAAGTAGCACACCCAGAGCAGAAGTCCTACTTCAGCCAGATCAGGCCTGCAAAGAAACTGCGTTTCACAGGCCTTTGGAAGACATGTTCCCGGTAGGCTGTAAGAGCACTGTGCAGAGCGAGTTGTTTCTTAGCTTCCCAAAGAGCTGGAAGCAAGATGCTGTGGGGCCCAACTCGCCCTTTGGAAAGAAGCCTGCACGTTGTGCCTTTCAGCTCTAGGGCAAAGTAGCACACCCAGAGCAGAAGTCCTACTTCAGCCAGATCAGGCCTGCAAAGAAACTGCGTTTCACAGGCCTTTGGAAGAGATGTTCCCGGTAGGCTGTAAGAGCACTGTGCAGAGCGAGTTGTTTCTTAGCTTCCCAAAGAGCTGGAAGCAAGATGCTGTGGGGCCCAACTCGCCCTTTGGAAAGAAGCCTGCGCGTTGTGCCTTTCAGCTCTAGGGCAAAGTAGCACACCCAGAGCAGAAGTCCTACTTCAGCCAGATCAGGCCTGCAAAGAAACTGCGTTTCACAGGCCTTTGGAAGAGATGTTCCCACTAGGCTGTAAGAGCACTGTGCAGAGCGAGTTGTTTCTTAGCTTCCCAAAGAGCTGGAAGCAAGATGCTGTGGGGCCCAACTCGCCCTTTGGAAAGAAGCCTGCACGTTGTGCCTTTCAGCTCTAGGGCAAAGTAGCACACCCAGAGCAGAAGTCCTACTTCAGCCAGATCAGGCCTGCAAAGAAACTGCGTTTCACAGGCCTTTGGAAGAGATGTTCCCACTAGGCTGTAAGAGCACTGTGCAGAGCGAGTTGTTTCTTAGCTTCCCAAAGAGCTGGAAGCAAGATGCTGTGGGGCCCAACTCGCCCTTTGGAAAGAAGCCTGCGCGTTGTGCCTTTCAGCTCTAGGGCAAAGTAGCACACCCAGAGCAGAAGTCCTACTTCAGCCAGATCAGGCCTGCAAAGAAACTGCGTTTCACAGGCCTTTGGAAGAGATGTTCCCACTAGGCTGTAAGAGCACTGTGCAGAGCGAGTTGTTTCTTAGCTTCCCAAAGAGCTGGAAGCAAGATGCTGTGGGGCCCAACTCGCCCTTTGGAAAGAAGCCTGCACGTTGTGCCTTTCAGCTCTAGGGCAAAGTAGCACACCCAGAGCAGAAGTCCTACTTCAGCCAGATCAGGCCTGCAAAGAAACTGCGTTTCACAGGCCTTTGGAAGAGATGTTCCCACTAGGCTGTAAGAGCACTGTGCAGAGCGAGTTGTTTCTTAGCTTCCCAAAGAGCTGGAAGCAAGATGCTGTGGGGCCCAACTCGCCCTTTGGAAAGAGCCTGCGCGTTGTGCCTTTCAGCTCTAGGGCAAAGTAGCACACCCAGAGCAGAAGTCCTACTTCAGCCAGATCAGGCCTGCAAAGAAACTGCGTTTCACAGGCCTTTGGAAGAGATGTTCCCGGTAGGCTGTAAGAGCACTGTGCAGAGCGAGTTGTTCCTTAGCTTCCCAAAGAGCTGGAAGCAAGATGCTGTGGGGCCCAACTCGCCCTTTGGAAAGAAGCCTGCACGTTGTGCCTTTCAGCTCTAGGGCAAAGTAGCACACCCAGAGCAGAAGTCCTACTTCAGCCAGATCAGGCCTGCAAAGAAACTGCGTTTCACAGGCCTTTGGAAGAGATGTTCCCACTAGGCTGTAAGAGCACTGTGCAGAGCGAGTTGTTTCTTAGCTTCCCAAAGAGCTGGAAGCAAGATGCTGTGGGGCCCAACTCGCCCTTTGGAAAGAAGGCTGCACGTTGTGCCTTTCAGCTCTAGGGCAAAGTAGCACACCCAGAGCAGAAGTCCTACTTCAGCCAGATCAGGCCTGCAAAGAAACTGCGTTTCACAGGCCTTTGGAAGAGATGTTCCCACTAGGCTGTAAGAGCACTGTGCAGAGCGAGTTGTTTCTTAGCTTCCCAAACAGCTGGAAGCAAGATGCTGTGGGGCCCAACTCGCCCTTTGGAAAGAAGCCTGCACGTTGTGCCTTTCAGCTCTAGGACAAAGTAGCACACCCAGAGCAGAAGTCCTACTTCAGCCAGATCAGGCCTGCAAAGAAACTGCGTTTCACAGGCCTTTGGAAGAGATGTTCCCACTAGGCTGTAAGAGCACTGTGCAGAGCGAGTTGTTTCTTAGCTTCCCAAAGAGCTGGAAGCAAGATGCTGTGGGGCCCAACTCGCCCTTTGGAAAGAAGCCTGCACGTTGTGCCTTTCAGCTCTAGGGCAAAGTAGCACACCCAGAGCAGAAGTCCTACTTCCGCCAGATCAGGCCTGCAAAGAAACTACGTTTCACAGGCCTTTGGAAGAGATGTTCCCACAAGGCTGTAAGAGCACTGTGCAGAGCGAGTTGTTTCTTAGCTTCCCAAAGAGCTGGAAGCAAGATGCTGTGGGGCCCAACTCGCCCTTTGGAAAGAAGCCTGCACGTTGTGCCTTTCAGCTCTAGGGCAAAGTAGCACACCCAGAGCAGAAGTCCTACTTCCGCCAGATCAGGCCTGCAAAGAAACTGCGTTTCACAGGCCTTTGGAAGAGATGTTCCCGGTAGGCTGTAAGAGCACTGTGCAGAGCGAGTTGTTCCTTAGCTTCCCAAAGAGCTGGAAGCAAGATGCTGTGGGGCCCAACTCGCCCTTTGGAAAGAAGCCTGCACGTTGTGCCTTTCAGCTCTAGGGCAAAGTAGCACACCCAGAGCAGAAGTCCTACTTCAGCCAGATCAGGCCTGCAAAGAAACTGCGTTTCACAGGCCTTTGGAAGAGATGTTCCCAATAGGCTGTAAGAGCACTGTGCAGAGCGAGTTGTTCCTTAGCTTCCCAAAGAGCTGGAAGCAAGATGCTGTGGGGCCCAACTCGCCCTTTGGAAAGAAGCCTGCACGTTGTGCCTTTCAGCTCTAGGGCAAAGTAGCACACCCAGAACAGAAGTCCTACTTCAGCCAGATCAGGCCTGCAAAGAAACTGCGTTTCACAGGCCTTTGGAAGAGATGTTCCCACTAGGCTGTAAGAGCACTGTGCAGAGCGAGTTGTTTCTTAGCTTCCCAAAGAGCTGGAAGCAAGATGCTGTGGGGCCCAACTCGCCCTTGGAAAGAAGCCTGCACGTTGTGCCTTTCAGCTCTAGGGCAAAGTAGCACACCCAGAGCAGAAGTCCTACTTCAGCCAGATCAGGCCTGCAAAGAAACTGCGTTTCACAGGCCTTTGGAAGAGATGTTCCCACTAGGCTGTAAGAGCACTGTGCAGAGCGAGTTGTTCCTTAGCTTCCCAAAGAGCTGGAAGCAAGATGCTGTGGGGCCCAACTCGCCCTTTGGAAAGAAGCCTGCACGTTGTGCCTTTCAGCTCTAGGGCAAAGTAGCACACCCAGAGCAGAAGTCCTACTTCCGCCAGATCAGGCCTGCAAAGAAACTGCGTTTCACAGGCCTTTGGAAGAGATGTTCCCACTAGGCTGTAAGAGCACTGTGCAGAGCGAGTTGTTTCTTAGCTTCCCAAAGAGCTGGAAGCAAGATGCTGTGGGGCCCAACTCGCCCTTTGGAAAGAAGCCTGCACGTTGTGCCTTTCAGCTCTAGGGCAAAGTAGCACCCCCAGAGCAGAAGTCCTACTTCCGCCAGATCAGGCCTGCAAAGAAACTGCGTTTCACAGGCCTTTGGAAGAGATGTTCCCGGTAGGCTGTAAGAGCACTGTGCAGAGCGAGTTGTTCCTTAGCTTCCCAAAGAGCTGGAAGCAAGATGCTGTGGGGCCCAACTCGCCCTTTGGAAAGAAGCCTGCACGTTGTGCCTTTCAGCTCCAGGGCAAAGTAGCACACCCAGAGCAGAAGTCCTACTTCAGCCAGATCAGGCCTGCAAAGAAACTGCGTTTCACAGGCCTTTGGAAGAGATGTTCCCACTAGGCTGTAAGAGCACTGTGCAGAGCGAGTTGTTCCTTAGCTTCCCAAAGAGCTGGAAGCAAGATGCTGTGGGGCCCAACTCGCCCTTTGGAAAGAAGCCTGCACGTTGTGCCTTTCAGCTCTAGGGCAAAGTAGCACACCCAGAGCAGAAGTCCTACTTCAGCCAGATCAGGCCTGCAAAGAAACTGCGTTTCACAGGCCTTTGGAAGAGATGTTCCCACTAGGCTGTAAGAGCACTGTGCAGAGCGAGTTGTTTCTTAGCTTCCCAAAGAGCTGGAAGCAAGATGCTGTGGGGCCCAACTCGCCCTTTGGAAAGAAGCCTGCACGTTGTGCCTTTCAGCTCTAGGGCAAAGTAGCACACCCAGAGCAGAAGTCCTACTTCAGCCAGATCAGGCCTGCAAAGAAACTGCGTTTCACAGGCCTTTGGAAGAGATGTTCCCGGTAGGCTGTAAGAGCACTGTGCAGAGCGAGTTGTTTCTTAGCTTCCCAAAGAGCTGGAAGCAAGATG
Organism: Equus caballus; assembly: GCF_041296265.1. NCBI lineage: Eukaryota > Metazoa > Chordata > Mammalia > Perissodactyla > Equidae > Equus > Equus caballus. The sequence goes on along the minus strand of NC_091711.1, from coordinate 1,008,559 downwards.
CTGTGGGGCCCAACTCGCCCTTTGGAAAGAAGCCTGCACGTTGTGCCTTTCAGCTCTAGGGCAAAGTAGCACACCCAGAGCAGAAGTCCTACTTCAGCCAGATCAGGCCTGCAAAGAAACTGCGTTTCACAGGCCTTTGGAAGAGATGTTCCCGGTAGGCTGTAAGAGCACTGTGCAGAGCGAGTTGTTTCTTAGCCTCCCAAAGAGCTGGAAGCAAGATGCTGTGGGGCCCAACTCGCCCTTTGGAAAGAAGCCTGCACGTTGTGCCTTTCAGCTCTAGGGCAAAGTAGCACACCCAGAGCAGAAGTCCTACTTCAGCCAGATCAGGCCTGCAAAGAAACTGCATTTCACAGGCCTTTGGAAGAGATGTTCCCACTAGGCTGTAAGAGCACTGTGCAGAGCGAGTTGTTTCTTAGCTTCCCAAAGAGCTGGAAGCAAGATGCTGTGGGGCCCAACTCGCCCTTTGGAAAGAAGCCTGCACGTTGTGCCTTTCAGCTCTAGGGCAAAGTAGCACACCCAGAGCAGAAGTCCTACTTCAGCCAGATCAGGCCTGCAAAGAAACTGCGTTTCACAGGCCTTTGGAAGAGATGTTCCCACTAGGCTGTAAGAGCACTGTGCAGAGCGAGTTGTTTCTTAGCTTCCCAAAGAGCTGGAAGCAAGATGCTGTGGGGCCCAACTCGCCCTTTGGAAAGAAGCCTGCACGTTGTGCCTTTCAGCTCTAGGGCAAAGTAGCACACCCAGAGCAGAAGTCCTACTTCAGCCAGATCAGGCCTGCAAAGAAACTGCGTTTCACAGGCCTTTGGAAGAGATGTTCCCACTAGGCTGTAAGAGCACTGTGCAGAGCGAGTTGTTTCTTAGCTTCCCAAAGAGCTGGAAGCAAGATGCTGTGGGGCCCAACTCGCCCTTTGGAAAGAAGCCTGCACGTTGTGCCTTTCAGCTCTAGGGCAAAGTAGCACACCCAGAGCAGAAGTCCTACTTCAGCCAGATCAGGCCTGCAAAGAAACTGCGTTTCACAGGCCTTTGGAAGAGATGTTCCCACTAGGCTGTAAGAGCACTGTGCAGAGCGAGTTGTTTCTTAGCTTCCCAAAGAGCTGGAAGCAAGATGCTGTGGGGCCCAACTCGCCCTTTGGAAAGAAGCCTGCACGTTGTGCCTTTCAGCTCTAGGGCAAAGTAGCACACCCAGAGCAGAAGTCCTACTTCAGCCAGATCAGGCCTGCAAAGAAACTGCGTTTCACAGGCCTTTGGAAGAGATGTTCCCCCTAGGCTGTAACAGCACTGTGCAGAGCGAGTTGTTTCTTAGCTTCCCAAAGAGCTGGAAGCAAGATGCTGTGGGGCCCAACTCGCCCTTTGGAAAGAAGCCTGCACGTTGTGCCTTTCAGCTCTAGGGCAAAGTAGCACACCCAGAGCAGAAGTCCTACTTCAGCCAGATCAGGCCTGCAAAGAAACTGCGTTTCACAGGCCTTTGAAGAGATGTTCCCACTAGGCTGTAAGAGCACTGTGCAGAGCGAGTTGTTTCTTTGCTTCCCAAAGAGCTGGAAGCAAGATGCTGTGGGGCCCAACTCGCCCTTTGGAAAGAAGCCTGCACGTTGTGCCTTTCAGCTCTAGGGCAAAGTAGCACACCCAGAGCAGAAGTCCTACTTCAGCCAGATCAGGCCTGCAAAGAAACTGCGTTTCACAGGCCTTTGGAAGAGATGTTCCCACTAGGCTGTAAGAGCACTGTGCAGAGCGAGTTGTTTCTTAGCTTCCCAAAGAGCTGGAAGCAAGATGCTGTGGGGCCCAACTCGCCCTTTGGAAAGAAGCCTGCACGTTGTGCCTTTCAGCTCTAGGGCAAAGTAGCACACCCAGAGCAGAAGTCCTACTTCAGCCAGATCAGGCCTGCAAAGAAACTGCGTTTCACAGGCCTTTGGAAGAGATGTTCCCACTAGGCTGTAAGAGCACTGTGCAGAGCGAGTTGTTTCTTAGCTTCCCAAAGAGCTGGAAGCAAGATGCTGTGGGGCCCAACTCGCCCTTTGGAAAGAAGCCTGCACGTTGTGCCTTTCAGCTCTAGGGCAAAGTAGCACACCCAGAGCAGAAGTCCTACTTCAGCCAGATCAGGCCTGCAAAGAAACTGCGTTTCACAGGCCTTTGGAAGAGATGTTCCCACTAGGCTGTAAGAGCACTGTGCAGAGCGAGTTGTTTCTTAGCTTCCCAAAGAGCTGGAAGCAAGATGCTGTGGGGCCCAACTCGCCCTTTGGAAAGAAGCCTGCACGTTGTGCCTTTCAGCTCTAGAGCAAAGTAGCACACCCAGAGCAGAAGTCCTACTTCAGCCAGATCAGGCCTGCAAAGAAACTGCGTTTCACAGGCCTTTGGAAGAGATGTTCCCACTAGGCTGTAAGAGCACTGTGCAGAGCGAGTTGTTTCTTAGCTTCCCAAAGAGCTGGAAGCAAGATGCTGTGGGGCCCAACTCGCCCTTTGGAAAGAAGCCTGCACGTTGTGCCTTTCAGCTCTAGGGCAAAGTAGCACACCCAGAGCAGAAGTCCTACTTCAGCCAGATCAGGCCTGCAAAGAAACTGCGTTTCACAGGGCTTTGGAAGAGATGTTCCCACTAGGCTGTAAGAGCACTGTGCAGAGCGAGTTGTTTCTTAGCTTCCCAAAGAGCTGGAAGCAAGATGCTGTGGGGCCCAACTCGCCCTTTGGAAAGAAGGCTGTACGTTGTGCCTTTCAGCTCTAGAGCAAAGTAGCACACCCAGAGCAGAAGTCCTACTTCAGCCAGATCAGGCCTGCAAAGAAACTGCGTTTCACAGGCCTTTGGAAGAGATGTTCCCACTAGGCTGTAAGAGCACTGTGCAGAGCGAGTTGTTTCTTAGCTTCCCAAAGAGCTGGAAGCAAGATGCTGTGGGGCCCAACTCGCCCTTTGGAAAGAAGCCTGCACGTTGTGCCTTTCAGCTCTAGGGCAAAGTAGCACACCCAGAGCAGAAGTCCTACTTCAGCCAGATCAGGCCTGCAAAGAAACTGCGTTTCACAGGCCTTTGGAAGACATGTTCCCGGTAGGCTGTAAGAGCACTGTGCAGAGCGAGTTGTTTCTTAGCTTCCCAAAGAGCTGGAAGCAAGATGCTGTGGGGCCCAACTCGCCCTTTGGAAAGAAGCCTGCACGTTGTGCCTTTCAGCTCTAGGGCAAAGTAGCACACCCAGAGCAGAAGTCCTACTTCAGCCAGATCAGGCCTGCAAAGAAACTGCGTTTCACAGGCCTTTGGAAGAGATGTTCCCACTAGGCTGTAAGAGCACTGTGCAGAGCGAGTTGTTTCTTAGCTTCCCAAAGAGCTGGAAGCAAGATGCTGTGGGGCCCAACTCGCCCTTTGGAAAGAAGCCTGCACGTTGTGCCTTTCAGCTCTAAGACAAAGTAGCACACCCAGAGCAGAAGTCCTACTTCAGCCAGATCAGGCCTGCAAAGAAACTGCGTTTCACAGGCCTTTGGAAGAGATGTTCCCACTAGGCTGTAAGAGCACTGTGCAGAGCGAGTTGTTTCTTAGCTTCCCAAAGAGCTGGAAGCAAGATGCTGTGGGGCCCAACTCGCCCTTTGGAAAGAAGCCTGCACGTTGTGCCTTTCAGCTCTAGGGCAAAGTAGCACACCCAGAGCAGAAGTCCTACTTCAGCCAGATCAGGCCTGCAAAGAAACTGCGTTTCACAGGCCTTTGGAAGACATGTTCCCGGTAGGCTGTAAGAGCACTGTGCAGAGCGAGTTGTTTCTTAGCTTCCCAAAGAGCTGGAAGCAAGATGCTGTGGGGCCCAACTCGCCCTTTGGAAAGAAGCCTGCGCGTTGTGCCTTTCAGCTCTAGGGCAAAGTAGCACACCCAGAGCAGAAGTCCTACTTCAGCCAGATCAGGCCTGCAAAGAAACTGCGTTTCACAGGCCTTTGGAAGAGATGTTCCCACTAGGCTGTAAGAGCACTGTGCAGAGCGAGTTGTTTCTTAGCTTCCCAAAGAGCTGGAAGCAAGATGCTGTGGGGCCCAACTCGCCCTTTGGAAAGAAGCCTGCACGTTGTGCCTTTCAGCTCTAGGACAAAGTAGCACACCCAGAGCAGAAGTCCTACTTCAGCCAGATCAGGCCTGCAAAGAAACTGCGTTTCACAGGCCTTTGGAAGAGATGTTCCCACTAGGCTGTAAGAGCACTGTGCAGAGCGAGTTGTTTCTTAGCTTCCCAAAGAGCTGGAAGCAAGATGCTGTGGGGCCCAACTCGCCCTTTGGAAAGAAGCCTGCACGTTGTGCCTTTCAGCTCTAGGGCAAAGTAGCACACCCAGAGCAGAAGTCCTACTTCCGCCAGATCAGGCCTGCAAAGAAACTGCGTTTCACAGGCCTTTGGAAGAGATGTTCCCGGTAGGCTGTAAGAGCACTGTGCAGAGCGAGTTGTTCCTTAGCTTCCCAAAGAGCTGGAAGCAAGATGCTGTGGGGCCCAACTCGCCCTTTGGAAAGAAGCCTGCACGTTGTGCCTTTCAGCTCTAGGGCAAAGTAGCACACCCAGAGCAGAAGTCCTACTTCAGCCAGATCAGGCCTGCAAAGAAACTGCGTTTCACAGGCCTTTGGAAGAGATGTTCCCACTAGGCTGTAAGAGCACTGTGCAGAGCGAGTTGTTCCTTAGCTTCCCAAAGAGCTGGAAGCAAGATGCTGTGGGGCCCAACTCGCCCTTTGGAAAGAAGCCTGCACGTTGTGCCTTTCAGCTCTAGGGCAAAGTAGCACACCCAGAGCAGAAGTCCTACTTCAGCCAGATCAGGCCTGCAAAGAAACTGCGTTTCACAGGCCTTTGGAAGAGATGTTCCCACTAGGCTGTAAGAGCACTGTGCAGAGCGAGTTGTTTCTTTGCTTCCCAAAGAGCTGGAAGCAAGATGCTGTGGGGCCCAACTCGCCCTTTGGAAAGAAGCCTGCACGTTGTGCCTTTCAGCTCTAGGGCAAAGTAGCACACCCAGAGCAGAAGTCCTACTTCAGCCAGATCAGGCCTGCAAAGAAACTGCGTTTCACAGGCCTTTGGAAGAGATGTTCCCACTAGGCTGTAAGAGCACTGTGCAGAGCGAGTTGTTTCTTAGCTTCCCAAAGAGCTGGAAGCAAGATGCTGTGGGGCCCAACTCGCCCTTTGGAAAGAAGCCTGCACGTTGTGCCTTTCAGCTCTAGGGCAAAGTAGCACACCCAGAGCAGAAGTCCTACTTCAGCCAGATCAGGCCTGCAAAGAAACTGCGTTTCACAGGCCTTTGGAAGAGATGTTCCCACTAGGCTGTAAGAGCACTGTGCAGAGCGAGTTGTTTCTTAGCTTCCCAAAGAGCTGGAAGCAAGATGCTGTGGGGCCCAACTCGCCCTTTGGAAAGAAGCCTGCACGTTGTGCCTTTCAGCTCTAGGGCAAAGTAGCACACCCAGAGCAGAAGTCCTACTTCAGCCAGATCAGGCCTGCAAAGAAACTGCGTTTCACAGGCCTTTGGAAGAGATGTTCCCACTAGGCTGTAAGAGCACTGTGCAGAGCGAGTTGTTTCTTAGCTTCCCAAAGAGCTGGAAGCAAGATGCTGTGGGGCCCAACTCGCCCTTTGGAAAGAAGCCTGCACGTTGTGCCTTTCAGCTCTAGGGCAAAGTAGCACACCCAGAGCAGAAGTCCTACTTCAGCCAGATCAGGCCTGCAAAGAAACTGCGTTTCACAGGCCTTTGGAAGAGATGTTCCCACTAGGCTGTAAGAGCACTGTGCAGAGCGAGTTGTTTCTTAGCTTCCCAAAGAGCTGGAAGCAAGATGCTGTGGGGCCCAACTCGCCCTTTGGAAAGAAGCCTGCACGTTGTGCCTTTCAGCTCTAGGGCAAAGTAGCACACCCAGAGCAGAAGTCCTACTTCAGCCAGATCAGGCCTGCAAAGAAACTGCGTTTCACAGGCCTTTGGAAGAGATGTTCCCCCTAGGCTGTAAGAGCACTGTGCAGAGCGAGTTGTTTCTTAGCTTCCCAAAGAGCTGGAAGCAAGATGCTGTGGGGCCCAACTCGCCCTTTGGAAAGAAGCCTGCACGTTGTGCCTTTCAGCTCTAGGGCAAAGTAGCACACCCAGAGCAGAAGTCCTACTTCAGCCAGATCAGGCCTGCAAAGAAACTGCGTTTCACAGGCCTTTGAAGAGATGTTCCCACTAGGCTGTAAGAGCACTGTGCAGAGCGAGTTGTTTCTTAGCTTCCCAAAGAGCTGGAAGCAAGATGCTGTGGGGCCCAACTCGCCCTTTGGAAAGAAGCCTGCACGTTGTGCCTTTCAGCTCTAGGGCAAAGTAGCACACCCAGAGCAGAAGTCCTACTTCAGCCAGATCAGGCCTGCAAAGAAACTGCGTTTCACAGGCCTTTGGAAGAGATGTTCCCACTAGGCTGTAAGAGCACTGTGCAGAGCGAGTTGTTTCTTAGCTTCCCAAAGAGCTGGAAGCAAGATGCTGTGGGGCCCAACTCGCCCTTTGGAAAGAAGCCTGCACGTTGTGCCTTTCAGCTCTAGGGCAAAGTAGCACACCCAGAGCAGAAGTCCTACTTCAGCCAGATCAGGCCTGCAAAGAAACTGCGTTTCACAGGCCTTTGGAAGAGATGTTCCCACTAGGCTGTAAGAGCACTGTGCAGAGCGAGTTGTTTCTTAGCTTCCCAAAGAGCTGGAAGCAAGATGCTGTGGGGCCCAACTCGCCCTTTGGAAAGAAGCCTGCACGTTGTGCCTTTCAGCTCTAGGGCAAAGTAGCACACCCAGAGCAGAAGTCCTACTTCAGCCAGATCAGGCCTGCAAAGAAACTGCGTTTCACAGGCCTTTGGAAGAGATGTTCCCACTAGGCTGTAAGAGCACTGTGCAGAGCGAGTTGTTCCTTAGCTTCCCAAAGAGCTGGAAGCAAGATGCTGTGGGGCCCAACTCGACCTTTGGAAAGAAGCCTGCACGTTGTGCCTTTCAGCTCTAGGGCAAAGTAGCACACCCAGAGCAGAAGTCCTACTTCAGCCAGATCAGGCCTGCAAAGAAACTGCGTTTCACAGGCCTTTGGAAGAGATGTTCCCACTAGGCTGTAAGAGCACTGTGCAGAGCGAGTTGTTTCTTAGCTTCCCAAAGAGCTGGAAGCAAGATGCTGTGGGGCCCAACTCGCCCTTTGGAAAGAAGCCGGCACGTTGTGCCTTTCAGCTCTAGGGCAAAGTAGCACACCCAGAGCAGAAGTCCTACTTCAGCCAGATCAGGCCTGCAAAGAAACTGCGTTTCACAGGCCTTTGGAAGAGATGTTCCCACTAGGCTGTAAGAGCACTGTGCAGAGCGAGTTGTTCCTTAGCTTCCCAAAGAGCTGGAAGCAAGATGCTGTGGGGCCCAACTCGCCCTTTGGAAAGAAGCCTGCACGTTGTGCCTTTCAGCTCTAGGGCAAAGTAGCACACCCAGAGCAGAAGTCCTACTTCAGCCAGATCAGGCCTGCAAAGAAACTGCGTTTCACAGGCCTTTGGAAGAGATGTTCCCACTAGGCTGTAAGAGCACTGTGCAGAGCGAGTTGTTTCTTTGCTTCCCAAAGAGCTGGAAGCAAGATGCTGTGGGGCCCAACTCGCCCTTTGGAAAGAAGCCGGCACGTTGTGCCTTTCAGCTCTAGGGCAAAGTAGCACACCCAGAGCAGAAGTCCTACTTCAGCCAGATCAGGCCTGCAAAGAAACTGCGTTTCACAGGCCTTTGGAAGAGATGTTCCCACTAGGCTGTAAGAGCACTGTGCAGAGCGAGTTGTTTCTTTGCTTCCCAAAGAGCTGGAAGCAAGATGCTGTGGGGCCCAACTCGCCCTTTGGAAAGAAGCCTGCACGTTGTGCCTTTCAGCTCTAGGGCAAAGTAGCACACCCAGAGCAGAAGTCCTACTTCAGCCAGATCAGGCCTGCAAAGAAACTGCGTTTCACAGGCCTTTGGAAGAGATGTTCCCACTAGGCTGTAAGAGCACTGTGCAGAGCGAGTTGTTTCTTTGCTTCCCAAAGAGCTGGAAGCAAGATGCTGTGGGGCCCAACTCGCCCTTTGGAAAGAAGCCTGCACGTTGTGCCTTTCAGCTCTAGGGCAAAGTAGCACACCCAGAGCAGAAGTCCTACTTCAGCCAGATCAGGCCTGCAAAGAAACTGCGTTTCACAGGCCTTTGGAAGACATGTTCCCACTAGGCTGTAAGAGCACTGTGCAGAGCGAGTTGTTTCTTAGCTTCCCAAAGAGCTGGAAGCAAGATGCTGTGGGGCCCAACTCGCCCTTTGGAAAGAAGCCTGCACATTGTGCCTTTCAGCTCTAGGGCAAAGTAGCACACCCAGAGCAGAAGTCCTACTTCAGCCAGATCAGGCCTGCAAAGAAACTGCGTTTCACAGGCCTTTGGAAGAGATGTTCCCACTAGGCTGTAAGAGCACTGTGCAGAGCGAGTTGTTCCTTAGCTTCCCAAAGAGCTGGAAGCAAGATGCTGTGGGGCCCAACTCGCCCTTTGGAAAGAAGCCTGCACGTTGTGCCTTTCAGCTCTAGGGCAAAGTAGCACACCCAGAGCAGAAGTCCTACTTCAGCCAGATCAGGCCTGCAAAGAAACTGCGTTTCACAGGCCTTTGGAAGAGATGTTCCCACTAGGCTGTAAGAGCACTGTGCAGAGCGAGTTGTTCCTTAGCTTCCCAAAGAGCTGGAAGCAAGATGCTGTGGGGCCCAACTCGCCCTTTGGAAAGAAGCCTGCACGTTGTGCCTTTCAGCTCTAGGGCAAAGTAGCACACCCAGAGCAGAAGTCCTACTTCAGCCAGATCAGGCCTGCAAAGAAACTGCGTTTCACAGGCCTTTGGAAGAGATGTTCCCACTAGGCTGTAAGAGCACTGTGCAGAGCGAGTTGTTTCTTTGCTTCCCAAAGAGCTGGAAGCAAGATGCTGTGGGGCCCAACTCGCCCTTTGGAAAGAAGCCTGCACGTTGTGCCTTTCAGCTCTAGGGCAAAGTAGCACACCCAGAGCAGAAGTCCTACTTCAGCCAGATCAGGCCTGCAAAGAAACTGCGTTTCACAGGCCTTTGGAAGAGATGTTCCCACTAGGCTGTAAGAGCACTGTGCAGAGCGAGTTGTTCCTTAGCTTCCCAAAGAGCTGGAAGCAAGATGCTGTGGGGCCCAACTCGCCCTTTGGAAAGAAGCCTGCACGTTGTGCCTTTCAGCTCTAGGGCAAAGTAGCACACCCAGAGCAGAAGTCCTACTTCAGCCAGATCAGGCCTGCAAAGAAACTGCGTTTCACAGGCCTTTGGAAGAGATGTTCCCACTAGGCTGTAAGAGCACTGTGCAGAGCGAGTTGTTTCTTTGCTTCCCAAAGAGCTGGAAGCAAGATGCTGTGGGGCCCAACTCGCCCTTTGGAAAGAAGCCTGCACGTTGTGCCTTTCAGCTCTAGGGCAAAGTAGCACACCCAGAGCAGAAGTCCTACTTCAGCCAGATCAGGCCTGCAAAGAAACTGCATTTCACAGGCCTTTGGAAGAGATGTTCCCACTAGGCTGTAAGAGCACTGTGCAGAGCGAGTTGTTTCTTAGCTTCCCAAAGAGCTGGAAGCAAGATGCTGTGGGGCCCAACTCGCCCTTTGGAAAGAAGCCTGCACGTTGTGCCTTTCAGCTCTAGGGCAAAGTAGCACACCCAGAGCAGAAGTCCTACTTCAGCCAGATCAGGCCTGCAAAGAAACTGCGTTTCACAGGCCTTTGGAAGAGATGTTCCCACTAGGCTGTAAGAGCACTGTGCAGAGCGAGTTGTTTCTTAGCTTCCCAAAGAGCTGGAAGCAAGATGCTGTGGGGCCCAACTCGCCCTTTGGAAAGAAGCCTGCACGTTGTGCCTTTCAGCTCTAGGGCAAAGTAGCACACCCAGAGCAGAAGTCCTACTTCAGCCAGATCAGGCCTGCAAAGAAACTGCGTTTCACAGGCCTTTGGAAGAGATGTTCCCACTAGGCTGTAAGAGCACTGTGCAGAGCGAGTTGTTTCTTAGCTTCCCAAACAGCTGGAAGCAAGATGCTGTGGGGCCCAACTCGCCCTTTGGAAAGAAGCCTGCACGTTGTGCCTTTCAGCTCTAGGACAAAGTAGCACACCCAGAGCAGAAGTCCTACTTCAGCCAGATCAGGCCTGCAAAGAAACTGCGTTTCACAGGCCTTTGGAAGAGATGTTCCCACTAGGCTGTAAGAGCACTGTGCAGAGCGAGTTGTTTCTTAGCTTCCCAAAGAGCTGGAAGCAAGATGCTGTGGGGCCCAACTCGCCCTTTGGAAAGAAGCCTGCACGTTGTGCCTTTCAGCTCTAGGGCAAAGTAGCACACCCAGAGCAGAAGTCCTACTTCCGCCAGATCAGGCCTGCAAAGAAACTGCGTTTCACAGGCCTTTGGAAGAGATGTTCCCACTAGGCTGTAAGAGCACTGTGCAGAGCGAGTTGTTTCTTAGCTTCCCAAAGAGCTGGAAGCAAGATGCTGTGGGGCGCAACTCGCCCTTTGGAAAGAAGCCTGCACGTTGTGCCTTTCAGCTCTAGGGCAAAGTAGCACACCCAGAGCAGAAGTCCTACTTCCGCCAGATCAGGCCTGCAAAGAAACTGCGTTTCACAGGCCTTTGGAAGAGATGTTCCCGGTAGGCTGTAAGAGCACTGTGCAGAGCGAGTTGTTCCTTAGCTTCCCAAAGAGCTGGAAGCAAGATGCTGTGGGAACCAACTCGCCCTTTGGAAAGAAGCCTGCACGTTGTGCCTTTCAGCTCTAGGGCAAAGTAGCACACCCAGAGCAGAAGTCCTACTTCAGCCAGATCAGGCCTGCAAAGAAACTGCGTTTCACAGGCCTTTGGAAGAGATGTTCCCACTAGGCTGTAAGAGCACTGTGCAGAGCGAGTTGTTCCTTAGCTTCCCAAAGAGCTGGAAGCAAGATGCTGTGGGGCCCAACTCGCCCTTTGGAAAGAAGCCTGCACGTTGTGCCTTTCAGCTCTAGGGCAAAGTAGCACACCCAGAGCAGAAGTCCTACTTCAGCCAGATCAGGCCTGCAAAGAAACTGCGTTTCACAGGCCTTTGGAAGAGATGTTCCCACTAGGCTGTAAGAGCACTGTGCAGAGCGAGTTGTTTCTTTGCTTCCCAAAGAGCTGGAAGCAAGATGCTGTGGGGCCCAACTCGCCCTTTGGAAAGAAGCCTGCACGTTGTGCCTTTCAGCTCTAGGGCAAAGTAGCACACCCAGAGCAGAAGTCCTACTTCAGCCAGATCAGGCCTGCAAAGAAACTGCGTTTCACAGGCCTTTGGAAGAGATGTTCCCGGTAGGCTGTAAGAGCACTGTGCAGAGCGAGTTGTTTCTTAGCTTCCCAAAGAGCTGGAAGCAAGATGCTGTGGGGCCCAACTCGCCCTTTGGAAAGAAGCCTGCACGTTGTGCCTTTCAGCTCTAGGGCAAAGTAGCACACCCAGAGCAGAAGTCCTACTTCAGCCAGATCAGGCCTGCAAAGAAACTGCATTTCACAGGCCTTTGGAAGAGATGTTCCCACTAGGCTGTAAGAGCACTGTGCAGAGCGAGTTGTTTCTTAGCTTCCCAAAGAGCTGGAAGCAAGATGCTGTGGGGCCCAACTCGCCCTTTGGAAAGAAGCCTGCACGTTGTGCCTTTCAGCTCTAGGGCAAAGTAGCACACCCAGAGCAGAAGTCCTACTTCCGCCAGATCAGGCCTGCAAAGAAACTGCGTTTCACAGGCCTTTGGAAGAGATGTTCCCACTAGGCTGTAAGAGCACTGTGCAGAGCGAGTTGTTTCTTAGCTTCCCAAAGAGCTGGAAGCAAGATGCTGTGGGGCCCAACTCGCCCTTTGGAAAGAAGCCTGCACGTTGTGCCTTTCAGCTCTAGGGCAAAGTAGCACACCCAGAGCAGAAGTCCTACTTCAGCCAGATCAGGCCTGCAAAGAAACTGCGTTTCACAGGCCTTTGGAAGAGATGTTCCCACTAGGCTGTAAGAGCACTGTGCAGAGCGAGTTGTTTCTTAGCTTCCCAAAGAGCTGGAAGCAAGATGCTGTGGGGCCCAACTCGCCCTTTGGAAAGAAGCCTGCACGTTGTGCCTTTCAGCTCTAGGGCAAAGTAGCACACCCAGAGCAGAAGTCCTACTTCAGCCAGATCAGGCCTGCAAAGAAACTGCGTTTCACAGGCCTTTGGAAGAGATGTTCCCACTAGGCTGTAAGAGCACTGTGCAGAGCGAGTTGTTTCTTAGCTTCCCAAAGAGCTGGAAGCAAGATGCTGTGGGGCCCAACTCGCCCTTTGGAAAGAAGCCTGCACGTTGTGCCTTTCAGCTCTAGGGCAAAGTAGCACACCCAGAGCAGAAGTCCTACTTCAGCCAGATCAGGCCTGCAAAGAAACTGCGTTTCACAGGCCTTTGGAAGAGATGTTCCCCCTAGGCTGTAAGAGCACTGTGCAGAGCGAGTTGTTTCTTAGCTTCCCAAAGAGCTGGAAGCAAGATGCTGTGGGGCCCAACTCGCCCTTTGGAAAGAAGCCTGCACGTTGTGCCTTTCAGCTCTAGGGCAAAGTAGCACACCCAGAGCAGAAGTCCTACTTCAGCCAGATCAGGCCTGCAAAGAAACTGCGTTTCACAGGCCTTTGAAGAGATGTTCCCACTAGGCTGTAAGAGCACTGTGCAGAGCGAGTTGTTTCTTTGCTTCCCAAAGAGCTGGAAGCAAGATGTTGTGGGGCCCAACTCGCCCTTTGGAAAGAAGCCTGCACGTTGTGCCTTTCAGCTCTAGGGCAAAGTAGCACACCCAGAGCAGAAGTCCTACTTCAGCCAGATCAGGCCTGCAAAGAAACTGCGTTTCACAGGCCTTTGGAAGAGATGTTCCCACTAGGCTGTAAGAGCACTGTGCAGAGCGAGTTGTTTCTTAGCTTCCCAAAGAGCTGGAAGCAAGATGCTGTGGGGCCCAACTCGCCCTTTGGAAAGAAGCCTGCACGTTGTGCCTTTCAGCTCTAGGGCAAAGTAGCACACCCAGAGCAGAAGTCCTACTTCAGCCAGATCAGGCCTGCAAAGAAACTGCGTTTCACAGGCCTTTGGAAGAGATGTTCCCAGTAGGCTGTAAGAGCACTGTGCAGAGCGAGTTGTTTCTTAGCTTCCCAAAGAGCTGGAAGCAAGATGCTGTGGGGCCCAACTCGCCCTTTGGAAAGAAGCCTGCACGTTGTGCCTTTCAGCTCTAGGGCAAAGTAGCACACCCAGAGCAGAAGTCCTACTTCAGCCAGATCAGGCCTGCAAAGAAACTGCGTTTCACAGGCCTTTGGAAGAGATGTTCCCACTAGGCTGTAAGAGCACTGTGCAGAGCGAGTTGTTTCTTAGCTTCCCAAAGAGCTGGAAGCAAGATGCTGTGGGGCCCAACTCGCCCTTTGGAAAGAAGCCTGCACGTTGTGCCTTTCAGCTCTAGGGCAAAGTAGCACACCCAGAGCAGAAGTCCTACTTCAGCCAGATCAGGCCTGCAACGAAACTGCGTTTCACAGGCCTTTGGAAGAGATGTTCCCACTAGGCTGTAAGAGCACTGTGCAGAGCGAGTTGTTTCTTAGCTTCCCAAACAGCTGGAAGCAAGATGCTGTGGGGCCCAACTCGCCCTTTGGAAAGAAGCCTGCACGTTGTGCCTTTCAGCTCTAGGGCAAAGTAGCACACCCAGAGCAGAAGTCCTACTTCAGCCAGATCAGGCCTGCAAAGAAACTGCGTTTCACAGGGCTTTGGAAGAGATGTTCCCACTAGGCTGTAAGAGCACTGTGCAGAGCGAGTTGTTTCTTAGCTTCCCAAAGAGCTGGAAGCAAGATGCTGTGGGGCCCAACTCGCCCTTTGGAAAGAAGCCTGCACGTTGTGCCTTTCAGCTCTAGGGCAAAGTAGCACACCCAGAGCAGAAGTCCTACTTCAGCCAGATCAGGCCTGCAAAGATACTGCGTTTCACAGGCCTTTGGAAGAGATGTTCCCACTAGGCTGTAAGAGCACTGTGCAGAGCGAGTTGTTTCTTAGCTTCCCAAAGAGCTGGAAGCAAGATGCTGTGGGGCCCAACTCGCCCTTTGGAAAGAAGCCTGCACGTTGTGCCTTTCAGCTCTAGGGCAAAGTAGCACACCCAGAGCAGAAGTCCTACTTCAGCCAGATCAGGCCTGCAAAGAAACTGCGTTTCACAGGCCTTTGGAAGACATGTTCCCGGTAGGCTGTAAGAGCACTGTGCAGAGCGAGTTGTTTCTTAGCTTCCCAAAGAGCTGGAAGCAAGATGCTGTGGGGCCCAACTCGCCCTTTGGAAAGAAGCCTGCACGTTGTGCCTTTCAGCTCTAGGGCAAAGTAGCACACCCAGAGCAGAAGTCCTACTTCAGCCAGATCAGGCCTGCAAAGAAACTGCGTTTCACAGGCCTTTGGAAGAGATGTTCCCACTAGGCTGTAAGAGCACTGTGCAGAGCGAGTTGTTTCTTAGCTTCCCAAAGAGCTGGAAGCAAGATGCTGTGGGGCCCAACTCGCCCTTTGGAAAGAAGCCTGCACGTTGTGCCTTTCAGCTCTAGGGCAAAGTAGCACACCCAGAGCAGAAGTCCTACTTCAGCCAGATCAGGCCTGCAAAGAAACTGCGTTTCACAGGCCTTTGGAAGACATGTTCCCGGTAGGCTGTAAGAGCACTGTGCAGAGCGAGTTGTTTCTTAGCTTCCCAAAGAGCTGGAAGCAAGATGCTGTGGGGCCCAACTCGCCCTTTGGAAAGAAGCCTGCACGTTGTGCCTTTCAGCTCTAGGGCAAAGTAGCACACCCAGAGCAGAAGTCCTACTTCAGCCAGATCAGGCCTGCAAAGAAACTGCGTTTCACAGGCCTTTAGAAGAGATGTTCCCACTAGGCTGTAAGAGCACTGTGCAGAGCGAGTTGTTTCTTAGCTTCCCAAAGAGCTGGAAGCAAGATGCTGTGGGGCCCAACTCGCCCTTTGGAAAGAAGCCTGCACGTTGTGCCTTTCAGCTCTAGGACAAAGTAGCACACCCAGAGCAGAAGTCCTACTTCAGCCAGATCAGGCCTGCAAAGAAACTGCGTTTCACAGGCCTTTGGAAGAGATGTTCCCACTAGGCTGTAAGAGCACTGTGCAGAGCGAGTTGTTTCTTAGCTTCCCAAAGAGCTGGAAGCAAGATGCTGTGGGGCCCAACTCGCCCTTTGGAAAGAAGCCTGCACGTTGTGCCTTTCAGCTCTAGGGCAAAGTAGCACACCCAGAGCAGAAGTCCTACTTCAGCCAGATCAGGCCTGCAAAGAAACTGCGTTTCACAGGCCTTTGTAAGAGATGTTCCCGGTAGGCTGTAAGAGCACTGTGCAGAGCGAGTTGTTTCTTAGCTTCCCAAAGAGCTGGAAGCAAGATGCTGTGGGGCCCAACTCGCCCTTTGGAAAGAAGCCTGCGCGTTGTGCCTTTCAGCTCTAGGGCAAAGTAGCACACCCAGAGCAGAAGTCCTACTTCAGCCAGATCAGGCCTGCAAAGAAACTGCGTTTCACAGGCCTTTGGAAGAGATGTTCCCACTAGGCTGTAAGAGCACTGTGCAGAGCGAGTTGTTTCTTAGCTTCCCAAAGAGCTGGAAGCAAGATGCTGTGGGGCCCAACTCGCCCTTTGGAAAGAAGCCTGCACGTTGTGCCTTTCAGCTCTAGGACAAAGTAGCACACCCAGAGCAGAAGTCCTACTTCAGCCAGATCAGGCCTGCAAAGAAACTGCGTTTCACAGGCCTTAGGAAGAGATGTTCCCACTAGGCTGTAAGAGCACTGTGCAGAGCGAGTTGTTTCTTAGCTTCCCAAAGAGCTGGAAGCAAGATGCTGTGGGGCCCAACTCGCCCTTTGGAAAGAAGCCTGCACGTTGTGCCTTTCAGCTCTAGGGCAAAGTAGCACACCCAGAGCAGAAGTCCTACTTCAGCCAGATCAGGCCTGCAAAGAAACTGCGTTTCACAGGCCTTTGGAAGAGATGTTCCCACTAGGCTGTAAGAGCACTGTGCAGAGTGAGTTGTTTCTTAGCTTCCCAAAGAGCTGGAAGCAAGATGCTGTGGGGCCCAACTCGCCCTTTGGAAAGAAGCCTGCACGTTGTGCCTTTCAGCTCTAGGGCAAAGTAGCACACCCAGAGCAGAAGTCCTACTTCAGCCAGATCAGGCCTGCAAAGAAACTGCGTTTCACAGGCCTTTGGAAGAGATGTTCCCACTAGGCTGTAAGAGCACTGTGCAGAGCGAGTTGTTTCTTAGCTTCCCAAAGAGCTGGAAGCAAGATGCTGTGGGGCCCAACTCGCCCTTTGGAAAGAAGCCTGCACGTTGTGCCTTTCAGCTCTAGGGCAAAGTAGCACACCCAGAGCAGAAGTCCTACTTCAGCCAGATCAGGCCTGCAAAGAAACTGCGTTTCACAGGCCTTTGGAAGAGATGTTCCCACTAGGCTGTAAGAGCACTGTGCAGAGCGAGTTGTTTCTTAGCTTCCCAAAGAGCTGGAAGCAAGATGCTGTGGGGCCCAACTCGCCCTTTGGAAAGAAGCCTGCACGTTGTGCCTTTCAGCTCTAGGGCAAAGTAGCACACCCAGAGCAGAAGTCCTACTTCAGCCAGATCAGGCCTGCAAAGAAACTGCGTTTCACAGGCCTTTGGAAGAGATGTTCCCACTAGGCTGTAAGAGCACTGTGCAGAGCGAGTTGTTTCTTTGCTTCCCAAAGAGCTGGAAGCAAGATGCTGTGGGGCCCAACTCGCCCTTTGGAAAGAAGCCTGCACGTTGTGCCTTTCAGCTCTAGGGCAAAGTAGCACACCCAGAGCAGAAGTCCTACTTCAGCCAGATCAGGCCTGCAAAGAAACTGCGTTTCACAGGCCTTTGGAAGAGATGTTCCCACTAGGCTGTAAGAGCACTGTGCAGAGCGAGTTGTTCCTTAGCTTCCCAAAGAGCTGGAAGCAAGATGCTGTGGGGCCCAACTCGCCCTTTGGAAAGAAGCCTGCACGTTGTGCCTTTCAGCTCTAGGGCAAAGTAGCACACCCAGAGCAGAAGTCCTACTTCAGCCAGATCAGGCCTGCAAAGAAACTGCGTTTCACAGGCCTTTGGAAGAGATGTTCCCACTAGGCTGTAAGAGCACTGTGCAGAGCGAGTTGTTTCTTTGCTTCGCAAAGAGCTGGAAGCAAGATGCTGTGGGGCCCAACTCGCCCTTTGGAAAGAAGCCTGCACGTTGTGCCTTTCAGCTCTAGGGCAAAGTAGCACACCCAGAGCAGAAGTCCTACTTCAGCCAGATCAGGCCTGCAAAGAAACTGCGTTTCACAGGCCTTTGGAAGAGATGTTCCCTGTAGGCTGTAAGAGCACTGTGCAGAGCGAGTTGTTTCTTAGCTTCCCAAAGAGCTGGAAGCAAGATGCTGTGGGGCCCAACTCGCCCTTTGGAAAGAAGCCTGCACGTTGTGCCTTTCAGCTCTAGGGCAAAGTAGCACACCCAGAGCAGAAGTCCTACTTCAGCCAGATCAGGCCTGCAAAGAAACTGCATTTCACAGGCCTTTGGAAGAGATGTTCCCGGTAGGCTGTAAGAGCACTGTGCAGAGGGAGTTGTTTCTTAGCCTCCCAAAGAGCTGGAAGCAAGATGCTGTGGGGCCCAACTCGCCCTTTGGAAGGAAGCCTGCACGTTGTGCCTTTCAGCTCTAGGGCAAAGTAGAACACCCAGAGCAGAAGTCCTACTTCAGCCAGATCAGGCCTGCAAAGAAACTGCGTTTCACAGGCCTTTGGAAGAGATGTTCCCACTAGGCTGTAAGAGCACTGTGCAGAGCGAGTTGTTTCTTAGCTTCCCAAAGAGCTGGAAGCAAGATGCTGTGGGGCCCAACTCGCCCTTTGGAAAGAAGCCTGCACGTTGTGCCTTTCAGCTCTAGGGCAAAGTAGCACACCCAGAGCAGAAGTCCTACTTCCGCCAGATCAGGCCTGCAAAGAAACTGCGTTTCACAGGCCTTTGGAAGAGATGTTCCCACTAGGCTGTAAGAGCACTGTGCAGAGCGAGTTGTTTCTTAGCTTCCCAAAGAGCTGGAAGCAAGATGCTGTGGGGCCCAACTCGCCCTTTGGAAAGAAGCCTGCACGTTGTGCCTTTCAGCTCTAGGGCAAAGTAGCACACCCAGAGCAGAAGTCCTACTTCAGCCAGATCAGGCCTGCAAAGAAACTGCGTTTCACAGGCCTTTGGAAGAGATGTTCCCACTAGGCTGTAAGAGCACTGTGCAGAGCGAGTTGTTTCTTAGCTTCCCAAAGAGCTGGAAGCAAGATGCTGTGGGGCCCAACTCGCCCTTTGGAAAGAAGCCTGCACGTTGTGCCTTTCAGCTCTAGGGCAAAGTAGCACACCCAGAGCAGAAGTCCTACTTCAGCCAGATCAGGCCTGCAAAGAAACTGCGTTTCACAGGCCTTTGGAAGAGATGTTCCCACTAGGCTGTAAGAGCACTGTGCAGAGCGAGTTGTTTCTTAGCTTCCCAAAGAGCTGGAAGCAAGATGCTGTGGGGCCCAACTCGCCCTTTGGAAAGAAGCCTGCACGTTGTGCCTTTCAGCTCTAGGGCAAAGTAGCACACCCAGAGCAGAAGTCCTACTTCAGCCAGATCAGGCCTGCAAAGAAACTGCGTTTCACAGGCCTTTGGAAGAGATGTTCCCACTAGGCTGTAAGAGCACTGTGCAGAGCGAGTTGTTTCTTAGCTTCCCAAAGAGCTGGAAGCAAGATGCTGTGGGGCCCAACTCGCCCTTTGGAAAGAAGCCTGCACGTTGTGCCTTTCAGCTCTAGGGCAAAGTAGCACACCCAGAGCAGAAGTCCTACTTCAGCCAGATCAGGCCTGCAAAGAAACTGCGTTTCACAGGCCTTTGGAAGAGATGTTCCCCCTAGGCTGTAAGAGCACTGTGCAGAGCGAGTTGTTTCTTAGCTTCCCAAAGAGCTGGAAGCAAGATGCTGTGGGGCCCAACTCGCCCTTTGGAAAGAAGCCTGCACGTTGTGCCTTTCAGCTCTAGGGCAAAGTAGCACACCCAGAGCAGAAGTCCTACTTCCGCCAGATCAGGCCTGCAAAGAAACTGCGTTTCACAGGCCTTTGGAAGAGATGTTCCCGGTAGGCTGTAAGAGCACTGTGCAGAGCGAGTTGTTCCTTAGCTTCCCAAAGAGCTGGAAGCAAGATGCTGTGGGGCCCAACTCGCCCTTTGGAAAGAAGCCTGCACGTTGTGCCTTTCAGCTCTAGGGCAAAGTAGCACACCCAGAGCAGAAGTCCTACTTCAGCCAGATCAGGCCTGCAAAGAAACTGCGTTTCACAGGCCTTTGGAAGAGATGTTCCCACTAGGCTGTAAGAGCACTGTGCAGAGCGAGTTGTTCCTTAGCTTCCCAAAGAGCTGGAAGCAAGATGCTGTGGGGCCCAACTCGCCCTTTGGAAAGAAGCCTGCACGTTGTGCCTTTCAGCTCTAGGGCAAAGTAGCACACCCAGAGCAGAAGTCCTACTTCAGCCAGATCAGGCCTGCAAAGAAACTGCGTTTCACAGGCCTTTGGAAGAGATGTTCCCACTAGGCTGTAAGAGCACTGTGCAGAGCGAGTTGTTTCTTTGCTTCCCAAAGAGCTGGAAGCAAGATGCTGTGGGGCCCAACTCGCCCTTTGGAAAGAAGCCTGCACGTTGTGCCTTTCAGCTCTAGGGCAAAGTAGCACACCCAGAGCAGAAGTCCTACTTCAGCCAGATCAGGCCTGCAAAGAAACTGCGTTTCACAGGCCTTTGGAAGAGATGTTCCCACTAGGCTGTAAGAGCACTGTGCAGAGCGAGTTGTTCCTTAGCTTCCCAAAGAGCTGGAAGCAAGATGCTGTGGGGCCCAACTCGCCCTTTGGAAAGAAGCCTGCACGTTGTGCCTTTCAGCTCTAGGGCAAAGTAGCACACCCAGAGCAGAAGTCCTACTTCAGCCAGATCAGGCCTGCAAAGAAACTGCGTTTCACAGGCCTTTGGAAGAGATGTTCCCACTAGGCTGTAAGAGCACTGTGCAGAGCGAGTTGTTTCTTTGCTTCCCAAAGAGCTGGAAGCAAGATGCTGTGGGGCCCAACTCGCCCTTTGGAAAGAAGCCTGCACGTTGTGCCTTTCAGCTCTAGGGCAAAGTAGCACACCCAGAGCAGAAGTCCTACTTCAGCCAGATCAGGCCTGCAAAGAAACTGCGTTTCACAGGCCTTTGGAAGAGATGTTCCCGGTAGGCTGTAAGAGCACTGTGCAGAGCGAGTTGTTTCTTAGCTTCCCAAAGAGCTGGAAGCAAGATGCTGTGGGGCCCAACTCGCCCTTTGGAAAGAAGCCTGCACGTTGTGCCTTTCAGCTCTAGGGCAAAGTAGCACACCCAGAGCAGAAGTCCTACTTCAGCCAGATCAGGCCTGCAAAGAAACTGCGTTTCACAGGCCTTTGAAGAGATGTTCCCACTAGGCTGTAAGAGCACTGTGCAGAGCGAGTTGTTTCTTTGCTTCCCAAAGAGCTGGAAGCAAGATGTTGTGGGGCCCAACTCGCCCTTTGGAAAGAAGCCTGCACGTTGTGCCTTTCAGCTCTAGGGCAAAGTAGCACACCCAGAGCAGAAGTCCTACTTCAGCCAGATCAGGCCTGCAAAGAAACTGCGTTTCACAGGCCTTTGGAAGAGATGTTCCCACTAGGCTGTAAGAGCACTGTGCAGAGCGAGTTGTTTCTTAGCTTCCCAAAGAGCTGGAAGCAAGATGCTGTGGGGCCCAACTCGCCCTTTGGAAAGAAGCCTGCACGTTGTGCCTTTCAGCTCTAGGGCAAAGTAGCACACCCAGAGCAGAAGTCCTACTTCAGCCAGATCAGGCCTGCAAAGAAACTGCGTTTCACAGGCCTTTGGAAGAGATGTTCCCACTAGGCTGTAAGAGCACTGTGCAGAGCGAGTTGTTTCTTAGCTTCCCAAAGAGCTGGAAGCAAGATGCTGTGGGGCCCAACTCGCCCTTTGGAAAGAAGCCTGCACGTTGTGCCTTTCAGCTCTAGGGCAAAGTAGCACACCCAGAGCAGAAGTCCTACTTCAGCCAGATCAGGCCTGCAAAGAAACTGCGTTTCACAGGCCTTTGGAAGAGATGTTCCCACTAGGCTGTAAGAGCACTGTGCAGAGCGAGTTGTTTCTTAGCTTCCCAAAGAGCTGGAAGCAAGATGCTGTGGGGCCCAACTCGCCCTTTGGAAAGAAGCCTGCACGTTGTGCCTTTCAGCTCTAGGGCAAAGTAGCACACCCAGAGCAGAAGTCCTACTTCAGCCAGATCAGGCCTGCAAAGAAACTGCGTTTCACAGGCCTTTGGAAGAGATGTTCCCACTAGGCTGTAAGAGCACTGTGCAGAGCGAGTTGTTTCTTAGCTTCCCAAAGAGCTGGAAGCAAGATGCTGTGGGGCCCAACTCGCCCTTTGGAAAGAAGCCTGCACGTTGTGCCTTTCAGCTCTAGGGCAAAGTAGCACACCCAGAGCAGAAGTCCTACTTCAGCCAGATCAGGCCTGCAAAGAAACTGCGTTTCACAGGGCTTTGGAAGAGATGTTCCCACTAGGCTGTAAGAGCACTGTGCAGAGCGAGTTGTTTCTTAGCTTCCCAAAGAGCTGGAAGCAAGATGCTGTGGGGCCCAACTCGCCCTTTGGAAAGAAGCCTGCACGTTGTGCCTTTCAGCTCTAGGGCAAAGTAGCACACCCAGAGCAGAAGTCCTACTTCAGCCAGATCAGGCCTGCAAAGAAACTGCATTTCACAGGCCTTTGGAAGAGATGTTCCCACTAGGCTGTAAGAGCACTGTGCAGAGCGAGTTGTTTCTTAGCTTCCCAAAGAGCTGGAAGCAAGATGCTGTGGGGCCCAACTCGCCCTTTGGAAAGAAGCCTGCACGTTGTGCCTTTCAGCTCTAGGGCAAAGTAGCACACCCAGAGCAGAAGTCC
Organism: Equus caballus; assembly: GCF_041296265.1. Taxonomy (NCBI): domain Eukaryota; kingdom Metazoa; phylum Chordata; class Mammalia; order Perissodactyla; family Equidae; genus Equus; species Equus caballus. The sequence goes on along the minus strand of NC_091711.1, from coordinate 986,816 downwards.
TACTTCAGCCAGATCAGGCCTGCAAAGAAACTGCGTTTCACAGGCCTTTGGAAGAGATGTTCCCACTAGGCTGTAAGAGCACTGTGCAGAGCGAGTTGTTCCTTAGCTTCCCAAAGAGCTGGAAGCAAGATGCTGTGGGGCCCAACTCGCCCTTTGGAAAGAAGCCTGCACGTTGTGCCTTTCAGCTCTAGGGCAAAGTAGCACACCCAGAGCAGAAGTCCTACTTCAGCCAGATCAGGCCTGCAAAGAAACTGCGTTTCACAGGCCTTTGGAAGAGATGTTCCCACTAGGCTGTAAGAGCACTGTGCAGAGCGAGTTGTTTCTTTGCTTCCCAAAGAGCTGGAAGCAAGATGCTGTGGGGCCCAACTCGCCCTTTGGAAAGAAGCCTGCACGTTGTGCCTTTCAGCTCTAGGGCAAAGTAGCACACCCAGAGCAGAAGTCCTACTTCAGCCAGATCAGGCCTGCAAAGAAACTGCGTTTCACAGGCCTTTGGAAGAGATGTTCCCGGTAGGCTGTAAGAGCACTGTGCAGAGCGAGTTGTTTCTTAGCTTCCCAAAGAGCTGGAAGCAAGATGCTGTGGGGCCCAACTCGCCCTTTGGAAAGAAGCCTGCACGTTGTGCCTTTCAGCTCTAGGGCAAAGTAGCACACCCAGAGCAGAAGTCCTACTTCAGCCAGATCAGGCCTGCAAAGAAACTGCGTTTCACAGGCCTTTGGAAGAGATGTTCCCGGTAGGCTGTAAGAGCACTGTGCAGAGCGAGTTGTTTCTTAGCCTCCCAAAGAGCTGGAAGCAAGATGCTGTGGGGCCCAACTCGCCCTTTGGAAAGAAGCCTGCACGTTGTGCCTTTCAGCTCTAGGGCAAAGTAGCACACCCAGAGCAGAAGTCCTACTTCAGCCAGATCAGGCCTGCAAAGAAACTGCATTTCACAGGCCTTTGGAAGAGATGTTCCCACTAGGCTGTAAGAGCACTGTGCAGAGCGAGTTGTTTCTTAGCTTCCCAAAGAGCTGGAAGCAAGATGCTGTGGGGCCCAACTCGCCCTTTGGAAAGAAGCCTGCACGTTGTGCCTTTCAGCTCTAGGGCAAAGTAGCACACCCAGAGCAGAAGTCCTACTTCAGCCAGATCAGGCCTGCAAAGAAACTGCGTTTCACAGGCCTTTGGAAGAGATGTTCCCACTAGGCTGTAAGAGCACTGTGCAGAGCGAGTTGTTTCTTAGCTTCCCAAAGAGCTGGAAGCAAGATGCTGTGGGGCCCAACTCGCCCTTTGGAAAGAAGCCTGCACGTTGTGCCTTTCAGCTCTAGGGCAAAGTAGCACACCCAGAGCAGAAGTCCTACTTCAGCCAGATCAGGCCTGCAAAGAAACTGCGTTTCACAGGCCTTTGGAAGAGATGTTCCCACTAGGCTGTAAGAGCACTGTGCAGAGCGAGTTGTTTCTTAGCTTCCCAAAGAGCTGGAAGCAAGATGCTGTGGGGCCCAACTCGCCCTTTGGAAAGAAGCCTGCACGTTGTGCCTTTCAGCTCTAGGGCAAAGTAGCACACCCAGAGCAGAAGTCCTACTTCAGCCAGATCAGGCCTGCAAAGAAACTGCGTTTCACAGGCCTTTGGAAGAGATGTTCCCACTAGGCTGTAAGAGCACTGTGCAGAGCGAGTTGTTTCTTAGCTTCCCAAAGAGCTGGAAGCAAGATGCTGTGGGGCCCAACTCGCCCTTTGGAAAGAAGCCTGCACGTTGTGCCTTTCAGCTCTAGGGCAAAGTAGCACACCCAGAGCAGAAGTCCTACTTCAGCCAGATCAGGCCTGCAAAGAAACTGCGTTTCACAGGCCTTTGGAAGAGATGTTCCCCCTAGGCTGTAAGAGCACTGTGCAGAGCGAGTTGTTTCTTAGCTTCCCAAAGAGCTGGAAGCAAGATGCTGTGGGGCCCAACTCGCCCTTTGGAAAGAAGCCTGCACGTTGTGCCTTTCAGCTCTAGGGCAAAGTAGCACACCCAGAGCAGAAGTCCTACTTCAGCCAGATCAGGCCTGCAAAGAAACTGCGTTTCACAGGCCTTTGAAGAGATGTTCCCACTAGGCTGTAAGAGCACTGTGCAGAGCGAGTTGTTTCTTTGCTTCCCAAAGAGCTGGAACCAAGATGTTGTGGGGCCCAACTCGCCCTTTGGAAAGAAGCCTGCACGTTGTGCCTTTCAGCTCTAGGGCAAAGTAGCACACCCAGAGCAGAAGTCCTACTTCAGCCAGATCAGGCCTGCAAAGAAACTGCGTTTCACAGGCCTTTGGAAGAGATGTTCCCACTAGGCTGTAAGAGCACTGTGCAGAGCGAGTTGTTTCTTAGCTTCCCAAAGAGCTGGAAGCAAGATGCTGTGGGGCCCAACTCGCCCTTTGGAAAGAAGCCTGCACGTTGTGCCTTTCAGCTCTAGGGCAAAGTAGCACACCCAGAGCAGAAGTCCTACTTCAGCCAGATCAGGCCTGCAAAGAAACTGCGTTTCACAGGCCTTTGGAAGAGATGTTCCCACTAGGCTGTAAGAGCACTGTGCAGAGCGAGTTGTTTCTTAGCTTCCCAAAGAGCTGGAAGCAAGATGCTGTGGGGCCCAACTCGCCCTTTGGAAAGAAGCCTGCACGTTGTGCCTTTCAGCTCTAGGGCAAAGTAGCACACCCAGAGCAGAAGTCCTACTTCAGCCAGATCAGGCCTGCAAAGAAACTGCGTTTCACAGGCCTTTGGAAGAGATGTTCCCCCTAGGCTGTAAGAGCACTGTGCAGAGCGAGTTGTTTCTTAGCTTCCCAAAGAGCTGGAAGCAAGATGCTGTGGGGCCCAACTCGCCCTTTGGAAAGAAGCCTGCACGTTGTGCCTTTCAGCTCTAGGGCAAAGTAGCACACCCAGAGCAGAAGTCCTACTTCAGCCAGATCAGGCCTGCAAAGAAACTGCGTTTCACAGGCCTTTGAAGAGATGTTCCCACTAGGCTGTAAGAGCACTGTGCAGAGCGAGTTGTTTCTTTGCTTCCCAAAGAGCTGGAACCAAGATGTTGTGGGGCCCAACTCGCCCTTTGGAAAGAAGCCTGCACGTTGTGCCTTTCAGCTCTAGGGCAAAGTAGCACACCCAGAGCAGAAGTCCTACTTCAGCCAGATCAGGCCTGCAAAGAAACTGCGTTTCACAGGCCTTTGGAAGAGATGTTCCCACTAGGCTGTAAGAGCACTGTGCAGAGCGAGTTGTTTCTTAGCTTCCCAAAGAGCTGGAAGCAAGATGCTGTGGGGCCCAACTCGCCCTTTGGAAAGAAGCCTGCACGTTGTGCCTTTCAGCTCTAGGGCAAAGTAGCACACCCAGAGCAGAAGTCCTACTTCAGCCAGATCAGGCCTGCAAAGAAACTGCGTTTCACAGGCCTTTGGAAGAGATGTTCCCACTAGGCTGTAAGAGCACTGTGCAGAGCGAGTTGTTTCTTAGCTTCCCAAAGAGCTGGAAGCAAGATGCTGTGGGGCCCAACTCGCCCTTTGGAAAGAAGCCTGCACGTTGTGCCTTTCAGCTCTAGGGCAAAGTAGCACACCCAGAGCAGAAGTCCTACTTCAGCCAGATCAGGCCTGCAAAGAAACTGCGTTTCACAGGCCTTTGGAAGAGATGTTCCCACTAGGCTGTAAGAGCACTGTGCAGAGCGAGTTGTTTCTTAGCTTCCCAAAGAGCTGGAAGCAAGATGCTGTGGGGCCCAACTCGCCCTTTGGAAAGAAGCCTGCACGTTGTGCCTTTCAGCTCTAGGGCAAAGTAGCACACCCAGAGCAGAAGTCCTACTTCAGCCAGATCAGGCCTGCAAAGAAACTGCGTTTCACAGGGCTTTGGAAGAGATGTTCCCACTAGGCTGTAAGAGCACTGTGCAGAGCGAGTTGTTTCTTAGCTTCCCAAAGAGCTGGAAGCAAGATGCTGTGGGGCCCAACTCGCCCTTTGGAAAGAAGCCTGCACGTTGTGCCTTTCAGCTCTAGGGCAAAGTAGCACACCCAGAGCAGAAGTCCTACTTCAGCCAGATCAGGCCTGCAAAGAAACTGCGTTTCACAGGCCTTTGGAAGAGATGTTCCCACTAGGCTGTAAGAGCACTGTGCAGAGCGAGTTGTTTCTTTGCTTCCCAAAGAGCTGGAAGCAAGATGCTGTGGGGCCCAACTCGCCCTTTGGAAAGAAGCCTGCACGTTGTGCCTTACAGCTCTAGGGCAAAGTAGCACACCCAGAGCAGAAGTCCTACTTCAGCCAGATCAGGCCTGCAAAGAAACTGCGTTTCACAGGCCTTTGGAAGAGATGTTCCCACTAGGCTGTAAGAGCACTGTGCAGAGCGAGTTGTTCCTTAGCTTCCCAAAGAGCTGGAAGCAAGATGCTGTGGGGCCCAACTCGCCCTTTGGAAAGAAGCCTGCACGTTGTGCCTTTCAGCTCTAGGGCAAAGTAGCACACCCAGAGCAGAAGTCCTACTTCAGCCAGATCAGGCCTGCAAAGAAACTGCGTTTCACAGGCCTTTGGAAGAGATGTTCCCCCTAGGCTGTAAGAGCACTGTGCAGAGCGAGTTGTTTCTTTGCTTCCCAAAGAGCTGGAAGCAAGATGCTGTGGGGCCCAACTCGCCCTTTGGAAAGAAGCCTGCACGTTGTGCCTTTCAGCTCTAGGGCAAAGTAGCACACCCAGAGCAGAAGTCCTACTTCAGCCAGATCAGGCCTGCAAAGAAACTGCGTTTCACAGGCCTTTGGAAGAGATGTTCCCGGTAGGCTGTAAGAGCACTGTGCAGAGCGAGTTGTTTCTTAGCTTCCCAAAGAGCTGGAAGCAAGATGCTGTGGGGCCCAACTCGCCCTTTGGAAAGAAGCCTGCACGTTGTGCCTTTCAGCTCTAGGGCAAAGTAGCACACCCAGAGCAGAAGTCCTACTTCAGCCAGATCAGGCCTGCAAAGAAACTGCATTTCACAGGCCTTTGGAAGAGATGTTCCCGGTAGGCTGTAAGAGCACTGTGCAGAGCGAGTTGTTTCTTAGCCTCCCAAAGAGCTGGAAGCAAGATGCTGTGGGGCCCAACTCGCCCTTTGGAAAGAAGCCTGCACGTTGTGCCTTTCAGCTCTAGGGCAAAGTAGCACACCCAGAGCAGAAGTCCTACTTCAGCCAGATCAGGCCTGCAAAGAAACTGCGTTTCACAGGCCTTTGGAAGAGATGTTCCCACTAGGCTGTAAGAGCACTGTGCAGAGCGAGTTGTTTCTTAGCTTCCCAAAGAGCTGGAAGCAAGATGCTGTGGGGCCCAACTCGCCCTTTGGAAAGAAGCCTGCACGTTGTGCCTTTCAGCTCTAGGGCAAAGTAGCACACCCAGAGCAGAAGTCCTACTTCAGCCAGATCAGGCCTGCAAAGAAACTGCGTTTCACAGGCCTTTGGAAGAGATGTTCCCGGTAGGCTGTAAGAGCACTGTGCAGAGCGAGTTGTTTCTTAGCTTCCCAAAGAGCTGGAAGCAAGATGCTGTGGGGCCCAACTCGCCCTTTGGAAAGAAGCCTGCACGTTGTGCCTTTCAGCTCTAGGGCAAAGTAGCACACCCAGAGCAGAAGTCCTACTTCAGCCAGATCAGGCCTGCAAAGAAACTGCGTTTCACAGGCCTTTGGAAGACATGTTCCCGGTAGGCTGTAAGAGCACTGTGCAGAGCGAGTTGTTTCTTAGCTTCCCAAAGAGCTGGAAGCAAGATGCTGTGGGGCCCAACTCGCCCTTTGGAAAGAAGCCTGCACGTTGTGCCTTTCAGCTCTAGGGCAAAGTAGCACACCCAGAGCAGAAGTCCTACTTCAGCCAGATCAGGCCTGCAAAGAAACTGCGTTTCACAGGCCTTTGGAAGAGATGTTCCCACTAGGCTGTAAGAGCACTGTGCAGAGCGAGTTGTTTCTTAGCTTCCCAAAGAGCTGGAAGCAAGATGCTGTGGGGCCCAACTCGCCCTTTGGAAAGAAGCCTGCACGTTGTGCCTTTCAGCTCTAGGGCAAAGTAGCACACCCAGAGCAGAAGTCCTACTTCAGCCAGATCAGGCCTGCAAAGAAACTGCGTTTCACAGGCCTTTGGAAGAGATGTTCCCACTAGGCTGTAAGAGCACTGTGCAGAGCGAGTTGTTCCTTAGCTTCCCAAAGAGCTGGAAGCAAGATGCTGTGGGGCCCAACTCGACCTTTGGAAAGAAGCCTGCACGTTGTGCCTTTCAGCTCTAGGGCAAAGTAGCACACCCAGAGCAGAAGTCCTACTTCAGCCAGATCAGGCCTGCAAAGAAACTGCGTTTCACAGGCCTTTGGAAGAGATGTTCCCACTAGGCTGTAAGAGCACTGTGCAGAGCGAGTTGTTTCTTTGCTTCCCAAAGAGCTGGAAGCAAGATGCTGTGGGGCCCAACTCGCCCTTTGGAAAGAAGCCGGCACGTTGTGCCTTTCAGCTCTAGGGCAAAGTAGCACACCCAGAGCAGAAGTCCTACTTCAGCCAGATCAGGCCTGCAAAGAAACTGCGTTTCACAGGCCTTTGGAAGAGATGTTCCCACTAGGCTGTAAGAGCACTGTGCAGAGCGAGTTGTTTCTTTGCTTCCCAAAGAGCTGGAAGCAAGATGCTGTGGGGCCCAACTCGCCCTTTGGAAAGAAGCCTGCACGTTGTGCCTTTCAGCTCTAGGGCAAAGTAGCACACCCAGAGCAGAAGTCCTACTTCAGCCAGATCAGGCCTGCAAAGAAACTGCGTTTCACAGGCCTTTGTAAGACATGTTCCCGGTAGGCTGTAAGAGCACTGTGCAGAGCGAGTTGTTTCTTAGCTTCCCAAAGAGCTGGAAGCAAGATGCTGTGGGGCCCAACTCGCCCTTTGGAAAGAAGCCTGCACGTTGTGCCTTTCAGCTCTAGGGCAAAGTAGCACACCCAGAGCAGAAGTCCTACTTCCGCCAGATCAGGCCTGCAAAGAAACTGCGTTTCACAGGCCTTTGGAAGAGATGTTCCCACTAGGCTGTAAGAGCACTGTGCAGAGCGAGTTGTTCCTTAGCTTCCCAAAGAGCTGGAAGCAAGATGCTGTGGGGCCCAACTCGACCTTTGGAAAGAAGCCTGCACGTTGTGCCTTTCAGCTCTAGGGCAAAGTAGCACACCCAGAGCAGAAGTCCTACTTCAGCCAGATCAGGCCTGCAAAGAAACTGCGTTTCACAGGCCTTTGGAAGAGATGTTCCCACTAGGCTGTAAGAGCACTGTGCAGAGCGAGTTGTTTCTTAGCTTCCCAAAGAGCTGGAAGCAAGATGCTGTGGGGCCCAACTCGCCCTTTGGAAAGAAGCCTGCACGTTGTGCCTTTCAGCTCTAGGGCAAAGTAGCACACCCAGAGCAGAAGTCCTACTTCCGCCAGATCAGGCCTGCAAAGAAACTGCGTTTCACAGGCCTTTGGAAGAGATGTTCCCGGTAGGCTGTAAGAGCACTGTGCAGAGCGAGTTGTTTCTTAGCTTCCCAAAGAGCTGGAAGCAAGATGCTGTGGGGCCCAACTCGCCCTTTGGAAAGAAGCCTGCACGTTGTGCCTTTCAGCTCTAGGGCAAAGTAGCACACCCAGAGCAGAAGTCCTACTTCAGCCAGATCAGGCCTGCAAAGAAACTGCGTTTCACAGGCCTTTGGAAGAGATGTTCCCACTAGGCTGTAAGAGCACTGTGCAGAGCGAGTTGTTTCTTAGCTTCCCAAAGAGCTGGAAGCAAGATGCTGTGGGGCCCAACTCGCCCTTTGGAAAGAAGCCTGCACGTTGTGCCTTTCAGCTCTAGGGCAAAGTAGCACACCCAGAGCAGAAGTCCTACTTCAGCCAGATCAGGCCTGCAAAGAAACTGCGTTTCACAGGCCTTTGGAAGAGATGTTCCCCCTAGGCTGTAAGAGCACTGTGCAGAGCGAGTTGTTTCTTAGCTTCCCAAAGAGCTGGAAGCAAGATGCTGTGGGGCCCAACTCGCCCTTTGGAAAGAAGCCTGCACGTTGTGCCTTTCAGCTCTAGGGCAAAGTAGCACACCCAGAGCAGAAGTCCTACTTCAGCCAGATCAGGCCTGCAAAGAAACTGCGTTTCACAGGCCTTTGGAAGAGATGTTCCCACTAGGCTGTAAGAGCACTGTGCAGAGCGAGTTGTTTCTTAGCTTCCCAAAGAGCTGGAAGCAAGATGCTGTGGGGCCCAACTCGCCCTTTGGAAAGAAGCCTGCACGTTGTGCCTTTCAGCTCTAGGGCAAAGTAGCACACCCAGAGCAGAAGTCCTACTTCAGCCAGATCAGGCCTGCAAAGAAACTGCGTTTCACAGGCCTTTGGAAGAGATGTTCCCACTAGGCTGTAAGAGCACTGTGCAGAGCGAGTTGTTTCTTAGCTTCCCAAAGAGCTGGAAGCAAGATGCTGTGGGGCCCAACTCGCCCTTTGGAAAGAAGCCTGCACGTTGTGCCTTTCAGCTCTAGGGCAAAGTAGCACACCCAGAGCAGAAGTCCTACTTCAGCCAGATCAGGCCTGCAAAGAAACTGCGTTTCACAGGCCTTTGGAAGACATGTTCCCGGTAGGCTGTAAGAGCACTGTGCAGAGCGAGTTGTTTCTTAGCTTCCCAAAGAGCTGGAAGCAAGATGCTGTGGGGCCCAACTCGCCCTTTGGAAAGAAGCCTGCACGTTGTGCCTTTCAGCTCTAGGGCAAAGTAGCACACCCAGAGCAGAAGTCCTACTTCAGCCAGATCAGGCCTGCAAAGAAACTGCGTTTCACAGGCCTTTAGAAGAGATGTTCCCACTAGGCTGTAAGAGCACTGTGCAGAGCGAGTTGTTTCTTAGCTTCCCAAAGAGCTGGAAGCAAGATGCTGTGGGGCCCAACTCGCCCTTTGGAAAGAAGCCTGCACGTTGTGCCTTTCAGCTCTAGGACAAAGTAGCACACCCAGAGCAGAAGTCCTACTTCAGCCAGATCAGGCCTGCAAAGAAACTGCGTTTCACAGGCCTTTGGAAGAGATGTTCCCACTAGGCTGTAAGAGCACTGTGCAGAGCGAGTTGTTTCTTAGCTTCCCAAAGAGCTGGAAGCAAGATGCTGTGGGGCCCAACTCGCCCTTTGGAAAGAAGCCTGCACGTTGTGCCTTTCAGCTCTAGGGCAAAGTAGCACACCCAGAGCAGAAGTCCTACTTTAGCCAGATCAGGCCTGCAAAGAAACTGCGTTTCACAGGCCTTTGTAAGACATGTTCCCGGTAGGCTGTAAGAGCACTGTGCAGAGCGAGTTGTTTCTTAGCTTCCCAAAGAGCTGGAAGCAAGATGCTGTGGGGCCCAACTCGCCCTTTGGAAAGAAGCCTGCGCGTTGTGCCTTTCAGCTCTAGGGCAAAGTAGCACACCCAGAGCAGAAGTCCTACTTCAGCCAGATCAGGCCTGCAAAGAAACTGCGTTTCACAGGCCTTTGGAAGAGATGTTCCCACTAGGCTGTAAGAGCACTGTGCAGAGCGAGTTGTTTCTTAGCTTCCCAAAGAGCTGGAAGCAAGATGCTGTGGGGCCCAACTCGCCCTTTGGAAAGAAGCCTGCACGTTGTGCCTTTCACCTCTAGGACAAAGTAGCACACCCAGAGCAGAAGTCCTACTTCAGCCAGATCAGGCCTGCAAAGAAACTGCGTTTCACAGGCCTTTGGAAGAGATGTTCCCACTAGGCTGTAAGAGCACTGTGCAGAGCGAGTTGTTTCTTAGCTTCCCAAAGAGCTGGAAGCAACATGCTGTGGGGCCCAACTCGCCCTTTGGAAAGAAGCCTGCACGTTGTGCCTTTCAGCTCTAGGGCAAAGTAGCACACCCAGAGCAGAAGTCCTACTTCAGCCAGATCAGGCCTGCAAAGAAACTGCGTTTCACAGGCCTTTGGAAGAGATGTTCCCACTAGGCTGTAAGAGCACTGTGCAGAGCGAGTTGTTTCTTAGCTTCCCAAAGAGCTGGAAGCAAGATGCTGTGGGGCCCAACTCGCCCTTTGGAAAGAAGCCTGCACGTTGTGCCTTTCAGCTCTAGGGCAAAGTAGCACACCCAGAGCAGAAGTCCTACTTCAGCCAGATCAGGCCTGCAAAGAAACTGCGTTTCACAGGCCTTTGGAAGACATGTTCCCGGTAGGCTGTAAGAGCACTGTGCAGAGCGAGTTGTTTCTTAGCTTCCCAAAGAGCTGGAAGCAAGATGCTGTGGGGCCCAACTCGCCCTTTGGAAAGAAGCCTGCACGTTGTGCCTTTCAGCTCTAGGGCAAAGTAGCACACCCAGAGCAGAAGTCCTACTTCAGCCAGATCAGGCCTGCAAAGAAACTGCGTTTCACAGGCCTTTGGAAGAGATGTTCCCACTAGGCTGTAAGAGCACTGTGCAGAGCGAGTTGTTTCTTAGCTTCCCAAAGAGCTGGAAGCAAGATGCTGTGGGGCCCAACTCGCCCTTTGGAAAGAAGCCTGCACGTTGTGCCTTTCAGCTCTAGGGCAAAGTAGCACACCCAGAGCAGAAGTCCTACTTCAGCCAGATCAGGCCTGCAAAGAAACTGCGTTTCACAGGCCTTTGGAAGACATGTTCCCGGTAGGCTGTAAGAGCACTGTGCAGAGCGAGTTGTTTCTTAGCTTCCCAAAGAGCTGGAAGCAAGATGCTGTGGGGCCCAACTCGCCCTTTGGAAAGAAGCCTGCACGTTGTGCCTTTCAGCTCTAGGGCAAAGTAGCACACCCAGAGCAGAAGTCCTACTTCAGCCAGATCAGGCCTGCAAAGAAACTGCGTTTCACAGGCCTTTAGAAGAGATGTTCCCACTAGGCTGTAAGAGCACTGTGCAGAGCGAGTTGTTTCTTAGCTTCCCAAAGAGCTGGAAGCAAGATGCTGTGGGGCCCAACTCGCCCTTTGGAAAGAAGCCTGCACGTTGTGCCTTTCAGCTCTAGGACAAAGTAGCACACCCAGAGCAGAAGTCCTACTTCAGCCAGATCAGGCCTGCAAAGAAACTGCGTTTCACAGGCCTTTGGAAGAGATGTTCCCACTAGGCTGTAAGAGCACTGTGCAGAGCGAGTTGTTTCTTAGCTTCCCAAAGAGCTGGAAGCAAGATGCTGTGGGGCCCAACTCGCCCTTTGGAAAGAAGCCTGCACGTTGTGCCTTTCAGCTCTAGGGCAAAGTAGCACACCCAGAGCAGAAGTCCTACTTCAGCCAGATCAGGCCTGCAAAGAAACTGCGTTTCACAGGCCTTTGTAAGAGATGTTCCCGGTAGGCTGTAAGAGCACTGTGCAGAGCGAGTTGTTTCTTAGCTTCCCAAAGAGCTGGAAGCAAGATGCTGTGGGGCCCAACTCGCCCTTTGGAAAGAAGCCTGCGCGTTGTGCCTTTCAGCTCTAGGGCAAAGTAGCACACCCAGAGCAGAAGTCCTACTTCAGCCAGATCAGGCCTGCAAAGAAACTGCGTTTCACAGGCCTTTGGAAGAGATGTTCCCACTAGGCTGTAAGAGCACTGTGCAGAGCGAGTTGTTTCTTAGCTTCCCAAAGAGCTGGAAGCAAGATGCTGTGGGGCCCAACTCGCCCTTTGGAAAGAAGCCTGCACGTTGTGCCTTTCAGCTCTAGGACAAAGTAGCACACCCAGAGCAGAAGTCCTACTTCAGCCAGATCAGGCCTGCAAAGAAACTGCGTTTCACAGGCCTTAGGAAGAGATGTTCCCACTAGGCTGTAAGAGCACTGTGCAGAGCGAGTTGTTTCTTAGCTTCCCAAAGAGCTGGAAGCAACATGCTGTGGGGCCCAACTCGCCCTTTGGAAAGAAGCCTGCACGTTGTGCCTTTCAGCTCTAGGGCAAAGTAGCACACCCAGAGCAGAAGTCCTACTTCAGCCAGATCAGGCCTGCAAAGAAACTGCGTTTCACAGGCCTTTGGAAGAGATGTTCCCACTAGGCTGTAAGAGCACTGTGCAGAGTGAGTTGTTTCTTAGCTTCCCAAAGAGCTGGAAGCAAGATGCTGTGGGGCCCAACTCGCCCTTTGGAAAGAAGCCTGCACGTTGTGCCTTTCAGCTCTAGGGCAAAGTAGCACACCCAGAGCAGAAGTCCTACTTCAGCCAGATCAGGCCTGCAAAGAAACTGCGTTTCACAGGCCTTTGGAAGAGATGTTCCCACTAGGCTGTAAGAGCACTGTGCAGAGCGAGTTGTTTCTTAGCTTCCCAAAGAGCTGGAAGCAAGATGCTGTGGGGCCCAACTCGCCCTTTGGAAAGAAGCCTGCACGTTGTGCCTTTCAGCTCTAGGGCAAAGTAGCACACCCAGAGCAGAAGTCCTACTTCAGCCAGATCAGGCCTGCAAAGAAACTGCGTTTCACAGGCCTTTGGAAGAGATGTTCCCACTAGGCTGTAAGAGCACTGTGCAGAGCGAGTTGTTTCTTAGCTTCCCAAAGAGCTGGAAGCAAGATGCTGTGGGGCCCAACTCGCCCTTTGGAAAGAAGCCTGCACGTTGTGCCTTTCAGCTCTAGGGCAAAGTAGCACACCCAGAGCAGAAGTCCTACTTCAGCCAGATCAGGCCTGCAAAGAAACTGCGTTTCACAGGCCTTTGGAAGAGATGTTCCCACTAGGCTGTAAGAGCACTGTGCAGACCGAGTTGTTTCTTTGCTTCCCAAAGAGCTGGAAGCAAGATGCTGTGGGGCCCAACTCGCCCTTTGGAAAGAAGCCTGCACGTTGTGCCTTTCAGCTCTAGGGCAAAGTAGCACACCCAGAGCAGAAGTCCTACTTCAGCCAGATCAGGCCTGCAAAGAAACTGCGTTTCACAGGCCTTTGGAAGAGATGTTCCCACTAGGCTGTAAGAGCACTGTGCAGAGCGAGTTGTTCCTTAGCTTCCCAAAGAGCTGGAAGCAAGATGCTGTGGGGCCCAACTCGCCCTTTGGAAAGAAGCCTGCACGTTGTGCCTTTCAGCTCTAGGGCAAAGTAGCACACCCAGAGCAGAAGTCCTACTTCAGCCAGATCAGGCCTGCAAAGAAACTGCGTTTCACAGGCCTTTGGAAGAGATGTTCCCACTAGGCTGTAAGAGCACTGTGCAGAGCGAGTTGTTTCTTTGCTTCGCAAAGAGCTGGAAGCAAGATGCTGTGGGGCCCAACTCGCCCTTTGGAAAGAAGCCTGCACGTTGTGCCTTTCAGCTCTAGGGCAAAGTAGCACACCCAGAGCAGAAGTCCTACTTCCGCCAGATCAGGCCTGCAAAGAAACTGCGTTTCACAGGCCTTTGGAAGAGATGTTCCCACTAGGCTGTAAGAGCACTGTGCAGAGCGAGTTGTTTCTTAGCTTCCCAAAGAGCTGGAAGCAAGATGCTGTGGGGCCCAACTCGCCCTTTGGAAAGAAGCCTGCACGTTGTGCCTTTCAGCTCTAGGGCAAAGTAGCACACCCAGAGCAGAAGTCCTACTTCAGCCAGATCAGGCCTGCAAAGAAACTGCGTTTCACAGGCCTTTGGAAGAGATGTTCCCACTAGGCTGTAAGAGCACTGTGCAGAGCGAGTTGTTTCTTAGCTTCCCAAAGAGCTGGAAGCAAGATGCTGTGGGGCCCAACTCGCCCTTTGGAAAGAAGCCTGCACGTTGTGCCTTTCAGCTCTAGGGCAAAGTAGCACACCCAGAGCAGAAGTCCTACTTCAGCCAGATCAGGCCTGCAAAGAAACTGCGTTTCACAGGCCTTTGGAAGAGATGTTCCCACTAGGCTGTAAGAGCACTGTGCAGAGCGAGTTGTTTCTTAGCTTCCCAAAGAGCTGGAAGCAAGATGCTGTGGGGCCCAACTCGCCCTTTGGAAAGAAGCCTGCACGTTGTGCCTTTCAGCTCTAGGGCAAAGTAGCACACCCAGAGCAGAAGTCCTACTTCAGCCAGATCAGGCCTGCAAAGAAACTGCGTTTCACAGGCCTTTGGAAGAGATGTTCCCACTAGGCTGTAAGAGCACTGTGCAGAGCGAGTTGTTTCTTAGCTTCCCAAAGAGCTGGAAGCAAGATGCTGTGGGGCCCAACTCGCCCTTTGGAAAGAAGCCTGCACGTTGTGCCTTTCAGCTCTAGGGCAAAGTAGCACACCCAGAGCAGAAGTCCTACTTCAGCCAGATCAGGCCTGCAAAGAAACTGCGTTTCACAGGCCTTTGGAAGAGATGTTCCCCCTAGGCTGTAAGAGCACTGTGCAGAGCGAGTTGTTTCTTAGCTTCCCAAAGAGCTGGAAGCAAGATGCTGTGGGGCCCAACTCGCCCTTTGGAAAGAAGCCTGCACGTTGTGCCTTTCAGCTCTAGGGCAAAGTAGCACACCCAGAGCAGAAGTCCTACTTCCGCCAGATCAGGCCTGCAAAGAAACTGCGTTTCACAGGCCTTTGGAAGAGATGTTCCCGGTAGGCTGTAAGAGCACTGTGCAGAGCGAGTTGTTCCTTAGCTTCCCAAAGAGCTGGAAGCAAGATGCTGTGGGGCCCAACTCGCCCTTTGGAAAGAAGCCTGCACGTTGTGCCTTTCAGCTCTAGGGCAAAGTAGCACACCCAGAGCAGAAGTCCTACTTCAGCCAGATCAGGCCTGCAAAGAAACTGCGTTTCACAGGCCTTTGGAAGAGATGTTCCCACTAGGCTGTAAGAGCACTGTGCAGAGCGAGTTGTTCCTTAGCTTCCCAAAGAGCTGGAAGCAAGATGCTGTGGGGCCCAACTCGCCCTTTGGAAAGAAGCCTGCACGTTGTGCCTTTCAGCTCTAGGGCAAAGTAGCACACCCAGAGCAGAAGTCCTACTTCAGCCAGATCAGGCCTGCAAAGAAACTGCGTTTCACAGGCCTTTGGAAGAGATGTTCCCACTAGGCTGTAAGAGCACTGTGCAGAGCGAGTTGTTTCTTTGCTTCCCAAAGAGCTGGAAGCAAGATGCTGTGGGGCCCAACTCGCCCTTTGGAAAGAAGCCTGCACGTTGTGCCTTTCAGCTCTAGGGCAAAGTAGCACACCCAGAGCAGAAGTCCTACTTCAGCCAGATCAGGCCTGCAAAGAAACTGCGTTTCACAGGCCTTTGGAAGAGATGTTCCCACTAGGCTGTAAGAGCACTGTGCAGAGCGAGTTGTTCCTTAGCTTCCCAAAGAGCTGGAAGCAAGATGCTGTGGGGCCCAACTCGCCCTTTGGAAAGAAGCCTGCACGTTGTGCCTTTCAGCTCTAGGGCAAAGTAGCACACCCAGAGCAGAAGTCCTACTTCAGCCAGATCAGGCCTGCAAAGAAACTGCGTTTCACAGGCCTTTGGAAGAGATGTTCCCACTAGGCTGTAAGAGCACTGTGCAGAGCGAGTTGTTTCTTTGCTTCCCAAAGAGCTGGAAGCAAGATGCTGTGGGGCCCAACTCGCCCTTTGGAAAGAAGCCTGCACGTTGTGCCTTTCAGCTCTAGGGCAAAGTAGCACACCCAGAGCAGAAGTCCTACTTCAGCCAGATCAGGCCTGCAAAGAAACTGCGTTTCACAGGCCTTTGGAAGACATGTTCCCGGTAGGCTGTAAGAGCACTGTGCAGAGCGAGTTGTTTCTTAGCTTCCCAAAGAGCTGGAAGCAAGATGCTGTGGGGCCCAACTCGCCCTTTGGAAAGAAGCCTGCACGTTGTGCCTTTCAGCTCTAGGGCAAAGTAGCACACCCAGAGCAGAAGTCCTACTTCAGCCAGATCAGGCCTGCAAAGAAACTGCGTTTCACAGGCCTTTGAAGAGATGTTCCCACTAGGCTGTAAGAGCACTGTGCAGAGCGAGTTGTTTCTTTGCTTCCCAAAGAGCTGGAAGCAAGATGTTGTGGGGCCCAACTCGCCCTTTGGAAAGAAGCCTGCACGTTGTGCCTTTCAGCTCTAGGGCAAAGTAGCACACCCAGAGCAGAAGTCCTACTTCAGCCAGATCAGGCCTGCAAAGAAACTGCGTTTCACAGGCCTTTGGAAGAGATGTTCCCACTAGGCTGTAAGAGCACTGTGCAGAGCGAGTTGTTTCTTAGCTTCCCAAAGAGCTGGAAGCAAGATGCTGTGGGGCCCAACTCGCCCTTTGGAAAGAAGCCTGCACGTTGTGCCTTTCAGCTCTAGGGCAAAGTAGCACACCCAGAGCAGAAGTCCTACTTCAGCCAGATCAGGCCTGCAAAGAAACTGCGTTTCACAGGCCTTTGGAAGAGATGTTCCCACTAGGCTGTAAGAGCACTGTGCAGAGCGAGTTGTTTCTTAGCTTCCCAAAGAGCTGGAAGCAAGATGCTGTGGGGCCCAACTCGCCCTTTGGAAAGAAGCCTGCACGTTGTGCCTTTCAGCTCTAGGGCAAAGTAGCACACCCAGAGCAGAAGTCCTACTTCAGCCAGATCAGGCCTGCAAAGAAACTGCGTTTCACAGGCCTTTGGAAGAGATGTTCCCACTAGGCTGTAAGAGCACTGTGCAGAGCGAGTTGTTTCTTAGCTTCCCAAAGAGCTGGAAGCAAGATGCTGTGGGGCCCAACTCGCCCTTTGGAAAGAAGCCTGCACGTTGTGCCTTTCAGCTCTAGGGCAAAGTAGCACACCCAGAGCAGAAGTCCTACTTCAGCCAGATCAGGCCTGCAAAGAAACTGCGTTTCACAGGCCTTTGGAAGAGATGTTCCCACTAGGCTGTAAGAGCACTGTGCAGAGCGAGTTGTTTCTTAGCTTCCCAAACAGCTGGAAGCAAGATGCTGTGGGGCCCAACTCGCCCTTTGGAAAGAAGCCTGCACGTTGTGCCTTTCAGCTCTAGGGCAAAGTAGCACACCCAGAGCAGAAGTCCTACTTCAGCCAGATCAGGCCTGCAAAGAAACTGCGTTTCACAGGGCTTTGGAAGAGATGTTCCCACTAGGCTGTAAGAGCACTGTGCAGAGCGAGTTGTTTCTTAGCTTCCCAAAGAGCTGGAAGCAAGATGCTGTGGGGCCCAACTCGCCCTTTGGAAAGAAGCCTGCACGTTGTGCCTTTCAGCTCTAGGGCAAAGTAGCACACCCAGAGCAGAAGTCCTACTTCAGCCAGATCAGGCCTGCAAAGAAACTGCATTTCACAGGCCTTTGGAAGAGATGTTCCCACTAGGCTGTAAGAGCACTGTGCAGAGCGAGTTGTTTCTTAGCTTCCCAAAGAGCTGGAAGCAAGATGCTGTGGGGCCCAACTCGCCCTTTGGAAAGAAGCCTGCACGTTGTGCCTTTCAGCTCTAGGGCAAAGTAGCACACCCAGAGCAGAAGTCCTACTTCAGCCAGATCAGGCCTGCAAAGAAACTGCGTTTCACAGGCCTTTGGAAGAGATGTTCCCACTAGGCTGTAAGAGCACTGTGCAGAGCGAGTTGTTCCTTAGCTTCCCAAAGAGCTGGAAGCAAGATGCTGTGGGGCCCAACTCGCCCTTTGGAAAGAAGCCTGCACGTTGTGCCTTTCAGCTCTAGGGCAAAGTAGCACACCCAGAGCAGAAGTCCTACTTCAGCCAGATCAGGCCTGCAAAGAAACTGCGTTTCACAGGCCTTTGGAAGAGATGTTCCCACTAGGCTGTAAGAGCACTGTGCAGAGCGAGTTGTTTCTTTGCTTCCCAAAGAGCTGGAAGCAAGATGCTGTGGGGCCCAACTCGCCCTTTGGAAAGAAGCCTGCACGTTGTGCCTTTCAGCTCTAGGGCAAAGTAGCACACCCAGAGCAGAAGTCCTACTTCAGCCAGATCAGGCCTGCAAAGAAACTGCGTTTCACAGGCCTTTGGAAGAGATGTTCCCGGTAGGCTGTAAGAGCACTGTGCAGAGCGAGTTGTTTCTTAGCTTCCCAAAGAGCTGGAAGCAAGATGCTGTGGGGCCCAACTCGCCCTTTGGAAAGAAGCCTGCACGTTGTGCCTTTCAGCTCTAGGGCAAAGTAGCACACCCAGAGCAGAAGTCCTACTTCAGCCAGATCAGGCCTGCAAAGAAACTGCGTTTCACAGGCCTTTGGAAGAGATGTTCCCGGTAGGCTGTAAGAGCACTGTGCAGAGCGAGTTGTTTCTTAGCCTCCCAAAGAGCTGGAAGCAAGATGCTGTGGGGCCCAACTCGCCCTTTGGAAAGAAGCCTGCACGTTGTGCCTTTCAGCTCTAGGGCAAAGTAGCACACCCAGAGCAGAAGTCCTACTTCAGCCAGATCAGGCCTGCAAAGAAACTGCATTTCACAGGCCTTTGGAAGAGATGTTCCCACTAGGCTGTAAGAGCACTGTGCAGAGCGAGTTGTTTCTTAGCTTCCCAAAGAGCTGGAAGCAAGATGCTGTGGGGCCCAACTCGCCCTTTGGAAAGAAGCCTGCACGTTGTGCCTTTCAGCTCTAGGGCAAAGTAGCACACCCAGAGCAGAAGTCCTACTTCAGCCAGATCAGGCCTGCAAAGAAACTGCGTTTCACAGGCCTTTGGAAGAGATGTTCCCACTAGGCTGTAAGAGCACTGTGCAGAGCGAGTTGTTTCTTAGCTTCCCAAAGAGCTGGAAGCAAGATGCTGTGGGGCCCAACTCGCCCTTTGGAAAGAAGCCTGCACGTTGTGCCTTTCAGCTCTAGGGCAAAGTAGCACACCCAGAGCAGAAGTCCTACTTCAGCCAGATCAGGCCTGCAAAGAAACTGCGTTTCACAGGCCTTTGGAAGAGATGTTCCCACTAGGCTGTAAGAGCACTGTGCAGAGCGAGTTGTTTCTTAGCTTCCCAAAGAGCTGGAAGCAAGATGCTGTGGGGCCCAACTCGCCCTTTGGAAAGAAGCCTGCACGTTGTGCCTTTCAGCTCTAGGGCAAAGTAGCACACCCAGAGCAGAAGTCCTACTTCAGCCAGATCAGGCCTGCAAAGAAACTGCGTTTCACAGGCCTTTGGAAGAGATGTTCCCACTAGGCTGTAAGAGCACTGTGCAGAGCGAGTTGTTTCTTAGCTTCCCAAAGAGCTGGAAGCAAGATGCTGTGGGGCCCAACTCGCCCTTTGGAAAGAAGCCTGCACGTTGTGCCTTTCAGCTCTAGGGCAAAGTAGCACACCCAGAGCAGAAGTCCTACTTCAGCCAGATCAGGCCTGCAAAGAAACTGCGTTTCACAGGCCTTTGGAAGAGATGTTCCCCCTAGGCTGTAAGAGCACTGTGCAGAGCGAGTTGTTTCTTAGCTTCCCAAAGAGCTGGAAGCAAGATGCTGTGGGGCCCAACTCGCCCTTTGGAAAGAAGCCTGCACGTTGTGCCTTTCAGCTCTAGGGCAAAGTAGCACACCCAGAGCAGAAGTCCTACTTCAGCCAGATCAGGCCTGCAAAGAAACTGCGTTTCACAGGCCTTTGAAGAGATGTTCCCACTAGGCTGTAAGAGCACTGTGCAGAGCGAGTTGTTTCTTAGCTTCCCAAAGAGCTGGAAGCAAGATGCTGTGGGGCCCAACTCGCCCTTTGGAAAGAAGCCTGCACGTTGTGCCTTTCAGCTCTAGGGCAAAGTAGCACACCCAGAGCAGAAGTCCTACTTCAGCCAGATCAGGCCTGCAAAGAAACTGCGTTTCACAGGCCTTTGGAAGAGATGTTCCCACTAGGCTGTAAGAGCACTGTGCAGAGCGAGTTGTTTCTTAGCTTCCCAAAGAGCTGGAAGCAAGATGCTGTGGGGCCCAACTCGCCCTTTGGAAAGAAGCCTGCACGTTGTGCCTTTCAGCTCTAGGGCAAAGTAGCACACCCAGAGCAGAAGTCCTACTTCAGCCAGATCAGGCCTGCAAAGAAACTGCGTTTCACAGGCCTTTGGAAGAGATGTTCCCACTAGGCTGTAAGAGCACTGTGCAGAGCGAGTTGTTTCTTAGCTTCCCAAAGAGCTGGAAGCAAGATGCTGTGGGGCCCAACTCGCCCTTTGGAAAGAAGCCTGCACGTTGTGCCTTTCAGCTCTAGGGCAAAGTAGCACACCCAGAGCAGAAGTCCTACTTCAGCCAGATCAGGCCTGCAAAGAAACTGCGTTTCACAGGCCTTTGGAAGAGATGTTCCCACTAGGCTGTAAGAGCACTGTGCAGAGCGAGTTGTTTCTTTGCTTCCCAAAGAGCTGGAAGCAAGATGCTGTGGGGCCCAACTCGCCCTTTGGAAAGAAGCCTGCACGTTGTGCCTTTCAGCTCTAGGGCAAAGTAGCACACCCAGAGCAGAAGTCCTACTTCAGCCAGATCAGGCCTGCAAAGAAACTGCGTTTCACAGGCCTTTGGAAGAGATGTTCCCACTAGGCTGTAAGAGCACTGTGCAGAGCGAGTTGTTCCTTAGCTTCCCAAAGAGCTGGAAGCAAGATGCTGTGGGGCCCAACTCGCCCTTTGGAAAGAAGCCTGCACGTTGTGCCTTTCAGCTCTAGGGCAAAGTAGCACACCCAGAGCAGAAGTCCTACTTCAGCCAGATCAGGCCTGCAAAGAAACTGCGTTTCACAGGCCTTTGGAAGAGATGTTCCCCCTAGGCTGTAAGAGCACTGTGCAGAGCGAGTTGTTTCTTTGCTTCCCAAAGAGCTGGAAGCAAGATGCTGTGGGGCCCAACTCGCCCTTTGGAAAGAAGCCTGCACGTTGTGCCTTTCAGCTCTAGGGCAAAGTAGCACACCCAGAGCAGAAGTCCTACTTCAGCCAGATCAGGCCTGCAAAGAAACTGCGTTTCACAGGCCTTTGGAAGAGATGTTCCCGGTAGGCTGTAAGAGCACTGTGCAGAGCGAGTTGTTTCTTAGCTTCCCAAAGAGCTGGAAGCAAGATGCTGTGGGGCCCAACTCGCCCTTTGGAAAGAAGCCTGCACGTTGTGCCTTTCAGCTCTAGGGCAAAGTAGCACACCCAGAGCAGAAGTCCTACTTCAGCCAGATCAGGCCTGCAAAGAAACTGCATTTCACAGGCCTTTGGAAGAGATGTTCCCGGTAGGCTGTAAGAGCACTGTGCAGAGCGAGTTGTTTCTTAGCCTCCCAAAGAGCTGGAAGCAAGATGCTGTGGGGCCCAACTCGCCCTTTGGAAAGAAGCCTGCACGTTGTGCCTTTCAGCTCTAGGGCAAAGTAGCACACCCAGAGCAGAAGTCCTACTTCAGCCAGATCAGGCCTGCAAAGAAACTGCGTTTCACAGGCCTTTGGAAGAGATGTTCCCACTAGGCTGTAAGAGCACTGTGCAGAGCGAGTTGTTTCTTAGCTTCCCAAAGAGCTGGAAGCAAGATGCTGTGGGGCCCAACTCGCCCTTTGGAAAGAAGCCTGCACGTTGTGCCTTTCAGCTCTAGGGCAAAGTAGCACACCCAGAGCAGAAGTCCTACTTCAGCCAGATCAGGCCTGCAAAGAAACTGCGTTTCACAGGCCTTTGGAAGAGATGTTCCCGGTAGGCTGTAAGAGCACTGTGCAGAGCGAGTTGTTTCTTAGCTTCCCAAAGAGCTGGAAGCAAGATGCTGTGGGGCCCAACTCGCCCTTTGGAAAGAAGCCTGCACGTTGTGCCTTTCAGCTCTAGGGCAAAGTAGCACACCCAGAGCAGAAGTCCTACTTCAGCCAGATCAGGCCTGCAAAGAAACTGCGTTTCACAGGCCTTTGGAAGACATGTTCCCGGTAGGCTGTAAGAGCACTGTGCAGAGCGAGTTGTTTCTTAGCTTCCCAAAGAGCTGGAAGCAAGATGCTGTGGGGCCCAACTCGCCCTTTGGAAAGAAGCCTGCACGTTGTGCCTTTCAGCTCTAGGGCAAAGTAGCACACCCAGAGCAGAAGTCCTACTTCAGCCAGATCAGGCCTGCAAAGAAACTGCGTTTCACAGGCCTTTGGAAGAGATGTTCCCACTAGGCTGTAAGAGCACTGTGCAGAGCGAGTTGTTTCTTAGCTTCCCAAAGAGCTGGAAGCAAGATGCTGTGGGGCCCAACTCGCCCTTTGGAAAGAAGCCTGCACGTTGTGCCTTTCAGCTCTAGGGCAAAGTAGCACACCCAGAGCAGAAGTCCTACTTCAGCCAGATCAGGCCTGCAAAGAAACTGCGTTTCACAGGCCTTTGGAAGAGATGTTCCCACTAGGCTGTAAGAGCACTGTGCAGAGCGAGTTGTTCCTTAGCTTCCCAAAGAGCTGGAAGCAAGATGCTGTGGGGCCCAACTCGACCTTTGGAAAGAAGCCTGCACGTTGTGCCTTTCAGCTCTAGGGCAAAGTAGCACACCCAGAGCAGAAGTCCTACTTCAGCCAGATCAGGCCTGCAAAGAAACTGCGTTTCACAGGCCTTTGGAAGAGATGTTCCCGGTAGGCTGTAAGAGCACTGTGCAGAGCGAGTTGTTTCTTTGCTTCCCAAAGAGCTGGAAGCAAGATGCTGTGGGGCCCAACTCGCCCTTTGGAAAGAAGCCTGCACGTTGTGCCTTTCAGCTCTAGGGCAAAGTAGCACACCCAGAGCAGAAGTCCTACTTCAGCCAGATCAGGCCTGCAAAGAAACTGCGTTTCACAGGCCTTTGGAAGAGATGTTCCCACTAGGCTGTAAGAGCACTGTGCAGAGCGAGTTGTTTCTTTGCTTCCCAAAGAGCTGGAAGCAAGATGCTGTGGGGCCCAACTCGCCCTTTGGAAAGAAGCCGGCACGTTGTGCCTTTCAGCTCTAGGGCAAAGTAGCACACCCAGAGCAGAAGTCCTACTTCAGCCAGATCAGGCCTGCAAAGAAACTGCGTTTCACAGGCCTTTGGAAGAGATGTTCCCACTAGGCTGTAAGAGCACTGTGCAGAGCAAGTTGTTTCTTTGCTTCCCAAAGAGCTGGAAGCAAGATGCTGTGGGGCCCAACTCGCCCTTTGGAAAGAAGCCTGCACGTTGTGCCTTTCAGCTCTAGGGCAAAGTAGCACACCCAGAGCAGAAGTCCTACTTCAGCCAGATCAGGCCTGCAAAGAAACTGCGTTTCACAGGCCTTTGGAAGACATGTTCCCGGTAGGCTGTAAGAGCACTGTGCAGAGCGAGTTGTTTCTTAGCTTCCCAAAGAGCTGGAAGCAAGATGCTGTGGGGCCCAACTCGCCCTTTGGAAAGAAGCCTGCACGTTGTGCCTTTCAGCTCTAGGGCAAAGTAGCACACCCAGAGCAGAAGTCCTACTTCCGCCAGATCAGGCCTGCAAAGAAACTGCGTTTCACAGGCCTTTGGAAGAGATGTTCCCACTAGGCTGTAAGAGCACTGTGCAGAGCGAGTTGTTCCTTAGCTTCCCAAAGAGCTGGAAGCAAGATGCTGTGGGGCCCAACTCGACCTTTGGAAAGAAGCCTGCACGTTGTGCCTTTCAGCTCTAGGGCAAAGTAGCACACCCAGAGCAGAAGTCCTACTTCAGCCAGATCAGGCCTGCAAAGAAACTGCGTTTCACAGGCCTTTGGAAGAGATGTTCCCACTAGGCTGTAAGAGCACTGTGCAGAGCGAGTTGTTTCTTAGCTTCCCAAAGAGCTGGAAGCAAGATGCTGTGGGGCCCAACTCGCCCTTTGGAAAGAAGCCTGCACGTTGTGCCTTTCAGCTCTAGGGCAAAGTAGCACACCCAGAGCAGAAGTCCTACTTCAGCCAGATCAGGCCTGCAAAGAAACTGCGTTTCACAGGCCTTTGGAAGAGATGTTCCCGGTAGGCTGTAAGAGCACTGTGCAGAGCGAGTTGTTTCTTAGCTTCCCAAAGAGCTGGAAGCAAGATGCTGTGGGGCCCAACTCGCCCTTTGGAAAGAAGCCTGCACGTTGTGCCTTTCAGCTCTAGGGCAAAGTAGCACACCCAGAGCAGAAGTCCTACTTCAGCCAGATCAGGCCTGCAAAGAAACTGCGTTTCACAGGCCTTTGGAAGAGATGTTCCCACTAGGCTGTAAGAGCACTGTGCAGAGCGAGTTGTTTCTTAGCTTCCCAAAGAGCTGGAAGCAAGATGCTGTGGGGCCCAACTCGCCCTTTGGAAAGAAGCCTGCACGTTGTGCCTTTCAGCTCTAGGGCAAAGTAGCACACCCAGAGCAGAAGTCCTACTTCAGCCAGATCAGGCCTGCAAAGAAACTGCGTTTCACAGGCCTTTGGAAGAGATGTTCCCCCTAGGCTGTAAGAGCACTGTGCAGAGCGAGTTGTTTCTTAGCTTCCCAAAGAGCTGGAAGCAAGATGCTGTGGGGCCCAACTCGCCCTTTGGAAAGAAGCCTGCACGTTGTGCCTTTCAGCTCTAGGGCAAAGTAGCACACCCAGAGCAGAAGTCCTACTTCAGCCAGATCAGGCCTGCAAAGAAACTGCGTTTCACAGGCCTTTGGAAGAGATGTTCCCACTAGGCTGTAAGAGCACTGTGCAGAGCGAGTTGTTTCTTAGCTTCCCAAAGAGCTGGAAGCAAGATGCTGTGGGGCCCAACTCGCCCTTTGGAAAGAAGCCTGCACGTTGTGCCTTTCAGCTCTAGGGCAAAGTAGCACACCCAGAGCAGAAGTCCTACTTCAGCCAGATCAGGCCTGCAAAGAAACTGCGTTTCACAGGCCTTTGGAAGAGATGTTCCCACTAGGCTGTAAGAGCACTGTGCAGAGCGAGTTGTTTCTTAGCTTCCCAAAGAGCTGGAAGCAAGATGCTGTGGGGCCCAACTCGCCCTTTGGAAAGAAGCCTGCACGTTGTGCCTTTCAGCTCTAGGGCAAAGTAGCACACCCAGAGCAGAAGTCCTACTTCAGCCAGATCAGGCCTGCAAAGAAACTGCGTTTCACAGGCCTTTGGAAGACATGTTCCCGGTAGGCTGTAAGAGCACTGTGCAGAGCGAGTTGTTTCTTAGCTTCCCAAAGAGCTGGAAGCAAGATGCTGTGGGGCCCAACTCGCCCTTTGGAAAGAAGCCTGCACGTTGTGCCTTTCAGCTCTAGGGCAAAGTAGCACACCCAGAGCAGAAGTCCTACTTCAGCCAGATCAGGCCTGCAAAGAAACTGCGTTTCACAGGCCTTTAGAAGAGATGTTCCCACTAGGCTGTAAGAGCACTGTGCAGAGCGAGTTGTTTCTTAGCTTCCCAAAGAGCTGGAAGCAAGATGCTGTGGGGCCCAACTCGCCCTTTGGAAAGAAGCCTGCACGTTGTGCCTTTCAGCTCTAGGACAAAGTAGCACACCCAGAACAGAAGTCCTACTTCAGCCAGATCAGGCCTGCAAAGAAACTGCGTTTCACAGGCCTTTGGAAGAGATGTTCCCACTAGGCTGTAAGAGCACTGTGCAGAGCGAGTTGTTTCTTAGCTTCCCAAAGAGCTGGAAGCAAGATGCTGTGGGGCCCAACTCGCCCTTTGGAAAGAAGCCTGCACGTTGTGCCTTTCAGCTCTAGGGCAAAGTAGCACACCCAGAGCAGAAGTCCTACTTTAGCCAGATCAGGCCTGCAAAGAAACTGCGTTTCACAGGCCTTTGTAAGACATGTTCCCGGTAGGCTGTAAGAGCACTGTGCAGAGCGAGTTGTTTCTTAGCTTCCCAAAGAGCTGGAAGCAAGATGCTGTGGGGCCCAACTCGCCCTTTGGAAAGAAGCCTGCGCGTTGTGCCTTTCAGCTCTAGGGCAAAGTAGCACACCCAGAGCAGAAGTCCTACTTCAGCCAGATCAGGCCTGCAAAGAAACTGCGTTTCACAGGCCTTTGGAAGAGATGTTCCCACTAGGCTGTAAGAGCACTGTGCAGAGCGAGTTGTTTCTTAGCTTCCCAAAGAGCTGGAAGCAAGATGCTGTGGGGCCCAACTCGCCCTTTGGAAAGAAGCCTGCACGTTGTGCCTTTCACCTCTAGGACAAAGTAGCACACCCAGAGCAGAAGTCCTACTTCAGCCAGATCAGGCCTGCAAAGAAACTGCGTTTCACAGGCCTTTGGAAGAGATGTTCCCACTAGGCTGTAAGAGCACTGTGCAGAGCGAGTTGTTTCTTAGCTTCCCAAAGAGCTGGAAGCAACATGCTGTGGGGCCCAACTCGCCCTTTGGAAAGAAGCCTGCACGTTGTGCCTTTCAGCTCTAGGGCAAAGTAGCACACCCAGAGCAGAAGTCCTACTTCAGCCAGATCAGGCCTGCAAAGAAACTGCGTTTCACAGGCCTTTGGAAGAGATGTTCCCACTAGGCTGTAAGAGCACTGTGCAGAGCGAGTTGTTTCTTAGCTTCCCAAAGAGCTGGAAGCAAGATGCTGTGGGGCCCAACTCGCCCTTTGGAAAGAAGCCTGCACGTTGTGCCTTTCAGCTCTAGGGCAAAGTAGCACACCCAGAGCAGAAGTCCTACTTCAGCCAGATCAGGCCTGCAAAGAAACTGCGTTTCACAGGCCTTTGGAAGACATGTTCCCGGTAGGCTGTAAGAGCACTGTGCAGAGCGAGTTGTTTCTTAGCTTCCCAAAGAGCTGGAAGCAAGATGCTGTGGGGCCCAACTCGCCCTTTGGAAAGAAGCCTGCACGTTGTGCCTTTCAGCTCTAGGGCAAAGTAGCACACCCAGAGCAGAAGTCCTACTTCAGCCAGATCAGGCCTGCAAAGAAACTGCGTTTCACAGGCCTTTGGAAGAGATGTTCCCACTAGGCTGTAAGAGCACTGTGCAGAGCGAGTTGTTTCTTAGCTTCCCAAAGAGCTGGAAGCAAGATGCTGTGGGGCCCAACTCGCCCTTTGGAAAGAAGCCTGCACGTTGTGCCTTTCAGCTCTAGGGCAAAGTAGCACACCCAGAGCAGAAGTCCTACTTCAGCCAGATCAGGCCTGCAAAGAAACTGCGTTTCACAGGCCTTTGGAAGACATGTTCCCGGTAGGCTGTAAGAGCACTGTGCAGAGCGAGTTGTTTCTTAGCTTCCCAAAGAGCTGGAAGCAAGATGCTGTGGGGCCCAACTCGCCCTTTGGAAAGAAGCCTGCACGTTGTGCCTTTCAGCTCTAGGGCAAAGTAGCACACCCAGAGCAGAAGTCCTACTTCAGCCAGATCAGGCCTGCAAAGAAACTGCGTTTCACAGGCCTTTAGAAGAGATGTTCCCACTAGGCTGTAAGAGCACTGTGCAGAGCGAGTTGTTTCTTAGCTTCCCAAAGAGCTGGAAGCAAGATGCTGTGGGGCCCAACTCGCCCTTTGGAAAGAAGCCTGCACGTTGTGCCTTTCAGCTCTAGGACAAAGTAGCACACCCAGAGCAGAAGTCCTACTTCAGCCAGATCAGGCCTGCAAAGAAACTGCGTTTCACAGGCCTTTGGAAGAGATGTTCCCACTAGGCTGTAAGAGCACTGTGCAGAGCGAGTTGTTTCTTAGCTTCCCAAAGAGCTGGAAGCAAGATGCTGTGGGGCCCAACTCGCCCTTTGGAAAGAAGCCTGCACGTTGTGCCTTTCAGCTCTAGGGCAAAGTAGCACACCCAGAGCAGAAGTCCTACTTCAGCCAGATCAGGCCTGCAAAGAAACTGCGTTTCACAGGCCTTTGTAAGAGATGTTCCCGGTAGGCTGTAAGAGCACTGTGCAGAGCGAGTTGTTTCTTAGCTTCCCAAAGAGCTGGAAGCAAGATGCTGTGGGGCCCAACTCGCCCTTTGGAAAGAAGCCTGCGCGTTGTGCCTTTCAGCTCTAGGGCAAAGTAGCACACCCAGAGCAGAAGTCCTACTTCAGCCAGATCAGGCCTGCAAAGAAACTGCGTTTCACAGGCCTTTGGAAGAGATGTTCCCACTAGGCTGTAAGAGCACTGTGCAGAGCGAGTTGTTTCTTAGCTTCCCAAAGAGCTGGAAGCAAGATGCTGTGGGGCCCAACTCGCCCTTTGGAAAGAAGCCTGCACGTTGTGCCTTTCAGCTCTAGGACAAAGTAGCACACCCAGAGCAGAAGTCCTACTTCAGCCAGATCAGGCCTGCAAAGAAACTGCGTTTCACAGGCCTTAGGAAGAGATGTTCCCACTAGGCTGTAAGAGCACTGTGCAGAGCGAGTTGTTTCTTAGCTTCCCAAAGAGCTGGAAGCAACATGCTGTGGGGCCCAACTCGCCCTTTGGAAAGAAGCCTGCACGTTGTGCCTTTCAGCTCTAGGGCAAAGTAGCACACCCAGAGCAGAAGTCCTACTTCAGCCAGATCAGGCCTGCAAAGAAACTGCGTTTCACAGGCCTTTGGAAGAGATGTTCCCACTAGGCTGTAAGAGCACTGTGCAGAGTGAGTTGTTTCTTAGCTTCCCAAAGAGCTGGAAGCAAGATGCTGTGGGGCCCAACTCGCCCTTTGGAAAGAAGCCTGCACGTTGTGCCTTTCAGCTCTAGGGCAAAGTAGCACACCCAGAGCAGAAGTCCTACTTCAGCCAGATCAGGCCTGCAAAGAAACTGCGTTTCACAGGCCTTTGGAAGAGATGTTCCCACTAGGCTGTAAGAGCACTGTGCAGAGCGAGTTGTTTCTTAGCTTCCCAAAGAGCTGGAAGCAAGATGCTGTGGGGCCCAACTCGCCCTTTGGAAAGAAGCCTGCACGTTGTGCCTTTCAGCTCTAGGGCAAAGTAGCACACCCAGAGCAGAAGTCCTACTTCAGCCAGATCAGGCCTGCAAAGAAACTGCGTTTCACAGGCCTTTGGAAGAGATGTTCCCACTAGGCTGTAAGAGCACTGTGCAGAGCGAGTTGTTTCTTAGCTTCCCAAAGAGCTGGAAGCAAGATGCTGTGGGGCCCAACTCGCCCTTTGGAAAGAAGCCTGCACGTTGTGCCTTTCAGCTCTAGGGCAAAGTAGCACACCCAGAGCAGAAGTCCTACTTCAGCCAGATCAGGCCTGCAAAGAAACTGCGTTTCACAGGCCTTTGGAAGAGATGTTCCCACTAGGCTGTAAGAGCACTGTGCAGAGCGAGTTGTTTCTTTGCTTCCCAAAGAGCTGGAAGCAAGATGCTGTGGGGCCCAACTCGCCCTTTGGAAAGAAGCCTGCACGTTGTGCCTTTCAGCTCTAGGGCAAAGTAGCACACCCAGAGCAGAAGTCCTACTTCAGCCAGATCAGGCCTGCAAAGAAACTGCGTTTCACAGGCCTTTGGAAGAGATGTTCCCACTAGGCTGTAAGAGCACTGTGCAGAGCGAGTTGTTCCTTAGCTTCCCAAAGAGCTGGAAGCAAGATGCTGTGGGGCCCAACTCGCCCTTTGGAAAGAAGCCTGCACGTTGTGCCTTTCAGCTCTAGGGCAAAGTAGCACACCCAGAGCAGAAGTCCTACTTCAGCCAGATCAGGCCTGCAAAGAAACTGCGTTTCACAGGCCTTTGGAAGAGATGTTCCCACTAGGCTGTAAGAGCACTGTGCAGAGCGAGTTGTTTCTTTGCTTCGCAAAGAGCTGGAAGCAAGATGCTGTGGGGCCCAACTCGCCCTTTGGAAAGAAGCCTGCACGTTGTGCCTTTCAGCTCTAGGGCAAAGTAGCACACCCAGAGCAGAAGTCCTACTTCCGCCAGATCAGGCCTGCAAAGAAACTGCGTTTCACAGGCCTTTGGAAGAGATGTTCCCACTAGGCTGTAAGAGCACTGTGCAGAGCGAGTTGTTTCTTAGCTTCCCAAAGAGCTGGAAGCAAGATGCTGTGGGGCCCAACTCGCCCTTTGGAAAGAAGCCTGCACGTTGTGCCTTTCAGCTCTAGGGCAAAGTAGCACACCCAGAGCAGAAGTCCTACTTCAGCCAGATCAGGCCTGCAAAGAAACTGCGTTTCACAGGCCTTTGGAAGAGATGTTCCCACTAGGCTGTAAGAGCACTGTGCAGAGCGAGTTGTTTCTTAGCTTCCCAAAGAGCTGGAAGCAAGATGCTGTGGGGCCCAACTCGCCCTTTGGAAAGAAGCCTGCACGTTGTGCCTTTCAGCTCTAGGGCAAAGTAGCACACCCAGAGCAGAAGTCCTACTTCAGCCAGATCAGGCCTGCAAAGAAACTGCGTTTCACAGGCCTTTGGAAGAGATGTTCCCACTAGGCTGTAAGAGCACTGTGCAGAGCGAGTTGTTTCTTAGCTTCCCAAAGAGCTGGAAGCAAGATGCTGTGGGGCCCAACTCGCCCTTTGGAAAGAAGCCTGCACGTTGTGCCTTTCAGCTCTAGGGCAAAGTAGCACACCCAGAGCAGAAGTCCTACTTCAGCCAGATCAGGCCTGCAAAGAAACTGCGTTTCACAGGCCTTTGGAAGAGATGTTCCCACTAGGCTGTAAGAGCACTGTGCAGAGCGAGTTGTTTCTTAGCTTCCCAAAGAGCTGGAAGCAAGATGCTGTGGGGCCCAACTCGCCCTTTGGAAAGAAGCCTGCACGTTGTGCCTTTCAGCTCTAGGGCAAAGTAGCACACCCAGAGCAGAAGTCCTACTTCAGCCAGATCAGGCCTGCAAAGAAACTGCGTTTCACAGGCCTTTGGAAGAGATGTTCCCCCTAGGCTGTAAGAGCACTGTGCAGAGCGAGTTGTTTCTTAGCTTCCCAAAGAGCTGGAAGCAAGATGCTGTGGGGCCCAACTCGCCCTTTGGAAAGAAGCCTGCACGTTGTGCCTTTCAGCTCTAGGGCAAAGTAGCACACCCAGAGCAGAAGTCCTACTTCCGCCAGATCAGGCCTGCAAAGAAACTGCGTTTCACAGGCCTTTGGAAGAGATGTTCCCGGTAGGCTGTAAGAGCACTGTGCAGAGCGAGTTGTTCCTTAGCTTCCCAAAGAGCTGGAAGCAAGATGCTGTGGGGCCCAACTCGCCCTTTGGAAAGAAGCCTGCACGTTGTGCCTTTCAGCTCTAGGGCAAAGTAGCACACCCAGAGCAGAAGTCCTACTTCAGCCAGATCAGGCCTGCAAAGAAACTGCGTTTCACAGGCCTTTGGAAGAGATGTTCCCACTAGGCTGTAAGAGCACTGTGCAGAGCGAGTTGTTCCTTAGCTTCCCAAAGAGCTGGAAGCAAGATGCTGTGGGGCCCAACTCGCCCTTTGGAAAGAAGCCTGCACGTTGTGCCTTTCAGCTCTAGGGCAAAGTAGCACACCCAGAGCAGAAGTCCTACTTCAGCCAGATCAGGCCTGCAAAGAAACTGCGTTTCACAGGCCTTTGGAAGAGATGTTCCCACTAGGCTGTAAGAGCACTGTGCAGAGCGAGTTGTTTCTTTGCTTCCCAAAGAGCTGGAAGCAAGATGCTGTGGGGCCCAACTCGCCCTTTGGAAAGAAGCCTGCACGTTGTGCCTTTCAGCTCTAGGGCAAAGTAGCACACCCAGAGCAGAAGTCCTACTTCAGCCAGATCAGGCCTGCAAAGAAACTGCGTTTCACAGGCCTTTGGAAGAGATGTTCCCACTAGGCTGTAAGAGCACTGTGCAGAGCGAGTTGTTCCTTAGCTTCCCAAAGAGCTGGAAGCAAGATGCTGTGGGGCCCAACTCGCCCTTTGGAAAGAAGCCTGCACGTTGTGCCTTTCAGCTCTAGGGCAAAGTAGCACACCCAGAGCAGAAGTCCTACTTCAGCCAGATCAGGCCTGCAAAGAAACTGCGTTTCACAGGCCTTTGGAAGAGATGTTCCCACTAGGCTGTAAGAGCACTGTGCAGAGCGAGTTGTTTCTTTGCTTCCCAAAGAGCTGGAAGCAAGATGCTGTGGGGCCCAACTCGCCCTTTGGAAAGAAGCCTGCACGTTGTGCCTTTCAGCTCTAGGGCAAAGTAGCACACCCAGAGCAGAAGTCCTACTTCAGCCAGATCAGGCCTGCAAAGAAACTGCGTTTCACAGGCCTTTGGAAGACATGTTCCCGGTAGGCTGTAAGAGCACTGTGCAGAGCGAGTTGTTTCTTAGCTTCCCAAAGAGCTGGAAGCAAGATGCTGTGGGGCCCAACTCGCCCTTTGGAAAGAAGCCTGCACGTTGTGCCTTTCAGCTCTAGGGCAAAGTAGCACACCCAGAGCAGAAGTCCTACTTCAGCCAGATCAGGCCTGCAAAGAAACTGCGTTTCACAGGCCTTTGAAGAGATGTTCCCACTAGGCTGTAAGAGCACTGTGCAGAGCGAGTTGTTTCTTTGCTTCCCAAAGAGCTGGAAGCAAGATGTTGTGGGGCCCAACTCGCCCTTTGGAAAGAAGCCTGCACGTTGTGCCTTTCAGCTCTAGGGCAAAGTAGCACACCCAGAGCAGAAGTCCTACTTCAGCCAGATCAGGCCTGCAAAGAAACTGCGTTTCACAGGCCTTTGGAAGAGATGTTCCCACTAGGCTGTAAGAGCACTGTGCAGAGCGAGTTGTTTCTTAGCTTCCCAAAGAGCTGGAAGCAAGATGCTGTGGGGCCCAACTCGCCCTTTGGAAAGAAGCCTGCACGTTGTGCCTTTCAGCTCTAGGGCAAAGTAGCACACCCAGAGCAGAAGTCCTACTTCAGCCAGATCAGGCCTGCAAAGAAACTGCGTTTCACAGGCCTTTGGAAGAGATGTTCCCACTAGGCTGTAAGAGCACTGTGCAGAGCGAGTTGTTTCTTAGCTTCCCAAAGAGCTGGAAGCAAGATGCTGTGGGGCCCAACTCGCCCTTTGGAAAGAAGCCTGCACGTTGTGCCTTTCAGCTCTAGGGCAAAGTAGCACACCCAGAGCAGAAGTCCTACTTCAGCCAGATCAGGCCTGCAAAGAAACTGCGTTTCACAGGCCTTTGGAAGAGATGTTCCCACTAGGCTGTAAGAGCACTGTGCAGAGCGAGTTGTTTCTTAGCTTCCCAAAGAGCTGGAAGCAAGATGCTGTGGGGCCCAACTCGCCCTTTGGAAAGAAGCCTGCACGTTGTGCCTTTCAGCTCTAGGGCAAAGTAGCACACCCAGAGCAGAAGTCCTACTTCAGCCAGATCAGGCCTGCAAAGAAACTGCGTTTCACAGGCCTTTGGAAGAGATGTTCCCACTAGGCTGTAAGAGCACTGTGCAGAGCGAGTTGTTTCTTAGCTTCCCAAACAGCTGGAAGCAAGATGCTGTGGGGCCCAACTCGCCCTTTGGAAAGAAGCCTGCACGTTGTGCCTTTCAGCTCTAGGGCAAAGTAGCACACCCAGAGCAGAAGTCCTACTTCAGCCAGATCAGGCCTGCAAAGAAACTGCATTTCACAGGCCTTTGGAAGAGATGTTCCCACTAGGCTGTAAGAGCACTGTGCAGAGCGAGTTGTTTCTTAGCTTCCCAAAGAGCTGGAAGCAAGATGCTGTGGGGCCCAACTCGCCCTTTGGAAAGAAGCCTGCACGTTGTGCCTTTCAGCTCTAGGGCAAAGTAGCACACCCAGAGCAGAAGTCCTACTTCAGCCAGATCAGGCCTGCAAAGAAACTGCGTTTCACAGGCCTTTGGAAGAGATGTTCCCACTAGGCTGTAAGAGAACTGTGCAGAGCGAGTTGTTCCTTAGCTTCCCAAAGAGCTGGAAGCAAGATGCTGTGGGGCCCAACTCGCCCTTTGGAAAGAAGCCTGCACGTTGTGCCTTTCAGCTCTAGGGCAAAGTAGCACACCCAGAGCAGAAGTCCTACTTCAGCCAGATCAGGCCTGCAAAGAAACTGCGTTTCACAGGCCTTTGGAAGAGATGTTCCCACTAGGCTGTAAGAGCACTGTGCAGAGCGAGTTGTTTCTTTGCTTCCCAAAGAGCTGGAAGCAAGATGCTGTGGGGCCCAACTCGCCCTTTGGAAAGAAGCCTGCACGTTGTGCCTTTCAGCTCTAGGGCAAAGTAGCACACCCAGAGCAGAAGTCCTACTTCAGCCAGATCAGGCCTGCAAAGAAACTGCGTTTCACAGGCCTTTGGAAGAGATGTTCCCGGTAGGCTGTAAGAGCACTGTGCAGAGCGAGTTGTTTCTTAGCTTCCCAAAGAGCTGGAAGCAAGATGCTGTGGGGCCCAACTCGCCCTTTGGAAAGAAGCCTGCACGTTGTGCCTTTCAGCTCTAGGGCAAAGTAGCACACCCAGAGCAGAAGTCCTACTTCAGCCAGATCAGGCCTGCAAAGAAACTGCGTTTCACAGGCCTTTGGAAGAGATGTTCCCGGTAGGCTGTAAGAGCACTGTGCAGAGCGAGTTGTTTCTTAGCCTCCCAAAGAGCTGGAAGCAAGATGCTGTGGGGCCCAACTCGCCCTTTGGAAAGAAGCCTGCACGTTGTGCCTTTCAGCTCTAGGGCAAAGTAGCACACCCAGAGCAGAAGTCCTACTTCAGCCAGATCAGGCCTGCAAAGAAACTGCATTTCACAGGCCTTTGGAAGAGATGTTCCCACTAGGCTGTAAGAGCACTGTGCAGAGCGAGTTGTTTCTTAGCTTCCCAAAGAGCTGGAAGCAAGATGCTGTGGGGCCCAACTCGCCCTTTGGAAAGAAGCCTGCACGTTGTGCCTTTCAGCTCTAGGGCAAAGTAGCACACCCAGAGCAGAAGTCCTACTTCAGCCAGATCAGGCCTGCAAAGAAACTGCGTTTCACAGGCCTTTGGAAGAGATGTTCCCACTAGGCTGTAAGAGCACTGTGCAGAGCGAGTTGTTTCTTAGCTTCCCAAAGAGCTGGAAGCAAGATGCTGTGGGGCCCAACTCGCCCTTTGGAAAGAAGCCTGCACGTTGTGCCTTTCAGCTCTAGGGCAAAGTAGCACACCCAGAGCAGAAGTCCTACTTCAGCCAGATCAGGCCTGCAAAGAAACTGCGTTTCACAGGCCTTTGGAAGAGATGTTCCCACTAGGCTGTAAGAGCACTGTGCAGAGCGAGTTGTTTCTTAGCTTCCCAAAGAGCTGGAAGCAAGATGCTGTGGGGCCCAACTCGCCCTTTGGAAAGAAGCCTGCACGTTGTGCCTTTCAGCTCTAGGGCAAAGTAGCACACCCAGAGCAGAAGTCCTACTTCAGCCAGATCAGGCCTGCAAAGAAACTGCGTTTCACAGGCCTTTGGAAGAGATGTTCCCACTAGGCTGTAAGAGCACTGTGCAGAGCGAGTTGTTTCTTAGCTTCCCAAAGAGCTGGAAGCAAGATGCTGTGGGGCCCAACTCGCCCTTTGGAAAGAAGCCTGCACGTTGTGCCTTTCAGCTCTAGGGCAAAGTAGCACACCCAGAGCAGAAGTCCTACTTCAGCCAGATCAGGCCTGCAAAGAAACTGCGTTTCACAGGCCTTTGGAAGAGATGTTCCCCCTAGGCTGTAAGAGCACTGTGCAGAGCGAGTTGTTTCTTAGCTTCCCAAAGAGCTGGAAGCAAGATGCTGTGGGGCCCAACTCGCCCTTTGGAAAGAAGCCTGCACGTTGTGCCTTTCAGCTCTAGGGCAAAGTAGCACACCCAGAGCAGAAGTCCTACTTCAGCCAGATCAGGCCTGCAAAGAAACTGCGTTTCACAGGCCTTTGAAGAGATGTTCCCACTAGGCTGTAAGAGCACTGTGCAGAGCGAGTTGTTTCTTTGCTTCCCAAAGAGCTGGAACCAAGATGTTGTGGGGCCCAACTCGCCCTTTGGAAAGAAGCCTGCACGTTGTGCCTTTCAGCTCTAGGGCAAAGTAGCACACCCAGAGCAGAAGTCCTACTTCAGCCAGATCAGGCCTGCAAAGAAACTGCGTTTCACAGGCCTTTGGAAGAGATGTTCCCACTAGGCTGTAAGAGCACTGTGCAGAGCGAGTTGTTTCTTAGCTTCCCAAAGAGCTGGAAGCAAGATGCTGTGGGGCCCAACTCGCCCTTTGGAAAGAAGCCTGCACGTTGTGCCTTTCAGCTCTAGGGCAAAGTAGCACACCCAGAGCAGAAGTCCTACTTCAGCCAGATCAGGCCTGCAAAGAAACTGCGTTTCACAGGCCTTTGGAAGAGATGTTCCCACTAGGCTGTAAGAGCACTGTGCAGAGCGAGTTGTTTCTTAGCTTCCCAAAGAGCTGGAAGCAAGATGCTGTGGGGCCCAACTCGCCCTTTGGAAAGAAGCCTGCACGTTGTGCCTTTCAGCTCTAGGGCAAAGTAGCACACCCAGAGCAGAAGTCCTACTTCAGCCAGATCAGGCCTGCAAAGAAACTGCGTTTCACAGGCCTTTGGAAGAGATGTTCCCACTAGGCTGTAAGAGCACTGTGCAGAGCGAGTTGTTTCTTAGCTTCCCAAAGAGCTGGAAGCAAGATGCTGTGGGGCCCAACTCGCCCTTTGGAAAGAAGCCTGCACGTTGTGCCTTTCAGCTCTAGGGCAAAGTAGCACACCCAGAGCAGAAGTCCTACTTCAGCCAGATCAGGCCTGCAAAGA
The DNA here is from genome assembly GCF_041296265.1 of Equus caballus. Lineage (NCBI taxonomy): Eukaryota > Metazoa > Chordata > Mammalia > Perissodactyla > Equidae > Equus > Equus caballus. The sequence continues at coordinate 951,213 of NC_091711.1, read as the reverse complement.
AACTGCGTTTCACAGGGCTTTGGAAGAGATGTTCCCACTAGGCTGTAAGAGCACTGTGCAGAGCGAGTTGTTTCTTAGCTTCCCAAAGAGCTGGAAGCAAGATGCTGTGGGGCCCAACTCGCCCTTTGGAAAGAAGCCTGCACGTTGTGCCTTTCAGCTCTAGGGCAAAGTAGCACACCCAGAGCAGAAGTCCTACTTCAGCCAGATCAGGCCTGCAAAGAAACTGCGTTTCACAGGCCTTTGGAAGAGATGTTCCCACTAGGCTGTAAGAGCACTGTGCAGAGCGAGTTGTTTCTTTGCTTCCCAAAGAGCTGGAAGCAAGATGCTGTGGGGCCCAACTCGCCCTTTGGAAAGAAGCCTGCACGTTGTGCCTTTCAGCTCTAGGGCAAAGTAGCACACCCAGAGCAGAAGTCCTACTTCAGCCAGATCAGGCCTGCAAAGAAACTGCGTTTCACAGGCCTTTGGAAGAGATGTTCCCACTAGGCTGTAAGAGCACTGTGCAGAGCGAGTTGTTCCTTAGCTTCCCAAAGAGCTGGAAGCAAGATGCTGTGGGGCCCAACTCGCCCTTTGGAAAGAAGCCTGCACGTTGTGCCTTTCAGCTCTAGGGCAAAGTAGCACACCCAGAGCAGAAGTCCTACTTCAGCCAGATCAGGCCTGCAAAGAAACTGCGTTTCACAGGCCTTTGGAAGAGATGTTCCCCCTAGGCTGTAAGAGCACTGTGCAGAGCGAGTTGTTTCTTTGCTTCCCAAAGAGCTGGAAGCAAGATGCTGTGGGGCCCAACTCGCCCTTTGGAAAGAAGCCTGCACGTTGTGCCTTTCAGCTCTAGGGCAAAGTAGCACACCCAGAGCAGAAGTCCTACTTCAGCCAGATCAGGCCTGCAAAGAAACTGCGTTTCACAGGCCTTTGGAAGAGATGTTCCCGGTAGGCTGTAAGAGCACTGTGCAGAGCGAGTTGTTTCTTAGCTTCCCAAAGAGCTGGAAGCAAGATGCTGTGGGGCCCAACTCGCCCTTTGGAAAGAAGCCTGCACGTTGTGCCTTTCAGCTCTAGGGCAAAGTAGCACACCCAGAGCAGAAGTCCTACTTCAGCCAGATCAGGCCTGCAAAGAAACTGCATTTCACAGGCCTTTGGAAGAGATGTTCCCGGTAGGCTGTAAGAGCACTGTGCAGAGCGAGTTGTTTCTTAGCCTCCCAAAGAGCTGGAAGCAAGATGCTGTGGGGCCCAACTCGCCCTTTGGAAAGAAGCCTGCACGTTGTGCCTTTCAGCTCTAGGGCAAAGTAGCACACCCAGAGCAGAAGTCCTACTTCAGCCAGATCAGGCCTGCAAAGAAACTGCGTTTCACAGGCCTTTGGAAGAGATGTTCCCACTAGGCTGTAAGAGCACTGTGCAGAGCGAGTTGTTTCTTAGCTTCCCAAAGAGCTGGAAGCAAGATGCTGTGGGGCCCAACTCGCCCTTTGGAAAGAAGCCTGCACGTTGTGCCTTTCAGCTCTAGGGCAAAGTAGCACACCCAGAGCAGAAGTCCTACTTCAGCCAGATCAGGCCTGCAAAGAAACTGCGTTTCACAGGCCTTTGGAAGAGATGTTCCCGGTAGGCTGTAAGAGCACTGTGCAGAGCGAGTTGTTTCTTAGCTTCCCAAAGAGCTGGAAGCAAGATGCTGTGGGGCCCAACTCGCCCTTTGGAAAGAAGCCTGCACGTTGTGCCTTTCAGCTCTAGGGCAAAGTAGCACACCCAGAGCAGAAGTCCTACTTCAGCCAGATCAGGCCTGCAAAGAAACTGCGTTTCACAGGCCTTTGGAAGACATGTTCCCGGTAGGCTGTAAGAGCACTGTGCAGAGCGAGTTGTTTCTTAGCTTCCCAAAGAGCTGGAAGCAAGATGCTGTGGGGCCCAACTCGCCCTTTGGAAAGAAGCCTGCACGTTGTGCCTTTCAGCTCTAGGGCAAAGTAGCACACCCAGAGCAGAAGTCCTACTTCAGCCAGATCAGGCCTGCAAAGAAACTGCGTTTCACAGGCCTTTGGAAGAGATGTTCCCACTAGGCTGTAAGAGCACTGTGCAGAGCGAGTTGTTTCTTAGCTTCCCAAAGAGCTGGAAGCAAGATGCTGTGGGGCCCAACTCGCCCTTTGGAAAGAAGCCTGCACGTTGTGCCTTTCAGCTCTAGGGCAAAGTAGCACACCCAGAGCAGAAGTCCTACTTCAGCCAGATCAGGCCTGCAAAGAAACTGCGTTTCACAGGCCTTTGGAAGAGATGTTCCCACTAGGCTGTAAGAGCACTGTGCAGAGCGAGTTGTTCCTTAGCTTCCCAAAGAGCTGGAAGCAAGATGCTGTGGGGCCCAACTCGCCCTTTGGAAAGAAGCCTGCACGTTGTGCCTTTCAGCTCTAGGGCAAAGTAGCACACCCAGAGCAGAAGTCCTACTTCAGCCAGATCAGGCCTGCAAAGAAACTGCGTTTCACAGGCCTTTGGAAGAGATGTTCCCACTAGGCTGTAAGAGCACTGTGCAGAGCGAGTTGTTTCTTTGCTTCCCAAAGAGCTGGAAGCAAGATGCTGTGGGGCCCAACTCGCCCTTTGGAAAGAAGCCGGCACGTTGTGCCTTTCAGCTCTAGGGCAAAGTAGCACACCCAGAGCAGAAGTCCTACTTCAGCCAGATCAGGCCTGCAAAGAAACTGCGTTTCACAGGCCTTTGGAAGAGATGTTCCCACTAGGCTGTAAGAGCACTGTGCAGAGCGAGTTGTTTCTTTGCTTCCCAAAGAGCTGGAAGCAAGATGCTGTGGGGCCCAACTCGCCCTTTGGAAAGAAGCCTGCACGTTGTGCCTTTCAGCTCTAGGGCAAAGTAGCACACCCAGAGCAGAAGTCCTACTTCAGCCAGATCAGGCCTGCAAAGAAACTGCGTTTCACAGGCCTTTGGAAGACATGTTCCCGGTAGGCTGTAAGAGCACTGTGCAGAGCGAGTTGTTTCTTAGCTTCCCAAAGAGCTGGAAGCAAGATGCTGTGGGGCCCAACTCGCCATTTGGAAAGAAGCCTGCACGTTGTGCCTTTCAGCTCTAGGGCAAAGTAGCACACCCAGAGCAGAAGTCCTACTTCCGCCAGATCAGGCCTGCAAAGAAACTGCGTTTCACAGGCCTTTGGAGGAGATGTTCCCACTAGGCTGTAAGAGCACTGTGCAGAGCGAGTTGTTCCTTAGCTTCCCAAAGAGCTGGAAGCAAGATGCTGTGGGGCCCAACTCGACCTTTGGAAAGAAGCCTGCACGTTGTGCCTTTCAGCTCTAGGGCAAAGTAGCACACCCAGAGCAGAAGTCCTACTTCAGCCAGATCAGGCCTGCAAAGAAACTGCGTTTCACAGGCCTTTGGAAGAGATGTTCCCACTAGGCTGTAAGAGCACTGTGCAGAGCGAGTTGTTTCTTAGCTTCCCAAAGAGCTGGAAGCAAGATGCTGTGGGGCCCAACTCGCCCTTTGGAAAGAAGCCTGCACGTTGTGCCTTTCAGCTCTAGGGCAAAGTAGCACACCCAGAGCAGAAGTCCTACTTCAGCCAGATCAGGCCTGCAAAGAAACTGCGTTTCACAGGCCTTTGGAAGAGATGTTCCCACTAGGCTGTAAGAGCACTGTGCAGAGCGAGTTGTTTCTTAGCTTCCCAAAGAGCTGGAAGCAAGATGCTGTGGGGCCCAACTCGCCCTTTGGAAAGAAGCCTGCACGTTGTGCCTTTCAGCTCTAGGGCAAAGTAGCACACCCAGAGCAGAAGTCCTACTTCAGCCAGATCAGGCCTGCAAAGAAACTGCGTTTCACAGGCCTTTGGAAGAGATGTTCCCCCTAGGCTGTAAGAGCACTGTGCAGAGCGAGTTGTTTCTTAGCTTCACAAAGAGCTGGAAGCAAGATGCTGTGGGGCCCAACTCGCCCTTTGGAAAGAAGCCTGCACGTTGTGCCTTTCAGCTCTAGGGCAAAGTAGCACACCCAGAGCAGAAGTCCTACTTCAGCCAGATCAGGCCTGCAAAGAAACTGCGTTTCACAGGCCTTTGGAAGAGATGTTCCCACTAGGCTGTAAGAGCACTGTGCAGAGCGAGTTGTTTCTTAGCTTCCCAAAGAGCTGGAAGCAAGATGCTGTGGGGCCCAACTCGCCCTTTGGAAAGAAGCCTGCACGTTGTGCCTTTCAGCTCTAGGGCAAAGTAGCACACCCAGAGCAGAAGTCCTACTTCAGCCAGATCAGGCCTGCAAAGAAACTGCGTTTCACAGGCCTTTGGAAGAGATGTTCCCACTAGGCTGTAAGAGCACTGTGCAGAGCGAGTTGTTTCTTAGCTTCCCAAAGAGCTGGAAGCAAGATGCTGTGGGGCCCAACTCGCCCTTTGGAAAGAAGCCTGCACGTTGTGCCTTTCAGCTCTAGGGCAAAGTAGCACACCCAGAGCAGAAGTCCTACTTCAGCCAGATCAGGCCTGCAAAGAAACTGCGTTTCACAGGCCTTTGGAAGACATGTTCCCGGTAGGCTGTAAGAGCACTGTGCAGAGCGAGTTGTTTCTTAGCTTCCCAAAGAGCTGGAAGCAAGATGCTGTGGGGCCCAACTCGCCCTTTGGAAAGAAGCCTGCACGTTGTGCCTTTCAGCTCTAGGGCAAAGTAGCACACCCAGAGCAGAAGTCCTACTTCAGCCAGATCAGGCCTGCAAAGAAACTGCGTTTCACAGGCCTTTAGAAGAGATGTTCCCACTAGGCTGTAAGAGCACTGTGCAGAGCGAGTTGTTTCTTAGCTTCCCAAAGAGCTGGAAGCAAGATGCTGTGGGGCCCAACTCGCCCTTTGGAAAGAAGCCTGCACGTTGTGCCTTTCAGCTCTAGGACAAAGTAGCACACCCAGAGCAGAAGTCCTACTTCAGCCAGATCAGGCCTGCAAAGAAACTGCGTTTCACAGGCCTTTGGAAGAGATGTTCCCACTAGGCTGTAAGAGCACTGTGCAGAGCGAGTTGTTTCTTAGCTTCCCAAAGAGCTGGAAGCAAGATGCTGTGGGGCCCAACTCGCCCTTTGGAAAGAAGCCTGCACGTTGTGCCTTTCAGCTCTAGGGCAAAGTAGCACACCCAGAGCAGAAGTCCTACTTTAGCCAGATCAGGCCTGCAAAGAAACTGCGTTTCACAGGCCTTTGTAAGACATGTTCCCGGTAGGCTGTAAGAGCACTGTGCAGAGCGAGTTGTTTCTTAGCTTCCCAAAGAGCTGGAAGCAAGATGCTGTGGGGTCCAACTCGCCCTTTGGAAAGAAGCCTGCGCGTTGTGCCTTTCAGCTCTAGGGCAAAGTAGCACACCCAGAGCAGAAGTCCTACTTCAGCCAGATCAGGCCTGCAAAGAAACTGCGTTTCACAGGCCTTTGGAAGAGATGTTCCCACTAGGCTGTAAGAGCACTGTGCAGAGCGAGTTGTTTCTTAGCTTCCCAAAGAGCTGGAAGCAAGATGCTGTGGGGCCCAACTCGCCCTTTGGAAAGAAGCCTGCACGTTGTGCCTTTCACCTCTAGGACAAAGTAGCACACCCAGAGCAGAAGTCCTACTTCAGCCAGATCAGGCCTGCAAAGAAACTGCGTTTCACAGGCCTTTGGAAGAGATGTTCCCACTAGGCTGTAAGAGCACTGTGCAGAGCGAGTTGTTTCTTAGCTTCCCAAAGAGCTGGAAGCAACATGCTGTGGGGCCCAACTCGCCCTTTGGAAAGAAGCCTGCACGTTGTGCCTTTCAGCTCTAGGGCAAAGTAGCACACCCAGAGCAGAAGTCCTACTTCAGCCAGATCAGGCCTGCAAAGAAACTGCGTTTCACAGGCCTTTGGAAGAGATGTTCCCACTAGGCTGTAAGAGCACTGTGCAGAGCGAGTTGTTTCTTAGCTTCCCAAAGAGCTGGAAGCAAGATGCTGTGGGGCCCAACTCGCCCTTTGGAAAGAAGCCTGCACGTTGTGCCTTTCAGCTCTAGGGCAAAGTAGCACACCCAGAGCAGAAGTCCTACTTCAGCCAGATCAGGCCTGCAAAGAAACTGCGTTTCACAGGCCTTTGGAAGAGATGTTCCCACTAGGCTGTAAGAGCACTGTGCAGAGCGAGTTGTTTCTTAGCTTCCCAAAGAGCTGGAAGCAAGATGCTGTGGGGCCCAACTCGCCCTTTGGAAAGAAGCCTGCACGTTGTGCCTTTCAGCTCTAGGGCAAAGTAGCACACCCAGAGCAGAAGTCCTACTTCAGCCAGATCAGGCCTGCAAAGAAACTGCGTTTCACAGGCCTTTGGAAGAGATGTTCCCACTAGGCTGTAAGAGCACTGTGCAGAGCGAGTTGTTTCTTAGCTTCCCAAAGAGCTGGAAGCAAGATGCTGTGGGGCCCAACTCGCCCTTTGGAAAGAAGCCTGCACGTTGTGCCTTTCAGCTCTAGGGCAAAGTAGCACACCCAGAGCAGAAGTCCTACTTCAGCCAGATCAGGCCTGCAAAGAAACTGCGTTTCACAGGCCTTTGGAAGAGATGTTCCCACTAGGCTGTAAGAGCACTGTGCAGAGCGAGTTGTTTCTTAGCTTCCCAAAGAGCTGGAAGCAAGATGCTGTGGGGCCCAACTCGCCCTTTGGAAAGAAGCCTGCGCGTTGTGCCTTTCAGCTCTAGGGCAAAGTAGCACACCCAGAGCAGAAGTCCTACTTCAGCCAGATCAGGCCTGCAAAGAAACTGCGTTTCACAGGCCTTTGGAAGAGATGTTCCCGGTAGGCTGTAAGAGCACTGTGCAGAGCGAGTTGTTTCTTAGCTTCCCAAAGAGCTGGAAGCAAGATGCTGTGGGGCCCAACTCGCCCTTTGGAAAGAAGCCTGCACGTTGTGCCTTTCAGCTCTAGGGCAAAGTAGCACACCCAGAGCAGAAGTCCTACTTCAGCCAGATCAGGCCTGCAAAGAAACTGCGTTTCACAGGCCTTTGGAAGAGATGTTCCCACTAGGCTGTAAGAGCACTGTGCAGAGCGAGTTGTTTCTTAGCTTCCCAAAGAGCTGGAAGCAAGATGCTGTGGGGCCCAACTCGCCCTTTGGAAAGAAGCCTGCACGTTGTGCCTTTCAGCTCTAGGGCAAAGTAGCACACCCAGAGCAGAAGTCCTACTTCAGCCAGATCAGGCCTGCAAAGAAACTGCGTTTCACAGGCCTTTGGAAGAGATGTTCCCACTAGGCTGTAAGAGCACTGTGCAGAGCGAGTTGTTTCTTAGCTTCCCAAAGAGCTGGAAGCAAGATGCTGTGGGGCCCAACTCGCCCTTTGGAAAGAAGCCTGCGCGTTGTGCCTTTCAGCTCTAGGGCAAAGTAGCACACCCAGAGCAGAAGTCCTACTTCAGCCAGATCAGGCCTGCAAAGAAACTGCGTTTCACAGGCCTTTGGAAGATATGTTCCCGGTAGGCTGTAAGAGCACTGTGCAGAGCGAGTTGTTTCTTAGCTTCCCAAAGAGCTGGAAGCAAGATGCTGTGGGGCCCAACTCGCCCTTTGGAAAGAAGCCTGCACGTTGTGCCTTTCAGCTCTAGGGCAAAGTAGCACACCCAGAGCAGAAGTCCTACTTCAGCCAGATCAGGCCTGCAAAGAAACTGCGTTTCACAGGCCTTTGGAAGACATGTTCCCGGTAGGCTGTAAGAGCACTGTGCAGAGCGAGTTGTTTCTTAGCTTCCCAAAGAGCTGGAAGCAAGATGCTGTGGGGCCCAACTCGCCCTTTGGAAAGAAGCCTGCACGTTGTGCCTTTCAGCTCTAGGGCAAAGTAGCACACCCAGAGCAGAAGTCCTACTTCAGCCAGATCAGGCCTGCAAAGAAACTGCGTTTCACAGGCCTTTGGAAGAGATGTTCCCACTAGGCTGTAAGAGCACTGTGCAGAGCGAGTTGTTTCTTAGCTTCCCAAAGAGCTGGAAGCAAGATGCTGTGGGGCCCAACTCGCCCTTTGGAAAGAAGCCTGCACGTTGTGCCTTTCAGCTCTAGGGCAAAGTAGCACACCCAGAGCAGAAGTCCTACTTCAGCCAGATCAGGCCTGCAAAGAAACTGCGTTTCACAGGCCTTTGGAAGAGATGTTCCCACTAGGCTGTAAGAGCACTGTGCAGAGCGAGTTGTTCCTTAGCTTCCCAAAGAGCTGGAAGCAAGATGCTGTGGGGCCCAACTCGACCTTTGGAAAGAAGCCTGCACGTTGTGCCTTTCAGCTCTAGGGCAAAGTAGCACACCCAGAGCAGAAGTCCTACTTCAGCCAGATCAGGCCTGCAAAGAAACTGCGTTTCACAGGCCTTTGGAAGAGATGTTCCCACTAGGCTGTAAGAGCACTGTGCAGAGCGAGTTGTTTCTTAGCTTCCCAAAGAGCTGGAAGCAAGATGCTGTGGGGCCCAACTCGCCCTTTGGAAAGAAGCCGGCACGTTGTGCCTTTCAGCTCTAGGGCAAAGTAGCACACCCAGAGCAGAAGTCCTACTTCAGCCAGATCAGGCCTGCAAAGAAACTGCGTTTCACAGGCCTTTGGAAGAGATGTTCCCACTAGGCTGTAAGAGCACTGTGCAGAGCGAGTTGTTTCTTTGCTTCCCAAAGAGCTGGAAGCAAGATGCTGTGGGGCCCAACTCGCCCTTTGGAAAGAAGCCTGCACGTTGTGCCTTTCAGCTCTAGGGCAAAGTAGCACACCCAGAGCAGAAGTCCTACTTCAGCCAGATCAGGCCTGCAAAGAAACTGCGTTTCACAGGCCTTTGGAAGACATGTTCCCGGTAGGCTGTAAGAGCACTGTGCAGAGCGAGTTGTTTCTTAGCTTCCCAAAGAGCTGGAAGCAAGATGCTGTGGGGCCCAACTCGCCCTTTGGAAAGAAGCCTGCACGTTGTGCCTTTCAGCTCTAGGGCAAAGTAGCACACCCAGAGCAGAAGTCCTACTTCCGCCAGATCAGGCCTGCAAAGAAACTGCGTTTCACAGGCCTTTGGAAGAGATGTTCCCACTAGGCTGTAAGAGCACTGTGCAGAGCGAGTTGTTCCTTAGCTTCCCAAAGAGCTGGAAGCAAGATGCTGTGGGGCCCAACTCGCCCTTTGGAAAGAAGCCTGCACGTTGTGCCTTTCAGCTCTAGGGCAAAGTAGCACACCCAGAGCAGAAGTCCTACTTCAGCCAGATCAGGCCTGCAAAGAAACTGCGTTTCACAGGCCTTTGGAAGAGATGTTCCCACTAGGCTGTAAGAGCACTGTGCAGAGCGAGTTGTTTCTTAGCTTCCCAAAGAGCTGGAAGCAAGATGCTGTGGGGCCCAACTCGCCCTTTGGAAAGAAGCCTGCACGTTGTGCCTTTCAGCTCTAGGGCAAAGTAGCACACCCAGAGCAGAAGTCCTACTTCCGCCAGATCAGGCCTGCAAAGAAACTGCGTTTCACAGGCCTTTGGAAGAGATGTTCCCGGTAGGCTGTAAGAGCACTGTGCAGAGCGAGTTGTTTCTTAGCTTCCCAAAGAGCTGGAAGCAAGATGCTGTGGGGCCCAACTCGCCCTTTGGAAAGAAGCCTGCACGTTGTGCCTTTCAGCTCTAGGGCAAAGTAGCACACCCAGAGCAGAAGTCCTACTTCAGCCAGATCAGGCCTGCAAAGAAACTGCGTTTCACAGGCCTTTGGAAGAGATGTTCCCAGTAGGCTGTAAGAGCACTGTGCAGAGCGAGTTGTTTCTTAGCTTCCCAAAGAGCTGGAAGCAAGATGCTGTGGGGCCCAACTCGCCCTTTGGAAAGAAGCCTGCACGTTGTGCCTTTCAGCTCTAGGGCAAAGTAGCACACCCAGAGCAGAAGTCCTACTTCAGCCAGATCAGGCCTGCAAAGAAACTGCGTTTCACAGGCCTTTGGAAGAGATGTTCCCCCTAGGCTGTAAGAGCACTGTGCAGAGCGAGTTGTTTCTTAGCTTCCCAAAGAGCTGGAAGCAAGATGCTGTGGGGCCCAACTCGCCCTTTGGAAAGAAGCCTGCACGTTGTGCCTTTCAGCTCTAGGGCAAAGTAGCACACCCAGAGCAGAAGTCCTACTTCAGCCAGATCAGGCCTGCAAAGAAACTGCGTTTCACAGGCCTTTGGAAGAGATGTTCCCACTAGGCTGTAAGAGCACTGTGCAGAGCGAGTTGTTTCTTAGCTTCCCAAAGAGCTGGAAGCAAGATGCTGTGGGGCCCAACTCGCCCTTTGGAAAGAAGCCTGCACGTTGTGCCTTTCAGCTCTAGGGCAAAGTAGCACACCCAGAGCAGAAGTCCTACTTCAGCCAGATCAGGCCTGCAAAGAAACTGCGTTTCACAGGCCTTTGGAAGAGATGTTCCCACTAGGCTGTAAGAGCACTGTGCAGAGCGAGTTGTTTCTTAGCTTCCCAAAGAGCTGGAAGCAAGATGCTGTGGGGCCCAACTCGCCCTTTGGAAAGAAGCCTGCACGTTGTGCCTTTCAGCTCTAGGGCAAAGTAGCACACCCAGAGCAGAAGTCCTACTTCAGCCAGATCAGGCCTGCAAAGAAACTGCGTTTCACAGGCCTTTGGAAGAGATGTTCCCACTAGGCTGTAAGAGCACTGTGCAGAGCGAGTTGTTTCTTAGCTTCCCAAAGAGCTGGAAGCAAGATGCTGTGGGGCCCAACTCGCCCTTTGGAAAGAAGCCTGCGCGTTGTGCCTTTCAGCTCTAGGGCAAAGTAGCACACCCAGAGCAGAAGTCCTACTTCAGCCAGATCAGGCCTGCAAAGAAACTGCGTTTCACAGGCCTTTGGAAGATATGTTCCCGGTAGGCTGTAAGAGCACTGTGCAGAGCGAGTTGTTTCTTAGCTTCCCAAAGAGCTGGAAGCAAGATGCTGTGGGGCCCAACTCGCCCTTTGGAAAGAAGCCTGCACGTTGTGCCTTTCAGCTCTAGGGCAAAGTAGCACACCCAGAGCAGAAGTCCTACTTCAGCCAGATCAGGCCTGCAAAGAAACTGCGTTTCACAGGCCTTTGGAAGACATGTTCCCGGTAGGCTGTAAGAGCACTGTGCAGAGCGAGTTGTTTCTTAGCTTCCCAAAGAGCTGGAAGCAAGATGCTGTGGGGCCCAACTCGCCCTTTGGAAAGAAGCCTGCACGTTGTGCCTTTCAGCTCTAGGGCAAAGTAGCACACCCAGAGCAGAAGTCCTACTTCAGCCAGATCAGGCCTGCAAAGAAACTGCGTTTCACAGGCCTTTGGAAGAGATGTTCCCACTAGGCTGTAAGAGCACTGTGCAGAGCGAGTTGTTTCTTAGCTTCCCAAAGAGCTGGAAGCAAGATGCTGTGGGGCCCAACTCGCCCTTTGGAAAGAAGCCTGCACGTTGTGCCTTTCAGCTCTAGGGCAAAGTAGCACACCCAGAGCAGAAGTCCTACTTCAGCCAGATCAGGCCTGCAAAGAAACTGCGTTTCACAGGCCTTTGGAAGAGATGTTCCCACTAGGCTGTAAGAGCACTGTGCAGAGCGAGTTGTTCCTTAGCTTCCCAAAGAGCTGGAAGCAAGATGCTGTGGGGCCCAACTCGACCTTTGGAAAGAAGCCTGCACGTTGTGCCTTTCAGCTCTAGGGCAAAGTAGCACACCCAGAGCAGAAGTCCTACTTCAGCCAGATCAGGCCTGCAAAGAAACTGCGTTTCACAGGCCTTTGGAAGAGATGTTCCCACTAGGCTGTAAGAGCACTGTGCAGAGCGAGTTGTTTCTTTGCTTCCCAAAGAGCTGGAAGCAAGATGCTGTGGGGCCCAACTCGCCCTTTGGAAAGAAGCCGGCACGTTGTGCCTTTCAGCTCTAGGGCAAAGTAGCACACCCAGAGCAGAAGTCCTACTTCAGCCAGATCAGGCCTGCAAAGAAACTGCGTTTCACAGGCCTTTGGAAGAGATGTTCCCACTAGGCTGTAAGAGCACTGTGCAGAGCGAGTTGTTTCTTTGCTTCCCAAAGAGCTGGAAGCAAGATGCTGTGGGGCCCAACTCGCCCTTTGGAAAGAAGCCTGCACGTTGTGCCTTTCAGCTCTAGGGCAAAGTAGCACACCCAGAGCAGAAGTCCTACTTCAGCCAGATCAGGCCTGCAAAGAAACTGCGTTTCACAGGCCTTTGGAAGACATGTTCCCGGTAGGCTGTAAGAGCACTGTGCAGAGCGAGTTGTTTCTTAGCTTCCCAAAGAGCTGGAAGCAAGATGCTGTGGGGCCCAACTCGCCCTTTGGAAAGAAGCCTGCACGTTGTGCCTTTCAGCTCTAGGGCAAAGTAGCACACCCAGAGCAGAAGTCCTACTTCCGCCAGATCAGGCCTGCAAAGAAACTGCGTTTCACAGGCCTTTGGAAGAGATGTTCCCACTAGGCTGTAAGAGCACTGTGCAGAGCGAGTTGTTCCTTAGCTTCCCAAAGAGCTGGAAGCAAGATGCTGTGGGGCCCAACTCGCCCTTTGGAAAGAAGCCTGCACGTTGTGCCTTTCAGCTCTAGGGCAAAGTAGCACACCCAGAGCAGAAGTCCTACTTCAGCCAGATCAGGCCTGCAAAGAAACTGCGTTTCACAGGCCTTTGGAAGAGATGTTCCCACTAGGCTGTAAGAGCACTGTGCAGAGCGAGTTGTTTCTTAGCTTCCCAAAGAGCTGGAAGCAAGATGCTGTGGGGCCCAACTCGCCCTTTGGAAAGAAGCCTGCACGTTGTGCCTTTCAGCTCTAGGGCAAAGTAGCACACCCAGAGCAGAAGTCCTACTTCCGCCAGATCAGGCCTGCAAAGAAACTGCGTTTCACAGGCCTTTGGAAGAGATGTTCCCGGTAGGCTGTAAGAGCACTGTGCAGAGCGAGTTGTTTCTTAGCTTCCCAAAGAGCTGGAAGCAAGATGCTGTGGGGCCCAACTCGCCCTTTGGAAAGAAGCCTGCACGTTGTGCCTTTCAGCTCTAGGGCAAAGTAGCACACCCAGAGCAGAAGTCCTACTTCAGCCAGATCAGGCCTGCAAAGAAACTGCGTTTCACAGGCCTTTGGAAGAGATGTTCCCAGTAGGCTGTAAGAGCACTGTGCAGAGCGAGTTGTTTCTTAGCTTCCCAAAGAGCTGGAAGCAAGATGCTGTGGGGCCCAACTCGCCCTTTGGAAAGAAGCCTGCACGTTGTGCCTTTCAGCTCTAGGGCAAAGTAGCACACCCAGAGCAGAAGTCCTACTTCAGCCAGATCAGGCCTGCAAAGAAACTGCGTTTCACAGGCCTTTGGAAGAGATGTTCCCCCTAGGCTGTAAGAGCACTGTGCAGAGCGAGTTGTTTCTTAGCTTCCCAAAGAGCTGGAAGCAAGATGCTGTGGGGCCCAACTCGCCCTTTGGAAAGAAGCCTGCACGTTGTGCCTTTCAGCTCTAGGGCAAAGTAGCACACCCAGAGCAGAAGTCCTACTTCAGCCAGATCAGGCCTGCAAAGAAACTGCGTTTCACAGGCCTTTGGAAGAGATGTTCCCACTAGGCTGTAAGAGCACTGTGCAGAGCGAGTTGTTTCTTAGCTTCCCAAAGAGCTGGAAGCAAGATGCTGTGGGGCCCAACTCGCCCTTTGGAAAGAAGCCTGCACGTTGTGCCTTTCAGCTCTAGGGCAAAGTAGCACACCCAGAGCAGAAGTCCTACTTCAGCCAGATCAGGCCTGCAAAGAAACTGCGTTTCACAGGCCTTTGGAAGAGATGTTCCCACTAGGCTGTAAGAGCACTGTGCAGAGCGAGTTGTTTCTTAGCTTCCCAAAGAGCTGGAAGCAAGATGCTGTGGGGCCCAACTCGCCCTTTGGAAAGAAGCCTGCACGTTGTGCCTTTCAGCTCTAGGGCAAAGTAGCACACCCAGAGCAGAAGTCCTACTTCAGCCAGATCAGGCCTGCAAAGAAACTGCGTTTCACAGGCCTTTGGAAGACATGTTCCCGGTAGGCTGTAAGAGCACTGTGCAGAGCGAATTGTTTCTTAGCTTCCCAAAGAGCTGGAAGCAAGATGCTGTGGGGCCCAACTCGCCCTTTGGAAAGAAGCCTGCACGTTGTGCCTTTCAGCTCTAGGGCAAAGTAGCACACCCAGAGCAGAAGTCCTACTTCAGCCAGATCAGGCCTGCAAAGAAACTGCGTTTCACAGGCCTTTAGAAGAGATGTTCCCACTAGGCTGTAAGAGCACTGTGCAGAGCGAGTTGTTTCTTAGCCTCCCAAAGAGCTGGAAGCAAGATGCTGTGGGGCCCAACTCGCCCTTTGGAAAGAAGACTGCACGTTGTGCCTTTCAGCTCTAGGACAAAGTAGCACACCCAGAGCACAAGTCCTACTTCAGCCAGATCAGGCCTGCAAAGAAACTGCGTTTCACAGGCCTTTGGAAGAGATGTTCCCACTAGGCTGTAAGAGCACTGTGCAGAGCGAGTTGTTTCTTAGCTTCCCAAAGAGCTGGAAGCAAGATGCTGTGGGGCCCAACTCGCCCTTTGGAAAGAAGCCTGCACGTTGTGCCTTTCAGCTCTAGGGCAAAGTAGCACACCCAGAGCAGAAGTCCTACTTTAGCCAGATCAGGCCTGCAAAGAAACTGCGTTTCACAGGCCTTTGTAAGACATGTTCCCGGTAGGCTGTAAGAGCACTGTGCAGAGCGAGTTGTTTCTTAGCTTCCCAAAGAGCTGGAAGCAAGATGCTGTGGGGCCCAACTCGCCCTTTGGAAAGAAGCCTGCGCGTTGTGCCTTTCAGCTCTAGGGCAAAGTAGCACACCCAGAGCAGAAGTCCTACTTCAGCCAGATCAGGCCTGCAAAGAAACTGCGTTTCACAGGCCTTTGGAAGAGATGTTCCCACTAGGCTGTAAGAGCACTGTGCAGAGCGAGTTGTTTCTTAGCTTCCCAAAGAGCTGGAAGCAAGATGCTGTGGGGCCCAACTCGCCCTTTGGAAAGAAGCCTGCACGTTGTGCCTTTCACCTCTAGGACAAAGTAGCACACCCAGAGCAGAAGTCCTACTTCAGCCAGATCAGGCCTGCAAAGAAACTGCGTTTCACAGGCCTTTGGAAGAGATGTTCCCACTAGGCTGTAAGAGCACTGTGCAGAGCGAGTTGTTTCTTAGCTTCCCAAAGAGCTGGAAGCAACATGCTGTGGGGCCCAACTCGCCCTTTGGAAAGAAGCCTGCACGTTGTGCCTTTCAGCTCTAGGGCAAAGTAGCACACCCAGAGCAGAAGTCCTACTTCAGCCAGATCAGGCCTGCAAAGAAACTGCGTTTCACAGGCCTTTGGAAGAGATGTTCCCACTAGGCTGTAAGAGCACTGTGCAGAGCGAGTTGTTTCTTAGCTTCCCAAAGAGCTGGAAGCAAGATGCTGTGGGGCCCAACTCGCCCTTTGGAAAGAAGCCTGCACGTTGTGCCTTTCAGCTCTAGGGCAAAGTAGCACACCCAGAGCAGAAGTCCTACTTCAGCCAGATCAGGCCTGCAAAGAAACTGCGTTTCACAGGCCTTTGGAAGAGATGTTCCCACTAGGCTGTAAGAGCACTGTGCAGAGCGAGTTGTTTCTTAGCTTCCCAAAGAGCTGGAAGCAAGATGCTGTGGGGCCCAACTCGCCCTTTGGAAAGAAGCCTGCACGTTGTGCCTTTCAGCTCTAGGGCAAAGTAGCACACCCAGAGCAGAAGTCCTACTTCAGCCAGATCAGGCCTGCAAAGAAACTGCGTTTCACAGGCCTTTGGAAGAGATGTTCCCACTAGGCTGTAAGAGCACTGTGCAGAGCGAGTTGTTTCTTAGCTTCCCAAAGAGCTGGAAGCAAGATGCTGTGGGGCCCAACTCGCCCTTTGGAAAGAAGCCTGCACGTTGTGCCTTTCAGCTCTAGGGCAAAGTAGCACACCCAGAGCAGAAGTCCTACTTCAGCCAGATCAGGCCTGCAAAGAAACTGCGTTTCACAGGCCTTTGGAAGAGATGTTCCCACTAGGCTGTAAGAGCACTGTGCAGAGCGAGTTGTTTCTTAGCTTCCCAAAGAGCTGGAAGCAAGATGCTGTGGGGCCCAACTCGCCCTTTGGAAAGAAGCCTGCGCGTTGTGCCTTTCAGCTCTAGGGCAAAGTAGCACACCCAGAGCAGAAGTCCTACTTCAGCCAGATCAGGCCTGCAAAGAAACTGCGTTTCACAGGCCTTTGGAAGAGATGTTCCCACTAGGCTGTAAGAGCACTGTGCAGAGCGAGTTGTTCCTTAGCTTCCCAAAGAGCTGGAAGCAAGATGCTGTGGGGCCCAACTCGCCCTTTGGAAAGAAGCCTGCACGTTGTGCCTTTCAGCTCTAGGGCAAAGTAGCACACCCAGAGCAGAAGTCCTACTTCAGCCAGATCAGGCCTGCAAAGAAACTGCGTTTCACAGGCCTTTGGAAGACATGTTCCCGGTAGGCTGTAAGAGCACTGTGCAGAGCGAGTTGTTTCTTAGCTTCCCAAAGAGCTGGAAGCAAGATGCTGTGGGGCCCAACTCGCCCTTTGGAAAGAAGCCTGCGCGTTGTGCCTTTCAGCTCTAGGGCAAAGTAGCACACCCAGAGCAGAAGTCCTACTTCCGCCAGATCAGGCCTGCAAAGAAACTGCGTTTCACAGGCCTTTGGAAGAGATGTTCCCACTAGGCTGTAAGAGCACTGTGCAGAGCGAGTTGTTTCTTAGCTTCCCAAAGAGCTGGAAGCAAGATGCTGTGGGGCCCAACTCGCCCTTTGGAAAGAAGCCTGCACGTTGTGCCTTTCACCTCTAGGACAAAGTAGCACACCCAGAGCAGAAGTCCTACTTCAGCCAGATCAGGCCTGCAAAGAAACTGCGTTTCACAGGCCTTTGGAAGAGATGTTCCCACTAGGCTGTAAGAGCACTGTGCAGAGCGAGTTGTTTCTTAGCTTCCCAAAGAGCTGGAAGCAACATGCTGTGGGGCCCAACTCGCCCTTTGGAAAGAAGCCTGCACGTTGTGCCTTTCAGCTCTAGGGCAAAGTAGCACACCCAGAGCAGAAGTCCTACTTCAGCCAGATCAGGCCTGCAAAGAAACTGCGTTTCACAGGCCTTTGGAAGAGATGTTCCCACTAGGCTGTAAGAGCACTGTGCAGAGCGAGTTGTTTCTTAGCTTCCCAAAGAGCTGGAAGCAAGATGCTGTGGGGCCCAACTCGCCCTATGGAAAGAAGCCTGCACGTTGTGCCTTTCAGCTCTAGGGCAAAGTAGCACACCCAGAGCAGAAGTCCTACTTCAGCCAGATCAGGCCTGCAAAGAAACTGCGTTTCACAGGCCTTTGGAAGAGATGTTCCCACTAGGCTGTAAGAGCACTGTGCAGAGCGAGTTGTTTCTTAGCTTCCCAAAGAGCTGGAAGCAAGATGCTGTGGGGCCCAACTCGCCCTTTGGAAAGAAGCCTGCACGTTGTGCCTTTCAGCTCTAGGGCAAAGGAGCACACCCAGAGCAGAAGTCCTACTTCAGCCAGATCAGGCCTGCAAAGAAACTGCGTTTCACAGGCCTTTGGAAGAGATGTTCCCACTAGGCTGTAAGAGCACTGTGCAGAGCGAGTTGTTTCTTAGCTTCCCAAAGAGCTGGAAGCAAGATGCTGTGGGGCCCAACTCGCCCTTGGAAAGAAGCCTGCACGTTGTGCCTTTCAGCTCTAGGGCAAAGTAGCACACCCAGAGCAGAAGTCCTACTTCAGCCAGATCAGGCCTGCAAAGAAACTGCGTTTCACAGGCCTTTGGAAGAGATGTTCCCACTAGGCTGTAAGAGCACTGTGCAGAGCGAGTTGTTTCTTAGCTTCCCAAAGAGCTGGAAGCAAGATGCTGTGGGGCCCAACTCGCCCTTTGGAAAGAAGCCTGCACGTTGTGCCTTTCAGCTCTAGGACAAAGTAGCACACCCAGAGCAGAAGTCCTACTTCAGCCAGATCAGGCCTGCAAAGAAACTGCGTTTCACAGGCCTTTGGAAGAGATGTTCCCACTAGGCTGTAAGAGCACTGTGCAGAGCGAGTTGTTTCTTAGCTTCCCAAAGAGCTGGAAGCAAGATGCTGTGGGGCCCAACTCGCCCTTTAGAAAGAAGCCTGCGCGTTGTGCCTTTCAGCTCTAGGGCAAAGTAGCACACCCAGAGCAGAAGTCCTACTTCAGCCAGATCAGGCCTGCAAAGAAACTGCGTTTCACAGGCCTTTGGAAGAGATGTTCCCGGTAGGCTGTAAGAGCACTGTGCAGACCGAGTTGTTCCTTAGCTTCCCAAAGAGCTTGAAGCAAGATGCTGTGGGGCCCAACTCGCCCTTTGGAAAGAAGCCTGCACGTTGTGCCTTTCAGCTCTAGGGCAAAGTAGCACACCCAGAGCAGAAGTCCTACTTCAGCCAGATCAGGCCTGCAAAGAAACTGCGTTTCACAGGCCTTTGGAAGAGATGTTCCCACTAGGCTGTAAGAGCACTGTGCAGAGCGAATTGTTCCTTAGCTTCCCAAAGAGCTGGAAGCAAGATGCTGTGGGGCCCAACTCGCCCTTTGGAAAGAAGCCTGCACGTTGTGCCTTTCAGCTCTAGGGCAAAGTAGCACACCCAGAGCAGAAGTCCTACTTCAGCCAGATCAGGCCTGCAAAGAAACTGCGTTTCACAGGCCTTTGGAAGAGATGTTCCCACTAGGCTGTAAGAGCACTGTGCAGAGCGAGTTGTTTCTTAGCTTCCCAAAGAGCTGGAAGCAAGATGCTGTGGGGCCCAAACTCGCCCTTTGGAAAGAAGCCTGCGCGTTGTGCCTTTCAGCTCTAGGGCAAAGTAGCACACCCAGAGCAGAAGTCCTACTTCAGCCAGATCAGGCCTGCAAAGAAACTGCGTTTCACAGGCCTTTGGAAGAGATGTTCCCACTAGGCTGTAAGAGCACTGTGCAGAGCGAGTTGTTCCTTAGCTTCCCAAAGAGCTGGAAGCAAGATGCTGTGGGGCCCAACTCGCCCTTTGGAAAGAAGCCTGCACGTTGTGCCTTTCAGCTCTAGGGCAAAGTAGCACACCCAGAGCAGAAGTCCTACTTCAGCCAGATCAGGCCTGCAAAGAAACTGCGTTTCACAGGCCTTTGTAAGACATGTTCCCGGTAGGCTGTAAGAGCACTGTGCAGAGCGAGTTGTTTCTTAGCTTCCCAAAGAGCTGGAAGCAAGATGCTGTGGGGCCCAACTCGCCCTTTGGAAAGAAGCCTGCGCGTTGTGCCTTTCAGCTCTAGGGCAAAGTAGCACACCCAGAGCAGAAGTCCTACTTCCGCCAGATCAGGCCTGCAAAGAAACTGCGTTTCACAGGCCTTTGGAAGAGATGTTCCCACTAGGCTGTAAGAGCACTGTGCAGAGCGAGTTGTTTCTTAGCTTCCCAAAGAGCTGGAAGCAAGATGCTGTGGGGCCCAACTCGCCCTTTGGAAAGAAGCCTGCACGTTGTGCCTTTCACCTCTAGGACAAAGTAGCACACCCAGAGCAGAAGTCCTACTTCAGCCAGATCAGGCCTGCAAAGAAACTGCGTTTCACAGGCCTTTGGAAGAGATGTTCCCACTAGGCTGTAAGAGCACTGTGCAGAGCGAGTTGTTTCTTAGCTTCCCAAAGAGCTGGAAGCAACATGCTGTGGGGCCCAACTCGCCCTTTGGAAAGAAGCCTGCACGTTGTGCCTTTCAGCTCTAGGGCAAAGTAGCACACCCAGAGCAGAAGTCCTACTTCAGCCAGATCAGGCCTGCAAAGAAACTGCGTTTCACAGGCCTTTGGAAGAGATGTTCCCACTAGGCTGTAAGAGCACTGTGCAGAGCGAGTTGTTTCTTAGCTTCCCAAAGAGCTGGAAGCAAGATGCTGTGGGGCCCAACTCGCCCTATGGAAAGAAGCCTGCACGTTGTGCCTTTCAGCTCTAGGGCAAAGTAGCACACCCAGAGCAGAAGTCCTACTTCAGCCAGATCAGGCCTGCAAAGAAACTGCGTTTCACAGGCCTTTGGAAGAGATGTTCCCACTAGGCTGTAAGAGCACTGTGCAGAGCGAGTTGTTTCTTAGCTTCCCAAAGAGCTGGAAGCAAGATGCTGTGGGGCCCAACTCGCCCTTTGGAAAGAAGCCTGCACGTTGTGCCTTTCAGCTCTAGGGCAAAGGAGCACACCCAGAGCAGAAGTCCTACTTCAGCCAGATCAGGCCTGCAAAGAAACTGCGTTTCACAGGCCTTTGGAAGAGATGTTCCCACTAGGCTGTAAGAGCACTGTGCAGAGCGAGTTGTTTCTTAGCTTCCCAAAGAGCTGGAAGCAAGATGCTGTGGGGCCCAACTCGCCCTTGGAAAGAAGCCTGCACGTTGTGCCTTTCAGCTCTAGGGCAAAGTAGCACACCCAGAGCAGAAGTCCTACTTCAGCCAGATCAGGCCTGCAAAGAAACTGCGTTTCACAGGCCTTTGGAAGAGATGTTCCCACTAGGCTGTAAGAGCACTGTGCAGAGCGAGTTGTTTCTTAGCTTCCCAAAGAGCTGGAAGCAAGATGCTGTGGGGCCCAACTCGCCCTTTGGAAAGAAGCCTGCACGTTGTGCCTTTCAGCTCTAGGACAAAGTAGCACACCCAGAG
Source organism: Equus caballus (assembly GCF_041296265.1). Classification (NCBI taxonomy): domain Eukaryota; kingdom Metazoa; phylum Chordata; class Mammalia; order Perissodactyla; family Equidae; genus Equus; species Equus caballus. The sequence goes on along the minus strand of NC_091711.1, from coordinate 930,919 downwards.
CAGAAGTCCTACTTCAGCCAGATCAGGCCTGCAAAGAAACTGCGTTTCACAGGCCTTTGGAAGAGATGTTCCCACTAGGCTGTAAGAGCACTGTGCAGAGCGAGTTGTTTCTTAGCTTCCCAAAGAGCTGGAAGCAAGATGCTGTGGGGCCCAACTCGCCCTTTGGAAAGAAGCCTGCGCGTTGTGCCTTTCAGCTCTAGGGCAAAGTAGCACACCCAGAGCAGAAGTCCTACTTCAGCCAGATCAGGCCTGCAAAGAAACTGCGTTTCACAGGCCTTTGGAAGAGATGTTCCCGGTAGGCTGTAAGAGCACTGTGCAGAGCTAGTTGTTCCTTAGCTTCCCAAAGAGCTGGAAGCAAGATGCTGTGGGGCCCAACTCGCCCTTTGGAAAGAAGACTGCACGTTGTGCCTTTCAGCTCTAGGGCAAAGTAGCACACCCAGAGCAGAAGTCCTACTTCAGCCAGATCAGGCCTGCAAAGAAACTGCGTTTCACAGGCCTTTGGAAGAGATGTTCCCACTAGGCTGTAAGAGCACTGTGCAGAGCGAATTGTTCCTTAGCTTCCCAAAGAGCTGGAAGCAAGATGCTGTGGGGCCCAACTCGCCCTTTGGAAAGAAGCCTGCACGTTGTGCCTTTCAGCTCTAGGGCAAAGTAGCACACCCAGAGCAGAAGTCCTACTTCAGCCAGATCAGGCCTGCAAAGAAACTGCGTTTCACAGGCCTTTGGAAGAGATGTTCCCACTAGGCTGTAAGAGCACTGTGCAGAGCGAGTTGTTTCTTTGCTTCCCAAAGAGCTGGAAGCAAGATGCTGTGGGGCCCAACTCGCCCTTTGGAAAGAAGCCTGCACGTTGTGCCTTTCAGCTCTAGGGCAAAGTAGCACACCCAGAGCAGAAGTCCTACTTCAGCCAGATCAGGCCTGCAAAGAAACTGCGTTTCACAGGCCTTTGGAAGAGATGTTCCCACTAGGCTGTAAGAGCACTGTGCAGAGCGAGTTGTTCCTTAGCTTCCCAAAGAGCTGGAAGCAAGATGCTGTGGGGCCCAACTCGCCCTTTGGAAAGAAGCCTGCACGTTGTGCCTTTCAGCTCTAGGGCAAAGTAGCACACCCAGAGCAGAAGTCCTACTTCAGCCAGATCAGGCCTGCAAAGAAACTGCGTTTCACAGGCCTTTGGAAGAGATGTTCCCACTAGGCTGTAAGAGCACTGTGCAGAGCGAGTTGTTTCTTTGCTTCCCAAAGAGCTGGAAGCAAGATGCTGTGGGGCCCAACTCGCCCTTTGGAAAGAAGCCTGCACGTTGTGCCTTTCAGCTCTAGGGCAAAGTAGCACACCCAGAGCAGAAGTCCTACTTCAGCCAGATCAGGCCTGCAAAGAAACTGCGTTTCACAGGCCTTTGGAAGAGATGTTCCCGGTAGGCTGTAAGAGCACTGTGCAGAGCGAGTTGTTTCTTAGCTTCCCAAAGAGCTGGAAGCAAGATGCTGTGGGGCCCAACTCGCCCTTTGGAAAGAAGCCTGCGCGTTGTGCCTTTCAGCTCTAGGGCAAAGTAGCACACCCAGAGCAGAAGTCCTACTTCAGCCAGATCAGGCCTGCAAAGAAACTGCATTTCACAGGCCTTTGGAAGAGATGTTCCCGGTAGGCTGTAAGAGCACTGTGCAGAGCGAGTTGTTTCTTAGCCTCCCAAAGAGCTGGAAGCAAGATGCTGTGGGGCCCAACTCGCCCTTTGGAAAGAAGCCTGCACGTTGTGCCTTTCAGCTCTAGGGCAAAGTAGCACACCCAGAGCAGAAGTCCTACTTCAGCCAGATCAGGCCTGCAAAGAAACTGCGTTTCACAGGCCTTTGGAAGAGATGTTCCCTCTAGGCTGTAAGAGCACTGTGCAGAGCGAGTTGTTTCTTAGCTTCCCAAAGAGCTGGAAGCAAGATGCTGTGGGGCCCAACTCGCCCTTTGGAAAGAAGCCTGCACGTTGTGCCTTTCAGCTCTAGGGCAAAGTAGCACACCCAGAGCAGAAGTCCTACTTCAGCCAGATCAGGCCTGCAAAGAAACTGCGTTTCACAGGCCTTTGGAAGAGATGTTCCCACTAGGCTGTAAGAGCACTGTGCAGAGCGAGTTGTTTCTTAGCTTCCCAAAGAGCTGGAAGCAAGATGCTGTGGGGCCCAACTCGCCCTTTGGAAAGAAGCCTGCACGTTGTGCCTTTCAGCTCTAGGGCAAAGTAGCACACCCAGAGCAGAAGTCCTACTTCAGCCAGATCAGGCCTGCAAAGAAACTGCGTTTCACAGGCCTTTGGAAGAGATGTTCCCGGTAGGCTGTAAGAGCACTGTGCAGAGCGAGTTGTTTCTTAGCTTCCCAAAGAGCTGGAAGCAAGATGCTGTGGGGCCCAACTCGCCCTTTGGAAAGAAGCCTGCGCGTTGTGCCTTTCAGCTCTAGGGCAAAGTAGCACACCCAGAGCAGAAGTCCTACTTCAGCCAGATCAGGCCTGCAAAGAAACTGCATTTCACAGGCCTTTGGAAGAGATGTTCCCGGTAGGCTGTAAGAGCACTGTGCAGAGCGAGTTGTTTCTTAGCCTCCCAAAGAGCTGGAAGCAAGATGCTGTGGGGCCCAACTCGCCCTTTGGAAAGAAGCCTGCACGTTGTGCCTTTCAGCTCTAGGGCAAAGTAGCACACCCAGAGCAGAAGTCCTACTTCAGCCAGATCAGGCCTGCAAAGAAACTGCGTTTCACAGGCCTTTGGAAGAGATGTTCCCTCTAGGCTGTAAGAGCACTGTGCAGAGCGAGTTGTTTCTTAGCTTCCCAAAGAGCTGGAAGCAAGATGCTGTGGGGCCCAACTCGCCCTTTGGAAAGAAGCCTGCACGTTGTGCCTTTCAGCTCTAGGGCAAAGTAGCACACCCAGAGCAGAAGTCCTACTTCAGCCAGATCAGGCCTGCAAAGAAACTGCGTTTCACAGGCCTTTGGAAGAGATGTTCCCACTAGGCTGTAAGAGCACTGTGCAGAGCGAGTTGTTTCTTTGCTTCCCAAAGAGCTGGAAGCAAGATGCTGTGGGGCCCAACTCGCCCTTTGGAAAGAAGCCTGCACGTTGTGCCTTTCAGCTCTAGGGCAAAGTAGCACACCCAGAGCAGAAGTCCTACTTCAGCCAGATCAGGCCTGCAAAGAAACTGCGTTTCACAGGCCTTTGGAAGAGATGTTCCCGGTAGGCTGTAAGAGCACTGTGCAGAGCGAGTTGTTTCTTAGCTTCCCAAAGAGCTGGAAGCAAGATGCTGTGGGGCCCAACTCGCCCTTTGGAAAGAAGCCTGCACGTTGTGCCTTTCAGCTCTAGGGCAAAGTAGCACACCCAGAGCAGAAGTCCTACTTCAGCCAGATCAGGCCTGCAAAGAAACTGCGTTTCACAGGCCTTTGGAAGAGATGTTCCCACTAGGCTGTAAGAGCACTGTGCAGAGCGAGTTGTTTCTTAGCTTCCCAAAGAGCTGGAAGCAAGATGCTGTGGGGCCCAACTCGCCCTTTGGAAAGAAGCCTGCACGTTGTGCCTTTCAGCTCTAGGGCAAAGTAGCACACCCAGAGCAGAAGTCCTACTTCAGCCAGATCAGGCCTGCAAAGAAACTGCGTTTCACAGGCCTTTGGAAGAGATGTTCCCACTAGGCTGTAAGAGCACTGTGCAGAGCGAGTTGTTTCTTAGCTTCCCAAAGAGCTGGAAGCAAGATGCTGTGGGGCCCAACTCGCCCTTTGGAAAGAAGCCTGCACGTTGTGCCTTTCAGCTCTAGGGCAAAGTAGCACACCCAGAGCAGAAGTCCTACTTCAGCCAGATCAGGCCTGCAAAGAAACTGCGTTTCACAGGCCTTTGGAAGAGATGTTCCCACTAGGCTGTAAGAGCACTGTGCAGAGCGAGTTGTTCCTTAGCTTCCCAAAGAGCTGGAAGCAAGATGCTGTGGGGCCCAACTCGACCTTTGGAAAGAAGGCTGCACGTTGTGCCTTTCAGCTCTAGGGCAAAGTAGCACACCCAGAGCAGAAGTCCTACTTCAGCCAGATCAGGCCTGCAAAGAAACTGCGTTTCACAGGCCTTTGGAAGAGATGTTCCCACTAGGCTGTAAGAGCACTGTGCAGAGCGAGTTGTTTCTTAGCTTCCCAAAGAGCTGGAAGCAAGATGCTGTGGGGCCCAACTCGACCTTTGGAAAGAAGCCTGCACGTTGTGCCTTTCAGCTCTAGGGCAAAGTAGCACACCCAGAGCAGAAGTCCTACTTCAGCCAGATCAGGCCTGCAAAGAAACTGCGTTTCACAGGCCTTTGGAAGAGATGTTCCCACTAGGCTGTAAGAGCACTGTGCAGAGCGAGTTGTTTCTTAGCTTCCCAAAGAGCTGGAAGCAAGATGCTGTGGGGCCCAACTCGCCCTTTGGAAAGAAGCCTGCACGTTGTGCCTTTCAGCTCTAGGGCAAAGTAGCACACCCAGAGCAGAAGTCCTACTTCAGCCAGGTCAGGCCTGCAAAGAAACTGCGTTTCACAGGCCTTTGGAAGACATGTTCCCGGTAGGCTGTAAGAGCACTGTGCAGAGCGAGTTGTTTCTTAGCTTCCCAAAGAGCTGGAAGCAAGATGCTGTGGGGACCAACTCGCCCTTTGGAAAGAAGCCTGCACGTTGTGCCTTTCAGCTCTAGGGCAAAGTAGCACACCCAGAGCAGAAGTCCTACTTCAGCCAGATCAGGCCTGCAAAGAAACTGCGTTTCACAGGCCTTTGGAAGAGATGTTCCCGGTAGGCTGTAAGAGCACTGTGCAGAGCGAGTTGTTTCTTAGCTTCCCAAAGAGCTGGAAGCAAGATGCTGTGGGGCCCAACTCGCCCTTTGGAAAGAAGCCTGCACGTTGTGCCTTTCAGCTCTAGGGCAAAGTAGCACACCCAGAGCAGAAGTCCTACTTCAGCCAGATCAGGCCTGCAAAGAAACTGCGTTTCACAGGCCTTTGGAAGAGATGTTCCCACTAGGCTGTAAGAGCACTGTGCAGAGCGAGTTGTTTCTTAGCTTCCCAAAGAGCTGGAAGCAAGATGCTGTGGGGCCCAACTCGCCCTTTGGAAAGAAGCCTGCACGTTGTGCCTTTCAGCTCTAGGGCAAAGTAGCACACCCAGAGCAGAAGTCCTACTTCAGCCAGATCAGGCCTGCAAAGAAACTGCGTTTCAGAGGCCTTTGGAAGAGATGTTCCCACTAGGCTGTAAGAGCACTGTGCAGAGCGAGTTGTTTCTTTGCTTCCCAAAGAGCTGGAAGCAAGATGCTGTGGGGCCCAACTCGCCCTTTGGAAAGAAGCCGGCACGTTGTGCCTTTCAGCTCTAGGGCAAAGTAGCACACCCAGAGCAGAAGTCCTACTTCAGCCAGATCAGGCCTGCAAAGAAACTGCGTTTCACAGGCCTTTGGAAGAGATGTTCCCACTAGGCTGTAAGAGCACTGTGCAGAGCGAGTTGTTTCTTTGCTTCCCAAAGAGCTGGAAGCAAGATGCTGTGGGGCCCAACTCGCCCTTTGGAAAGAAGCCTGCACGTTGTGCCTTTCAGCTCTAGGGCAAAGTAGCACACCCAGAGCAGAAGTCCTACTTCAGCCAGATCAGGCCTGCAAAGAAACTGCGTTTCACAGGCCTTTGGAAGACATGTTCCCGGTAGGCTGTAAGAGCACTGTGCAGAGCGAGTTGTTTCTTAGCTTCCCAAAGAGCTGGAAGCAAGATGCTGTGGGGCCCAACTCGCCCTTTGGAAAGAAGCCTGCACGTTGTGCCTTTCAGCTCTAGGGCAAAGTAGCACACCCAGAGCAGAAGTCCTACTTCAGCCAGATCAGGCCTGCAAAGAAACTGCGTTTCACAGGCCTTTGGAAGAGATGTTCCCACTAGGCTGTAAGAGCACTGTGCAGAGCGAGTTGTTCCTTAGCTTCCCAAAGAGCTGGAAGCAAGATGCTGTGGGGCCCAACTCGACCTTTGGAAAGAAGCCTGCACGTTGTGCCTTTCAGCTCTAGGGCAAAGTAGCACACCCAGAGCAGAAGTCCTACTTCAGCCAGATCAGGCCTGCAAAGAAACTGCGTTTCACAGGCCTTTGGAAGAGATGTTCCCACTAGGCTGTAAGAGCACTGTGCAGAGCGAGTTGTTTCTTAGCTTCCCAAAGAGCTGGAAGCAAGATGCTGTGGGGCCCAACTCGCCCTTTGGAAAGAAGCCTGCACGTTGTGCCTTTCAGCTCTAGGGCAAAGTAGCACACCCAGAGCAGAAGTCCTACTTCCGCCAGATCAGGCCTGCAAAGAAACTGCGTTTCACAGGCCTTTGGAAGAGATGTTCCCGGTAGGCTGTAAGAGCACTGTGCAGAGCGAGTTGTTTCTTAGCTTCCCAAAGAGCTGGAAGCAAGATGCTGTGGGGCCCAACTCGCCCTTTGGAAAGAAGCCTGCACGTTGTGCCTTTCAGCTCTAGGGCAAAGTAGCACACCCAGAGCAGAAGTCCTACTTCAGCCAGATCAGGCCTGCAAAGAAACTGCGTTTCACAGGCCTTTGGAAGAGATGTTCCCACTAGGCTGTAAGAGCACTGTGCAGAGCGAGTTGTTTCTTAGCTTCCCAAAGAGCTGGAAGCAAGATGCTGTGGGGCCCAACTCGCCCTTTGGAAAGAAGCCTGCACGTTGTGCCTTTCAGCTCTAGGGCAAAGTAGCACACCCAGAGCAGAAGTCCTACTTCAGCCAGATCAGGCCTGCAAAGAAACTGCGTTTCAGAGGCCTTTGGAAGAGATGTTCCCACTAGGCTGTAAGAGCACTGTGCAGAGCGAGTTGTTTCTTTGCTTCCCAAAGAGCTGGAAGCAAGATGCTGTGGGGCCCAACTCGCCCTTTGGAAAGAAGCCGGCACGTTGTGCCTTTCAGCTCTAGGGCAAAGTAGCACACCCAGAGCAGAAGTCCTACTTCAGCCAGATCAGGCCTGCAAAGAAACTGCGTTTCACAGGCCTTTGGAAGAGATGTTCCCACTAGGCTGTAAGAGCACTGTGCAGAGCGAGTTGTTTCTTTGCTTCCCAAAGAGCTGGAAGCAAGATGCTGTGGGGCCCAACTCGCCCTTTGGAAAGAAGCCTGCACGTTGTGCCTTTCAGCTCTAGGGCAAAGTAGCACACCCAGAGCAGAAGTCCTACTTCAGCCAGATCAGGCCTGCAAAGAAACTGCGTTTCACAGGCCTTTGGAAGACATGTTCCCGGTAGGCTGTAAGAGCACTGTGCAGAGCGAGTTGTTTCTTAGCTTCCCAAAGAGCTGGAAGCAAGATGCTGTGGGGCCCAACTCGCCCTTTGGAAAGAAGCCTGCACGTTGTGCCTTTCAGCTCTAGGGCAAAGTAGCACACCCAGAGCAGAAGTCCTACTTCAGCCAGATCAGGCCTGCAAAGAAACTGCGTTTCACAGGCCTTTGGAAGAGATGTTCCCACTAGGCTGTAAGAGCACTGTGCAGAGCGAGTTGTTCCTTAGCTTCCCAAAGAGCTGGAAGCAAGATGCTGTGGGGCCCAACTCGACCTTTGGAAAGAAGCCTGCACGTTGTGCCTTTCAGCTCTAGGGCAAAGTAGCACACCCAGAGCAGAAGTCCTACTTCAGCCAGATCAGGCCTGCAAAGAAACTGCGTTTCACAGGCCTTTGGAAGAGATGTTCCCACTAGGCTGTAAGAGCACTGTGCAGAGCGAGTTGTTTCTTAGCTTCCCAAAGAGCTGGAAGCAAGATGCTGTGGGGCCCAACTCGCCCTTTGGAAAGAAGCCTGCACGTTGTGCCTTTCAGCTCTAGGGCAAAGTAGCACACCCAGAGCAGAAGTCCTACTTCCGCCAGATCAGGCCTGCAAAGAAACTGCGTTTCACAGGCCTTTGGAAGAGATGTTCCCGGTAGGCTGTAAGAGCACTGTGCAGAGCGAGTTGTTTCTTAGCTTCCCAAAGAGCTGGAAGCAAGATGCTGTGGGGCCCAACTCGCCCTTTGGAAAGAAGCCTGCACGTTGTGCCTTTCAGCTCTAGGGCAAAGTAGCACACCCAGAGCAGAAGTCCTACTTCAGCCAGATCAGGCCTGCAAAGAAACTGCGTTTCACAGGCCTTTGGAAGAGATGTTCCCAGTAGGCTGTAAGAGCACTGTGCAGAGCGAGTTGTTTCTTTGCTTCCCAAAGAGCTGGAAGCAAGATGCTGTGGGGCCCAACTCGCCCTTTGGAAAGAAGCCTGCACGTTGTGCCTTTCAGCTCTAGGGCAAAGTAGCACACCCAGAGCAGAAGTCCTACTTCAGCCAGATCAGGCCTGCAAAGAAACTGCGTTTCACAGGCCTTTGGAAGAGATGTTCCCCCTAGGCTGTAAGAGCACTGTGCAGAGCGAGTTGTTTCTTAGCTTCCCAAAGAGCTGGAAGCAAGATGCTGTGGGGCCCAACTCGCCCTTTGGAAAGAAGCCTGCACGTTGTGCCTTTCAGCTCTAGGGCAAAGTAGCACACCCAGAGCAGAAGTCCTACTTCAGCCAGATCAGGCCTGCAAAGAAACTGCGTTTCACAGGCCTTTGGAAGAGATGTTCCCACTAGGCTGTAAGAGCACTGTGCAGAGCGAGTTGTTTCTTAGCTTCCCAAACAGCTGGAAGCAAGATGCTGTGGGGCCCAACTCGCCCTTTGGAAAGAAGCCTGCACGTTGTGCCTTTCAGCTCTAGGGCAATGTAGCACACCCAGAGCAGAAGTCCTACTTCAGCCAGATCAGGCCTGCAAAGAAACTGCGTTTCACAGGCCTTTGGAAGAGATGTTCCCACTAGGCTGTAAGAGCACTGTGCAGAGCGAGTTGTTTCTTAGCTTCCCAAAGAGCTGGAAGCAAGATGCTGTGGGGCCCAACTCGCCCTTTGGAAAGAAGCCTGCACGTTGTGCCTTTCAGCTCTAGGGCAAAGTAGCACACCCAGAGCAGAAGTCCTACTTCAGCCAGATCAGGCCTGCAAAGAAACTGCGTTTCACAGGCCTTTGGAAGAGATGTTCCCACTAGGCTGTAAGAGCACTGTGCAGAGCGAGTTGTTTCTTAGCTTCCCAAAGAGCTGGAAGCAAGATGCTGTGGGGCCCAACTCGCCCTTTGGAAAGAAGCCTGCACGTTGTGCCTTTCAGCTCTAGGGCAAAGTAGCACACCCTGAGCAGAAGTCCTACTTCAGCCAGATCAGGCCTGCAAAGAAACTGCGTTTCACAGGCCTTTGGAAGAGATGATCCCACTAGGCTGTAAGAGCACTGTGCAGAGCGAGTTGTTTCTTAGCTTCACAAAGAGCTGGAAGCAAGATGCTGTGGGGCCCAACTCGCCCTTTGGAAAGAAGCCTGCACGTTGTGCCTTTCAGCTCTAGGGCAAAGTAGCACACCCAGAGCAGAAGTCCTACTTCAGCCAGATCAGGCCTGCAAAGAAACTGCGTTTCACAGGCCTTTGGAAGAGATGTTCCCACTAGGCTGTAAGAGCACTGTGCAGAGCGAGTTGTTCCTTAGCTTCCCAAAGAGCTGGAAGCAAGATGCTGTGGGGCCCAACTCGCCCTTTGGAAAGAAGCCTGCACGTTGTGCCTTTCAGCTCTAGGGCAAAGTAGCACACCCAGAGCAGAAGTCCTACTTCAGCCAGATCAGGCCTGCAAAGAAACTGCGTTTCACAGGCCTTTGGAAGAGATGTTCCCACTAGGCTGTAAGAGCACTGTGCAGAGCGAGTTGTTTCTTAGCTTCCCAAAGAGCTGGAAGCAAGATGCTGTGGGGCCCAACTCGCCCTTTGGAAAGAAGCCTGCACGTTGTGCCTTTCAGCTCTAGGGCAAAGTAGCACACCCAGAGCAGAAGTCCTACTTCAGCCAGATCAGGCCTGCAAAGAAACTGCGTTTCACAGGCCTTTGGAAGAGATGTTCCCACTAGGCTGTAAGAGCACTGTGCAGAGCGAGTTGTTCCTTAGCTTCCCAAAGAGCTGGAAGCAAGATGCTGTGGGGCCCAACTCGACCTTTGGAAAGAAGCCTGCACGTTGTGCCTTTCAGCTCTAGGGCAAAGTAGCACACCCAGAGCAGAAGTCCTACTTCAGCCAGATCAGGCCTGCAAAGAAACTGCGTTTCACAGGCCTTTGGAAGAGATGTTCCCACTAGGCTGTAAGAGAACTGTGCAGAGCGAGTTGTTTCTTTGCTTCCCAAAGAGCTGGAAGCAAGATGCTGTGGGGCCCAACTCGCCCTTTGGAAAGAAGCCGGCACGTTGTGCCTTTCAGCTCTAGGGCAAAGTAGCACACCCAGAGCAGAAGTCCTACTTCAGCCAGATCAGGCCTGCAAAGAAACTGCGTTTCACAGGCCTTTGGAAGAGATGTTCCCACTAGGCTGTAAGAGCACTGTGCAGAGCGAGTTGTTTCTTTGCTTACCAAAGAGCTGGAAGCAAGATGCTGTGGGGCCCAACTCGCCCTTTGGAAAGAAGCCTGCACGTTGTGCCTTTCAGCTCTAGGGCAAAGTAGCACACCCAGAGCAGAAGTCCTACTTCAGCCAGATCAGGCCTGCAAAGAAACTGCGTTTCACAGGCCTTTGGAAGAGATGTTCCCACTAGGCTGTAAGAGCACTGTGCAGAGCGAGTTGTTCCTTAGCTTCCCAAAGAGCTGGAAGCAAGATGGTGTGGGGCCCAACTCGACCTTTGGAAAGAAGCCTGCACGTTGTGCCTTTCAGCTCTAGGGCAAAGTAGCACACCCAGAGCAGAAGTCCTACTTCAGCCAGATCAGGCCTGCAAAGAAACTGCGTTTCACAGGCCTTTGGAAGAGATGTTCCCACTAGGCTGTAAGAGCACTGTGCAGAGCGAGTTGTTTCTTAGCTTCCCAAAGAGCTGGAAGCAAGATGCTGTGGGGCCCAACTCGCCCTTTGGAAAGAAGCCTGCACGTTGTGCCTTTCAGCTCTAGGGCAAAGTAGCACACCCAGAGCAGAAGTCCTACTTCAGCCAGATCAGGCCTGCAAAGAAACTGCGTTTCACAGGCCTTTGGAAGAGATGTTCCCACTAGGCTGTAAGAGCACTGTGCAGAGCGAGTTGTTTCTTAGCTTCCCAAAGAGCTGGAAGCAAGATGCTGTGGGGCCCAACTCGCCCTTTGGAAAGAAGCCTGCACGTTGTGCCTTTCAGCTCTAGGGCAAAGTAGCACACCCAGAGCAGAAGTCCTACTTCAGCCAGATCAGGCCTGCAAAGAAACTGCGTTTCACAGGCCTTTGGAAGAGATGTTCCCACTAGGCTGTAAGAGCACTGTGCAGAGCGAGTTGTTCCTTAGCTTCCCAAAGAGCTGGAAGCAAGATGCTGTGGGGCCCAACTCGACCTTTGGAAAGAAGCCTGCACGTTGTGCCTTTCAGCTCTAGGGCAAAGTAGCACACCCAGAGCAGAAGTCCTACTTCAGCCAGATCAGGCCTGCAAAGAAACTGCGTTTCACAGGCCTTTGGAAGAGATGTTCCCACTAGGCTGTAAGAGCACTGTGCAGAGCGAGTTGTTTCTTTGCTTCCCAAAGAGCTGGAAGCAAGATGCTGTGGGGCCCAACTCGCCCTTTGGAAAGAAGCCTGCACGTTGTGCCTTTCAGCTCTAGGGCAAAGTAGCACACCCAGAGCAGAAGTCCTACTTCAGCCAGATCAGGCCTGCAAAGAAACTGCCTTTCACAGGCCTTTGGAAGAGATGTTCCCACTAGGCTGTAAGAGCACTGTGCAGAGCGAGTTGTTTCTTAGCTTCCCAAAGAGCTGGAAGCAAGATGCTGTGGGGCCCAACTCGCCGTTTGGAAAGAAGCCTGCACGTTGTGCCTTTCAGCTCTAGGGCAAAGTAGCACACCCAGAGCAGAAGTCCTACTTCAGCCAGATCAGGCCTGCAAAGAAACTGCGTTTCACAGGCCTTTGGAAGAGATGTTCCCACTAGGCTGTAAGAGCACTGTGCAGAGCGAGTTGTTTCTTAGCTTCCCAAAGAGCTGGAAGCAAGATGCTGTGGGGCACAACTCGCCCTTTGGAAAGAAGCCTGCACGTTGTGCCTTTCAGCTCTAGGACAAAGTAGCACACCCAGAGCAGAAGTCCTACTTCAGCCAGATCAGGCCTGCAAAGAAACTGCGTTTCACAGGCCTTTGGAAGAGATGTTCCCACTAGGCTGTAAGAGCACTGTGCAGAGCGAGTTGTTTCTTAGCTTCCCAAAGAGCTGGAAGCAAGATGCTGTGGGGCCCAACTCGCCCTTTGGAAAGAAGCCTGCACGTTGTGCCTTTCAGCTCTAGGGCAAAGTAGCACACCCAGAGCAGAAGTCCTACTTCAGCCAGATCAGGCCTGCAAAGAAACTGCGTTTCACAGGCCTTTGGAAGAGATGTTCCCACTAGGCTGTAAGAGCACTGTGCAGAGCGAGTTGTTCCTTAGCCTCCCAAAGAGCTGGAAGCAAGATGCTGTGGGGCCCAACTCGACCTTTGGAAAGAAGCCTGCACGTTGTGCCTTTCAGCTCTAGGGCAAAGTAGCACACCCAGAGCAGAAGTCCTACTTCAGCCAGATCAGGCCTGCAAAGAAACTGCGTTTCACAGGCCTTTGGAAGAGATGTTCCCACTAGGCTGTAAGAGCACTGTGCAGAGCGAGTTGTTTCTTTGCTTCCCAAAGAGCTGCAAGCAAGATGCTGTGGGGCCCAACTCGCCCTTTGGAAAGAAGCCGGCACGTTGTGCCTTTCAGCTCTAGGGCAAAGTAGCACACCCAGAGCAGAAGTCCTACTTCAGCCAGATCAGGCCTGCAAAGAAACTGCGTTTCACAGGCCTTTGGAAGAGATGTTCCCACTAGGCTGTAAGAGCACTGTGCAGAGCGAGTTGTTTCTTAGCTTCCCAAAGAGCTGGAAGCAAGATGCTGTGGGGCCCAACTCGCCCTTTGGAAAGAAGCCTGCACGTTGTGCCTTTCAGCTCTAGGGCAAAGTAGCACACCCAGAGCAGAAGTTCTACTTCAGCCAGATCAGGCCTGCAAAGAAACTGCGTTTCACAGGCCTTTGGAAGAGATGTTCCCACTAGGCTGTAAGAGCACTGTGCAGAGCGAGTTGTTCCTTAGCTTCCCAAAGAGCTGGAAGCAAGATGCTGTGGGGCCCAACTCGACCTTTGGAAAGAAGCCTGCACGTTGTGCCTTTCAGCTCTAGGGCAAAGTAGCACACCCAGAGCAGAAGTCCTACTTCAGCCAGATCAGGCCTGCAAAGAAACTGCGTTTCACAGGCCTTTGGAAGAGATGTTCCCACTAGGCTGTAAGAGCACTGTGCAGAGCGAGTTGTTTCTTAGCTTCCCAAAGAGCTGGAAGCAAGATGCTGTGGGGCCCAACTCGCCCTTTGGAAAGAAGCCTGCACGTTGTGCCTTTCAGCTCTAGGGCAAAGTAGCACACCCAGAGCAGAAGTCCTACTTCAGCCAGATCAGGCCTGCAAAGAAACTGCGTTTCACAGGCCTTTGGAAGAGATGTTCCCACTAGGCTGTAAGAGCACTGTGCAGAGCGAGTTGTTCCTTAGCTTCCCAAACAGCTGGAAGCAAGATGCTGTGGGGCCCAACTCGCCCTTTGGAAAGAAGCCTGCACGTTGTGCCTTTCAGCTCTAGGGCAAAGTAGCACACCCAGAGCAGAAGTCCTACTTCAGCCAGATCAGGCCTGCAAAGAAACTGCGTTTCACAGGCCTTTGGAAGAGATGTTCCCACTAGGCTGTAAGAGCACTGTGCAGAGCGAGTTGTTTCTTTGCTTCCCAAAGAGCTGGAAGCAAGATGCTGTGGGGCCCAACTCGCCCTTTGGAAAGAAGCCGGCACGTTGTGCCTTTCAGCTCTAGGGCAAAGTAGCACACCCAGAGCAGAAGTCCTACTTCAGCCAGATCAGGCCTGCAAAGAAACTGCGTTTCACAGGCCTTTGGAAGAGATGTTCCCACTAGGCTGTAAGAGCACTGTGCAGAGCGAGTTGTTTCTTTGCTTCCCAAAGAGCTGGAAGCAAGATGCTGTGGGGCCCAACTCGCCCTTTGGAAAGAAGCCTGCACGTTGTGCCTTTCAGCTCTAGGGCAAAGTAGCACACCCAGAGCAGAAGTCCTACTTCAGCCAGATCAGGCCTGCTAAGAAACTGCGTTTCACAGGCCTTTGGAAGAGATGTTCCCACTAGGCTGTAAGAGCACTGTGCAGAGCGAGTTGTTTCTTAGCTTCCCAAAGAGCTGGAAGCAAGATGCTGTGGGGCCCAACTCGCCCTTTGGAAAGAAGCCTGCACGTTGTGCCTTTCAGCTCTAGGGCAAAGTAGCACACCCAGAGCAGAAGTCCTACTTCAGCCAGATCAGGCCTGCAAAGAAACTGCGTTTCACAGGCCTTTGGAAGACATGTTCCCACTAGGCTGTAAGAGCACTGTGCAGAGCGAGTTGTTTCTTAGCTTCCCAAAGAGCTGGAAGCAAGATGCTGTGGGGCCCAACTCGCCCTTTGGAAAGAAGCCTGCGCGTTGTGCCTTTCAGCTCTAGGGCAAAGTAGCACACCCAGAGCAGAAGTCCTACTTCAGCCAGATCAGGCCTGCAAAGAAACTGCGTTTCACAGGCCTTTGGAAGAGATGTTCCCGGTAGGCTGTAAGAGCACTGTGCAGAGCGAGTTGTTCCTTAGCTTCCCAAAGAGCTGGATGCAAGATGCTGTGGGGCCCAACTCGCCCTTTGGAAAGAAGCCTGCACGTTGTGCCTTTCAGCTCTAGGGCAAAGTAGCACACCCAGAGCAGAAGTCCTACTTCAGCCAGATCAGGCCTGCAAAGAAACTGCGTTTCACAGGCCTTTGTAAGACATGTTCCCGGTAGGCTGTAAGAGCACTGTGCAGAGCGAGTTGTTTCTTAGCTTCCCAAAGAGCTGGAAGCAAGATGCTGTGGGGCCCAACTCGCCCTTTGGAAAGAAGCCTGCGCGTTGTGCCTTTCAGCTCTAGGGCAAAGTAGCACACCCAGAGCAGAAGTCCTACTTCCGCCAGATCAGGCCTGCAAAGAAACTGCGTTTCACAGGCCTTTGGAAGAGATGTTCCCACTAGGCTGTAAGAGCACTGTGCAGAGCGAGTTGTTTCTTAGCTTCCCAAAGAGCTGGAAGCAAGATGCTGTGGGGCCCAACTCGCCCTTTGGAAAGAAGCCTGCACGTTGTGCCTTTCACCTCTAGGACAAAGTAGCACACCCAGAGCAGAAGTCCTACTTCAGCCAGATCAGGCCTGCAAAGAAACTGCGTTTCACAGGCCTTTGGAAGAGATGTTCCCACTAGGCTGTAAGAGCACTGTGCAGAGCGAGTTGTTTCTTAGCTTCCCAAAGAGCTGGAAGCAACATGCTGTGGGGCCCAACTCGCCCTTTGGAAAGAAGCCTGCACGTTGTGCCTTTCAGCTCTAGGGCAAAGTAGCACACCCAGAGCAGAAGTCCTACTTCAGCCAGATCAGGCCTGCAAAGAAACTGCGTTTCACAGGCCTTTGGAAGAGATGTTCCCACTAGGCTGTAAGAGCACTGTGCAGAGCGAGTTGTTTCTTAGCTTCCCAAAGAGCTGGAAGCAAGATGCTGTGGGGCCCAACTCGCCCTATGGAAAGAAGCCTGCACGTTGTGCCTTTCAGCTCTAGGGCAAAGTAGCACACCCAGAGCAGAAGTCCTACTTCAGCCAGATCAGGCCTGCAAAGAAACTGCGTTTCACAGGCCTTTGGAAGAGATGTTCCCACTAGGCTGTAAGAGCACTGTGCAGAGCGAGTTGTTTCTTAGCTTCCCAAAGAGCTGGAAGCAAGATGCTGTGGGGCCCAACTCGCCCTTTGGAAAGAAGCCTGCACGTTGTGCCTTTCAGCTCTAGGGCAAAGGAGCACACCCAGAGCAGAAGTCCTACTTCAGCCAGATCAGGCCTGCAAAGAAACTGCGTTTCACAGGCCTTTGGAAGAGATGTTCCCACTAGGCTGTAAGAGCACTGTGCAGAGCGAGTTGTTTCTTAGCTTCCCAAAGAGCTGGAAGCAAGATGCTGTGGGGCCCAACTCGCCCTTGGAAAGAAGCCTGCACGTTGTGCCTTTCAGCTCTAGGGCAAAGTAGCACACCCAGAGCAGAAGTCCTACTTCAGCCAGATCAGGCCTGCAAAGAAACTGCGTTTCACAGGCCTTTGGAAGAGATGTTCCCACTAGGCTGTAAGAGCACTGTGCAGAGCGAGTTGTTTCTTAGCTTCCCAAAGAGCTGGAAGCAAGATGCTGTGGGGCCCAACTCGCCCTTTGGAAAGAAGCCTGCACGTTGTGCCTTTCAGCTCTAGGGCAAAGTAGCACACCCAGAGCAGAAGTCCTACTTCAGCCAGATCAGGCCTGCAAAGAAACTGCGTTTCACAGGCCTTTGGAAGAGATGTTCCCACTAGGCTGTAAGAGCACTGTGCAGAGCGAGTTGTTTCTTAGCTTCCCAAAGAGCTGGAAGCAAGATGCTGTGGGGCCCAACTCGCCCTTTGGAAAGAAGCCTGCGCGTTGTGCCTTTCAGCTCTAGGGCAAAGTAGCACACCCAGAGCAGAAGTCCTACTTCAGCCAGATCAGGCCTGCAAAGAAACTGCGTTTCACAGGCCTTTGGAAGAGATGTTCCCGGTAGGCTGTAAGAGCACTGTGCAGAGCGAGTTGTTTCTTAGCTTCCCAAAGAGCTGGAAGCAAGATGCTGTGGGGCCCAACTCGCCCTTTGGAAAGAAGCCTGCACGTTGTGCCTTTCAGCTCTAGGGCAAAGTAGCACACCCAGAGCAGAAGTCCTACTTCAGCCAGATCAGGCCTGCAAAGAAACTGCGTTTCACAGGCCTTTGGAAGAGATGTTCCCACTAGGCTGTAAGAGCACTGTGCAGAGCGAATTGTTCCTTAGCTTCCCAAAGAGCTGGAAGCAAGATGCTGTGGGGCCCAACTCGCCCTTTGGAAAGAAGCCTGCACGTTGTGCCTTTCAGCTCTAGGGCAAAGTAGCACACCCAGAGCAGAAGTCCTACTTCAGCCAGATCAGGCCTGCAAAGAAACTGCGTTTCACAGGCCTTTGGAAGAGATATTCCCACTAGGCTGTAAGAGCACTGTGCAGAGCGAGTTGTTTCTTTGCTTCCCAAAGAGCTGGAAGCAAGATGCTGTGGGGCCCAACTCGCCCTTTGGAAAGAAGCCTGCACGTTGTGCCTTTCAGCTCTAGGGCAAAGTAGCACACCCAGAGCAGAAGTCCTACTTCAGCCAGATCAGGCCTGCAAAGAAACTGCGTTTCACAGGCCTTTGGAAGAGATGTTCCCACTAGGCTGTAAGAGCACTGTGCAGAGCGAGTTGTTCCTTAGCTTCCCAAAGAGCTGGAAGCAAGATGCTGTGGGGCCCAACTCGCCCTTTGGAAAGAAGCCTGCACGTTGTGCCTTTCAGCTCTAGGGCAAAGTAGCACACCCAGAGCAGAAGTCCTACTTCAGCCAGATCAGGCCTGCAAAGAAACTGCGTTTCACAGGCCTTTGGAAGAGATGTTCCCACTAGGCTGTAAGAGCACTGTGCAGAGCGAGTTGTTTCTTTGCTTCCCAAAGAGCTGGAAGCAAGATGCTGTGGGGCCCAACTCGCCCTTTGGAAAGAAGCCTGCACGTTGTGCCTTTCAGCTCTAGGGCAAAGTAGCACACCCAGAGCAGAAGTCCTACTTCAGCCAGATCAGGCCTGCAAAGAAACTGCGTTTCACAGGCCTTTGGAAGAGATGTTCCCGGTAGGCTGTAAGAGCACTGTGCAGAGCGAGTTGTTTCTTAGCTTCCCAAAGAGCTGGAAGCAAGATGCTGTGGGGCCCAACTCGCCCTTTGGAAAGAAGCCTGCGCGTTGTGCCTTTCAGCTCTAGGGCAAAGTAGCACACCCAGAGCAGAAGTCCTACTTCAGCCAGATCAGGCCTGCAAAGAAACTGCATTTCACAGGCCTTTGGAAGAGATGTTCCCGGTAGGCTGTAAGAGCACTGTGCAGAGCGAGTTGTTTCTTAGCCTCCCAAAGAGCTGGAAGCAAGATGCTGTGGGGCCCAACTCGCCCTTTGGAAAGAAGCCTGCACGTTGTGCCTTTCAGCTCTAGGGCAAAGTAGCACACCCAGAGCAGAAGTCCTACTTCAGCCAGATCAGGCCTGCAAAGAAACTGCGTTTCACAGGCCTTTGGAAGAGATGTTCCCTCTAGGCTGTAAGAGCACTGTGCAGAGCGAGTTGTTTCTTAGCTTCCCAAAGAGCTGGAAGCAAGATGCTGTGGGGCCCAACTCGCCCTTTGGAAAGAAGCCTGCACGTTGTGCCTTTCAGCTCTAGGGCAAAGTAGCACACCCAGAGCAGAAGTCCTACTTCAGCCAGATCAGGCCTGCAAAGAAACTGCGTTTCACAGGCCTTTGGAAGAGATGTTCCCACTAGGCTGTAAGAGCACTGTGCAGAGCGAGTTGTTTCTTAGCTTCCCAAAGAGCTGGAAGCAAGATGCTGTGGGGCCCAACTCGCCCTTTGGAAAGAAGCCTGCACGTTGTGCCTTTCAGCTCTAGGGCAAAGTAGCACACCCAGAGCAGAAGTCCTACTTCAGCCAGATCAGGCCTGCAAAGAAACTGCGTTTCACAGGCCTTTGGAAGAGATGATATCGGTAGGCTGTAAGAGCACTGTGCAGAGCGAGTTGTTTCTTAGCTTCCCAAAGAGCTGGAAGCAAGATGCTGTGGGGCCCAACTCGCCCTTTGGAAAGAAGCCTGCGCGTTGTGCCTTTCAGCTCTAGGGCAAAGTAGCACACCCAGAGCAGAAGTCCTACTTCAGCCAGATCAGGCCTGCAAAGAAACTGCATTTCACAGGCCTTTGGAAGAGATGTTCCCGGTAGGCTGTAAGAGCACTGTGCAGAGCGAGTTGTTTCTTAGCCTCCCAAAGAGCTGGAAGCAAGATGCTGTGGGGCCCAACTCGCCCTTTGGAAAGAAGCCTGCACGTTGTGCCTTTCAGCTCTAGGGCAAAGTAGCACACCCAGAGCAGAAGTCCTACTTCAGCCAGATCAGGCCTGCAAAGAAACTGCGTTTCACAGGCCTTTGGAAGAGATGTTCCCTCTAGGCTGTAAGAGCACTGTGCAGAGCGAGTTGTTTCTTAGCTTCCCAAAGAGCTGGAAGCAAGATGCTGTGGGGCCCAACTCGCCCTTTGGAAAGAAGCCTGCACGTTGTGCCTTTCAGCTCTAGGGCAAAGTAGCACACCCAGAGCAGAAGTCCTACTTCAGCCAGATCAGGCCTGCAAAGAAACTGCGTTTCACAGGCCTTTGGAAGAGATGTTCCCACTAGGCTGTAAGAGCACTGTGCAGAGCGAGTTGTTTCTTTGCTTCCCAAAGAGCTGGAAGCAAGATGCTGTGGGGCCCAACTCGCCCTTTGGAAAGAAGCCTGCACGTTGTGCCTTTCAGCTCTAGGGCAAAGTAGCACACCCAGAGCAGAAGTCCTACTTCAGCCAGATCAGGCCTGCAAAGAAACTGCGTTTCACAGGCCTTTGGAAGAGATGTTCCCGGTAGGCTGTAAGAGCACTGTGCAGAGCGAGTTGTTTCTTAGCTTCCCAAAGAGCTGGAAGCAAGATGCTGTGGGGCCCAACTCGCCCTTTGGAAAGAAGCCTGCGCGTTGTGCCTTTCAGCTCTAGGGCAAAGTAGCACACCCAGAGCAGAAGTCCTACTTCAGCCAGATCAGGCCTGCAAAGAAACTGCGTTTCACAGGCCTTTGGAAGAGATGTTCCCACTAGGCTGTAAGAGCACTGTGCAGAGCGAGTTGTTTCTTAGCTTCCCAAAGAGCTGGAAGCAAGATGCTGTGGGGCCCAACTCGCCCTTTGGAAAGAAGCCTGCACGTTGTGCCTTTCAGCTCTAGGGCAAAGTAGCACACCCAGAGCAGAAGTCCTACTTCAGCCAGATCAGGCCTGCAAAGAAACTGCGTTTCACAGGCCTTTGGAAGAGATGTTCCCACTAGGCTGTAAGAGCACTGTGCAGAGCGAGTTGTTCCTTAGCTTCCCAAAGAGCTGGAAGCAAGATGCTGTGGGGCCCAACTCGACCTTTGGAAAGAAGGCTGCACGTTGTGCCTTTCAGCTCTAGGGCAAAGTAGCACACCCAGAGCAGAAGTCCTACTTCAGCCAGATCAGGCCTGCAAAGAAACTGCGTTTCACAGGCCTTTGGAAGAGATGTTCCCACTAGGCTGTAAGAGCACTGTGCAGAGCGAGTTGTTTCTTAGCTTCCCAAAGAGCTGGAAGCAAGATGCTGTGGGGCCCAACTCGCCCTTTGGAAAGAAGCCTGCACGTTGTGCCTTTCAGCTCTAGGGCAAAGTAGCACACCCAGAGCAGAAGTCCTACTTCAGCCAGATCAGGCCTGCAAAGAAACTGCGTTTCACAGGCCTTTGGAAGAGATGTTCCCACTAGGCTGTAAGAGCACTGTGCAGAGCGAGTTGTTTCTTAGCTTCCCAAAGAGCTGGAAGCAAGATGCTGTGGGGCCCAACTCGCCCTTTGGAAAGAAGCCTGCACGTTGTGCCTTTCAGCTCTAGGGCAAAGTAGCACACCCAGAGCAGAAGTCCTACTTCAGCCAGATCAGGCCTGCAAAGAAACTGCGTTTCACAGGCCTTTGGAAGAGATGTTCCCACTAGGCTGTAAGAGCACTGTGCAGAGCGAGTTGTTTCTTAGCTTCCCAAAGAGCTGGAAGCAAGATGCTGTGGGGCCCAACTCGACCTTTGGAAAGAAGGCTGCACGTTGTGCCTTTCAGCTCTAGGGCAAAGTAGCACACCCAGAGCAGAAGTCCTACTTCAGCCAGATCAGGCCTGCAAAGAAACTGCGTTTCACAGGCCTTTGGAAGAGATGTTCCCACTAGGCTGTAAGAGCACTGTGCAGAGCGAGTTGTTTCTTAGCTTCCCAAAGAGCTGGAAGCAAGATGCTGTGGGGCCCAACTCGCCCTTTGGAAAGAAGCCTGCACGTTGTGCCTTTCAGCTCTAGGGCAAAGTAGCACACCCAGAGCAGAAGTCCTACTTCAGCCAGATCAGGCCTGCAAAGAAACTGCGTTTCACAGGCCTTTGGAAGAGATGTTCCCACTAGGCTGTAAGAGCACTGTGCAGAGCGAGTTGTTTCTTAGCTTCCCAAAGAGCTGGAAGCAAGATGCTGTGGGGCCCAACTCGCCCTTTGGAAAGAAGCCTGCACATTGTGCCTTTCAGCTCTAGGGCAAAGTAGCACACCCAGAGCAGAAGTCCTACTTCAGCCAGATCAGGCCTGCAAAGAAACTGCGTTTCACAGGCCTTTGGAAGACATGTTCCCGGTAGGCTGTAAGAGCACTGTGCAGAGCGAGTTGTTTCTTAGCTTCCCAAAGAGCTGGAAGCAAGATGCTGTGGGGCCCAACTCGCCCTTTGGAAAGAAGCCTGCACGTTGTGCCTTTCAGCTCTAGGGCAAAGTAGCACACCCAGAGCAGAAGTCCTACTTCAGCCAGATCAGGCCTGCAAAGAAACTGCGTTTCACAGGCCTTTGGAAGAGATGTTCCCACTAGGCTGTAAGAGCACTGTGCAGAGCGAGTTGTTCCTTAGCTTCCCAAAGAGCTGGAAGCAAGATGCTGTGGGGCCCAACTCGACCTTTGGAAAGAAGGCTGCACGTTGTGCCTTTCAGCTCTAGGGCAAAGTAGCACACCCAGAGCAGAAGTCCTACTTCAGCCAGATCAGGCCTGCAAAGAAACTGCGTTTCACAGGCCTTTGGAAGAGATGTTCCCACTAGGCTGTAAGAGCACTGTGCAGAGCGAGTTGTTTCTTAGCTTCCCAAAGAGCTGGAAGCAAGATGCTGTGGGGCCCAACTCGCCCTTTGGAAAGAAGCCTGCACGTTGTGCCTTTCAGCTCTAGGGCAAAGTAGCACACCCAGAGCAGAAGTCCTACTTCAGCCAGATCAGGCCTGCAAAGAAACTGCGTTTCACAGGCCTTTGGAAGAGATGTTCCCACTAGGCTGTAAGAGCACTGTGCAGAGCGAGTTGTTTCTTAGCTTCCCAAAGAGCTGGAAGCAAGATGCTGTGGGGCCCAACTCGCCCTTTGGAAAGAAGCCTGCACATTGTGCCTTTCAGCTCTAGGGCAAAGTAGCACACCCAGAGCAGAAGTCCTACTTCAGCCAGATCAGGCCTGCAAAGAAACTGCGTTTCACAGGCCTTTGGAAGACATGTTCCCGGTAGGCTGTAAGAGCACTGTGCAGAGCGAGTTGTTTCTTAGCTTCCCAAAGAGCTGGAAGCAAGATGCTGTGGGGACCAACTCGCCCTTTGGAAAGAAGCCTGCACGTTGTGCCTTTCAGCTCTAGGGCAAAGTAGCACACCCAGAGCAGAAGTCCTACTTCAGCCAGATCAGGCCTGCAAAGAAACTGCGTTTCACAGGCCTTTGGAAGAGATGTTCCCGGTAGGCTGTAAGAGCACTGTGCAGAGCGAGTTGTTTCTTAGCTTCCCAAAGAGCTGGAAGCAAGATGCTGTGGGGCCCAACTCGCCCTTTGGAAAGAAGCCTGCACGTTGTGCCTTTCAGCTCTAGGGCAAAGTAGCACACCCAGAGCAGAAGTCCTACTTCAGCCAGATCAGGCCTGCAAAGAAACTGCGTTTCACAGGCCTTTGGAAGAGATGTTCCCACTAGGCTGTAAGAGCACTGTGCAGAGCGAGTTGTTTCTTAGCTTCCCAAAGAGCTGGAAGCAAGATGCTGTGGGGCCCAACTCGCCCTTTGGAAAGAAGCCTGCACGTTGTGCCTTTCAGCTCTAGGGCAAAGTAGCACACCCAGAGCAGAAGTCCTACTTCAGCCAGATCAGGCCTGCAAAGAAACTGCGTTTCACAGGCCTTTGGAAGAGATGTTCCCACTAGGCTGTAAGAGCACTGTGCAGAGCGAGTTGTTTCTTTGCTTCCCAAAGAGCTGGAAGCAAGATGCTGTGGGGCCCAACTCGCCCTTTGGAAAGAAGCCGGCACGTTGTGCCTTTCAGCTCTAGGGCAAAGTAGCACACCCAGAGCAGAAGTCCTACTTCAGCCAGATCAGGCCTGCAAAGAAACTGCGTTTCACAGGCCTTTGGAAGAGATGTTCCCACTAGGCTGTAAGAGCACTGTGCAGAGCGAGTTGTTTCTTTGCTTCCCAAAGAGCTGGAAGCAAGATGCTGTGGGGCCCAACTCGCCCTTTGGAAAGAAGCCTGCACGTTGTGCCTTTCAGCTCTAGGGCAAAGTAGCACACCCAGAGCAGAAGTCCTACTTCAGCCAGATCAGGCCTGCAAAGAAACTGCGTTTCACAGGCCTTTGGAAGAGATGTTCCCGGTAGGCTGTAAGAGCACTGTGCAGAGCGAGTTGTTTCTTAGCTTCCCAAAGAGCTGGAAGCAAGATGCTGTGGGGCCCAACTCGCCCTTTGGAAAGAAGCCTGCACGTTGTGCCTTTCAGCTCTAGGGCAAAGTAGCACACCCAGAGCAGAAGTCCTACTTCAGCCAGATCAGGCCTGCAAAGAAACTGCGTTTCACAGGCCTTTGGAAGAGATGTTCCCACTAGGCTGTAAGAGCACTGTGCAGAGCGAGTTGTTTCTTTGCTTCCCAAAGAGCTGGAAGCAAGATGCTGTGGGGCCCAACTCGCCCTTTGGAAAGAAGCCTGCACGTTGTGCCTTTCAGCTCTAGGGCAAAGTAGCACACCCAGAGCAGAAGTCCTACTTCAGCCAGATCAGGCCTGCAAAGAAACTGCGTTTCACAGGCCTTTGGAAGAGATGCTCCCGGTAGGCTGTAAGAGCACTGTGCAGAGCGAGTTGTTTCTTAGCTTCCCAAAGAGCTGGAAGCAAGATGCTGTGGGGCCCAACTCGCCCTTTGGAAAGAAGCCTGCACGTTGTGCCTTTCAGCTCTAGGGCAAAGTAGCACACCCAGAGCAGAAGTCCTACTTCAGCCAGATCAGGCCTGCAAAGAAACTGCGTTTCACAGGCCTTTGGAAGAGATGTTCCCACTAGGCTGTAAGAGCACTGTGCAGAGCGAGTTGTTCCTTAGCTTCCCAAAGAGCTGGAAGCAAGATGCTGTGGGGCCCAACTCGCCCTTTGGAAAGAAGCCTGCACGTTGTGCCTTTCAGCTCTAGGGCAAAGTAGCACACCCAGAGCAGAAGTCCTACTTCAGCCAGATCAGGCCTGCAAAGAAACTGCGTTTCACAGGCCTTTGGAAGAGATGTTCCCACTAGGCTGTAAGAGCACTGTGCAGAGCGAGTTGTTTCTTAGCTTCCCAAACAGCTGGAAGCAAGATGCTGTGGGGCCCAACTCGCCCTTTGGAAAGAAGCCTGCACGTTGTGCCTTTCAGCTCTAGGACAATGTAGCACACCCAGAGCAGAAGTCCTACTTCAGCCAGATCAGGCCTGCAAAGAAACTGCGTTTCACAGGCCTTTGGAAGAGATGTTCCCACTAGGCTGTAAGAGCACTGTGCAGAGCGAGTTGTTTCTTAGCTTCCCAAAGAGCTGGAAGCAAGATGCTGTGGGGCCCAACTCGCCCTTTGGAAAGAAGCCTGCACGTTGTGCCTTTCAGCTCTAGGGCAAAGTAGCACACCCAGAGCAGAAGTCCTACTTCAGCCAGATCAGGCCTGCAAAGAAACTGCGTTTCACAGGCCTTTGGAAGAGATGTTCCCACTAGGCTGTAAGAGCACTGTGCAGAGCGAGTTGTTTCTTAGCTTCCCAAAGAGCTGGAAGCAAGATGCTGTGGGGCCCAACTCGCCCTTTGGAAAGAAGCCTGCACGTTGTGCCTTTCAGCTCTAGGGCAAAGTAGCACACCCTGAGCAGAAGTCCTACTTCAGCCAGATCAGGCCTGCAAAGAAACTGCGTTTCACAGGCCTTTGGAAGAGATGATCCCACTAGGCTGTAAGAGCACTGTGCAGAGCGAGTTGTTCCTTAGCTTCCCAAAGAGCTGGAAGCAAGATGCTGTGGGGCCCAACTCGCCCTTTGGAATGAAGCCTGCACGTTGTGCCTTTCAGCTCTAGGGCAAAGTAGCACACCCAGAGCAGAAGTCCTACTTCAGCCAGATCAGGCCTGCAAAGAAACTGCGTTTCACAGGCCTTTGGAAGAGATGTTCCCACTAGGCTGTAAGAGCACTGTGCAGAGCGAGTTGTTCCTTAGCTTCCCAAAGAGCTGGAAGCAAGATGCTGTGGGGCCCAACTCGCCCTTTGGAAAGAAGCCTGCACGTTGTGCCTTTCAGCTCTAGGGCAAAGTAGCACACCCAGAGCAGAAGTCCTACTTCAGCCAGATCAGGCCTGCAAAGAAACTGCGTTTCACAGGCCTTTGGAAGAGATGTTCCCACTAGGCTGTAAGAGCACTGTGCAGAGCGAGTTGTTTCTTAGCTTCCCAAAGAGCTGGAAGCAAGATGCTGTGGGGCCCAACTCGCCCTTTGGAAAGAAGCCTGCACGTTGTGCCTTTCAGCTCTAGGGCAAAGTAGCACACCCAGAGCAGAAGTCCTACTTCAGCCAGATCAGGCCTGCAAAGAAACTGCGTTTCACAGGCCTTTGGAAGAGATGTTCCCACTAGGCTGTAAGAGCACTGTGCAGAGCGAGTTGTTCCTTAGCTTCCCAAAGAGCTGGAAGCAAGATGCTGTGGGGCCCAACTCGACCTTTGGAAAGAAGCCTGCACGTTGTGCCTTTCAGCTCTAGGGCAAAGTAGCACACCCAGAGCAGAAGTCCTACTTCAGCCAGATCAGGCCTGCAAAGAAACTGCGTTTCACAGGCCTTTGGAAGAGATGTTACCCCTAGGCTGTAAGAGCACTGTGCAGAGCGAGTTGTTTCTTAGCTTCCCAAAGAGGTGGAAGCAAGATGCTGTGGGGCCCAACTCGCCCTTTGGAAAGAAGCCTGCACGTTGTGCCTTTCAGCTCTAGGGCAAAGTAGCACACCCAGAGCAGAAGTCCTACTTCAGCCAGATCAGGCCTGCAAAGAAACTGCATTTCACAGGCCTTTGGAAGAGATGTTCCCACTAGGCTGTAAGAGCACTGTGCAGAGCGAGTTGTTTCTTAGCTTCCCAAAGAGCTGGAAGCAAGATGCTGTGGGGCCCAACTCGCCCTTTGGAAAGAAGCCTGCACGTTGTGCCTTTCAGCTCTAGGGCAAAGTAGCACACCCAGAGCAGAAGTCCTACTTCAGCCAGATCAGGCCTGCAAAGAAACTGCGTTTCACAGGCCTTTGGAAGAGATGTTCCCACTAGGCTGTAACAGCACTGTGCAGAGCGAGTTGTTTCTTAGCTTCCCAAAGAGCTGGAAGCAAGATGCTGTGGGGCCCAACTCGCCCTTTGGAAAGAAGCCTGCACGTTGTGCCTTTCAGCTCTAGGGCAAAGTAGCACACCCAGAGCAGAAGTCCTACTTCAGCCAGATCAGGCCTGCAAAGAAACTGCGTTTCAC
This sequence comes from Equus caballus, assembly GCF_041296265.1. Taxonomy (NCBI): domain Eukaryota; kingdom Metazoa; phylum Chordata; class Mammalia; order Perissodactyla; family Equidae; genus Equus; species Equus caballus. The sequence continues at coordinate 904,792 of NC_091711.1, read as the reverse complement.
AGGCCTTTGGAAGAGATGTTCCCACTAGGCTGTAAGAGCACTGTGCAGAGCGAGTTGTTTCTTAGCTTCCCAAACAGCTGGAAGCAAGATGCTGTGGGGCCCAACTCGCCCTTTGGAAAGAAGCCTGCACGTTGTGCCTTTCAGCTCTAGGACAATGTAGCACACCCAGAGCAGAAGTCCTACTTCAGCCAGATCAGGCCTGCAAAGAAACTGCGTTTCACAGGCCTTTGGAAGAGATGTTCCCACTAGGCTGTAAGAGCACTGTGCAGAGCGAGTTGTTTCTTAGCTTCCCAAAGAGCTGGAAGCAAGATGCTGTGGGGCCCAACTCGCCCTTTGGAAAGAAGCCTGCACGTTGTGCCTTTCAGCTCTAGGGCAAAGTAGCACACCCAGAGCAGAAGTCCTACTTCAGCCAGATCAGGCCTGCAAAGAAACTGCGTTTCACAGGCCTTTGGAAGAGATGTTCCCACTAGGCTGTAAGAGCACTGTGCAGAGCGAGTTGTTTCTTAGCTTCCCAAAGAGCTGGAAGCAAGATGCTGTGGGGCCCAACTCGCCCTTTGGAAAGAAGCCTGCACGTTGTGCCTTTCAGCTCTAGGGCAAAGTAGCACACCCTGAGCAGAAGTCCTACTTCAGCCAGATCAGGCCTGCAAAGAAACTGCGTTTCACAGGCCTTTGGAAGAGATGATCCCACTAGGCTGTAAGAGCACTGTGCAGAGCGAGTTGTTCCTTAGCTTCCCAAAGAGCTGGAAGCAAGATGCTGTGGGGCCCAACTCGCCCTTTGGAAAGAAGCCTGCACGTTGTGCCTTTCAGCTCTAGGGCAAAGTAGCACACCCAGAGCAGAAGTCCTACTTCAGCTAGATCAGGCCTGCAAAGAAACTGCGTTTCACAGGCCTTTGGAAGAGATGTTCCCACTAGGCTGTAAGAGCACTGTGCAGAGCGAGTTGTTCCTTAGCTTCCCAAAGAGCTGGAAGCAAGATGCTGTGGGGCCCAACTCGCCCTTTGGAAAGAAGCCTGCACGTTGTGCCTTTCAGCTCTAGGGCAAAGTAGCACACCCAGAGCAGAAGTCCTACTTCAGCCAGATCAGGCCTGCAAAGAAACTGCGTTTCACAGGCCTTTGGAAGAGATGTTCCCACTAGGCTGTAAGAGCACTGTGCAGAGCGAGTTGTTTCTTAGCTTCCCAAAGAGCTGGAAGCAAGATGCTGTGGGGCCCAACTCGCCCTTTGGAAAGAAGCCTGCACGTTGTGCCTTTCAGCTCTATGGCAAAGTAGCACACCCAGAGCAGAAGTCCTACTTCAGCCAGATCAGGCCTGCAAAGAAACTGCGTTTCACAGGCCTTTGGAAGAGATGTTCCCACTAGGCTGTAAGAGCACTGTGCAGAGCGAGTTGTTCCTTAGCTTCCCAAAGAGCTGGAAGCAAGATGCTGTGGGGCCCAACTCGACCTTTGGAAAGAAGCCTGCACGTTGTGCCTTTCAGCTCTAGGGCAAAGTAGCACACCCAGAGCAGAAGTCCTACTTCAGCCAGATCAGGCCTGCAAAGAAACTGCGTTTCACAGGCCTTTGGAAGAGATGTTCCCACTAGGCTGTAAGAGAACAGTGCAGAGCGAGTTGTTTCTTTGCTTCCCAAAGAGCTGGAAGCAAGATGCTGTGGGGCCCAACTCGCCCTTTGGAAAGAAGCCTGCACGTTGTGCCTTTCAGCTCTAGGGCAAAGTAGCACACCCAGAGCAGAAGTCCTACTTCAGCCAGATCAGGCCTGCAAAGAAACTGCGTTTCACAGGCCTTTGGAAGAGATGTTCCCACTAGGCTGTAAGAGCACTGTGCAGAGCGAGTTGTTTCTTTGCTTCCCAAAGAGCTGGAAGCAAGATGCTGTGGGGCCCAACTCGCCCTTTGGAAAGAAGCCTGCACGTTGTGCCTTTCAGCTCTAGGGCAAAGTAGCACACCCAGAGCAGAAGTCCTACTTCAGCCAGATCAGGCCTGCAAAGAAACTGCGTTTCACAGGCCTTTGGAAGAAATGTTCCCACTAGGCTGTAAGAGCACTGTGCAGAGCGAGTTGTTCCTTAGCTTCCCAAAGAGCTGGAAGCAAGATGCTGTGGGGCCCAACTCGACCTTTGGAAAGAAGCCTGCACGTTGTGCCTTTCAGCTCTAGGGCAAAGTAGCACACCCAGAGCAGAAGTCCTACTTCAGCCAGATCAGGCCTGCAAAGAAACTGCGTTTCACAGGCCTTTGGAAGAGATGTTCCCACTAGGCTGTAAGAGCACTGTGCAGAGCGAGTTGTTTCTTAGCTTCCCAAAGAGCTGGAAGCAAGATGCTGTGGGGCCCAACTCGCCCTTTGGAAAGAAGCCTGCACGTTGTGCCTTTCAGCTCTAGGGCAAAGTAGCACACCCAGAGCAGAAGTCCTACTTCAGCCAGATCAGGCCTGCAAAGAAACTGCGTTTCACAGGCCTTTGGAAGAGATGTTCCCACTAGGCTGTAAGAGCACTGTGCAGAGCGAGTTGTTTCTTAGCTTCCCAAAGAGCTGGAAGCAAGATGCTGTGGGGCCCAACTCGACCTTTGGAAAGAAGCCTGCACGTTGTGCCTTTCAGCTCTAGGGCAAAGTAGCACACCCAGAGCAGAAGTCCTACTTCAGCCAGATCAGGCCTGCAAAGAAACTGCGTTTCACAGGCCTTTGGAAGAGATGTTCCCACTAGGCTGTAAGAGCACTGTGCAGAGCGAGTTGTTTCTTAGCTTCCCAAAGAGCTGGAAGCAAGATGCTGTGGGGCCCAACTCGCCCTTTGGAAAGAAGCCTGCACGTTGTGCCTTTCAGCTCTAGGACAAAGTAGCACACCCAGAGCAGAAGTCCTACTTCAGCCAGATCAGGCCTGCAAAGAAACTGCGTTTCACAGGCCTTTGGAAGAGATGTTCCCACTAGGCTGTAAGAGCACTGTGCAGAGCGAGTTGTTTCTTAGCTTCCCAAAGAGCTGGAAGCAAGATGCTGTGGGGCCCAACTCGCCCTTTGGAAAGAAGCCTGCACGTTGTGCCTTTCAGCTCTAGGGCAAAGTAGCACACCCAGAGCAGAAGTCCTACTTCAGCCAGATCAGGCCTGCAAAGAAACTGCGTTTCACAGGCCTTTGGAAGAGATGTTCCCACTAGGCTGTAAGAGCACTGTGCAGAGCGAGTTGTTCCTTAGCCTCCCAAAGAGCTGGAAGCAAGATGCTGTGGGGCCCAACTCGACCTTTGGAAAGAAGCCTGCACGTTGTGCCTTTCAGCTCTAGGGCAAAGTAGCACACCCAGAGCAGAAGTCCTACTTCAGCCAGATCAGGCCTGCAAAGAAACTGCGTTTCACAGGCCTTTGGAAGAGATGTTCCCACTAGGCTGTAAGAGCACTGTGCAGAGCGAGTTGTTTCTTTGCTTCCCAAAGAGCTGGAAGCAAGATGCTGTGGGGCCCAACTCGCCCTTTGGAAAGAAGCCGGCACGTTGTGCCTTTCAGCTCTAGGGCAAAGTAGCACACCCAGAGCAGAAGTCCTACTTCAGCCAGATCAGGCCTGCAAAGAAACTGCGTTTCACAGGCCTTTGGAAGAGATGTTCCCACTAGGCTGTAAGAGCACTGTGCAGAGCGAGTTGTTTCTTAGCTTCCCAAAGAGCTGGAAGCAAGATGCTGTGGGGCCCAACTCGCCCTTTGGAAAGAAGCCTGCACGTTGTGCCTTTCAGCTCTAGGGCAAAGTAGCACACCCAGAGCAGAAGTTCTACTTCAGCCAGATCAGGCCTGCAAAGAAACTGCGTTTCACAGGCCTTTGGAAGAGATGTTCCCACTAGGCTGTAAGAGCACTGTGCAGAGCGAGTTGTTCCTTAGCTTCCCAAAGAGCTGGAAGCAAGATGCTGTGGGGCCCAACTCGACCTTTGGAAAGAAGCCTGCACGTTGTGCCTTTCAGCTCTAGGGCAAAGTAGCACACCCAGAGCAGAAGTCCTACTTCAGCCAGATCAGGCCTGCAAAGAAACTGCGTTTCACAGGCCTTTGGAAGAGATGTTCCCACTAGGCTGTAAGAGCACTGTGCAGAGCGAGTTGTTTCTTAGCTTCCCAAAGAGCTGGAAGCAAGATGCTGTGGGGCCCAACTCGCCCTTTGGAAAGAAGCCTGCACGTTGTGCCTTTCAGCTCTAGGGCAAAGTAGCACACCCAGAGCAGAAGTCCTACTTCAGCCAGATCAGGCCTGCAAAGAAACTGCGTTTCACAGGCCTTTGGAAGAGATGTTCCCACTAGGCTGTAAGAGCACTGTGCAGAGCGAGTTGTTCCTTAGCTTCCCAAAGCGCTGGAAGCAAGATGCTGTGGGGCCCAACTCGCCCAGTGGAAAGAAGCCTGCACGTTGTGCCTTTCAGCTCTAGGGCAAAGTAGCACACCCAGAGCAGAAGTCCTACTTCAGCCAGATCAGGCCTGCAAAGAAACTGCGTTTCACAGGCCTTTGGAAGAGATGTTCCCACTAGGCTGTAAGAGCACTGTGCAGAGCGAGTTGTTTCTTTGCTTCCCAAAGAGCTGGAAGCAAGATGCTGTGGGGCCCAACTCGCCCTTTGGAAAGAAGCCGGCACGTTGTGCCTTTCAGCTCTAGGGCAAAGTAGCACACCCAGAGCAGAAGTCCTACTTCAGCCAGATCAGGCCTGCAAAGAAACTGCGTTTCACAGGCCTTTGGAAGAGATGTTCCCACTAGGCTGTAAGAGCACTGTGCAGAGCGAGTTGTTTCTTTGCTTCCCAAAGAGCTGGAAGCAAGATGCTGTGGGGCCCAACTCGCCCTTTGGAAAGAAGCCTGCACGTTGTGCCTTTCAGCTCTAGGGCAAAGTAGCACACCCAGAGCAGAAGTCCTACTTCAGCCAGATCAGGCCTGCAAAGAAACTGCGTTTCACAGGCCTTTGGAAGAGATGTTCCCACTAGGCTGTAAGAGCACTGTGCAGAGCGAGTTGTTTCTTTGCTTCCCAAAGAGCTGGAAGCAAGATGCTGTGGGGCCCAACTCGCCCTTTGGAAAGAAGCCTGCACGTTGTGCCTTTCAGCTCTAGGGCAAAGTAGCACACCCAGAGCAGAAGTCCTACTTCAGCCAGATCAGGCCTGCAAAGAAACTGCGTTTCACAGGCCTTTGGAAGACATGTTCCCACTAGGCTGTAAGAGCACTGTGCAGAGCGAGTTGTTTCTTAGCTTCCCAAAGAGCTGGAAGCAAGATGCTGTGGGGCCCAACTCGCCGTTTGGAAAGAAGCCTGCACGTTGTGCCTTTCAGCTCTAGGGCAAAGTAGCACACCCAGAGCAGAAGTCCTACTTCAGCCAGATCAGGCCTGCAAAGAAACTGCGTTTCACAGGCCTTTGGAAGAGATGTTCCCATAGGCTGTAAGAGCACTGTGCAGAGCGAGTTGTTTCTTAGCTTCCCAAAGAGCTGGAAGCAAGATGCTGTGGGGCCCAACTCGCCCTTTGGAAAGAAGCCTGCACGTTGTGCCTTTCAGCTCTAGGACAAAGTAGCACACCCAGAGCAGAAGTCCTACTTCAGCCAGATCAGGCCTGCAAAGAAACTGCGTTTCACAGGCCTTTGGAAGAGATGTTCCCACTAGGCTGTAAGAGCACTGTGCAGAGCGAGTTGTTTCTTAGCTTCCCAAAGAGCTGGAAGCAAGATGCTGTGGGGCCCAACTCGCCCTTTGGAAAGAAGCCTGCGCGTTGTGCCTTTCAGCTCTAGGGCAAAGTAGCACACCCAGAGCAGAAGTCCTACTTCAGCCAGATCAGGCCTGCAAAGAAACTGCGTTTCACAGGCCTTTGGAAGAGATGTTCCCGGTAGGCTGTAAGAGCACTGTGCAGAGCGAGTTGTTCCTTAGCTTCCCAAAGAGCTGGAAGCAAGATGCTGTGGGGCCCAACTCGACCTTTGGAAAGAAGCCTGCACGTTGTGCCTTTCAGCTCTAGGGCAAAGTAGCACACCCAGAGCAGAAGTCCTACTTCAGCCAGATCAGGCCTGCAAAGAAACTGCGTTTCACAGGCCTTTGGAAGAGATGTTCCCACTAGGCTGTAAGAGCACTGTGCAGAGCGAGTTGTTTCTTAGCTTCCCAAAGAGCTGGAAGCAAGATGCTGTGGGGCCCAACTCGCCCTTTGGAAAGAAGCCTGCACGTTGTGCCTTTCAGCTCTAGGGCAAAGTAGCACACCCAGAGCAGAAGTCCTACTTCAGCCAGATCAGGCCTGCAAAGAAACTGCGTTTCACAGGCCTTTGGAAGAGATGTTCCCACTAGGCTGTAAGAGCACTGTGCAGAGCGAGTTGTTCCTTAGCTTCCCAAACAGCTGGAAGCAAGATGCTGTGGGGCCCAACTCGCCCTTTGGAAAGAAGCCTGCACGTTGTGCCTTTCAGCTCTAGGGCAAAGTAGCACACCCAGAGCAGAAGTCCTACTTCAGCCAGATCAGGCCTGCAAAGAAACTGCGTTTCACAGGCCTTTGGAAGAGATGTTCCCACTAGGCTGTAAGAGCACTGTGCAGAGCGAGTTGTTTCTTTGCTTCCCAAAGAGCTGGAAGCAAGATGCTGTGGGGCCCAACTCGCCCTTTGGAAAGAAGCCGGCACGTTGTGCCTTTCAGCTCTAGGGCAAAGTAGCACACCCAGAGCAGAAGTCCTACTTCAGCCAGATCAGGCCTGCAAAGAAACTGCGTTTCACAGGCCTTTGGAAGAGATGTTCCCACTAGGCTGTAAGAGCACTGTGCAGAGCGAGTTGTTTCTTTGCTTCCCAAAGAGCTGGAAGCAAGATGCTGTGGGGCCCAACTCGCCCTTTGGAAAGAAGCCTGCACGTTGTGCCTTTCAGCTCTAGGGCAAAGTAGCACACCCAGAGCAGAAGTCCTACTTCAGCCAGATCAGGCCTGCAAAGAAACTGCGTTTCACAGGCCTTTGGAAGAGATGTTCCCACTAGGCTGTAAGAGCACTGTGCAGAGCGAGTTGTTTCTTTGCTTCCCAAAGAGCTGGAAGCAAGATGCTGTGGGGCCCAACTCGCCCTTTGGAAAGAAGCCTGCACGTTGTGCCTTTCAGCTCTAGGGCAAAGTAGCACACCCAGAGCAGAAGTCCTACTTCAGCCAGATCAGGCCTGCAAAGAAACTGCGTTTCACAGGCCTTTGGAAGACATGTTCCCACTAGGCTGTAAGAGCACTGTGCAGAGCGAGTTGTTTCTTAGCTTCCCAAAGAGCTGGAAGCAAGATGCTGTGGGGCCCAACTCGCCGTTTGGAAAGAAGCCTGCACGTTGTGCCTTTCAGCTCTAGGGCAAAGTAGCACACCCAGAGCAGAAGTCCTACTTCAGCCAGATCAGGCCTGCAAAGAAACTGCGTTTCACAGGCCTTTGGAAGAGATGTTCCCATAGGCTGTAAGAGCACTGTGCAGAGCGAGTTGTTTCTTAGCTTCCCAAAGAGCTGGAAGCAAGATGCTGTGGGGCCCAACTCGCCCTTTGGAAAGAAGCCTGCACGTTGTGCCTTTCAGCTCTAGGACAAAGTAGCACACCCAGAGCAGAAGTCCTACTTCAGCCAGATCAGGCCTGCAAAGAAACTGCGTTTCACAGGCCTTTGGAAGAGATGTTCCCACTAGGCTGTAAGAGCACTGTGCAGAGCGAGTTGTTTCTTAGCTTCCCAAAGAGCTGGAAGCAAGATGCTGTGGGGCCCAACTCGCCCTTTGGAAAGAAGCCTGCGCGTTGTGCCTTTCAGCTCTAGGGCAAAGTAGCACACCCAGAGCAGAAGTCCTACTTCAGCCAGATCAGGCCTGCAAAGAAACTGCGTTTCACAGGCCTTTGGAAGAGATGTTCCCGGTAGGCTGTAAGAACACTGTGCAGAGCGAGTTGTTCCTTAGCTTCCCAAAGAGCTGGAAGCAAGATGCTGTGGGGCCCAACTCGCCCTTTGGAAAGAAGCCTGCACGTTGTGCCTTTCAGCTCTAGGGCAAAGTAGCACACCCAGAGCAGAAGTCCTACTTCAGCCAGATCAGGCCTGCAAAGAAACTGCGTTTCACAGGCCTTTGGAAGAGATGTTCCCACTAGGCTGTAAGAGCACTGTGCAGAGCGAGTTGTTCCTTAGCTTCCCAAAGAGCTGGAAGCAAGATGCTGTGGGGCCCAACTCGCCCTTTGGAAAGAAGCCTACACGTTGTGCCTTTCAGCTCTAGGGCAAAGTAGCACACCCAGAGCAGAAGTCCTACTTCAGCCAGATCAGGCCTGCAAAGAAACTGCGTTTCACAGGCCTTTGGAAGAGATGTTCCCACTAGGCTGTAAGAGCACTGTGCAGAGCGAGTTGTTTCTTTGCTTCCCAAAGAGCTGGAAGCAAGATGCTGTGGGGCCCAACTCGCCCTTTGGAAAGAAGCCTGCACGTTGTGCCTTTCAGCTCTAGGGCAAAGTAGCACACCCAGAGCAGAAGTCCTACTTCAGCCAGATCAGGCCTGCAAAGAAACTGCGTTTCACAGGCCTTTGGAAGAGATGTTCCCACTAGGCTGTAAGAGCACTGTGCAGAGCGAGTTGTTCCTTAGCTTCCCAAAGAGCTGGAAGCAAGATGCTGTGGGGCCCAACTCGCCCTTTGGAAAGAAGCCTGCACGTTGTGCCTTTCAGCTCTAGGGCAAAGTAGCACACCCAGAGCAGAAGTCCTACTTCAGCCAGATCAGGCCTGCAAAGAAACTGCGTTTCACAGGCCTTTGGAAGAGATGTTCCCACTAGGCTGTAAGAGCACTGTGCAGAGCGAGTTGTTCCTTAGCTTCCCAAACAGCTGGAAGCAAGATGCTGTGGGGCCCAACTCGCCCTTTGGAAAGAAGCCTGCACGTTGTGCCTTTCAGCTCTAGGGCAAAGTAGCACACCCAGAGCAGAAGTCCTACTTCAGCCAGATCAGGCCTGCAAAGAAACTGCGTTTCACAGGCCTTTGGAAGACATGTTCCCACTAGGCTGTAAGAGCACTGTGCAGAGCGAGTTGTTTCTTAGCTTCCCAAAGAGCTGGAAGCAAGATGCTGTGGGGCCCAACTCGCCGTTTGGAAAGAAGCCTGCACGTTGTGCCTTTCAGCTCTAGGGCAAAGTAGCACACCCAGAGCAGAAGTCCTACTTCAGCCAGATCAGGCCTGCAAAGAAACTGCGTTTCACAGGCCTTTGGAAGAGATGTTCCCACTAGGCTGTAAGAGCACTGTGCAGAGCGAGTTGTTTCTTAGCTTCCCAAACAGCTGGAAGCAAGATGCTGTGGGGCCCAACTCGCCCTTTGGAAAGAAGCCTGCACGTTGTGCCTTTCAGCTCTAGGACAAAGTAGCACACCCAGAGCAGAAGTCCTACTTCAGCCAGATCAGGCCTGCAAAGAAACTGCGTTTCACAGGCCTTTGGAAGAGATGTTCCCACTAGGCTGTAAGAGCACTGTGCAGAGCGAGTTGTTTCTTAGCTTCCCAAAGAGCTGGAAGCAAGATGCTGTGGGGCCCAACTCGCCCTTTGGAAAGAAGCCTGCACGTTGTGCCTTTCAGCTCTAGGGCAAAGTAGCACACCCAGAGCAGAAGTCCTACTTCCGCCAGATCAGGCCTGCAAAGAAACTGCGTTTCACAGGCCTTTGGAAGAGATGTTCCCGGTAGGCTGTAAGAACACTGTGCAGAGCGAGTTGTTCCTTAGCTTCCCAAAGAGCTGGAAGCAAGATGCTGTGGGGCCCAACTCGCCCTTTGGAAAGAAGCCTGCACGTTGTGCCTTTCAGCTCTAGGGCAAAGTAGCACACCCAGAGCAGAAGTCCTACTTCAGCCAGATCAGGCCTGCAAAGAAACTGCGTTTCACAGGCCTTTGGAAGAGATGTTCCCACTAGGCTGTAAGAGCACTGTGCAGAGCGAGTTGTTCCTTAGCTTCCCAAAGAGCTGGAAGCAAGATGCTGTGGGGCCCAACTCGCCCTTTGGAAAGAAGCCTACACGTTGCGCCTTTCAGCTCTAGGGCAAAGTAGCACACCCAGAGCAGAAGTCCTACTTCAGCCAGATCAGGCCTGCAAAGAAACTGCGTTTCACAGGCCTTTGGAAGAGATGTTCCCACTAGGCTGTAAGAGCACTGTGCAGAGCGAGTTGTTTCTTTGCTTCCCAAAGAGCTGGAAGCAAGATGCTGTGGGGCCCAACTCGCCCTTTGGAAAGAAGCCTGCACGTTGTGCCTTTCAGCTCTAGGGCAAAGTAGCACACCCAGAGCAGAAGTCCTACTTCAGCCAGATCAGGCCTGCAAAGAAACTGCGTTTCACAGGCCTTTGGAAGAGATGTTCCCACTAGGCTGTAAGAGCACTGTGCAGAGCGAGTTGTTCCTTAGCTTCCCAAAGAGCTGGAAGCAAGATGCTGTGGGGCCCAACTCGCCCTTTGGAAAGAAGCCTGCACGTTGTGCCTTTCAGCTCTAGGGCAAAGTAGCACACCCAGAGCAGAAGTCCTACTTCAGCCAGAGCAGGCCTGCAAAGAAACTGCGTTTCACAGGCCTTTGGAAGAGATGTTCCCACTAGGCTGTAAGAGCACTGTGCAGAGCGAGTTGTTTCTTTGCTTCCCAAAGAGCTGGAAGCAAGATGCTGTGGGGCCCAACTCGCCCTTTGGAAAGAAGCCTGCACGTTGTGCCTTTCAGCTCTAGGGCAAAGTAGCACACCCAGAGCAGAAGTCCTACTTCAGCCAGATCAGGCCTGCAAAGAAACTGCATTTCACAGGCCTTTGGAAGAGATGTTCCCACTAGGCTGTAAGAGCACTGTGCAGAGCGAGTTGTTTCTTAGCTTCCCAAAGAGCTGGAAGCAAGATGCTGTGGGGCCCAACTCGCCCTTTGGAAAGAAGCCTGCACGTTGTGCCTTTCAGCTCTAGGGCAAAGTAGCACACCCAGAGCAGAAGTCCTACTTCAGCCAGATCAGGCCTGCAAAGAAACTGCGTTTCACAGGCCTTTGGAAGAGATGTTCCCACTAGGCTGTAAGAGCACTGTGCAGAGCGAGTTGTTTCTTAGCTTCCCAAAGAGCTGGAAGCAAGATGCTGTGGGGCCACTCGCCCTTTGGAAAGAAGCCTGCACATTGTGCCTTTCAGCTCTAGGGCAAAGTAGCACACCCAGAGCAGAAGTCCTACTTCAGCCAGATCAGGCCTGCAAAGAAACTGCGTTTCACAGGCCTTTGGAAGAGATGTTCCCACTAGGCTGTAAGAGCACTGTGCAGAGCGAGTTGTTTCTTAGCTTCCCAAACAGCTGGAAGCAAGATGCTGTGGGGCCCAACTCGCCCTTTGGAAAGAAGCCTGCACGTTGTGCCTTTCAGCTCTAGGACAAAGTAGCACACCCAAAGCAGAAGTCCTACTTCAGCCAGATCAGGCCTGCAAAGAAACTGCGTTTCACAGGCCTTTGGAAGAGATGTTCCCACTAGGCTGTAAGAGCACTGTGCAGAGCGAGTTGTTTCTTAGCTTCCCAAAGAGCTGGAAGCAAGATGCTGTGGGGCCCAACTCGCCCTTTGGAAAGAAGCCTGCACGTTGTGCCTTTCAGCTCTAGGGCAAAGTAGCACACCCAGAGCAGAAGTCCTACTTCCGCCAGATCAGGCCTGCAAAGAAACTGCGTTTCACAGGCCTTTGGAAGAGATGTTCCCACTAGGCTGTAAGAGCACTGTGCAGAGCGAGTTGTTTCTTAGCTTCCCAAAGAGCTGGAAGCAAGATGCTGTGGGGCCACTCGCCCTTTGGAAAGAAGCCTGCACATTGTGCCTTTCAGCTCTAGGGCAAAGTAGCACACCCAGAGCAGAAGTCCTACTTCAGCCAGATCAGGCCTGCAAAGAAACTGCGTTTCACAGGCCTTTGGAAGAGATGTTCCCACTAGGCTGTAAGAGCACTGTGCAGAGCGAGTTGTTTCTTAGCTTCCCAAACAGCTGGAAGCAAGATGCTGTGGGGCCCAACTCGCCCTTTGGAAAGAAGCCTGCACGTTGTGCCTTTCAGCTCTAGGACAAAGTAGCACACCCAAAGCAGAAGTCCTACTTCAGCCAGATCAGGCCTGCAAAGAAACTGCGTTTCACAGGCCTTTGGAAGAGATGTTCCCACTAGGCTGTAAGAGCACTGTGCAGAGCGAGTTGTTTCTTAGCTTCCCAAAGAGCTGGAAGCAAGATGCTGTGGGGCCCAACTCGCCCTTTGGAAAGAAGCCTGCACGTTGTGCCTTTCAGCTCTAGGGCAAAGTAGCACACCCAGAGCAGAAGTCCTACTTCCGCCAGATCAGGCCTGCAAAGAAACTGCGTTTCACAGGCCTTTGGAAGAGATGTTCCCACTAGGCTGTAAGAGCACTGTGCAGAGCGAGTTGTTTCTTAGCTTCCCAAAGAGCTGGAAGCAAGATGCTGTGGGGCCCAACTCGCCCTTTGGAAAGAAGCCTGCACGTTGTGCCTTTCAGCTCTAGGGCAAAGTAGCACACCCAGAGCAGAAGTCCTACTTCAGCCAGATAAGGCCTGCAAAGAAACTGCGTTTCACAGGCCTTTGGAAGAGATGTTCCCACTAGGCTGTAAGAGCACTGTGCAGAGCGAGTTGTTCCTTAGCTTCCCAAAGAGCTGGAAGCAAGATGCTGTGGGGCCCAACTCGCCCTTTGGAAAGAAGCCTGCACGTTGTGCCTTTCAGCTCTAGGGCAAAGTAGCACACCCAGAGCAGAAGTCCTACTTCAGCCAGATCAGGCCTGCAAAGAAACTGCGTTTCACAGGCCTTTGGAAGAGATGTTCCCACTAGGCTGTAAGAGCACTGTGCAGAGCGAGTTGTTTCTTAGCTTCCCAAAGAGCTGGAAGCAAGATGCTGTGGGGCCCAACTCGCCCTTTGGAAAGAAGCCTGCGCGTTGTGCCTTTCAGCTCTAGGGCAAAGTAGCACACCCAGAGCAGAAGTCCTACTTCAGCCAGATCAGGCCTGCAAAGAAACTGCGTTTCACAGGCCTTTGGAAGAGATGTTCCCACTAGGCTGTAAGAGCACTGTGCAGAGCGAGTTGTTTCTTAGCTTCCCAAAGAGCTGGAAGCAAGATGCTGTGGGGCCCAACTCGCCCTTTGGAAAGAAGCCTGCGCGTTGTGCCTTTCAGCTCTAGGGCAAAGTAGCACACCCAGAGCAGAAGTCCTACTTCAGCCAGATCAGGCCTGCAAAGAAACTGCGTTTCACAGGCCTTTGGAAGAGATGTTCCCACTAGGCTGTAAGAGCACTGTGCAGAGCGAGTTGTTTCTTAGCTTCCCAAAGAGCTGGAAGCAAGATGCTGTGGGGCCCAACTCGCCCTTTGGAAAGAAGCCTGCGCGTTGTGCCTTTCAGCTCTAGGGCAAAGTAGCACACCCAGAGCAGAAGTCCTACTTCAGCCAGATCAGGCCTGCAAAGAAACTGCGTTTCACAGGCCTTTGGAAGAGATGTTCCCACTAGGCTGTAAGAGCACTGTGCAGAGCGAGTTGTTTCTTAGCTTCCCAAAGAGCTGGAAGCAAGATGCTGTGGGGCCCAACTCGCCCTTTGGAAAGAAGCCTGCGCGTTGTGCCTTTCAGCTCTAGGGCAAAGTAGCACACCCAGAGCAGAAGTCCTACTTCAGCCAGATCAGGCCTGCAAAGAAACTGCGTTTCACAGGCCTTTGGAAGACATGTTCCCACTAGGCTGTAAGAGCACTGTGCAGAGCGAGTTGTTTCTTAGCTTCCCAAAGAGCTGGAAGCAAGATGCTGTGGGGCCCAACTCGCGCTTTGGAAAGAAGCCTGCGCGTTGTGCCTTTCAGCTCTAGGGCAAAGTAGCACACCCAGAGCAGAAGTCCTACTTCAGCCAGATCAGGCCTGCAAAGAAACTGCGTTTCACAGGCCTTTGGAAGAGATGTTCCCGGTAGGCTGTAAGAGCACTGTGCAGAGCGAGTTGTTCCTTAGCTTCCCAAAGAGCTGGAAGCAAGATGCAGTGGGGCCCAACTCGCCCTTTGGAAAGAAGCCTGCACGTTGTGCCTTTCAGCTCTAGGGCAAAGTAGCACACCCAGAGCAGAAGTCCTACTTCAGCCAGATCAGGCCTGCAAAGAAACTGCGTTTCACAGGCCTTTGGAAGAGATGTTCCCCCTAGGCTGTAAGAGCACTGTGCAGAGCGAGTTGTTTCTTAGCTTCCCAAAGAGCTGGAAGCAAGATGCTGTGGGGCCCAACTCGCCCTTTGGAAAGAAGCCTGCACGTTGTGCCTTTCAGCTCTAGGGCAAAGTAGCACACCCAGAGCAGAAGTCCTACTTCAGCCAGATCAGGCCTGCAAAGAAACTGCGTTTCACAGGCCTTTGAAGAGATGTTCCCGGTAGGCTGTAAGAGCACTGTGCAGAGCGAGTTGTTCCTTAGCTTCCCAAAGAGCTGGAAGCAAGATGTTGTGGGGCCCAACTCGCCCTTTGGAAAGAAGCCTGCACGTTGTGCCTTTCAGCTCTAGGGCAAAGTAGCACACCCAGAGCAGAAGTCCTACTTCAGCCAGATCAGGCCTGCAAAGAAACTGCGTTTCACAGGCCTTTGGAAGACATGTTCCCACTAGGCTGTAAGAGCACTGTGCAGAGCGAGTTGTTTCTTAGCTTCCCAAAGAGCTGGAAGCAAGATGCTGTGGGGCCCAACTCGCCCTTTGGAAAGAAGCCTGCACGTTGTGCCTTTCAGCTCTAGGGCAAAGTAGCACACCCAGAGCAGAAGTCCTACTTCAGCCAGATCAGGCCTGCAAAGAAACTGCGTTTCACAGGCCTTTGGAAGAGATGTTCCCACTAGGCTGTAAGAGCACTGTGCAGAGCGAGTTGTTTCTTAGCTTCCCAAAGAGCTGGAAGCAAGATGCTGTGGGGCCCAACTCGCCCTTTGGAAAGAAGCCTGCGCGTTGTGCCTTTCAGCTCTAGGGCAAAGTAGCACACCCAGAGCAGAAGTCCTACTTCCGCCAGATCAGGCCTGCAAAGAAACTGCGTTTCACAGGCCTTTGGAAGAGATGTTCCCGGTAGGCTGTAAGAGCACTGTGCAGAGCGAGTTGTTCCTTAGCTTCCCAAAGAGCTGTAAGCAAGATGCTGTGGCGCCCAACTCGCCCTTTGGAAAGAAGCCTGCACGTTGTGCCTTTCAGCTCTAGGGCAAAGTAGCACACCCAGAGCAGAAGTCCTACTTCAGCCAGATCAGGCCTGCAAAGAAACTGCGTTTCACAGGCCTTTGGAAGAGATGTTCCCACTAGGCTGTAAGAGCACTGTGCAGAGCGAGTTGTTCCTTAGCTTCCCAAAGAGCTGGAAGCAAGATGCTGTGGGGCCCAACTCGCCCTTTGGAAAGAAGCCTGCACGTTGTGCCTTTCAGCTCTAGGGCAAAGTAGCACACCCAGAGCAGAAGTCCTACTTCAGCCAGATCAGGCCTGCAAAGAAACTGCGTTTCACAGGCCTTTGGAAGAGATGTTCCCACTAGGCTGTAAGAGCACTGTGCAGAGCGAGTTGTTTCTTAGCTTCCCAAAGAGCTGGAAGCAAGATGCTGTGGGGCCCAACTCGCCCTTTGGAAAGAAGCCTGCACGTTGTGCCTTTCAGCTCTAGGGCAAAGTAGCACACCCAGAGCAGAAGTCCTACTTCCGCCAGATCAGGCCTGCAAAGAAACTGCGTTTCACAGGCCTTTGGAAGAGATGTTCCCACTAGGCTGTAAGAGCACTGTGCAGAGCGAGTTGTTCCTTAGCTTCCCAAAGAGCTGGAAGCAAGATGCTGTGGGGCCCAACTCGCCCTTTGGAAAGAAGCCTGCACGTTGTGCCTTTCAGCTCTAGGGCAAAGTAGCACACCCAGAGCAGAAGTCCTACTTCAGCCAGATCAGGCCTGCAAAGAAACTGCGTTTCACAGGCCTTTGGAAGAGATGTTCCCACTAGGCTGTAAGAACACTGTGCAGAGCGAGTTGTTTCTTTGCTTCCCAAAGAGCTGGAAGCAAGATGCTGTGGGGCCCAACTCGCCCTTTGGAAAGAAGCCTGCACGTTGTGCCTTTCAGCTCTAGGGCAAAGTAGCACACCCAGAGCAGAAGTCCTACTTCAGCCAGATCAGGCCTGCAAAGAAACTGCGTTTCACAGGCCTTTGGAAGAGATGTTCCCACTAGGCTGTAAGAGCACTGTGCAGAGCGAGTTGTTCCTTAGCCTCCCAAAGAGCTGGAAGCAAGATGCTGTGGGGCCCAACTCGACCTTTGGAAAGAAGCCTGCACGTTGTGCCTTTCAGCTCTAGGGCAAAGTAGCACACCCAGAGCAGAAGTCCTACTTCAGCCAGATCAGGCCTGCAAAGAAACTGCGTTTCACAGGCCTTTGGAAGAGATGTTCCCACTAGGCTGTAAGAGCACTGTGCAGAGCGAGTTGTTTCTTTGCTTCCCAAAGAGCTGGAAGCAAGATGCTGTGGGGCCCAACTCGCCCTTTGGAAAGAAGCCGGCACGTTGTGCCTTTCAGCTCTAGGGCAAAGTAGCACACCCAGAGCAGAAGTCCTACTTCAGCCAGATCAGGCCTGCAAAGAAACTGCGTTTCACAGGCCTTTGGAAGAGATGTTCCCACTAGGCTGTAAGAGCACTGTGCAGAGCGAGTTGTTTCTTAGCTTCCCAAAGAGCTGGAAGCAAGATGCTGTGGGGCCCAACTCGCCCTTTGGAAAGAAGCCTGCACGTTGTGCCTTTCAGCTCTAGGGCAAAGTAGCACACCCAGAGCAGAAGTTCTACTTCAGCCAGATCAGGCCTGCAAAGAAACTGCGTTTCACAGGCCTTTGGAAGAGATGTTCCCACTAGGCTGTAAGAGCACTGTGCAGAGCGAGTTGTTCCTTAGCTTCCCAAAGAGCTGGAAGCAAGATGCTGTGGGGCCCAACTCGACCTTTGGAAAGAAGCCTGCACGTTGTGCCTTTCAGCTCTAGGGCAAAGTAGCACACCCAGAGCAGAAGTCCTACTTCAGCCAGATCAGGCCTGCAAAGAAACTGCGTTTCACAGGCCTTTGGAAGAGATGTTCCCACTAGGCTGTAAGAGCACTGTGCAGAGCGAGTTGTTTCTTAGCTTCCCAAAGAGCTGGAAGCAAGATGCTGTGGGGCCCAACTCGCCCTTTGGAAAGAAGCCTGCACGTTGTGCCTTTCAGCTCTAGGGCAAAGTAGCACACCCAGAGCAGAAGTCCTACTTCAGCCAGATCAGGCCTGCAAAGAAACTGCGTTTCACAGGCCTTTGGAAGAGATGTTCCCACTAGGCTGTAAGAGCACTGTGCAGAGCGAGTTGTTCCTTAGCTTCCCAAACAGCTGGAAGCAAGATGCTGTGGGGCCCAACTCGCCCTTTGGAAAGAAGCCTGCACGTTGTGCCTTTCAGCTCTAGGGCAAAGTAGCACACCCAGAGCAGAAGTCCTACTTCAGCCAGATCAGGCCTGCAAAGAAACTGCGTTTCACAGGCCTTTGGAAGAGATGTTCCCACTAGGCTGTAAGAGCACTGTGCAGAGCGAGTTGTTTCTTTGCTTCCCAAAGAGCTGGAAGCAAGATGCTGTGGGGCCCAACTCGCCCTTTGGAAAGAAGCCGGCACGTTGTGCCTTTCAGCTCTAGGGCAAAGTAGCACACCCAGAGCAGAAGTCCTACTTCAGCCAGATCAGGCCTGCAAAGAAACTGCGTTTCACAGGCCTTTGGAAGAGATGTTCCCACTAGGCTGTAAGAGCACTGTGCAGAGCGAGTTGTTTCTTTGCTTCCCAAAGAGCTGGAAGCAAGATGCTGTGGGGCCCAACTCGCCCTTTGGAAAGAAGCCTGCACGTTGTGCCTTTCAGCTCTAGGGCAAAGTAGCACACCCAGAGCAGAAGTCCTACTTCAGCCAGATCAGGCCTGCAAAGAAACTGCGTTTCACAGGCCTTTGGAAGAGATGTTCCCACTAGGCTGTAAGAGCACTGTGCAGAGCGAGTTGTTTCTTTGCTTCCCAAAGAGCTGGAAGCAAGATGCTGTGGGGCCCAACTCGCCCTTTGGAAAGAAGCCTGCACGTTGTGCCTTTCAGCTCTAGGGCAAAGTAGCACACCCAGAGCAGAAGTCCTACTTCAGCCAGATCAGGCCTGCAAAGAAACTGCGTTTCACAGGCCTTTGGAAGACATGTTCCCACTAGGCTGTAAGAGCACTGTGCAGAGCGAGTTGTTTCTTAGCTTCCCAAAGAGCTGGAAGCAAGATGCTGTGGGGCCCAACTCGCCGTTTGGAAAGAAGCCTGCACGTTGTGCCTTTCAGCTCTAGGGCAAAGTAGCACACCCAGAGCAGAAGTCCTACTTCAGCCAGATCAGGCCTGCAAAGAAACTGCGTTTCACAGGCCTTTGGAAGAGATGTTCCCATAGGCTGTAAGAGCACTGTGCAGAGCGAGTTGTTTCTTAGCTTCCCAAAGAGCTGGAAGCAAGATGCTGTGGGGCCCAACTCGCCCTTTGGAAAGAAGCCTGCACGTTGTGCCTTTCAGCTCTAGGACAAAGTAGCACACCCAGAGCAGAAGTCCTACTTCAGCCAGATCAGGCCTGCAAAGAAACTGCGTTTCACAGGCCTTTGGAAGAGATGTTCCCACTAGGCTGTAAGAGCACTGTGCAGAGCGAGTTGTTTCTTAGCTTCCCAAAGAGCTGGAAGCAAGATGCTGTGGGGCCCAACTCGCCCTTTGGAAAGAAGCCTGCGCGTTGTGCCTTTCAGCTCTAGGGCAAAGTAGCACACCCAGAGCAGAAGTCCTACTTCAGCCAGATCAGGCCTGCAAAGAAACTGCGTTTCACAGGCCTTTGGAAGAGATGTTCCCACTAGGCTGTAAGAGCACTGTGCAGAGCGAGTTGTTCCTTAGCTTCCCAAAGAGCTGGAAGCAAGATGCTGTGGGGCCCAACTCGACCTTTGGAAAGAAGCCTGCACGTTGTGCCTTTCAGCTCTAGGGCAAAGTAGCACACCCAGAGCAGAAGTCCTACTTCAGCCAGATCAGGCCTGCAAAGAAACTGCGTTTCACAGGCCTTTGGAAGAGATGTTCCCACTAGGCTGTAAGAGCACTGTGCAGAGCGAGTTGTTTCTTAGCTTCCCAAAGAGCTGGAAGCAAGATGCTGTGGGGCCCAACTCGCCCTTTGGAAAGAAGCCTGCACGTTGTGCCTTTCAGCTCTAGGGCAAAGTAGCACACCCAGAGCAGAAGTCCTACTTCAGCCAGATCAGGCCTGCAAAGAAACTGCGTTTCACAGGCCTTTGGAAGAGATGTTCCCACTAGGCTGTAAGAGCACTGTGCAGAGCGAGTTGTTCCTTAGCTTCCCAAACAGCTGGAAGCAAGATGCTGTGGGGCCCAACTCGCCCTTTGGAAAGAAGCCTGCACGTTGTGCCTTTCAGCTCTAGGGCAAAGTAGCACACCCAGAGCAGAAGTCCTACTTCAGCCAGATCAGGCCTGCAAAGAAACTGCGTTTCACAGGCCTTTGGAAGAGATGTTCCCACTAGGCTGTAAGAGCACTGTGCAGAGCGAGTTGTTTCTTTGCTTCCCAAAGAGCTGGAAGCAAGATGCTGTGGGGCCCAACTCGCCCTTTGGAAAGAAGCCGGCACGTTGTGCCTTTCAGCTCTAGGGCAAAGTAGCACACCCAGAGCAGAAGTCCTACTTCAGCCAGATCAGGCCTGCAAAGAAACTGCGTTTCACAGGCCTTTGGAAGAGATGTTCCCACTAGGCTGTAAGAGCACTGTGCAGAGCGAGTTGTTTCTTTGCTTCCCAAAGAGCTGGAAGCAAGATGCTGTGGGGCCCAACTCGCCCTTTGGAAAGAAGCCTGCACGTTGTGCCTTTCAGCTCTAGGGCAAAGTAGCACACCCAGAGCAGAAGTCCTACTTCAGCCAGATCAGGCCTGCAAAGAAACTGCGTTTCACAGGCCTTTGGAAGAGATGTTCCCACTAGGCTGTAAGAGCACTGTGCAGAGCGAGTTGTTTCTTTGCTTCCCAAAGAGCTGGAAGCAAGATGCTGTGGGGCCCAACTCGCCCTTTGGAAAGAAGCCTGCACGTTGTGCCTTTCAGCTCTAGGGCAAAGTAGCACACCCAGAGCAGAAGTCCTACTTCAGCCAGATCAGGCCTGCAAAGAAACTGCGTTTCACAGGCCTTTGGAAGACATGTTCCCACTAGGCTGTAAGAGCACTGTGCAGAGCGAGTTGTTTCTTAGCTTCCCAAAGAGCTGGAAGCAAGATGCTGTGGGGCCCAACTCGCCGTTTGGAAAGAAGCCTGCACGTTGTGCCTTTCAGCTCTAGGGCAAAGTAGCACACCCAGAGCAGAAGTCCTACTTCAGCCAGATCAGGCCTGCAAAGAAACTGCGTTTCACAGGCCTTTGGAAGAGATGTTCCCATAGGCTGTAAGAGCACTGTGCAGAGCGAGTTGTTTCTTAGCTTCCCAAAGAGCTGGAAGCAAGATGCTGTGGGGCCCAACTCGCCCTTTGGAAAGAAGCCTGCACGTTGTGCCTTTCAGCTCTAGGACAAAGTAGCACACCCAGAGCAGAAGTCCTACTTCAGCCAGATCAGGCCTGCAAAGAAACTGCGTTTCACAGGCCTTTGGAAGAGATGTTCCCACTAGGCTGTAAGAGCACTGTGCAGAGCGAGTTGTTTCTTAGCTTCCCAAAGAGCTGGAAGCAAGATGCTGTGGGGCCCAACTCGCCCTTTGGAAAGAAGCCTGCGCGTTGTGCCTTTCAGCTCTAGGGCAAAGTAGCACACCCAGAGCAGAAGTCCTACTTCAGCCAGATCAGGCCTGCAAAGAAACTGCGTTTCACAGGCCTTTGGAAGAGATGTTCCCGGTAGGCTGTAAGAACACTGTGCAGAGCGAGTTGTTCCTTAGCTTCCCAAAGAGCTGGAAGCAAGATGCTGTGGGGCCCAACTCGCCCTTTGGAAAGAAGCCTGCACGTTGTGCCTTTCAGCTCTAGGGCAAAGTAGCACACCCAGAGCAGAAGTCCTACTTCAGCCAGATCAGGCCTGCAAAGAAACTGCGTTTCACAGGCCTTTGGAAGAGATGTTCCCACTAGGCTGTAAGAGCACTGTGCAGAGCGAGTTGTTCCTTAGCTTCCCAAAGAGCTGGAAGCAAGATGCTGTGGGGCCCAACTCGCCCTTTGGAAAGAAGCCTACACGTTGTGCCTTTCAGCTCTAGGGCAAAGTAGCACACCCAGAGCAGAAGTCCTACTTCAGCCAGATCAGGCCTGCAAAGAAACTGCGTTTCACAGGCCTTTGGAAGAGATGTTCCCACTAGGCTGTAAGAGCACTGTGCAGAGCGAGTTGTTTCTTTGCTTCCCAAAGAGCTGGAAGCAAGATGCTGTGGGGCCCAACTCGCCCTTTGGAAAGAAGCCTGCACGTTGTGCCTTTCAGCTCTAGGGCAAAGTAGCACACCCAGAGCAGAAGTCCTACTTCAGCCAGATCAGGCCTGCAAAGAAACTGCGTTTCACAGGCCTTTGGAAGAGATGTTCCCACTAGGCTGTAAGAGCACTGTGCAGAGCGAGTTGTTCCTTAGCTTCCCAAAGAGCTGGAAGCAAGATGCTGTGGGGCCCAACTCGCCCTTTGGAAAGAAGCCTGCACGTTGTGCCTTTCAGCTCTAGGGCAAAGTAGCACACCCAGAGCAGAAGTCCTACTTCAGCCAGATCAGGCCTGCAAAGAAACTGCGTTTCACAGGCCTTTGGAAGAGATGTTCCCACTAGGCTGTAAGAGCACTGTGCAGAGCGAGTTGTTCCTTAGCTTCCCAAACAGCTGGAAGCAAGATGCTGTGGGGCCCAACTCGCCCTTTGGAAAGAAGCCTGCACGTTGTGCCTTTCAGCTCTAGGGCAAAGTAGCACACCCAGAGCAGAAGTCCTACTTCAGCCAGATCAGGCCTGCAAAGAAACTGCGTTTCACAGGCCTTTGGAAGACATGTTCCCACTAGGCTGTAAGAGCACTGTGCAGAGCGAGTTGTTTCTTAGCTTCCCAAAGAGCTGGAAGCAAGATGCTGTGGGGCCCAACTCGCCGTTTGGAAAGAAGCCTGCACGTTGTGCCTTTCAGCTCTAGGGCAAAGTAGCACACCCAGAGCAGAAGTCCTACTTCAGCCAGATCAGGCCTGCAAAGAAACTGCGTTTCACAGGCCTTTGGAAGAGATGTTCCCACTAGGCTGTAAGAGCACTGTGCAGAGCGAGTTGTTTCTTAGCTTCCCAAACAGCTGGAAGCAAGATGCTGTGGGGCCCAACTCGCCCTTTGGAAAGAAGCCTGCACGTTGTGCCTTTCAGCTCTAGGACAAAGTAGCACACCCAGAGCAGAAGTCCTACTTCAGCCAGATCAGGCCTGCAAAGAAACTGCGTTTCACAGGCCTTTGGAAGAGATGTTCCCACTAGGCTGTAAGAGCACTGTGCAGAGCGAGTTGTTTCTTAGCTTCCCAAAGAGCTGGAAGCAAGATGCTGTGGGGCCCAACTCGCCCTTTGGAAAGAAGCCTGCACGTTGTGCCTTTCAGCTCTAGGGCAAAGTAGCACACCCAGAGCAGAAGTCCTACTTCCGCCAGATCAGGCCTGCAAAGAAACTGCGTTTCACAGGCCTTTGGAAGAGATGTTCCCGGTAGGCTGTAAGAACACTGTGCAGAGCGAGTTGTTCCTTAGCTTCCCAAAGAGCTGGAAGCAAGATGCTGTGGGGCCCAACTCGCCCTTTGGAAAGAAGCCTGCACGTTGTGCCTTTCAGCTCTAGGGCAAAGTAGCACACCCAGAGCAGAAGTCCTACTTCAGCCAGATCAGGCCTGCAAAGAAACTGCGTTTCACAGGCCTTTGGAAGAGATGTTCCCACTAGGCTGTAAGAGCACTGTGCAGAGCGAGTTGTTCCTTAGCTTCCCAAAGAGCTGGAAGCAAGATGCTGTGGGGCCCAACTCGCCCTTTGGAAAGAAGCCTACACGTTGCGCCTTTCAGCTCTAGGGCAAAGTAGCACACCCAGAGCAGAAGTCCTACTTCAGCCAGATCAGGCCTGCAAAGAAACTGCGTTTCACAGGCCTTTGGAAGAGATGTTCCCACTAGGCTGTAAGAGCACTGTGCAGAGCGAGTTGTTTCTTTGCTTCCCAAAGAGCTGGAAGCAAGATGCTGTGGGGCCCAACTCGCCCTTTGGAAAGAAGCCTGCACGTTGTGCCTTTCAGCTCTAGGGCAAAGTAGCACACCCAGAGCAGAAGTCCTACTTCAGCCAGATCAGGCCTGCAAAGAAACTGCGTTTCACAGGCCTTTGGAAGAGATGTTCCCACTAGGCTGTAAGAGCACTGTGCAGAGCGAGTTGTTCCTTAGCTTCCCAAAGAGCTGGAAGCAAGATGCTGTGGGGCCCAACTCGCCCTTTGGAAAGAAGCCTGCACGTTGTGCCTTTCAGCTCTAGGGCAAAGTAGCACACCCAGAGCAGAAGTCCTACTTCAGCCAGAGCAGGCCTGCAAAGAAACTGCGTTTCACAGGCCTTTGGAAGAGATGTTCCCACTAGGCTGTAAGAGCACTGTGCAGAGCGAGTTGTTTCTTTGCTTCCCAAAGAGCTGGAAGCAAGATGCTGTGGGGCCCAACTCGCCCTTTGGAAAGAAGCCTGCACGTTGTGCCTTTCAGCTCTAGGGCAAAGTAGCACACCCAGAGCAGAAGTCCTACTTCAGCCAGATCAGGCCTGCAAAGAAACTGCATTTCACAGGCCTTTGGAAGAGATGTTCCCACTAGGCTGTAAGAGCACTGTGCAGAGCGAGTTGTTTCTTAGCTTCCCAAAGAGCTGGAAGCAAGATGCTGTGGGGCCCAACTCGCCCTTTGGAAAGAAGCCTGCACGTTGTGCCTTTCAGCTCTAGGGCAAAGTAGCACACCCAGAGCAGAAGTCCTACTTCAGCCAGATCAGGCCTGCAAAGAAACTGCGTTTCACAGGCCTTTGGAAGAGATGTTCCCACTAGGCTGTAAGAGCACTGTGCAGAGCGAGTTGTTTCTTAGCTTCCCAAAGAGCTGGAAGCAAGATGCTGTGGGGCCACTCGCCCTTTGGAAAGAAGCCTGCACATTGTGCCTTTCAGCTCTAGGGCAAAGTAGCACACCCAGAGCAGAAGTCCTACTTCAGCCAGATCAGGCCTGCAAAGAAACTGCGTTTCACAGGCCTTTGGAAGAGATGTTCCCACTAGGCTGTAAGAGCACTGTGCAGAGCGAGTTGTTTCTTAGCTTCCCAAACAGCTGGAAGCAAGATGCTGTGGGGCCCAACTCGCCCTTTGGAAAGAAGCCTGCACGTTGTGCCTTTCAGCTCTAGGACAAAGTAGCACACCCAAAGCAGAAGTCCTACTTCAGCCAGATCAGGCCTGCAAAGAAACTGCGTTTCACAGGCCTTTGGAAGAGATGTTCCCACTAGGCTGTAAGAGCACTGTGCAGAGCGAGTTGTTTCTTAGCTTCCCAAAGAGCTGGAAGCAAGATGCTGTGGGGCCCAACTCGCCCTTTGGAAAGAAGCCTGCACGTTGTGCCTTTCAGCTCTAGGGCAAAGTAGCACACCCAGAGCAGAAGTCCTACTTCCGCCAGATCAGGCCTGCAAAGAAACTGCGTTTCACAGGCCTTTGGAAGAGATGTTCCCACTAGGCTGTAAGAGCACTGTGCAGAGCGAGTTGTTTCTTAGCTTCCCAAAGAGCTGGAAGCAAGATGCTGTGGGGCCACTCGCCCTTTGGAAAGAAGCCTGCACATTGTGCCTTTCAGCTCTAGGGCAAAGTAGCACACCCAGAGCAGAAGTCCTACTTCAGCCAGATCAGGCCTGCAAAGAAACTGCGTTTCACAGGCCTTTGGAAGAGATGTTCCCACTAGGCTGTAAGAGCACTGTGCAGAGCGAGTTGTTTCTTAGCTTCCCAAACAGCTGGAAGCAAGATGCTGTGGGGCCCAACTCGCCCTTTGGAAAGAAGCCTGCACGTTGTGCCTTTCAGCTCTAGGACAAAGTAGCACACCCAAAGCAGAAGTCCTACTTCAGCCAGATCAGGCCTGCAAAGAAACTGCGTTTCACAGGCCTTTGGAAGAGATGTTCCCACTAGGCTGTAAGAGCACTGTGCAGAGCGAGTTGTTTCTTAGCTTCCCAAAGAGCTGGAAGCAAGATGCTGTGGGGCCCAACTCGCCCTTTGGAAAGAAGCCTGCACGTTGTGCCTTTCAGCTCTAGGGCAAAGTAGCACACCCAGAGCAGAAGTCCTACTTCCGCCAGATCAGGCCTGCAAAGAAACTGCGTTTCACAGGCCTTTGGAAGAGATGTTCCCACTAGGCTGTAAGAGCACTGTGCAGAGCGAGTTGTTTCTTAGCTTCCCAAAGAGCTGGAAGCAAGATGCTGTGGGGCCCAACTCGCCCTTTGGAAAGAAGCCTGCACGTTGTGCCTTTCAGCTCTAGGGCAAAGTAGCACACCCAGAGCAGAAGTCCTACTTCAGCCAGATAAGGCCTGCAAAGAAACTGCGTTTCACAGGCCTTTGGAAGAGATGTTCCCACTAGGCTGTAAGAGCACTGTGCAGAGCGAGTTGTTCCTTAGCTTCCCAAAGAGCTGGAAGCAAGATGCTGTGGGGCCCAACTCGCCCTTTGGAAAGAAGCCTGCACGTTGTGCCTTTCAGCTCTAGGGCAAAGTAGCACACCCAGAGCAGAAGTCCTACTTCAGCCAGATCAGGCCTGCAAAGAAACTGCGTTTCACAGGCCTTTGGAAGAGATGTTCCCACTAGGCTGTAAGAGCACTGTGCAGAGCGAGTTGTTTCTTAGCTTCCCAAAGAGCTGGAAGCAAGATGCTGTGGGGCCCAACTCGCCCTTTGGAAAGAAGCCTGCGCGTTGTGCCTTTCAGCTCTAGGGCAAAGTAGCACACCCAGAGCAGAAGTCCTACTTCAGCCAGATCAGGCCTGCAAAGAAACTGCGTTTCACAGGCCTTTGGAAGAGATGTTCCCACTAGGCTGTAAGAGCACTGTGCAGAGCGAGTTGTTTCTTAGCTTCCCAAAGAGCTGGAAGCAAGATGCTGTGGGGCCCAACTCGCCCTTTGGAAAGAAGCCTGCGCGTTGTGCCTTTCAGCTCTAGGGCAAAGTAGCACACCCAGAGCAGAAGTCCTACTTCAGCCAGATCAGGCCTGCAAAGAAACTGCGTTTCACAGGCCTTTGGAAGAGATGTTCCCACTAGGCTGTAAGAGCACTGTGCAGAGCGAGTTGTTTCTTAGCTTCCCAAAGAGCTGGAAGCAAGATGCTGTGGGGCCCAACTCGCCCTTTGGAAAGAAGCCTGCGCGTTGTGCCTTTCAGCTCTAGGGCAAAGTAGCACACCCAGAGCAGAAGTCCTACTTCAGCCAGATCAGGCCTGCAAAGAAACTGCGTTTCACAGGCCTTTGGAAGAGATGTTCCCACTAGGCTGTAAGAGCACTGTGCAGAGCGAGTTGTTTCTTAGCTTCCCAAAGAGCTGGAAGCAAGATGCTGTGGGGCCCAACTCGCCCTTTGGAAAGAAGCCTGCGCGTTGTGCCTTTCAGCTCTAGGGCAAAGTAGCACACCCAGAGCAGAAGTCCTACTTCAGCCAGATCAGGCCTGCAAAGAAACTGCGTTTCACAGGCCTTTGGAAGACATGTTCCCACTAGGCTGTAAGAGCACTGTGCAGAGCGAGTTGTTTCTTAGCTTCCCAAAGAGCTGGAAGCAAGATGCTGTGGGGCCCAACTCGCGCTTTGGAAAGAAGCCTGCGCGTTGTGCCTTTCAGCTCTAGGGCAAAGTAGCACACCCAGAGCAGAAGTCCTACTTCAGCCAGATCAGGCCTGCAAAGAAACTGCGTTTCACAGGCCTTTGGAAGAGATGTTCCCGGTAGGCTGTAAGAGCACTGTGCAGAGCGAGTTGTTCCTTAGCTTCCCAAAGAGCTGGAAGCAAGATGCAGTGGGGCCCAACTCGCCCTTTGGAAAGAAGCCTGCACGTTGTGCCTTTCAGCTCTAGGGCAAAGTAGCACACCCAGAGCAGAAGTCCTACTTCAGCCAGATCAGGCCTGCAAAGAAACTGCGTTTCACAGGCCTTTGGAAGAGATGTTCCCCCTAGGCTGTAAGAGCACTGTGCAGAGCGAGTTGTTTCTTAGCTTCCCAAAGAGCTGGAAGCAAGATGCTGTGGGGCCCAACTCGCCCTTTGGAAAGAAGCCTGCACGTTGTGCCTTTCAGCTCTAGGGCAAAGTAGCACACCCAGAGCAGAAGTCCTACTTCAGCCAGATCAGGCCTGCAAAGAAACTGCGTTTCACAGGCCTTTGAAGAGATGTTCCCACTAGGCTGTAAGAGCACTGTGCAGAGCGAGTTGTTCCTTAGCTTCCCAAAGAGCTGGAAGCAAGATGTTGTGGGGCCCAACTCGCCCTTTGGAAAGAAGCCTGCACGTTGTGCCTTTCAGCTCTAGGGCAAAGTAGCACACCCAGAGCAGAAGTCCTACTTCAGCCAGATCAGGCCTGCAAAGAAACTGCGTTTCACAGGCCTTTGGAAGACATGTTCCCACTAGGCTGTAAGAGCACTGTGCAGAGCGAGTTGTTTCTTAGCTTCCCAAAGAGCTGGAAGCAAGATGCTGTGGGGCCCAACTCGCCCTTTGGAAAGAAGCCTGCACGTTGTGCCTTTCAGCTCTAGGGCAAAGTAGCACACCCAGAGCAGAAGTCCTACTTCAGCCAGATCAGGCCTGCAAAGAAACTGCGTTTCACAGGCCTTTGGAAGAGATGTTCCCACTAGGCTGTAAGAGCACTGTGCAGAGCGAGTTGTTTCTTAGCTTCCGAAAGAGCTGGAAGCAAGATGCTGTGGGGCCCAACTCGCCCTTTGGAAAGAAGCCTGCGCGTTGTGCCTTTCAGCTCTAGGGCAAAGTAGCACACCCAGAGCAGAAGTCCTACTTCCGCCAGATCAGGCCTGCAAAGAAACTGCGTTTCACAGGCCTTTGGAAGAGATGTTCCCGGTAGGCTGTAAGAGCACTGTGCAGAGCGAGTTGTTCCTTAGCTTCCCAAAGAGCTGGAAGCAAGATGCTGTGGCGCCCAACTCGCCCTTTGGAAAGAAGCCTGCACGTTGTGCCTTTCAGCTCTAGGGCAAAGTAGCACACCCAGAGCAGAAGTCCTACTTCAGCCAGATCAGGCCTGCAAAGAAACTGCGTTTCACAGGCCTTTGGAAGAGATGTTCCCACTAGGCTGTAAGAGCACTGTGCAGAGCGAGTTGTTCCTTAGCTTCCCAAAGAGCTGGAAGCAAGATGCTGTGGGGCCCAACTCGCCCTTTGGAAAGAAGCCTGCACGTTGTGCCTTTCAGCTCTAGGGCAAAGTAGCACACCCAGAGCAGAAGTCCTACTTCAGCCAGATCAGGCCTGCAAAGAAACTGCGTTTCACAGGCCTTTGGAAGAGATGTTCCCACTAGGCTGTAAGAGCACTGTGCAGAGCGAGTTGTTTCTTAGCTTCCCAAAGAGCTGGAAGCAAGATGCTGTGGGGCCCAACTCGCCCTTTGGAAAGAAGCCTGCACGTTGTGCCTTTCAGCTCTAGGGCAAAGTAGCACACCCAGAGCAGAAGTCCTACTTCCGCCAGATCAGGCCTGCAAAGAAACTGCGTTTCACAGGCCTTTGGAAGAGATGTTCCCACTAGGCTGTAAGAGCACTGTGCAGAGCGAGTTGTTCCTTAGCTTCCCAAAGAGCTGGAAGCAAGATGCTGTGGGGCCCAACTCGCCCTTTGGAAAGAAGCCTGCACGTTGTGCCTTTCAGCTCTAGGGCAAAGTAGCACACCCAGAGCAGAAGTCCTACTTCAGCCAGATCAGGCCTGCAAAGAAACTGCGTTTCACAGGCCTTTGGAAGAGATGTTCCCACTAGGCTGTAAGAACACTGTGCAGAGCGAGTTGTCTCTTTGCTTCCCAAAGAGCTGGAAGCAAGATGCTGTGGGGCCCAACTCGCCCTTTGGAAAGAAGCCTGCACGTTGTGCCTTTCAGCTCTAGGGCAAAGTAGCACACCCAGAGCAGAAGTCCTACTTCAGCCAGATCAGGCCTGCAAAGAAACTGCATTTCACAGGCCTTTGGAAGAGATGTTCCCACTAGGCTGTAAGAGCACTGTGCAGAGCGAGTTGTTTCTTAGCTTCCCAAAGAGCTGGAAGCAAGATGCTGTGGGGCCCAACTCGCCCTTTGGAAAGAAGCCTGCACGTTGTGCCTTTCAGCTCTAGGGCAAAGTAGCACACCCAGAGCAGAAGTCCTACTTCAGCCAGATCAGGCCTGCAAAGAAACTGCGTTTCACAGGCCTTTGGAAGAGATGTTCCCACTAGGCTGTAAGAGCACTGTGCAGAGCGAGTTGTTTCTTAGCTTCCCAAAGAGCTGGAAGCAAGATGCTGTGGGGCCCAACTCGCCCTTTGGAAAGAAGCCTGCACGTTGTGCCTTTCAGCTCTAGGGCAAAGTAGCACACCCAGAGCAGAAGTCCTACTTCAGCCAGATCAGGCCTGCAAAGAAACTGCGTTTCACAGGCCTTTGGAAGAGATGTTCCCACTAGGCTGTAAGAGCACTGTGCAGAGCGAGTTGTTTCTTAGCTTCCCAAACAGCTGGAAGCAAGATGCTGTGGGGCCCAACTCGCCCTTTGGAAAGAAGCCTGCACGTTGTGCCTTTCAGCTCTAGGACAAAGTAGCACACCCAGAGCAGAAGTCCTACTTCAGCCAGATCAGGCCTGCAAAGAAACTGCGTTTCACAGGCCTTTGGAAGAGATGTTCCCACTAGGCTGTAAGAGCACTGTGCAGAGCGAGTTGTTTCTTAGCTTCCCAAAGAGCTGGAAGCAAGATGCTGTGGGGCCCAACTCGCCCTTTGGAAAGAAGCCTGCGCGTTGTGCCTTTCAGCTCTAGGGCAAAGTAGCACACCCAGAGCAGAAGTCCTACTTCCGCCAGATCAGGCCTGCAAAGAAACTGCGTTTCACAGGCCTTTGGAAGAGATGTTCCCACTAGGCTGTAAGAGCACTGTGCAGAGCGAGTTGTTTCTTAGCTTCCCAAAGAGCTGGAAGCAAGATGCTGTGGGGCCCAACTCGCCCTTTGGAAAGAAGCCTGCACGTTGTGCCTTTCAGCTCTAGGGCAAAGTAGCACACCCAGAGCAGAAGTCCTACTTCAGCCAGATCAGGCCTGCAAAGAAACTGCGTTTCACAGGCCTTTGGAAGAGATGTTCCCACTAGGCTGTAAGAGCACTGTGCAGAGCGAGTTGTTCCTTAGCTTCCCAAAGAGCTGGAAGCAAGATGCTGTGGGGCCCAACTCGCCCTTTGGAAAGAAGCCTGCACGTTGTGCCTTTCAGCTCTAGGGCAAAGTAGCACACCCAGAGCAGAAGTCCTACTTCAGCCAGATCAGGCCTGCAAAGAAACTGCGTTTCACAGGCCTTTGGAAGAGATGTTCCCACTAGGCTGTAAGAGCACTGTGCAGAGCGAGTTGTTTCTTAGCTTCCCAAAGAGCTGGAAGCAAGATGCTGTGGGGCCCAACTCGCCCTTTGGAAAGAAGCCTGCACGTTGTGCCTTTCAGCTCTAGGGCAAAGTAGCACACCCAGAGCAGAAGTCCTACTTCCGCCAGATCAGGCCTGCAAAGAAACTGCGTTTCACAGGCCTTTGGAAGAGATGTTCCCACTAGGCTGTAAGAGCACTGTGCAGAGCGAGTTGTTCCTTAGCTTCCCAAAGAGCTGGAAGCAAGATGCTGTGGGGCCCAACTCGCCCTTTGGAAAGAAGCCTGCACGTTGTGCCTTTCAGCTCTAGGGCAAAGTAGCACACCCAGAGCAGAAGTCCTACTTCAGCCAGATCAGGCCTGCAAAGAAACTGCGTTTCACAGGCCTTTGGAAGAGATGTTCCCACTAGGCTGTAAGAGCACTGTGCAGAGCGAGTTGTTTCTTTGCTTCCCAAAGAGCTGGAAGCAAGATGCTGTGGGGCCCAACTCGCCCTTTGGAAAGAAGCCTGCACGTTGTGCCTTTCAGCTCTAGGGCAAAGTAGCACACCCAGAGCAGAAGTCCTACTTCAGCCAGATCAGGCCTGCAAAGAAACTGCGTTTCACAGGCCTTTGGAAGAGATGTTCCCACTAGGCTGTAAGAGCACTGTGCAGAGCGAGTTGTTCCTTAGCTTCCCAAAGAGCTGGAAGCAAGATGCTGTGGGGCCCAACTCGCCCTTTGGAAAGAAGCCTGCACGTTGTGCCTTTCAGCTCTAGGGCAAAGTAGCACACCCAGAGCAGAAGTCCTACTTCAGCCAGATCAGGCCTGCAAAGAAACTGCGTTTCACAGGCCTTTGGAAGAGATGTTCCCACTAGGCTGTAAGAGCACTGTGCAGAGCGAGTTGTTTCTTTGCTTCCCAAAGAGCTGGAAGCAAGATGCTGTGGGGCCCAACTCGCCCTTTGGAAAGAAGCCTGCACGTTGTGCCTTTCAGCTCTAGGGCAAAGTAGCACACCCAGAGCAGAAGTCCTACTTCAGCCAGATCAGGCCTGCAAAGAAACTGCGTTTCACAGGCCTTTGGAAGAGATGTTCCCACTAGGCTGTAAGAGCACTGTGCAGAGCGAGTTGTTTCTTAGCTTCCCAAAGAGCTGGAAGCAAGATGCTGTGGGGCCCAACTCGCCCTTTGGAAAGAAGCCTGCACGTTGTGCCTTTCAGCTCTAGGGCAAAGTAGCACACCCAGAGCAGAAGTCCTACTTCAGCCAGATCAGGCCTGCAAAGAAACTGCGTTTCACAGGCCTTTGGAAGAGATGGTCCCACTAGGCTGTAAGAGCACTGTGCAGAGCGAGTTTTTTCTTAGCTTCCCAAACAGCTGGAAGCAAGATGCTGTGGGGCCCAACTCGCCCTTTGGAAAGAAGCCTGCACGTTGTGCCTTTCAGCTCTAGGACAAAGTAGCACACCCAGAGCAGAAGTCCTACTTCAGCCAGATCAGGCCTGCAAAGAAACTGCGTTTCACAGGTCTTTGGAAGAGATGTTCCCACTAGGCTGTAAGAGCACTGTGCAGAGCGAGTTGTTTCTTAGCTTCCCAAAGAGCTGGAAGCAAGATGCTGTGGGGCCCAACTCGCCCTTTGGAAAGAAGCCTGCACGTTGTGCCTTTCAGCTCTAGGGCAAAGTAGCACACCCAGAGCAGAAGTCCTACTTCCGCCAGATCAGGCCTGCAAAGAAACTGCGTTTCACAGGCCTTTGGAAGAGATGTTCCCACTAGGCTGTAAGAGCACTGTGCAGAGCGAGTTGTTTCTTAGCTTCCCAAAGAGCTGGAAGCAAGATGCTGTGGGGCCCAACTCGCCCTTTGGAAAGAAGCCTGCACGTTGTGCCTTTCAGCTCTAGGGCAAAGTAGCACACCCAGAGCAGAAGTCCTACTTCAGCCAGATCAGGCCTGCAAAGAAACTGCGTTTCACAGGCCTTTGGAAGAGATGTTCCCGGTAGGCTGTAAGAGCACTGTGCAGAGCGAGTTGTTTCTTAGCTTCCCAAAGAGCTGGAAGCAAGATGCTGTGGGGCCCAACTCGCCCTTTGGAAAGAAGCCTGCACGTTGTGCCTTTCAGCTCTAGGGCAAAGTAGCACACCCAGAGCAGAAGTCCTACTTCCGCCAGATCAGGCCTGCAAAGAAACTGCGTTTCACAGGCCTTTGGAAGAGATGTTCCCACTAGGCTGTAAGAGCACTGTGCAGAGCGAGTTGTTCCTTAGCTTCCCAAAGAGCTGGAAGCAAGATGCTGTGGGGCCCAACTCGCCCTTTGGAAAGAAGCCTGCACGTTGTGCCTTTCAGCTCTAGGGCAAAGTAGCACACCCAGAGCAGAAGTCCTACTTCAGCCAGATCAGGCCTGCAAAGAAACTGCGTTTCACAGGCCTTTGGAAGAGATGTTCCCACTAGGCTGTAAGAGCACTGTGCAGAGCGAGTTGTTTCTTAGCTTCCCAAAGAGCTGGAAGCAAGATGCTGTGGGGCCCAACTCGCCCTTTGGAAAGAAGCCTGCACGTTGTGCCTTTCAGCTCTAGGGCAAAGTAGCACACCCAGAGCAGAAGTCCTACTTCAGCCAGATCAGGCCTGCAAAGAAACTGCGTTTCACAGGCCTTTGGAAGAGATGTTCCCACTAGGCTGTAAGAGCACTGTGCAGAGCGAGTTGTTTCTTAGCTTCCCAAAGAGCTGGAAGCAAGATGCTGTGGGGCCCAACTCGCCCTTTGGAAAGAAGCCTGCACGTTGTGCCTTTCAGCTCTAGGGCAAAGTAGCACACCCAGAGCAGAAGTCCTACTTCCGCCAGATCAGGCCTGCAAAGAAACTGCGTTTCACAGGCCTTTGGAAGAGATGTTCCCACTAGGCTGTAAGAGCACTGTGCAGAGCGAGTTGTTTCTTAGCTTCCCAAAGTGCTGGAAGCAAGATGCTGTGGGGCCCAACTCGCCCTTTGGAAAGAAGCCTGCACGTTGTGCCTTTCAGCTCTAGGGCAAAGTAGCACACCCAGAGCAGAAGTCCTACTTCAGCCAGATCAGGCCTGCAAAGAAACTGCGTTTCACAGGCCTTTGGAAGAGATGTTCCCACTAGGCTGTAAGAGCACTGTGCAGAGCGAGTTGTTTCTTAGCTTCCCAAAGAGCTGGAAGCAAGATGCTGTGGGGCCCAACTCGCCCTTTGGAAAGAAGCCTGCGCGTTGTGCCTTTCAGCTCTAGGGCAAAGTAGCACACCCAGAGCAGAAGTCCTACTTCAGCCAGATCAGGCCTGCAAAGAAACTGCGTTTCACAGGCCTTTGGAAGAGATGTTCCCGGTAGGCTGTAAGAGCACTGTGCAGAGCGAGTTGTTCCTTAGCTTCCCAAAGAGCTGGAAGCAAGATGCTGTGGGGCCCAACTCGCCCTTTGGAAAGAAGCCTGCACGTTGTGCCTTTCAGCTCTAGGGCAAAGTAGCACACCCAGAGCAGAAGTCCTACTTCAGCCAGATCAGGCCTGCAAAGAAACTGCGTTTCACAGGCCTTTGGAAGAGATGTTCCCGGTAGGCTGTAAGAGCACTGTGCAGAGCGAGTTGTTCCTTAGCTTCCCAAAGAGCTGGAAGCAAGATGCTGTGGGGCCCAACTC
The DNA here is from genome assembly GCF_041296265.1 of Equus caballus. NCBI lineage: Eukaryota > Metazoa > Chordata > Mammalia > Perissodactyla > Equidae > Equus > Equus caballus. The sequence goes on along the minus strand of NC_091711.1, from coordinate 871,107 downwards.
GCCCTTTGGAAAGAAGCCTGCACGTTGTGCCTTTCAGCTCTAGGGCAAAGTAGCACACCCAGAGCAGAAGTCCTACTTCAGCCAGATCAGGCCTGCAAAGAAACTGCGTTTCACAGGCCTTTGGAAGAGATGTTCCCACTAGGCTGTAAGAGCACTGTGCAGAGCGAGTTGTTCCTTAGCTTCCCAAAGAGCTGGAAGCAAGATGCTGTGGGGCCCAACTCGCCCTTTGGAAAGAAGCCTGCACGTTGTGCCTTTCAGCTCTAGGGCAAAGTAGCACACCCAGAGCAGAAGTCCTACTTCCGCCAGATCAGGCCTGCAAAGAAACTGCGTTTCACAGGCCTTTGGAAGAGATGTTCCCACTAGGCTGTAAGAGCACTGTGCAGAGCGAGTTGTTTCTTTGCTTCCCAAAGAGCTGGAAGCAAGATGCTGTGGGGCCCAACTCGCCCTTTGGAAAGAAGCCTGCACGTTGTGCCTTTCAGCTCTAGGGCAAAGTAGCACACCCAGAGCAGAAGTCCTACTTCAGCCAGATCAGGCCTGCAAAGAAACTGCGTTTCACAGGCCTTTGGAAGAGATGTTCCCACTAGGCTGTAAGAGCACTGTGCAGAGCGAGTTGTTCCTTAGCTTCCCAAAGAGCTGGAAGCAAGATGCTGTGGGGCCCAACTCGCCCTTTGGAAAGAAGCCTGCACGTTGTGCCTTTCAGCTCTAGGGCAAAGTAGCACACCCAGAGCAGAAGTCCTACTTCAGCCAGATCAGGCCTGCAAAGAAACTGCGTTTCACAGGCCTTTGGAAGAGATGTTCCCACTAGGCTGTAAGAGCACTGTGCAGAGCGAGTTGTTTCTTTGCTTCCCAAAGAGCTGGAAGCAAGATGCTGTGGGGCCCAACTCGCCCTTTGGAAAGAAGCCTGCACGTTGTGCCTTTCAGCTCTAGGGCAAAGTAGCACACCCAGAGCAGAAGTCCTACTTCAGCCAGATCAGGCCTGCAAAGAAACTGCGTTTCACAGGCCTTTGGAAGAGATGTTCCCACTAGGCTGTAAGAGCACTGTGCAGAGCGAGTTGTTTCTTAGCTTCCCAAACAGCTGGAAGCAAGATGCTGTGGGGCCCAACTCGCCCTTTGGAAAGAAGCCTGCGCGTTGTGCCTTTCAGCTCTAGGGCAAAGTAGCACACCCAGAGCAGAAGTCCTACTTCCGCCAGATCAGGCCTGCAAAGAAACTGCGTTTCACAGGCCTTTGGAAGAGATGTTCCCACTAGGCTGTAAGAGCACTGTGCAGAGCGAGTTGTTTCTTAGCTTCCCAAAGAGCTGGAAGCAAGATGCTGTGGGGCCCAACTCGCCCTTTGGAAAGAAGCCTGCACGTTGTGCCTTTCAGCTCTAGGGCAAAGTAGCACACCCAGAGCAGAAGTCCTACTTCAGCCAGATCAGGCCTGCAAAGAAACTGCGTTTCACAGGCCTTTGGAAGAGATGTTCCCACTAGGCTGTAAGAGCACTGTGCAGAGCGAGTTGTTTCTTAGCTTCCCAAAGAGCTGGAAGCAAGATGCTGTGGGGCCCAACTCGCCCTTTGGAAAGAAGCCTGCACGTTGTGCCTTTCAGCTCTAGGGCAAAGTAGCACACCCAGAGCAGAAGTCCTACTTCAGCCAGATCAGGCCTGCAAAGAAACTGCGTTTCACAGGCCTTTGGAAGAGATGTTCCCGGTAGGCTGTAAGAGCACTGTGCAGAGCGAGTTGTTTCTTAGCTTCCCAAAGAGCTGGAAGCAAGATGCTGTGGGGCCCAACTCGCCCTTTGGAAAGAAGCCTGCACGTTGTGCCTTTCAGCTCTAGGGCAAAGTAGCACACCCAGAGCAGAAGTCCTACTTCCGCCAGATCAGGCCTGCAAAGAAACTGCGTTTCACAGGCCTTTGGAAGAGATGTTCCCACTAGGCTGTAAGAGCACTGTGCAGAGCGAGTTGTTCCTTAGCTTCCCAAAGAGCTGGAAGCAAGATGCTGTGGGGCCCAACTCGCCCTTTGGAAAGAAGCCTGCACGTTGTGCCTTTCAGCTCTAGGGCAAAGTAGCACACCCAGAGCAGAAGTCCTACTTCCGCCAGATCAGGCCTGCAAAGAAACTGCGTTTCACAGGCCTTTGGAAGAGATGTTCCCACTAGGCTGTAAGAGCACTGTGCAGAGCGAGTTGTTCCTTAGCTTCCCAAAGAGCTGGAAGCAAGATGCTGTGGGGCCCAACTCGCCCTTTGGAAAGAAGCCTGCACGTTGTGCCTTTCAGCTCTAGGGCAAAGTAGCACACCCAGAGCAGAAGTCCTACTTCAGCCAGATCAGGCCTGCAAAGAAACTGCGTTTCACAGGCCTTTGGAAGAGATGTTCCCACTAGGCTGTAAGAGCACTGTGCAGAGCGAGTTGTTTCTTAGCTTCCCAAAGAGCTGGAAGCAAGATGCTGTGGGGCCCAACTCGCCCTTTGGAAAGAAGCCTGCACGTTGTGCCTTTCAGCTCTAGGGCAAAGTAGCACACCCAGAGCAGAAGTCCTACTTCAGCCAGATCAGGCCTGCAAAGAAACTGCGTTTCACAGGCCTTTGGAAGAGATGTTCCCACTAGGCTGTAAGAGCACTGTGCAGAGCGAGTTGTTTCTTAGCTTCCCAAAGAGCTGGAAGCAAGATGCTGTGGGGCCCAACTCGCCCTTTGGAAAGAAGCCTGCACGTTGTGCCTTTCAGCTCTAGGGCAAAGTAGCACACCCAGAGCAGAAGTCCTACTTCCGCCAGATCAGGCCTGCAAAGAAACTGCGTTTCACAGGCCTTTGGAAGAGATGTTCCCACTAGGCTGTAAGAGCACTGTGCAGAGCGAGTTGTTTCTTAGCTTCCCAAAGTGCTGGAAGCAAGATGCTGTGGGGCCCAACTCGCCCTTTGGAAAGAAGCCTGCACGTTGTGCCTTTCAGCTCTAGGGCAAAGTAGCACACCCAGAGCAGAAGTCCTACTTCAGCCAGATCAGGCCTGCAAAGAAACTGCGTTTCACAGGCCTTTGGAAGAGATGTTCCCACTAGGCTGTAAGAGCACTGTGCAGAGCGAGTTGTTTCTTAGCTTCCCAAAGAGCTGGAAGCAAGATGCTGTGGGGCCCAACTCGCCCTTTGGAAAGAAGCCTGCGCGTTGTGCCTTTCAGCTCTAGGGCAAAGTAGCACACCCAGAGCAGAAGTCCTACTTCAGCCAGATCAGGCCTGCAAAGAAACTGCGTTTCACAGGCCTTTGGAAGAGATGTTCCCGGTAGGCTGTAAGAGCACTGTGCAGAGCGAGTTGTTCCTTAGCTTCCCAAAGAGCTGGAAGCAAGATGCTGTGGGGCCCAACTCGCCCTTTGGAAAGAAGCCTGCACGTTGTGCCTTTCAGCTCTAGGGCAAAGTAGCACACCCAGAGCAGAAGTCCTACTTCAGCCAGATCAGGCCTGCAAAGAAACTGCGTTTCACAGGCCTTTGGAAGAGATGTTCCCGGTAGGCTGTAAGAGCACTGTGCAGAGCGAGTTGTTCCTTAGCTTCCCAAAGAGCTGGAAGCAAGATGCTGTGGGGCCCAACTCGCCCTTTGGAAAGAAGCCTGCACGTTGTGCCTTTCAGCTCTAGGGCAAAGTAGCACACCCAGAGCAGAAGTCCTACTTCAGCCAGATCAGGCCTGCAAAGAAACTGCGTTTCACAGGCCTTTGGAAGAGATGTTCCCACTAGGCTGTAAGAGCACTGTGCAGAGCGAGTTGTTTCTTTGCTTCCCAAAGAGCTGGAAGCAAGATGCTGTGGGGCCCAACTCGCCCTTTGGAAAGAAGCCTGCACGTTGTGCCTTTCAGCTCTAGGGCAAAGTAGCACACCCAGAGCAGAAGTCCTACTTCAGCCAGATCAGGCCTGCAAAGAAACTGCGTTTCACAGGCCTTTGGAAGAGATGTTCCCACTAGGCTGTAAGAGCACTGTGCAGAGCGAGTTGTTCCTTAGCTTCCCAAAGAGCTGGAAGCAAGATGCTGTGGGGCCCAACTCGCCCTTTGGAAAGAAGCCTGCACGTTGTGCCTTTCAGCTCTAGGGCAAAGTAGCACACCCAGAGCAGAAGTCCTACTTCAGCCAGATCAGGCCTGCAAAGAAACTGCGTTTCACAGGCCTTTGGAAGAGATGTTCCCACTAGGCTGTAAGAGCACTGTGCAGAGCGAGTTGTTTCTTAGCTTCCCAAAGAGCTGGAAGCAAGATGCTGTGGGGCCCAACTCGCCCTTTGGAAAGAAGCCTGCACGTTGTGCCTTTCAGCTCTAGGGCAAAGTAGCACACCCAGAGCAGAAGTCCTACTTCAGCCAGATCAGGCCTGCAAAGAAACTGCGTTTCACAGGCCTTTGGAAGAGATGTTCCCACTAGGCTGTAAGAGCACTGTGCAGAGCGAGTTGTTTCTTAGCTTCCCAAAGAGCTGGAAGCAAGATGCTGTGGGGCCCAACTCGCCCTTTGGAAAGAAGCCTGCGCGTTGTGCCTTTCAGCTCTAGGGCAAAGTAGCACACCCAGAGCAGAAGTCCTACTTCCGCCAGATCAGGCCTGCAAAGAAACTGCGTTTCACAGGCCTTTGGAAGAGATGTTCCCACTAGGCTGTAAGAGCACTGTGCAGAGCGAGTTGTTTCTTAGCTTCCCAAAGAGCTGGAAGCAAGATGCTGTGGGGCCCAACTCGCCCTTTGGAAAGAAGCCTGCACGTTGTGCCTTTCAGCTCTAGGGCAAAGTAGCACACCCAGAGCAGAAGTCCTACTTCAGCCAGATCAGGCCTGCAAAGAAACTGCGTTTCACAGGCCTTTGGAAGAGATGTTCCCACTAGGCTGTAAGAGCACTGTGCAGAGCGAGTTGTTTCTTAGCTTCCCAAACAGCTGGAAGCAAGATGCTGTGGGGCCCAACTCGCCCTTTGGAAAGAAGCCTGCACGTTGTGCCTTTCAGCTCTAGGACAAAGTAGCACACCCAGAGCAGAAGTCCTACTTCAGCCAGATCAGGCCTGCAAAGAAACTGCGTTTCACAGGCCTTTGGAAGAGATGTTCCCACTAGGCTGTAAGAGCACTGTGCAGAGCGAGTTGTTTCTTAGCTTCCCAAAGAGCTGGAAGCAAGATGCTGTGGGGCCCAACTCGCCCTTTGGAAAGAAGCCTGCGCGTTGTGCCTTTCAGCTCTAGGGCAAAGTAGCACACCCAGAGCAGAAGTCCTACTTCAGCCAGATCAGGCCTGCAAAGAAACTGCGTTTCACAGGCCTTTGGAAGAGATGTTCCCGGTAGGCTGTAAGAGCACTGTGCAGAGCGAGTTGTTCCTTAGCTTCCCAAAGAGCTGGAAGCAAGATGCTGTGGGGCCCAACTCGCCCTTTGGAAAGAAGCCTGCACGTTGTGCCTTTCAGCTCTAGGGCAAAGTAGCACACCCAGAGCAGAAGTCCTACTTCAGCCAGATCAGGCCTGCAAAGAAACTGCGTTTCACAGGCCTTTGGAAGAGATGTTCCCGGTAGGCTGTAAGAGCACTGTGCAGAGCGAGTTGTTCCTTAGCTTCCCAAAGAGCTGGAAGCAAGATGCTGTGGGGCCCAACTCGCCCTTTGGAAAGAAGCCTGCACGTTGTGCCTTTCAGCTCTAGGGCAAAGTAGCACACCCAGAGCAGAAGTCCTACTTCAGCCAGATCAGGCCTGCAAAGAAACTGCGTTTCACAGGCCTTTGGAAGAGATGTTCCCACTAGGCTGTAAGAGCACTGTGCAGAGCGAGTTGTTCCTTAGCTTCCCAAAGAGCTGGAAGCAAGATGCTGTGGGGCCCAACTCGCCCTTTGGAAAGAAGCCTGCACGTTGTGCCTTTCAGCTCTAGGGCAAAGTAGCACACCCAGAGCAGAAGTCCTACTTCAGCCAGATCAGGCCTGCAAAGAAACTGCGTTTCACAGGCCTTTGGAAGAGATGTTCCCACTAGGCTGTAAGAGCACTGTGCAGAGCGAGTTGTTTCTTAGCTTCCCAAAGAGCTGGAAGCAAGATGCTGTGGGGCCCAACTCGCCCTTTGGAAAGAAGCCTGCACGTTGTGCCTTTCAGCTCTAGGGCAAAGTAGCACACCCAGAGCAGAAGTCCTACTTCAGCCAGATCAGGCCTGCAAAGAAACTGCGTTTCACAGGCCTTTGGAAGACATGTTCCCGGTAGGCTGTAAGAGCACTGTGCAGAGCGAGTTGTTTCTTAGCTTCCCAAAGAGCTGGAAGCAAGATGCCGTGGGGCCCAACTCGCCCTTTGGAAAGAAGCCTGCACGTTGTGCCTTTCAGCTCTAGGGCAAAGTAGCACACCCAGAGCAGAAGTCCTACTTCAGCCAGATCAGGCCTGCAAAGAAACTGCGTTTCACAGGCCTTTGGAAGAGATGTTCCCAGTAGGCTGTAAGAGCACTGTGCAGAGCGAGTTGTTTCTTAGCTTCCCAAAGAGCTGGAAGCAAGATGCTGTGGGGCCCAACTCGCCCTTTGGAAAGAAGCCTGCACGTTGTGCCTTTCAGCTCTAGGGCAAAGTAGCACACCCAGAGCAGAAGTCCTACTTCAGCCAGATCAGGCCTGCAAAGAAACTGCGTTTCACAGGCCTTTGGAAGAGATGTTCCCACTAGGCTGTAAGAGCACTGTGCAGAGCGAGTTGTTCCTTAGCTTCCCAAAGAGCTGGAAGCAAGATGCTGTGGGGCCCAACTCGCCCTTTGGAAAGAAGCCTGCACGTTGTGCCTTTCAGCTCTAGGGCAAAGTAGCACACCCAGAGCAGAAGTCCTACTTCAGCCAGAGCAGGCCTGCAAAGAAACTGCGTTTCACAGGCCTTTGGAAGAGATGTTCCCACTAGGCTGTAAGAGCACTGTGCAGAGCGAGTTGTTTCTTTGCTTCCCAAAGAGCTGGAAGCAAGATGCTGTGGGGCCCAACTCGCCCTTTGGAAAGAAGCCTGCACGTTGTGCCTTTCAGCTCTAGGGCAAAGTAGCACACCCAGAGCAGAAGTCCTACTTCAGCCAGATCAGGCCTGCAAAGAAACTGCGTTTCACAGGCCTTTGGAAGAGATGTTCCCACTAGGCTGTAAGAGCACTGTGCAGAGCGAGTTGTTTCTTTGCTTCCCAAAGAGCTGGAAGCAAGATGCTGTGGGGCCCAACTCGCCCTTTGGAAAGAAGCCTGCACGTTGTGCCTTTCAGCTCTAGGGCAAAGTAGCACACCCAGAGCAGAAGTCCTACTTCAGCCAGATCAGGCCTGCAAAGAAACTGCGTTTCACAGGCCTTTGGAAGACATGTTCCCGGTAGGCTGTAAGAGCACTGTGCAGAGCGAGTTGTTTCTTAGCTTCCCAAAGAGCTGGAAGCAAGATGCTGTGGGGCCCAACTCGCCCTTTGGAAAGAAGCCTGCACGTTGTGCCTTTCAGCTCTAGGGCAAAGTAGCACACCCAGAGCAGAAGTCCTACTTCCGCCAGATCAGGCCTGCAAAGAAACTGCGTTTCACAGGCCTTTGGAAGAGATGTTCCCACTAGGCTGTAAGAGCACTGTGCAGAGCGAGTTGTTTCTTAGCTTCCCAAAGTGCTGGAAGCAAGATGCTGTGGGGCCCAACTCGCCCTTTGGAAAGAAGCCTGCACGTTGTGCCTTTCAGCTCTAGGGCAAAGTAGCACACCCAGAGCAGAAGTCCTACTTCAGCCAGATCAGGCCTGCAAAGAAACTGCGTTTCACAGGCCTTTGGAAGAGATGTTCCCACTAGGCTGTAAGAGCACTGTGCAGAGCGAGTTGTTTCTTAGCTTCCCAAAGAGCTGGAAGCAAGATGCTGTGGGGCCCAACTCGCCCTTTGGAAAGAAGCCTGCGCGTTGTGCCTTTCAGCTCTAGGGCAAAGTAGCACACCCAGAGCAGAAGTCCTACTTCAGCCAGATCAGGCCTGCAAAGAAACTGCGTTTCACAGGCCTTTGGAAGAGATGTTCCCGGTAGGCTGTAAGAGCACTGTGCAGAGCGAGTTGTTCCTTAGCTTCCCAAAGAGCTGGAAGCAAGATGCTGTGGGGCCCAACTCGCCCTTTGGAAAGAAGCCTGCACGTTGTGCCTTTCAGCTCTAGGGCAAAGTAGCACACCCAGAGCAGAAGTCCTACTTCAGCCAGATCAGGCCTGCAAAGAAACTGCGTTTCACAGGCCTTTGGAAGAGATGTTCCCACTAGGCTGTAAGAGCACTGTGCAGAGCGAGTTGTTCCTTAGCTTCCCAAAGAGCTGGAAGCAAGATGCTGTGGGGCCCAACTCGCCCTTTGGAAAGAAGCCTGCACGTTGTGCCTTTCAGCTCTAGGGCAAAGTAGCACACCCAGAGCAGAAGTCCTACTTCAGCCAGATCAGGCCTGCAAAGAAACTGCGTTTCACAGGCCTTTGGAAGAGATGTTCCCACTAGGCTGTAAGAGCACTGTGCAGAGCGAGTTGTTTCTTTGCTTCCCAAAGAGCTGGAAGCAAGATGCTGTGGGGCCCAACTCGCCCTTTGGAAAGAAGCCTGCACGTTGTGCCTTTCAGCTCTAGGGCAAAGTAGCACACCCAGAGCAGAAGTCCTACTTCAGCCAGATCAGGCCTGCAAAGAAACTGCGTTTCACAGGCCTTTGGAAGAGATGTTCCCACTAGGCTGTAAGAGCACTGTGCAGAGCGAGTTGTTTCTTAGCTTCCCAAAGAGCTGGAAGCAAGATGCTGTGGGGCCCAACTCGCCCTTTGGAAAGAAGCCTGCGCGTTGTGCCTTTCAGCTCTAGGGCAAAGTAGCACACCCAGAGCAGAAGTCCTACTTCAGCCAGATCAGGCCTGCAAAGAAACTGCGTTTCACAGGCCTTTGGAAGAGATGTTCCCGGTAGGCTGTAAGAGCACTGTGCAGAGCGAGTTGTTCCTTAGCTTCCCAAAGAGCTGGAAGCAAGATGCTGTGGGGCCCAACTCGCCCTTTGGAAAGAAGCCTGCACGTTGTGCCTTTCAGCTCTAGGGCAAAGTAGCACACCCAGAGCAGAAGTCCTACTTCAGCCAGATCAGGCCTGCAAAGAAACTGCGTTTCACAGGCCTTTGGAAGAGATGTTCCCACTAGGCTGTAAGAGCACTGTGCAGAGCGAGTTGTTCCTTAGCTTCCCAAAGAGCTGGAAGCAAGATGCTGTGGGGCCCAACTCGCCCTTTGGAAAGAAGCCTGCACGTTGTGCCTTTCAGCTCTAGGGCAAAGTAGCACACCCAGAGCAGAAGTCCTACTTCAGCCAGATCAGGCCTGCAAAGAAACTGCGTTTCACAGGCCTTTGGAAGAGATGTTCCCACTAGGCTGTAAGAGCACTGTGCAGAGCGAGTTGTTTCTTTGCTTCCCAAAGAGCTGGAAGCAAGATGCTGTGGGGCCCAACTCGCCCTTTGGAAAGAAGCCTGCACGTTGTGCCTTTCAGCTCTAGGGCAAAGTAGCACACCCAGAGCAGAAGTCCTACTTCAGCCAGATCAGGCCTGCAAAGAAACTGCGTTTCACAGGCCTTTGGAAGAGATGTTCCCACTAGGCTGTAAGAGCACTGTGCAGAGCGAGTTGTTCCTTAGCTTCCCAAAGAGCTGGAAGCAAGATGCTGTGGGGCCCAACTCGCCCTTTGGAAAGAAGCCTGCACGTTGTGCCTTTCAGCTCTAGGGCAAAGTAGCACACCCAGAGCAGAAGTCCTACTTCAGCCAGATCAGGCCTGCAAAGAAACTGCGTTTCACAGGCCTTTGGAAGAGATGTTCCCACTAGGCTGTAAGAGCACTGTGCAGAGCGAGTTGTTTCTTAGCTTCCCAAAGAGCTGGAAGCAAGATGCTGTGGGGCCCAACTCGCCCTTTGGAAAGAAGCCTGCACGTTGTGCCTTTCAGCTCTAGGGCAAAGTAGCACACCCAGAGCAGAAGTCCTACTTCAGCCAGATCAGGCCTGCAAAGAAACTGCGTTTCACAGGCCTTTGGAAGAGATGTTCCCACTAGGCTGTAAGAGCACTGTGCAGAGCGAGTTGTTTCTTAGCTTCCCAAAGAGCTGGAAGCAAGATGCTGTGGGGCCCAACTCGCCCTTTGGAAAGAAGCCTGCGCGTTGTGCCTTTCAGCTCTAGGGCAAAGTAGCACACCCAGAGCAGAAGTCCTACTTCCGCCAGATCAGGCCTGCAAAGAAACTGCGTTTCACAGGCCTTTGGAAGAGATGTTCCCACTAGGCTGTAAGAGCACTGTGCAGAGCGAGTTGTTTCTTAGCTTCCCAAAGAGCTGGAAGCAAGATGCTGTGGGGCCCAACTCGCCCTTTGGAAAGAAGCCTGCACGTTGTGCCTTTCAGCTCTAGGGCAAAGTAGCACACGCAGAGCAGAAGTCCTACTTCAGCCAGATCAGGCCTGCAAAGAAACTGCGTTTCACAGGCCTTTGGAAGAGATGTTCCCACTAGGCTGTAAGAGCACTGTGCAGAGCGAGTTGTTTCTTAGCTTCCCAAACAGCTGGAAGCAAGATGCTGTGGGGCCCAACTCGCCCTTTGGAAAGAAGCCTGCACGTTGTGCCTTTCAGCTCTAGGACAAAGTAGCACACCCAGAGCAGAAGTCCTACTTCAGCCAGATCAGGCCTGCAAAGAAACTGCGTTTCACAGGCCTTTGGAAGAGATGTTCCCACTAGGCTGTAAGAGCACTGTGCAGAGCGAGTTGTTTCTTAGCTTCCCAAAGAGCTGGAAGCAAGATGCTGTGGGGCCCAACTCGCCCTTTGGAAAGAAGCCTGCGCGTTGTGCCTTTCAGCTCTAGGGCAAAGTAGCACACCCAGAGCAGAAGTCCTACTTCAGCCAGATCAGGCCTGCAAAGAAACTGCGTTTCACAGGCCTTTGGAAGAGATGTTCCCGGTAGGCTGTAAGAGCACTGTGCAGAGCGAGTTGTTCCTTAGCTTCCCAAAGAGCTGGAAGCAAGATGCTGTGGGGCCCAACTCGCCCTTTGGAAAGAAGCCTGCACGTTGTGCCTTTCAGCTCTAGGGCAAAGTAGCACACCCAGAGCAGAAGTCCTACTTCAGCCAGATCAGGCCTGCAAAGAAACTGCGTTTCACAGGCCTTTGGAAGAGATGTTCCCGGTAGGCTGTAAGAGCACTGTGCAGAGCGAGTTGTTCCTTAGCTTCCCAAAGAGCTGGAAGCAAGATGCTGTGGGGCCCAACTCGCCCTTTGGAAAGAAGCCTGCACGTTGTGCCTTTCAGCTCTAGGGCAAAGTAGCACACCCAGAGCAGAAGTCCTACTTCAGCCAGATCAGGCCTGCAAAGAAACTGCGTTTCACAGGCCTTTGGAAGAGATGTTCCCACTAGGCTGTAAGAGCACTGTGCAGAGCGAGTTGTTCCTTAGCTTCCCAAAGAGCTGGAAGCAAGATGCTGTGGGGCCCAACTCGCCCTTTGGAAAGAAGCCTGCACGTTGTGCCTTTCAGCTCTAGGGCAAAGTAGCACACCCAGAGCAGAAGTCCTACTTCAGCCAGATCAGGCCTGCAAAGAAACTGCGTTTCACAGGCCTTTGGAAGAGATGTTCCCACTAGGCTGTAAGAGCACTGTGCAGAGCGAGTTGTTTCTTAGCTTCCCAAAGAGCTGGAAGCAAGATGCTGTGGGGCCCAACTCGCCCTTTGGAAAGAAGCCTGCACGTTGTGCCTTTCAGCTCTAGGGCAAAGTAGCACACCCAGAGCAGAAGTCCTACTTCAGCCAGATCAGGCCTGCAAAGAAACTGCGTTTCACAGGCCTTTGGAAGAGATGTTCCCACTAGGCTGTAAGAGCACTGTGCAGAGCGAGTTGTTTCTTAGCTTCCCAAAGAGCTGGAAGCAAGATGCTGTGGGGCCCAACTCGCCCTTTGGAAAGAAGCCTGCACGTTGTGCCTTTCAGCTCTAGGGCAAAGTAGCACACCCAGAGCAGAAGTCCTACTTCAGCCAGATCAGGCCTGCAAAGAAACTGCGTTTCACAGGCCTTTGGAAGAGATGTTCCCACTAGGCTGTAAGAGCACTGTGCAGAGCGAGTTGTTTCTTAGCTTCCCAAAGAGCTGGAAGCAAGATGCTGTGGGGCCCAACTCGCCCTTTGGAAAGAAGCCTGCACGTTGTGCCTTTCAGCTCTAGGGCAAAGTAGCACACCCAGAGCAGAAGTCCTACTTCAGCCAGATCAGGCCTGCAAAGAAACTGCGTTTCACAGGCCTTTGGAAGAGATGTTCCCACTAGGCTGTAAGAGCACTGTGCAGAGCGAGTTGTTCCTTAGCTTCCCAAAGAGCTGGAAGCAAGATGCTGTGGGGCCCAACTCGCCCTTTGGAAAGAAGCCTGCACGTTGTGCCTTTCAGCTCTAGGGCAAAGTAGCACACCCAGAGCAGAAGTCCTACTTCAGCCAGAGCAGGCCTGCAAAGAAACTGCGTTTCACAGGCCTTTGGAAGAGATGTTCCCACTAGGCTGTAAGAGCACTGTGCAGAGCGAGTTGTTTCTTTGCTTCCCAAAGAGCTGGAAGCAAGATGCTGTGGGGCCCAACTCGCCCTTTGGAAAGAAGCCTGCACGTTGTGCCTTTCAGCTCTAGGGCAAAGTAGCACACCCAGAGCAGAAGTCCTACTTCAGCCAGATCAGGCCTGCAAAGAAACTGCGTTTCACAGGCCTTTGGAAGAGATGTTCCCACTAGGCTGTAAGAGCACTGTGCAGAGCGAGTTGTTTCTTTGCTTCCCAAAGAGCTGGAAGCAAGATGCTGTGGGGCCCAACTCGCCCTTTGGAAAGAAGCCTGCACGTTGTGCCTTTCAGCTCTAGCGCAAAGTAGCACACCCAGAGCAGAAGTCCTACTTCAGCCAGATCAGGCCTGCAAAGAAACTGCGTTTCACAGGCCTTTGGAAGACATGTTCCCGGTAGGCTGTAAGAGCACTGTGCAGAGCGAGTTGTTTCTTAGCTTCCCAAAGAGCTGGAAGCAAGATGCTGTGGGGCCCAACTCGCCCTTTGGAAAGAAGCCTGCACGTTGTGCCTTTCAGCTCTAGGGCAAAGTAGCACACCCAGAGCAGAAGTCCTACTTCAGCCAGATCAGGCCTGCAAAGAAACTGCGTTTCACAGGCCTTTGGAAGAGATGTTCCCACTAGGCTGTAAGAGCACTGTGCAGAGCGAGTTGTTCCTTAGCTTCCCAAAGAGCTGGAAGCAAGATGCTGTGGGGCCCAACTCGACCTTTGGAAAGAAGCCTGCACGTTGTGCCTTTCAGCTCTAGGGCAAAGTAGCACACCCAGAGCAGAAGTCCTACTTCAGCCAGATCAGGCCTGCAAAGAAACTGCGTTTCACAGGCCTTTGGAAGAGATGTTCCCACTAGGCTGTAAGAGCACTGTGCAGAGCGAGTTGTTTCTTAGCTTCCCAAAGAGCTGGAAGCAAGATGCTGTGGGGCCCAACTCGCCCTTTGGAAAGAAGCCTGCACGTTGTGCCTTTCAGCTCTAGGGCAAAGTAGCACACCCAGAGCAGAAGTCCTACTTCAGCCAGATCAGGCCTGCAAAGAAACTGCGTTTCACAGGCCTTTGGAAGAGATGTTCCCACTAGGCTGTAAGAGCACTGTGCAGAGCGAGTTGTTTCTTAGCTTCCCAAAGAGCTGGAAGCAAGATGCTGTGGGGCCCAACTCGCCCTTTGGAAAGAAGCCTGCACGTTGTGCCTTTCAGCTCTAGGGCAAAGTAGCACACCCAGAGCAGAAGTCCTACTTCAGCCAGATCAGGCCTGCAAAGAAACTGCGTTTCACAGGCCTTTGGAAGAGATGTTCCCACTAGGCTGTAAGAGCACTGTGCAGAGCGAGTTGTTTCTTAGCTTCCCAAAGAGCTGGAAGCAAGATGCTGTGGGGCCCAACTCGCCCTTTGGAAAGAAGCCTGCACTTTGTGCCTTTCAGCTCTAGGACAAAGTAGCACACCCAGAGCAGAAGTCCTACTTCAGCCAGATCAGGCCTGCAAAGAAACTGCGTTTCACAGGCCTTTGGAAGAGATGTTCCCACTAGGCTGTAAGAGCACTGTGCAGAGCGAGTTGTTTCTTAGCTTCCCAAAGAGCTGGAAGCAAGATGCTGTGGGGCCCAACTCGCCCTTTGGAAAGAAGCCTGCACGTTGTGCCTTTCAGCTCTAGGGCAAAGTAGCACACCCAGAGCAGAAGTCCTACTTCAGCCAGATCAGGCCTGCAAAGAAACTGCGTTTCACAGGCCTTTGGAAGAGATGTTCCCACTAGGCTGTAAGAGCACTGTGCAGAGCGAGTTGTTTCTTAGCTTCCCAAAGAGCTGGAAGCAAGATGCTGTGGGGCCCAACTCGCCCTTTGGAAAGAAGCCTGCACGTTGTGCCTTTCAGCTCTAGGGCAAAGTAGCACACCCAGAGCAGAAGTCCTACTTCAGCCAGATCAGGCCTGCAAAGAAACTGCGTTTCACAGGCCTTTGGAAGAGATGTTCCCACTAGGCTGTAAGAGCACTGTGCAGAGCGAGTTGTTTCTTAGCTTCCCAAAGAGCTGGAAGCAAGATGCTGTGGGGCCCAACTCGCCCTTTGGAAAGAAGCCTGCACGTTGTGCCTTTCAGCTCTAGGGCAAAGTAGCACACCCAGAGCAGAAGTCCTACTTCAGCCAGATCAGGCCTGCAAAGAAACTGCGTTTCACAGGCCTTTGGAAGAGATGTTCCCGGTAGGCTGTAAGAGCACTGTGCAGAGCGAGTTGTTCCTTAGCTTCCCAAAGAGCTGGAAGCAAGATGCTGTGGGGCCCAACTCGCCCTTTGGAAAGAAGCCTGCACGTTGTGCCTTTCAGCTCTAGGGCAAAGTAGCACACCCAGAGCAGAAGTCCTACTTCAGCCAGATCAGGCCTGCAAAGAAACTGCGTTTCACAGGCCTTTGGAAGAGATGTTCCCACTAGGCTGTAAGAGCACTGTGCAGAGCGAGTTGTTCCTTAGCTTCCCAAAGAGCTGGAAGCAAGATGCTGTGGGGCCCAACTCGCCCTTTGGAAAGAAGCCTGCACGTTGTGCCTTTCAGCTCTAGGGCAAAGTAGCACACCCAGAGCAGAAGTCCTACTTCAGCCAGATCAGGCCTGCAAAGAAACTGCGTTTCACAGGCCTTTGGAAGAGATGTTCCCACTAGGCTGTAAGAGCACTGTGCAGAGCGAGTTGTTCCTTAGCTTCCCAAAGAGCTGGAAGCAAGATGCTGTGGGGCCCAACTCGCCCTTTGGAAAGAAGCCTGCACGTTGTGCCTTTCAGCTCTAGGGCAAAGTAGCACACCCAGAGCAGAAGTCCTACTTCAGCCAGATCAGGCCTGCAAAGAAACTGCGTTTCACAGGCCTTTGGAAGAGATGTTCCCGGTAGGCTGTAAGAGCACTGTGCAGAGCGAGTTGTTTCTTAGCTTCCCAAAGAGCTGGAAGCAAGATGCTGTGGGGCCCAACTCGCCCTTTGGAAAGAAGCCTGCGCGTTGTGCCTTTCAGCTCTAGGGCAAAGTAGCACACCCAGAGCAGAAGTCCTACTTCAGCCAGATCAGGCCTGCAAAGAAACTGCATTTCACAGGCCTTTGGAAGAGATGTTCCCGGTAGGCTGTAAGAGCACTGTGCAGAGCGAGTTGTTTCTTAGCCTCCCAAAGAGCTGGAAGCAAGATGCTGTGGGGCCCAACTCGCCCTTTGGAAAGAAGCCTGCACGTTGTGCCTTTCAGCTCTAGGGCAAAGTAGCACACCCAGAGCAGAAGTCCTACTTCAGCCAGATCAGGCCTGCAAAGAAACTGCGTTTCACAGGCCTTTGGAAGAGATGTTCCCACTAGGCTGTAAGAGCACTGTGCAGAGCGAGTTGTTTCTTAGCTTCCCAAAGAGCTGGAAGCAAGATGCTGTGGGGCCCAACTCGCCCTTTGGAAAGAAGCCTGCACGTTGTGCCTTTCAGCTCTAGGGCAAAGTAGCACACCCAGAGCAGAAGTCCTACTTCAGCCAGATCAGGCCTGCAAAGAAACTGCGTTTCACAGGCCTTTGGAAGAGAGGTTCCCACTAGGCTGTAAGAGCACTGTGCAGAGCGAGTTGTTTCTTAGCTTCCCAAAGAGCTGGAAGCAAGATGCTGTGGGGCCCAACTCGCCCTTTGGAAAGAAGCCTGCACGTTGTGCCTTTCAGCTCTAGGACAAAGTAGCACACCCAGAGCAGAAGTCCTACTTCAGCCAGATCAGGCCTGCAAAGAAACTGCGTTTCACAGGCCTTTGGAAGAGATGTTCCCACTAGGCTGTAAGAGCACTGTGCAGAGCGAGTTGTTTCTTAGCTTCCCAAAGAGCTGGAAGCAAGATGCTGTGGGGCCCAACTCGCCCTTTGGAAAGAAGCCTGCACGTTGTGCCTTTCAGCTCTAGGGCAAAGTAGCACACCCAGAGCAGAAGTCCTACTTCAGCCAGATCAGGCCTGCAAAGAAACTGCGTTTCACAGGCCTTTGGAAGACATGTTCCCGGTAGGCTGTAAGAGCACTGTGCAGAGCGAGTTGTTTCTTAGCTTCCCAAAGAGCTGGAAGCAAGATGCTGTGGGGCCCAACTCGCCCTTTGGAAAGAAGCCTGCACGTTGTGCCTTTCAGCTCTAGGGCAAAGTAGCACACCCAGAGCAGAAGTCCTACTTCAGCCAGATCAGGCCTGCAAAGAAACTGCGTTTCACAGGCCTTTAGAAGAGATGTTCCCACTAGGCTGTAAGAGCACTGTGCAGAGCGAGTTGTTTCTTAGCTTCCCAAAGAGCTGGAAGCAAGATGCTGTGGGGCCCAACTCGCCCTTTGGAAAGAAGCCTGCACGTTGTGCCTTTCAGCTCTAGGACAAAGTAGCACACCCAGAGCAGAAGTCCTACTTCAGCCAGATCAGGCCTGCAAAGAAACTGCGTTTCACAGGCCTTTGGAAGAGATGTTCCCAATAGGCTGTAAGAGCACTGTGCAGAGCGAGTTGTTTCTTAGCTTCCCAAAGAGCTGGAAGCAAGATGTTGTGGGGCCCAACTCGCCCTTTGGAAAGAAGCCTGCACGTTGTGCCTTTCAGCTCTAGGGCAAAGTAGCACACCCAGAGCAGAAGTCCTACTTCAGCCAGATCAGGCCTGCAAAGAAACTGCGTTTCACAGGCCTTTGGAAGAGATGTTCCCACTAGGCTGTAAGAGCACTGTGCAGAGCGAGTTGTTTCTTAGCTTCCCAAAGAGCTGGAAGCAAGATGCTGTGGGGCCCAACTCGCCCTTTGGAAAGAAGCCTGCACGTTGTGCCTTTCAGCTCTAGGGCAAAGTAGCACACCCAGAGCAGAAGTCCTACTTCAGCCAGATCAGGCCTGCAAAGAAACTGCGTTTCACAGGCCTTTGGAAGAGATGTTCCCGGTAGGCTGTAAGAGCACTGTGCAGAGCGAGTTGTTTCTTAGCTTCCCAAAGAGCTGGAAGCAAGATGCTGTGGGGCCCAACTCGCCCTTTGGAAAGAAGCCTGCACGTTGTGCCTTTCAGCTCTAGGGCAAAGTAGCACACCCAGAGCAGAAGTCCTACTTCAGCCAGATCAGGCCTGCAAAGAAACTGCGTTTCACAGGCCTTTGGAAGAGATGTTCCCACTAGGCTGTAAGAGCACTGTGCAGAGCGAGTTGTTTCTTTGCTTCCCAAAGAGCTGGAAGCAAGATGCTGTGGGGCCCAACTCGCCCTTTGGAAAGAAGCCTGCACGTTGTGCCTTTCAGCTCTAGGGCAAAGTAGCACACCCAGAGCAGAAGTCCTACTTCAGCCAGATCAGGCCTGCAAAGAAACTGCGTTTCACAGGCCTTTGGAAGAGATGTTCCCGGTAGGCTGTAAGAGCACTGTGCAGAGCGAGTTGTTCCTTAGCTTCCCAAAGAGCTGGAAGCAAGATGCTGTGGGGCCCAACTCGCCCTTTGGAAAGAAGCCTGCACGTTGTGCCTTTCAGCTCTAGGGCAAAGTAGCACACCCAGAGCAGAAGTCCTACTTCAGCCAGATCAGGCCTGCAAAGAAACTGCGTTTCACAGGCCTTTGGAAGAGATGTTCCCACTAGGCTGTAAGAGCACTGTGCAGAGCGAGTTGTTTCTTAGCTTCCCAAAGAGCTGGAAGCAAGATGCTGTGGGGCCCAACTCGCCCTTTGGAAAGAAGCCTGCACGTTGTGCCTTTCAGCTCTAGGGCAAAGTAGCACACCCAGAGCAGAAGTCCTACTTCAGCCAGATCAGGCCTGCAAAGAAACTGCGTTTCACAGGCCTTTGGAAGAGAGGTTCCCACTAGGCTGTAAGAGCACTGTGCAGAGCGAGTTGTTTCTTAGCTTCCCAAAGAGCTGGAAGCAAGATGCTGTGGGGCCCAACTCGCCCTTTGGAAAGAAGCCTGCACGTTGTGCCTTTCAGCTCTAGGACAAAGTAGCACACCCAGAGCAGAAGTCCTACTTCAGCCAGATCAGGCCTGCAAAGAAACTGCGTTTCACAGGCCTTTGGAAGAGATGTTCCCACTAGGCTGTAAGAGCACTGTGCAGAGCGAGTTGTTTCTTAGCTTCCCAAAGAGCTGGAAGCAAGATGCTGTGGGGCCCAACTCGCCCTTTGGAAAGAAGCCTGCACGTTGTGCCTTTCAGCTCTAGGGCAAAGTAGCACACCCAGAGCAGAAGTCCTACTTCAGCCAGATCAGGCCTGCAAAGAAACTGCGTTTCACAGGCCTTTGGAAGACATGTTCCCGGTAGGCTGTAAGAGCACTGTGCAGAGCGAGTTGTTTCTTAGCTTCCCAAAGAGCTGGAAGCAAGATGCTGTGGGGCCCAACTCGCCCTTTGGAAAGAAGCCTGCACGTTGTGCCTTTCAGCTCTAGGGCAAAGTAGCACACCCAGAGCAGAAGTCCTACTTCAGCCAGATCAGGCCTGCAAAGAAACTGCGTTTCACAGGCCTTTAGAAGAGATGTTCCCACTAGGCTGTAAGAGCACTGTGCAGAGCGAGTTGTTTCTTAGCTTCCCAAAGAGCTGGAAGCAAGATGCTGTGGGGCCCAACTCGCCCTTTGGAAAGAAGCCTGCACGTTGTGCCTTTCAGCTCTAGGACAAAGTAGCACACCCAGAGCAGAAGTCCTACTTCAGCCAGATCAGGCCTGCAAAGAAACTGCGTTTCACAGGCCTTTGGAAGAGATGTTCCCAATAGGCTGTAAGAGCACTGTGCAGAGCGAGTTGTTTCTTAGCTTCCCAAAGAGCTGGAAGCAAGATGCTGTGGGGCCCAACTCGCCCTTTGGAAAGAAGCCTGCACGTTGTGCCTTTCAGCTCTAGGGCAAAGTAGCACACCCAGAGCAGAAGTCCTACTTCAGCCAGATCAGGCCTGCAAAGAAACTGCGTTTCACAGGCCTTTGGAAGAGATGTTCCCACTAGGCTGTAAGAGCACTGTGCAGAGCGAGTTGTTTCTTAGCTTCCCAAAGAGCTGGAAGCAAGATGCTGTGGGGCCCAACTCGCCCTTTGGAAAGAAGCCTGCACGTTGTGCCTTTCAGCTCTAGGGCAAAGTAGCACACCCAGAGCAGAAGTCCTACTTCAGCCAGATCAGGCCTGCAAAGAAACTGCGTTTCACAGGCCTTTGGAAGAGATGTTCCCGGTAGGCTGTAAGAGCACTGTGCAGAGCGAGTTGTTTCTTAGCTTCCCAAAGAGCTGGAAGCAAGATGCTGTGGGGCCCAACTCGCCCTTTGGAAAGAAGCCTGCACGTTGTGCCTTTCAGCTCTAGGGCAAAGTAGCACACCCAGAGCAGAAGTCCTACTTCAGCCAGATCAGGCCTGCAAAGAAACTGCGTTTCACAGGCCTTTGGAAGAGATGTTCCCACTAGGCTGTAAGAGCACTGTGCAGAGCGAGTTGTTTCTTTGCTTCCCAAAGAGCTGGAAGCAAGATGCTGTGGGGCCCAACTCGCCCTTTGGAAAGAAGCCTGCACGTTGTGCCTTTCAGCTCTAGGGCAAAGTAGCACACCCAGAGCAGAAGTCCTACTTCAGCCAGATCAGGCCTGCAAAGAAACTGCGTTTCACAGGCCTTTGGAAGAGATGTTCCCACTAGGCTGTAAGAGCACTGTGCAGAGCGAGTTGTTCCTTAGCTTCCCAAAGAGCTGGAAGCAAGATGCTGTGGGGCCCAACTCGCCCTTTGGAAAGAAGCCTGCACGTTGTGCCTTTCAGCTCTAGGGCAAAGTAGCACACCCAGAGCAGAAGTCCTACTTCAGCCAGATCAGGCCTGCAAAGAAACTGCGTTTCACAGGCCTTTGGAAGAGATGTTCCCACTAGGCTGTAAGAGCACTGTGCAGAGCGAGTTGTTTCTTTGCTTCCCAAAGAGCTGGAAGCAAGATGCTGTGGGGCCCAACTCGCCCTTTGGAAAGAAGCCTGCACGTTGTGCCTTTCAGCTCTAGGGCAAAGTAGCACACCCAGAGCAGAAGTCCTACTTCAGCCAGATCAGGCCTGCAAAGAAACTGCGTTTCACAGGCCTTTGGAAGAGATGTTCCCGGTAGGCTGTAAGAGCACTGTGCAGAGCGAGTTGTTTCTTAGCTTCCCAAAGAGCTGGAAGCAAGATGCTGTGGGGCCCAACTCGCCCTTTGGAAAGAAGCCTGCGCGTTGTGCCTTTCAGCTCTAGAGCAAAGTAGCACACCCAGAGCAGAAGTCCTACTTCAGCCAGATCAGGCCTGCAAAGAAACTGCGTTTCACAGGCCTTTGGAAGAGATGTTCCCGGTAGGCTGTAAGAGCACTGTGCAGAGCGAGTTGTTTCTTAGCCTCCCAAAGAGCTGGAAGCAAGATGCTGTGGGGCCCAACTCGCCCTTTGGAAAGAAGCCTGCACGTTGTGCCTTTCAGCTCTAGGGCAAAGTAGCACACCCAGAGCAGAAGTCCTACTTCAGCCAGATCAGGCCTGCAAAGAAACTGCGTTTCACAGGCCTTTGGAAGAGATGTTCCCACTAGGCTGTAAGAGCACTGTGCAGAGCGAGTTGTTTCTTTGCTTCCCAAAGAGCTGGAAGCAAGATGCTGTGGGGCCCAACTCGCCCTTTGGAAAGAAGCCTGCACGTTGTGCCTTTCAGCTCTAGGGCAAAGTAGCACACCCAGAGCAGAAGTCCTACTTCAGCCAGATCAGGCCTGCAAAGAAACTGCGTTTCACAGGCCTTTGGAAGAGATGTTCCCACTAGGCTGTAAGAGCACTGTGCAGAGCGAGTTGTTTCTTTGCTTCCCAAAGAGCTGGAAGCAAGATGCTGTGGGGCCCAACTCGCCCTTTGGAAAGAAGCCTGCACGTTGTGCCTTTCAGCTCTAGGGCAAAGTAGCACACCCAGAGCAGAAGTCGTACTTCAGCCAGATCAGGCCTGCAAAGAAACTGCGTTTCACAGGCCTTTGGAAGAGATGTTCCCACTAGGCTGTAAGAGCACTGTGCAGAGCGAGTTGTTTCTTTGCTTCCCAAAGAGCTGGAAGCAAGATGCTGTGGGGCCCAACTCGCCCTTTGGAAAGAAGCCTGCACGTTGTGCCTTTCAGCTCTAGGGCAAAGTAGCACACCCAGAGCAGAAGTCCTACTTCAGCCAGATCAGGCCTGCAAAGAAACTGCGTTTCACAGGCCTTTGGAAGAGATGTTCCCACTAGGCTGTAAGAGCACTGTGCAGAGCGAGTTGTTCCTTAGCTTCCCAAAGAGCTGGAAGCAAGATGCTGTGGGGCCCAACTCGCCCTTTGGAAAGAAGCCTGCACGTTGTGCCTTTCAGCTCTAGGGCAAAGTAGCACACCCAGAGCAGAAGTCCTACTTCAGCCAGATCAGGCCTGCAAAGAAACTGCGTTTCACAGGCCTTTGGAAGACATGTTCCCGGTAGGCTGTAAGAGCACTGTGCAGAGCGAGTTGTTTCTTAGCTTCCCAAAGAGCTGGAAGCAAGATGCTGTGGGGCCCAACTCGCCCTTTGGAAAGAAGCCTGCGCGTTGTGCCTTTCAGCTCTAGGGCAAAGTAGCACACCCAGAGCAGAAGTCCTACTTCAGCCAGATCAGGCCTGCAAAGAAACTGCGTTTCACAGGCCTTTGGAAGAGATGTTCCCACTAGGCTGTAAGAGCACTGTGCAGAGCGAGTTGTTTCTTAGCTTCCCAAAGAGCTGGAAGCAAGATGCTGTGGGGCCCAACTCGCCCTTTGGAAAGAAGCCTGCACGTTGTGCCTTTCAGCTCTAGGACAAAGTAGCACACCCAGAGCAGAAGTCCTACTTCAGCCAGATCAGGCCTGCAAAGAAACTGCGTTTCACAGGCCTTTGGAAGAGATGTTCCCACTAGGCTGTAAGAGCACTGTGCAGAGCGAGTTGTTTCTTAGCTTCCCAAAGAGCTGGAAGCAAGATGCTGTGGGGCCCAACTCGCCCTTTGGAAAGAAGCCTGCACGTTGTGCCTTTCAGCTCTAGGGCAAAGTAGCACACCCAGAGCAGAAGTCCTACTTCAGCCAGATCAGGCCTGCAAAGAAACTGCGTTTCACAGGCCTTTGGAAGAGATGTTCCCACTAGGCTGTAAGAGCACTGTGCAGAGCGAGTTGTTTCTTAGCTTCCCAAAGAGCTGGAAGCAAGATGCTGTGGGGCCCAACTCGCCCTTTGGAAAGAAGCCTGCACGTTGTGCCTTTCAGCTCTAGGGCAAAGTAGCACACCCAGAGCAGAAGTCCTACTTCAGCCAGATCAGGCCTGCAAAGAAACTGCGTTTCACAGGCCTTTGGAAGAGATGTTCCCACTAGGCTGTAAGAGCACTGTGCAGAGCGAGTTGTTCCTTAGCTTCCCAAAGAGCTGGAAGCAAGATGCTGTGGGGCCCAACTCGCCCTTTGGAAAGAAGCCTGCACGTTGTGCCTTTCAGCTCTAGGGCAAAGTAGCACACCCAGAGCAGAAGTCCTACTTCAGCCAGATCAGGCCTGCAAAGAAACTGCGTTTCACAGGCCTTTGGAAGAGATGTTCCCACTAGGCTGTAAGAGCACTGTGCAGAGCGAGTTGTTTCTTAGCTTCCCAAAGAGCTGGAAGCAAGATGCTGTGGGGCCCAACTCGCCCTTTGGAAAGAAGCCTGCACGTTGTGCCTTTCAGCTCTAGGGCAAAGTAGCACACCCAGAGCAGAAGTCCTACTTCAGCCAGATCAGGCCTGCAAAGAAACTGCGTTTCACAGGCCTTTGGAAGAGATGTTCCCACTAGGCTGTAAGAGCACTGTGCAGAGCGAGTTGTTCCTTAGCTTCCCAAAGAGCTGGAAGCAAGATGCTGTGGGGCCCAACTCGCCCTTTGGAAAGAAGCCTGCACGTTGTGCCTTTCAGCTCTAGGGCAAAGTAGCACACCCAGAGCAGAAGTCCTACTTCAGCCAGATCAGGCCTGCAAAGAAACTGCGTTTCACAGGCCTTTGGAAGAGATGTTCCCACTAGGCTGTAAGAGCACTGTGCAGAGCGAGTTGTTTCTTTGCTTCCCAAAGAGCTGGAAGCAAGATGCTGTGGGGCCCAACTCGCCCTTTGGAAAGAAGCCTGCACGTTGTGCCTTTCAGCTCTAGGGCAAAGTAGCACACCCAGAGCAGAAGTCCTACTTCAGCCAGATCAGGCCTGCAAAGAAACTGCGTTTCACAGGCCTTTGGAAGAGATGTTCCCGGTAGGCTGTAAGAGCACTGTGCAGAGCGAGTTGTTTCTTAGCTTCCCAAAGAGCTGGAAGCAAGATGCTGTGGGGCCCAACTCGCCCTTTGGAAAGAAGCCTGCACGTTGTGCCTTTCAGCTCTAGGGCAAAGTAGCACACCCAGAGCAGAAGTCCTACTTCAGCCAGATCAGGCCTGCAAAGAAACTGCGTTTCACAGGCCTTTGGAAGAGATGTTCCCACTAGGCTGTAAGAGCACTGTGCAGAGCGAGTTGTTTCTTAGCTTCCCAAAGAGCTGGAAGCAAGATGCTGTGGGGCCCAACTCGCCCTTTGGAAAGAAGCCTGCACGTTGTGCCTTTCAGCTCTAGGGCAAAGTAGCACACCCAGAGCAGAAGTCCTACTTCAGCCAGATCAGGCCTGCAAAGAAACTGCGTTTCACAGGCCTTTGGAAGACATGTTCCCGGTAGGCTGTAAGAGCACTGTGCAGAGCGAGTTGTTTCTTAGCTTCCCAAAGAGCTGGAAGCAAGATGCTGTGGGGCCCAACTCGCCCTTTGGAAAGAAGCCTGCACGTTGTGCCTTTCAGCTCTAGGGCAAAGTAGCACACCCAGAGCAGAAGTCCTACTTCAGCCAGATCAGGCCTGCAAAGAAACTGCGTTTCACAGGCCTTTGGAAGAGATGTTCCCACTAGGCTGTAAGAGCACTGTGCAGAGCGAGTTGTTTCTTAGCTTCCCAAAGAGCTGGAAGCAAGATGCTGTGGGGCCCAACTCGCCCTTTGGAAAGAAGCCTGCACGTTGTGCCTTTCAGCTCTAGGGCAAAGTAGCACACCCAGAGCAGAAGTCCTACTTCAGCCAGATCAGGCCTGCAAAGAAACTGCGTTTCACAGGCCTTTGGAAGAGATGTTCCCACTAGGCTGTAAGAGCACTGTGCAGAGCGAGTTGTTTCTTAGCTTCCCAAAGAGCTGGAAGCAACATGCTGTGGGGCCCAACTCGCCCTTTGGAAAGAAGCCTGCACGTTGTGCCTTTCAGCTCTAGGGCAAAGTAGCACACCCAGAGCAGAAGTCCTACTTCAGCCAGATCAGGCCTGCAAAGAAACTGCGTTTCACAGGCCTTTGGAAGAGATGTTCCCACTAGGCTGTAAGAGCAGTGTGCAGAGCGAGTTGTTTCTTAGCTTCCCAAAGAGCTGGAAGCAAGATGCTGTGGGGCCCAACTCGCCCTTTGGAAAGAAGCCTGCACGTTGTGCCTTTCAGCTCTAGGGCAAAGTAGCACACCCAGAGCAGAAGTCCTACTTCAGCCAGATCAGGCCTGCAAAGAAACTGCGTTTCACAGGCCTTTGGAAGAGATGTTCCCACTAGGCTGTAAGAGCACTGTGCAGAGCGAGTTGTTTCTTAGCCTCCCAAAGAGCTGGAAGCAAGATGCTGTGGGGCCCAACTCGCCCTTTGGAAAGAAGCCTGCACGTTGTGCCTTTCAGCTCTAGGGCAAAGTAGCACACCCAGAGCAGAAGTCCTACTTCAGCCAGATCAGGCCTGCAAAGAAACTGCATTTCACAGGCCTTTGGAAGAGATGTTCCCACTAGGCTGTAAGAGCACTGTGCAGAGCGAGTTGTTTCTTAGCTTCCCAAAGAGCTGGAAGCAAGATGCTGTGGGGCCCAACTCGCCCTTTGGAAAGAAGCCTGCACGTTGTGCCTTTCAGCTCTAGGGCAAAGTAGCACACCCAGAGCAGAAGTCCTACTTCAGCCAGATCAGGCCTGCAAAGAAACTGCGTTTCACAGGCCTTTGGAAGAGATGTTCCCACTAGGCTGTAAGAGCACTGTGCAGAGCGAGTTGTTTCTTAGCTTCCCAAAGAGCTGGAAGCAAGATGCTGTGGGGCCCAACTCGCCCTTTGGAAAGAAGCCTGCACGTTGTGCCTTTCAGCTCTAGGGCAAAGTAGCACACCCAGAGCAGAAGTCCTACTTCAGCCAGATCAGGCCTGCAAAGAAACTGCGTTTCACAGGCCTTTGGAAGAGATGTTCCCACTAGGCTGTAAGAGCACTGTGCAGAGCGAGTTGTTTCTTAGCTTCCCAAAGAGCTGGAAGCAAGATGCTGTGGGGCCCAACTCGCCCTTTGGAAAGAAGCCTGCACGTTGTGCCTTTCAGCTCTAGGGCAAAGTAGCACACCCAGAGCAGAAGTCCTACTTCAGCCAGATCAGGCCTGCAAAGAAACTGCGTTTCACAGGCCTTTGGAAGAGATGTTCCCACTAGGCTGTAAGAGCACTGTGCAGAGCGAGTTGTTTCTTAGCTTCCCAAAGAGCTGGAAGCAAGATGCTGTGGGGCCCAACTCGCCCTTTGGAAAGAAGCCTGCACGTTGTGCCTTTCAGCTCTAGGGCAAAGTAGCACACCCAGAGCAGAAGTCCTACTTCAGCCAGATCAGGCCTGCAAAGAAACTGCGTTTCACAGGCCTTTGGAAGAGATGTTCCCCCTAGGCTGTAACAGCACTGTGCAGAGCGAGTTGTTTCTTAGCTTCCCAAAGAGCTGGAAGCAAGATGCTGTGGGGCCCAACTCGCCCTTTGGAAAGAAGCCTGCACGTTGTGCCTTTCAGCTCTAGGGCAAAGTAGCACACCCAGAGCAGAAGTCCTACTTCAGCCAGATCAGGCCTGCAAAGAAACTGCGTTTCACAGGCCTTTGAAGAGATGTTCCCACTAGGCTGTAAGAGCACTGTGCAGAGCGAGTTGTTTCTTTGCTTCCCAAAGAGCTGGAAGCAAGATGCTGTGGGGCCCAACTCGCCCTTTGGAAAGAAGCCTGCACGTTGTGCCTTTCAGCTCTAGGGCAAAGTAGCACACCCAGAGCAGAAGTCCTACTTCAGCCAGATCAGGCCTGCAAAGAAACTGCGTTTCACAGGCCTTTGGAAGAGATGTTCCCACTAGGCTGTAAGAGCACTGTGCAGAGCGAGTTGTTTCTTAGCTTCCCAAAGAGCTGGAAGCAAGATGCTGTGGGGCCCAACTCGCCCTTTGGAAAGAAGCCTGCACGTTGTGCCTTTCAGCTCTAGGGCAAAGTAGCACACCCAGAGCAGAAGTCCTACTTCAGCCAGATCAGGCCTGCAAAGAAACTGCGTTTCACAGGCCTTTGGAAGAGATGTTCCCACTAGGCTGTAAGAGCACTGTGCAGAGCGAGTTGTTTCTTAGCTTCCCAAAGAGCTGGAAGCAAGATGCTGTGGGGCCCAACTCGCCCTTTGGAAAGAAGCCTGCACGTTGTGCCTTTCAGCTCTAGGGCAAAGTAGCACACCCAGAGCAGAAGTCCTACTTCAGCCAGATCAGGCCTGCAAAGAAACTGCGTTTCACAGGCCTTTGGAAGAGATGTTCCCACTAGGCTGTAAGAGCACTGTGCAGAGCGAGTTGTTTCTTAGCTTCCCAAAGAGCTGGAAGCAAGATGCTGTGGGGCCCAACTCGCCCTTTGGAAAGAAGCCTGCACGTTGTGCCTTTCAGCTCTAGAGCAAAGTAGCACACCCAGAGCAGAAGTCCTACTTCAGCCAGATCAGGCCTGCAAAGAAACTGCGTTTCACAGGCCTTTGGAAGAGATGTTCCCACTAGGCTGTAAGAGCACTGTGCAGAGCGAGTTGTTTCTTAGCTTCCCAAAGAGCTGGAAGCAAGATGCTGTGGGGCCCAACTCGCCCTTTGGAAAGAAGCCTGCACGTTGTGCCTTTCAGCTCTAGGGCAAAGTAGCACACCCAGAGCAGAAGTCCTACTTCAGCCAGATCAGGCCTGCAAAGAAACTGCGTTTCACAGGGCTTTGGAAGAGATGTTCCCACTAGGCTGTAAGAGCACTGTGCAGAGCGAGTTGTTTCTTAGCTTCCCAAAGAGCTGGAAGCAAGATGCTGTGGGGCCCAACTCGCCCTTTGGAAAGAAGGCTGTACGTTGTGCCTTTCAGCTCTAGAGCAAAGTAGCACACCCAGAGCAGAAGTCCTACTTCAGCCAGATCAGGCCTGCAAAGAAACTGCGTTTCACAGGCCTTTGGAAGAGATGTTCCCACTAGGCTGTAAGAGCACTGTGCAGAGCGAGTTGTTTCTTAGCTTCCCAAAGAGCTGGAAGCAAGATGCTGTGGGGCCCAACTCGCCCTTTGGAAAGAAGCCTGCGCGTTGTGCCTTTCAGCTCTAGGGCAAAGTAGCACACCCAGAGCAGAAGTCCTACTTCAGCCAGATCAGGCCTGCAAAGAAACTGCGTTTCACAGGCCTTTGGAAGACATGTTCCCGGTAGGCTGTAAGAGCACTGTGCAGAGCGAGTTGTTTCTTAGCTTCCCAAAGAGCTGGAAGCAAGATGCTGTGGAGCCCAACTCGCCCTTTGGAAAGAAGCCTGCACGTTGTGCCTTTCAGCTCTAGGGCAAAGTAGCACACCCAGAGCAGAAGTCCTACTTCAGCCAGATCAGGCCTGCAAAGAAACTGCGTTTCACAGGCCTTTGGAAGAGATGTTCCCACTAGGCTGTAAGAGCACTGTGCAGAGCGAGTTGTTTCTTAGCTTCCCAAAGAGCTGGAAGCAAGATGCTGTGGGGCCCAACTCGCCCTTTGGAAAGAAGCCTGCACGTTGTGCCTTTCAGCTCTAAGACAAAGTAGCACACCCAGAGCAGAAGTCCTACTTCAGCCAGATCAGGCCTGCAAAGAAACTGCGTTTCACAGGCCTTTGGAAGAGATGTTCCCACTAGGCTGTAAGAGCACTGTGCAGAGCGAGTTGTTTCTTAGCTTCCCAAAGAGCTGGAAGCAAGATGCTGTGGGGCCCAACTCGCCCTTTGGAAAGAAGCCTGCACGTTGTGCCTTTCAGCTCTAGGGCAAAGTAGCACACCCAGAGCAGAAGTCCTACTTCAGCCAGATCAGGCCTGCAAAGAAACTGCGTTTCACAGGCCTTTGGAAGAGATGTTCCCACTAGGCTGTAAGAGCACTGTGCAGAGCGAGTTGTTCCTTAGCTTCCCAAAGAGCTGGAAGCAAGATGCTGTGGGGCCCAACTCGCCCTTTGGAAAGAAGCCTGCACGTTGTGCCTTTCAGCTCTAGGGCAAAGTAGCACACCCAGAGCAGAAGTCCTACTTCAGCCAGATCAGGCCTGCAAAGAAACTGCGTTTCACAGGCCTTTGGAAGAGATGTTCCCACTAGGCTGTAAGAGCACTGTGCAGAGCGAGTTGTTTCTTTGCTTCCCAAAGAGCTGGAAGCAAGATGCTGTGGGGCCCAACTCGCCCTTTGGAAAGAAGCCTGCACGTTGTGCCTTTCAGCTCTAGGGCAAAGTAGCACACCCAGAGCAGAAGTCCTACTTCAGCCAGATCAGGCCTGCAAAGAAACTGCGTTTCACAGGCCTTTGGAAGAGATGTTCCCACTAGGCTGTAAGAGCACTGTGCAGAGCGAGTTGTTTCTTAGCTTCCCAAAGAGCTGGAAGCAAGATGCTGTGGGGCCCAACTCGCCCTTTGGAAAGAAGCCTGCACGTTGTGCCTTTCAGCTCTAGGGCAAAGTAGCACACCCAGAGCAGAAGTCCTACTTCAGCCAGATCAGGCCTGCAAAGAAACTGCGTTTCACAGGCCTTTGGAAGAGATGTTCCCACTAGGCTGTAAGAGCACTGTGCAGAGCGAGTTGTTTCTTAGCTTCCCAAAGAGCTGGAAGCAAGATGCTGTGGGGCCCAACTCGCCCTTTGGAAAGAAGCCTGCACGTTGTGCCTTTCAGCTCTAGGGCAAAGTAGCACACCCAGAGCAGAAGTCCTACTTCAGCCAGATCAGGCCTGCAAAGAAACTGCGTTTCACAGGCCTTTGGAAGAGATGTTCCCACTAGGCTGTAAGAGCACTGTGCAGAGCGAGTTGTTTCTTAGCTTCCCAAAGAGCTGGAAGCAAGATGCTGTGGGGCCCAACTCGCCCTTTGGAAAGAAGCCTGCACGTTGTGCCTTTCAGCTCTAGGGCAAAGTAGCACACCCAGAGCAGAAGTCCTACTTCAGCCAGATCAGGCCTGCAAAGAAACTGCGTTTCACAGGCCTTTGGAAGAGATGTTCCCACTAGGCTGTAAGAGCACTGTGCAGAGCGAGTTGTTTCTTAGCTTC
Organism: Equus caballus; assembly: GCF_041296265.1. Classification (NCBI taxonomy): domain Eukaryota; kingdom Metazoa; phylum Chordata; class Mammalia; order Perissodactyla; family Equidae; genus Equus; species Equus caballus. Next base: position 841,753 of record NC_091711.1, on the reverse strand, counting down.
CCAAAGAGCTGGAAGCAAGATGCTGTGGGGCCCAACTCGCCCTTTGGAAAGAAGCCTGCACGTTGTGCCTTTCAGCTCTAGGGCAAAGTAGCACACCCAGAGCAGAAGTCCTACTTCAGCCAGATCAGGCCTGCAAAGAAACTGCGTTTCACAGGCCTTTGGAAGAGATGTTCCCCCTAGGCTGTAAGAGCACTGTGCAGAGCGAGTTGTTTCTTAGCTTCCCAAAGAGCTGGAAGCAAGATGCTGTGGGGCCCAACTCGCCCTTTGGAAAGAAGCCTGCACGTTGTGCCTTTCAGCTCTAGGGCAAAGTAGCACACCCAGAGCAGAAGTCCTACTTCAGCCAGATCAGGCCTGCAAAGAAACTGCGTTTCACAGGCCTTTGAAGAGATGTTCCCACTAGGCTGTAAGAGCACTGTGCAGAGCGAGTTGTTTCTTAGCTTCCCAAAGAGCTGGAAGCAAGATGCTGTGGGGCCCAACTCGCCCTTTGGAAAGAAGTCTGCACGTTGTGCCTTTCAGCTCTAGGGCAAAGTAGCACACCCAGAGCAGAAGTCCTACTTCAGCCAGATCAGGCCTGCAAAGAAACTGCGTTTCACAGGCCTTTGAAGAGATGTTCCCACTAGGCTGTAAGAGCACTGTGCAGAGCGAGTTGTTTCTTAGCTTCCCAAAGAGCTGGAAGCAAGATGCTGTGGGGCCCAACTCGCCCTTTGGAAAGAAGCCTGCACGTTGTGCCTTTCAGCTCTAGGGCAAAGTAGCACACCCAGAGCAGAAGTCCTACTTCAGCCAGATCAGGCCTGCAAAGAAACTGCGTTTCACAGGCCTTTGGAAGAGATGTTCCCACTAGGCTGTAAGAGCACTGTGCAGAGCGAGTTGTTTCTTAGCTTCCCAAAGAGCTGGAAGCAAGATGCTGTGGGGCCCAACTCGCCCTTTGGAAAGAAGCCTGCACGTTGTGCCTTTCAGCTCTAGGGCAAAGTAGCACACCCAGAGCAGAAGTCCTACTTCAGCCAGATCAGGCCTGCAAAGAAACTGCGTTTCACAGGCCTTTGGAAGAGATGTTCCCACTAGGCTGTAAGAGCACTGTGCAGAGCGAGTTGTTTCTTAGCTTCCCAAAGAGCTGGAAGCAAGATGCTGTGGGGCCCAACTCGACCTTTGGAAAGAAGCCTGCACGTTGTGCCTTTCAGCTCTAGGGCAAAGTAGCACACCCATAGCAGAAGTCCTACTTCAGCCAGATCAGGCCTGCAAAGAAACTGCGTTTCACAGGCCTTTGGAAGAGATGTTCCCACTAGGCTGTAAGAGCACTGTGCAGAGCGAGTTGTTTCTTAGCTTCCCAAAGAGCTGGAAGCAAGATGCTGTGGGGCCCAAGTCGCCCTTTGGAAAGAAGCCGGCACGTTGTGCCTTTCAGCTCTAGGGCAAAGTAGCACACCCAGAGCAGAAGTCCTACTTCAGCCAGATCAGGCCTGCAAAGAAACTGCGTTTCACAGGCCTTTGGAAGAGATGTTCCCACTAGGCTGTAAGAGCACTGTGCAGAGCGAGTTGTTCCTTAGCTTCCCAAAGAGCTGGAAGCAAGATGCTGTGGGGCCCAACTCGACCTTTGGAAAGAAGCCTGCACGTTGTGCCTTTCAGCTCTAGGGCAAAGTAGCACACCCAGAGCAGAAGTCCTACTACAGCCAGATCAGGCCTGCAAAGAAACTGCGTTTCACAGGCCTTTGGAAGAGATGTTCCCACTAGGCTGTAAGAGCACTGTGCAGAGCGAGTTGTTTCTTTGCTTCCCAAAGAGCTGGAAGCAAGATGCTGTGGGGCCCAACTCGCCCTTTGGAAAGAAGCCGGCACGTTGTGCCTTTCAGCTCTAGGGCAAAGTAGCACACCCAGAGCAGAAGTCCTACTTCAGCCAGATCAGGCCTGCAAAGAAACTGCGTTTCACAGGCCTTTGGAAGAGATGTTCCCACTAGGCTGTAAGAGCACTGTGCAGAGCGAGTTGTTTCTTTGCTTCCCAAAGAGCTGGAAGCAAGATGCTGTGGGGCCCAACTCGCCCTTTGGAAAGAAGCCTGCACGTTGTGCCTTTCAGCTCTAGGGCAAAGTAGCACACCCAGAGCAGAAGTCCTACTTCAGCCAGATCAGGCCTGCAAAGAAACTGCGTTTCACAGGCCTTTGGAAGAGATGTTCCCACTAGGCTGTAAGAGCACTGTGCAGAGCGAGTTGTTTCTTTGCTTCCCAAAGAGCTGGAAGCAAGATGCTGTGGGGCCCAACTCGCCCTTTGGAAAGAAGCCTGCACGTTGTGCCTTTCAGCTCTAGGGCAAAGTAGCACACCCAGAGCAGAAGTCCTACTTCAGCCAGATCAGGCCTGCAAAGAAACTGCGTTTCACAGGCCTTTGGAAGACATGTTCCCACTAGGCTGTAAGAGCACTGTGCAGAGCGAGTTGTTTCTTAGCTTCCCAAAGAGCTGGAAGCAAGATGCTGTGGGGCCCAACTCGCCCTTTGGAAAGAAGCCTGCACATTGTGCCTTTCAGCTCTAGGGCAAAGTAGCACACCCAGAGCAGAAGTCCTACTTCAGCCAGATCAGGCCTGCAAAGAAACTGCGTTTCACAGGCCTTTGGAAGAGATGTTCCCGGTAGGCTGTAAGAGCACTGTGCAGAGCGAGTTGTTCCTTAGCTTCCCAAAGAGCTGGAAGCAAGATGCTGTGGGGCCCAACTCGCCCTTTGGAAAGAAGCCTGCACGTTGTGCCTTTCAGCTCTAGGGCAAAGTAGCACACCCAGAGCAGAAGTCCTACTTCAGCCAGATCAGGCCTGCAAAGAAACTGCGTTTCACAGGCCTTTGGAAGAGATGTTCCCACTAGGCTGTAAGAGCACTGTGCAGAGCGAGTTGTTCCTTAGCTTCCCAAAGAGCTGGAAGCAAGATGCTGTGGGGCCCAACTCGCCCTTTGGAAAGAAGCCTGCACGTTGTGCCTTTCAGCTCTAGGGCAAAGTAGCACACCCAGAGCAGAAGTCCTACTTCAGCCAGATCAGGCCTGCAAAGAAACTGCGTTTCACAGGCCTTTGGAAGAGATGTTCCCACTAGGCTGTAAGAGCACTGTGCAGAGCGAGTTGTTTCTTTGCTTCCCAAAGAGCTGGAAGCAAGATGCTGTGGGGCCCAACTCGCCCTTTGGAAAGAAGCCTGCACGTTGTGCCTTTCAGCTCTAGGGCAAAGTAGCACACCCAGAGCAGAAGTCCTACTTCAGCCAGATCAGGCCTGCAAAGAAACTGCGTTTCACAGGCCTTTGGAAGAGATGTTCCCACTAGGCTGTAAGAGCACTGTGCAGAGCGAGTTGTTCCTTAGCTTCCCAAAGAGCTGGAAGCAAGATGCTGTGGGGCCCAACTCGCCCTTTGGAAAGAAGCCTGCACGTTGTGCCTTTCAGCTCTAGGGCAAAGTAGCACACCCAGAGCAGAAGTCCTACTTCAGCCAGATCAGGCCTGCAAAGAAACTGCGTTTCACAGGCCTTTGGAAGAGATGTTCCCACTAGGCTGTAAGAGCACTGTGCAGAGCGAGTTGTTTCTTTGCTTCCCAAAGAGCTGGAAGCAAGATGCTGTGGGGCCCAACTCGCCCTTTGGAAAGAAGCCTGCACGTTGTGCCTTTCAGCTCTAGGGCAAAGTAGCACACCCAGAGCAGAAGTCCTACTTCAGCCAGATCAGGCCTGCAAAGAAACTGCATTTCACAGGCCTTTGGAAGAGATGTTCCCACTAGGCTGTAAGAGCACTGTGCAGAGCGAGTTGTTTCTTAGCTTCCCAAAGAGCTGGAAGCAAGATGCTGTGGGGCCCAACTCGCCCTTTGGAAAGAAGCCTGCACGTTGTGCCTTTCAGCTCTAGGGCAAAGTAGCACACCCAGAGCAGAAGTCCTACTTCAGCCAGATCAGGCCTGCAAAGAAACTGCGTTTCACAGGCCTTTGGAAGAGATGTTCCCACTAGGCTGTAAGAGCACTGTGCAGAGCGAGTTGTTTCTTAGCTTCCCAAAGAGCTGGAAGCAAGATGCTGTGGGGCCCAACTCGCCCTTTGGAAAGAAGCCTGCACGTTGTGACTTTCAGCTCTAGGGCAAAGTAGCACACCCGGAGCAGAAGTCCTACTTCAGCCAGATCAGGCCTGCAAAGAAACTGCGTTTCACAGGCCTTTGGAAGAGATGTTCCCACTAGGCTGTAAGAGCACTGTGCAGAGCGAGTTGTTTCTTAGCTTCCCAAACAGCTGGAAGCAAGATGCTGTGGGGCCCAACTCGCCCTTTGGAAAGAAGCCTGCACGTTGTGCCTTTCAGCTCTAGGACAAAGTAGCACACCCAGAGCAGAAGTCCTACTTCAGCCAGATCAGGCCTGCAAAGAAACTGCGTTTCACAGGCCTTTGGAAGAGATGTTCCCACTAGGCTGTAAGAGCACTGTGCAGAGCGAGTTGTTTCTTAGCTTCCCAAAGAGCTGGAAGCAAGATGCTGTGGGGCCCAACTCGCCCTTTGGAAAGAAGCCTGCACGTTGTGCCTTTCAGCTCTAGGGCAAAGTAGCACACCCAGAGCAGAAGTCCTACTTCCGCCAGATCAGGCCTGCAAAGAAACTGCGTTTCACAGGCCTTTGGAAGAGATGTTCCCACTAGGCTGTAAGAGCACTGTGCAGAGCGAGTTGTTTCTTAGCTTCCCAAAGAGCTGGAAGCAAGATGCTGTGGGGCCCAACTCGCCCTTTGGAAAGAAGCCTGCACGTTGTGCCTTTCAGCTCTAGGGCAAAGTAGCACACCCAGAGCAGAAGTCCTACTTCCGCCAGATCAGGCCTGCAAAGAAACTGCGTTTCACAGGCCTTTGGAAGAGATGTTCCCGGTAGGCTGTAAGAGCACTGTGCAGAGCGAGTTGTTCCTTAGCTTCCCAAAGAGCTGGAAGCAAGATGCTGTGGGGCCCAACTCGCCCTTTGGAAAGAAGCCTGCACGTTGTGCCTTTCAGCTCTAGGGCAAAGTAGCACACCCAGAGCAGAAGTCCTACTTCAGCCAGATCAGGCCTGCAAAGAAACTGCGTTTCACAGGCCTTTGGAAGAGATGTTCCCACTAGGCTGTAAGAGCACTGTGCAGAGCGAGTTGTTTCTTTGCTTCCCAAAGAGCTGGAAGCAAGATGCTGTGGGGCCCAACTCGCCCTTTGGAAAGAAGCCTGCACGTTGTGCCTTTCAGCTCTAGGGCAAAGTAGCACACCCAGAGCAGAAGTCCTACTTCAGCCAGATCAGGCCTGCAAAGAAACTGCGTTTCACAGGCCTTTGGAAGAGATGTTCCCACTAGGCTGTAAGAGCACTGTGCAGAGCGAGTTGTTCCTTAGCTTCCCAAAGAGCTGGAAGCAAGATGCTGTGGGGCCCAACTCGCCCTTTGGAAAGAAGCCTGCACGTTGTGCCTTTCAGCTCTAGGGCAAAGTAGCACACCCAGAGCAGAAGTCCTACTTCCGCCAGATCAGGCCTGCAAAGAAACTGCGTTTCACAGGCCTTTGGAAGAGATGTTCCCACTAGGCTGTAAGAGCACTGTGCAGAGCGAGTTGTTTCTTAGCTTCCCAAAGAGCTGGAAGCAAGATGCTGTGGGGCCCAACTCGCCCTTTGGAAAGAAGCCTGCACGTTGTGCCTTTCAGCTCTAGGGCAAAGTAGCACACCCAGAGCAGAAGTCCTACTTCCGCCAGATCAGGCCTGCAAAGAAACTGCGTTTCACAGGCCTTTGGAAGAGATGTTCCCGGTAGGCTGTAAGAGCACTGTGCAGAGCGAGTTGTTCCTTAGCTTCCCAAAGAGCTGGAAGCAAGATGCTGTGGGGCCCAACTCGCCCTTTGGAAAGAAGCCTGCACGTTGTGCCTTTCAGCTCTAGGGCAAAGTAGCACACCCAGAGCAGAAGTCCTACTTCAGCCAGATCAGGCCTGCAAAGAAACTGCGTTTCACAGGCCTTTGGAAGAGATGTTCCCACTAGGCTGTAAGAGCACTGTGCAGAGCGAGTTGTTTCTTTGCTTCCCAAAGAGCTGGAAGCAAGATGCTGTGGGGCCCAACTCGCCCTTTGGAAAGAAGCCTGCACGTTGTGCCTTTCAGCTCTAGGGCAAAGTAGCACACCCAGAGCAGAAGTCCTACTTCAGCCAGATCAGGCCTGCAAAGAAACTGCGTTTCACAGGCCTTTGGAAGAGATGTTCCCACTAGGCTGTAAGAGCACTGTGCAGAGCGAGTTGTTCCTTAGCTTCCCAAAGAGCTGGAAGCAAGATGCTGTGGGGCCCAACTCGCCCTTTGGAAAGAAGCCTGCACGTTGTGCCTTTCAGCTCTAGGGCAAAGTAGCACACCCAGAGCAGAAGTCCTACTTCAGCCAGATCAGGCCTGCAAAGAAACTGCGTTTCACAGGCCTTTGGAAGAGATGTTCCCACTAGGCTGTAAGAGCACTGTGCAGAGCGAGTTGTTTCTTTGCTTCCCAAAGAGCTGGAAGCAAGATGCTGTGGGGCCCAACTCGCCCTTTGGAAAGAAGCCTGCACGTTGTGCCTTTCAGCTCTAGGGCAAAGTAGCACACCCAGAGCAGAAGTCCTACTTCAGCCAGATCAGGCCTGCAAAGAAACTGCATTTCACAGGCCTTTGGAAGAGATGTTCCCACTAGGCTGTAAGAGCACTGTGCAGAGCGAGTTGTTTCTTAGCTTCCCAAAGAGCTGGAAGCAAGATGCTGTGGGGCCCAACTCGCCCTTTGGAAAGAAGCCTGCACGTTGTGCCTTTCAGCTCTAGGGCAAAGTAGCACACCCAGAGCAGAAGTCCTACTTCAGCCAGATCAGGCCTGCAAAGAAACTGCGTTTCACAGGCCTTTGGAAGAGATGTTCCCACTAGGCTGTAAGAGCACTGTGCAGAGCGAGTTGTTTCTTAGCTTCCCAAAGAGCTGGAAGCAAGATGCTGTGGGGCCCAACTCGCCCTTTGGAAAGAAGCCTGCACGTTGTGCCTTTCAGCTCTAGGGCAAAGTAGCACACCCGGAGCAGAAGTCCTACTTCAGCCAGATCAGGCCTGCAAAGAAACTGCGTTTCACAGGCCTTTGGAAGAGATGTTCCCACTAGGCTGTAAGAGCACTGTGCAGAGCGAGTTGTTTCTTAGCTTCCCAAACAGCTGGAAGCAAGATGCTGTGGGGCCCAACTCGCCCTTTGGAAAGAAGCCTGCACGTTGTGCCTTTCAGCTCTAGGACAAAGTAGCACACCCAGAGCAGAAGTCCTACTTCAGCCAGATCAGGCCTGCAAAGAAACTGCGTTTCACAGGCCTTTGGAAGAGATGTTCCCACTAGGCTGTAAGAGCACTGTGCAGAGCGAGTTGTTTCTTAGCTTCCCAAAGAGCTGGAAGCAAGATGCTGTGGGGCCCAACTCGCCCTTTGGAAAGAAGCCTGCACGTTGTGCCTTTCAGCTCTAGGGCAAAGTAGCACACCCAGAGCAGAAGTCCTACTTCCGCCAGATCAGGCCTGCAAAGAAACTGCGTTTCACAGGCCTTTGGAAGAGATGTTCCCACTAGGCTGTAAGAGCACTGTGCAGAGCGAGTTGTTTCTTAGCTTCCCAAAGAGCTGGAAGCAAGATGCTGTGGGGCCCAACTCGCCCTTTGGAAAGAAGCCTGCACGTTGTGCCTTTCAGCTCTAGGGCAAAGTAGCACACCCAGAGCAGAAGTCCTACTTCAGCCAGATCAGGCCTGCAAAGAAACTGCGTTTCACAGGCCTTTGGAAGAGATGTTCCCGGTAGGCTGTAAGAGCACTGTGCAGAGCGAGTTGTTCCTTAGCTTCCCAAAGAGCTGGAAGCAAGATGCTGTGGGGCCCAACTCGCCCTTTGGAAAGAAGCCTGCACGTTGTGCCTTTCAGCTCTAGGGCAAAGTAGCACACCCAGAGCAGAAGTCCTACTTCAGCCAGATCAGGCCTGCAAAGAAACTGCGTTTCACAGGCCTTTGGAAGAGATGTTCCCACTAGGCTGTAAGAGCACTGTGCAGAGCGAGTTGTTTCTTAGCTTCCCAAAGAGCTGGAAGCAAGATGCTGTGGGGCCCAACTCGCCCTTTGGAAAGAAGCCTGCACGTTGTGCCTTTCAGCTCTAGGGCAAAGTAGCACACCCAGAGCAGAAGTCCTACTTCAGCCAGATCAGGCCTGCAAAGAAACTGCGTTTCACAGGCCTTTGGAAGAGATGTTCCCGGTAGGCTGTAAGAGCACTGTGCAGAGCGAGTTGTTCCTTAGCTTCCCAAAGAGCTGGAAGCAAGATGCTGTGGGGCCCAACTCGCCCTTTGGAAAGAAGCCTGCACGTTGTGCCTTTCAGCTCTAGGGCAAAGTAGCACACCCAGAGCAGAAGTCCTACTTCAGCCAGATCAGGCCTGCAAAGAAACTGCGTTTCACAGGCCTTTGGAAGAGATGTTCCCACTAGGCTGTAAGAGCACTGTGCAGAGCGAGTTGTTCCTTAGCTTCCCAAAGAGCTGGAAGCAAGATGCTGTGGGGCCCAACTCGCCCTTTGGAAAGAAGCCTGCACGTTGTGCCTTTCAGCTCTAGGGCAAAGTAGCACACCCAGAGCAGAAGTCCTACTTCAGCCAGATCAGGCCTGCAAAGAAACTGCGTTTCACAGGCCTTTGGAAGAGATGTTCCCACTAGGCTGTAAGAGCACTGTGCAGAGCGAGTTGTTTCTTTGCTTCCCAAAGAGCTGGAAGCAAGATGCTGTGGGGCCCAACTCGCCCTTTGGAAAGAAGCCTGCACGTTGTGCCTTTCAGCTCTAGGGCAAAGTAGCACACCCAGAGCAGAAGTCCTACTTCAGCCAGATCAGGCCTGCAAAGAAACTGCGTTTCACAGGCCTTTGGAAGAGATGTTCCCACTAGGCTGTAAGAGCACTGTGCAGAGCGAGTTGTTCCTTAGCTTCGCAAAGAGCTGGAAGCAAGATGCTGTGGGGCCCAACTCGCCCTTTGGAAAGAAGCCTGCACGTTGTGCCTTTCAGCTCTAGGGCAAAGTAGCACACCCAGAGCAGAAGTCCTACTTCAGCCAGATCAGGCCTGCAAAGAAACTGCGTTTCACAGGCCTTTGGAAGAGATGTTCCCACTAGGCTGTAAGAGCACTGTGCAGAGCGAGTTGTTTCTTTGCTTCCCAAAGAGCTGGAAGCAAGATGCTGTGGGGCCCAACTCGCCCTTTGGAAAGAAGCCTGCACGTTGTGCCTTTCAGCTCTAGGGCAAAGTAGCACACCCAGAGCAGAAGTCCTACTTCAGCCAGATCAGGCCTGCAAAGAAACTGCGTTTCACAGGCCTTTGGAAGAGATGTTCCCACTAGGCTGTAAGAGCACTGTGCAGAGCGAGTTGTTTCTTAGCTTCCCAAAGAGCTGGAAGCAAGATGCTGTGGGGCCCAACTCGCCCTTTGGAAAGAAGCCTGCACGTTGTGCCTTTCAGCTCTAGGGCAAAGTAGCACACCCAGAGCAGAAGTCCTACTTCAGCCAGATCAGGCCTGCAAAGAAACTGCGTTTCACAGGCCTTTGGAAGAGATGTTCCCACTAGGCTGTAAGAGCACTGTGCAGAGCGAGTTGTTTCTTAGCTTCCCAAAGAGCTGGAAGCAAGATGCTGTGGGGCCCAACTCGCCCTTTGGAAAGAAGCCTGCACGTTGTGCCTTTCAGCTCTAGGGCAAAGTAGCACACCCGGAGCAGAAGTCCTACTTCAGCCAGATCAGGCCTGCAAAGAAACTGCGTTTCACAGGCCTTTGGAAGAGATGTTCCCACTAGGCTGTAAGAGCACTGTGCAGAGCGAGTTGTTTCTTAGCTTCCCAAACAGCTGGAAGCAAGATGCTGTGGGGCCCAACTCGCCCTTTGGAAAGAAGCCTGCACGTTGTGCCTTTCAGCTCTAGGACAAAGTAGCACACCCAGAGCAGAAGTCCTACTTCAGCCAGATCAGGCCTGCAAAGAAACTGCGTTTCACAGGCCTTTGGAAGAGATGTTCCCACTAGGCTGTAAGAGCACTGTGCAGAGCGAGTTGTTTCTTAGCTTCCCAAAGAGCTGGAAGCAAGATGCTGTGGGGCCCAACTCGCCCTTTGGAAAGAAGCCTGCACGTTGTGCCTTTCAGCTCTAGGGCAAAGTAGCACACCCAGAGCAGAAGTCCTACTTCCGCCAGATCAGGCCTGCAAAGAAACTGCGTTTCACAGGCCTTTGGAAGAGATGTTCCCACTAGGCTGTAAGAGCACTGTGCAGAGCGAGTTGTTTCTTAGCTTCCCAAAGAGCTGGAAGCAAGATGCTGTGGGGCCCAACTCGCCCTTTGGAAAGAAGCCTGCACGTTGTGCCTTTCAGCTCTAGGGCAAAGTAGCACACCCAGAGCAGAAGTCCTACTTCCGCCAGATCAGGCCTGCAAAGAAACTGCGTTTCACAGGCCTTTGGAAGAGATGTTCCCGGTAGGCTGTAAGAGCACTGTGCAGAGCGAGTTGTTCCTTAGCTTCCCAAAGAGCTGGAAGCAAGATGCTGTGGGGCCCAACTCGCCCTTTGGAAAGAAGCCTGCACGTTGTGCCTTTCAGCTCTAGGGCAAAGTAGCACACCCAGAGCAGAAGTCCTACTTCAGCCAGATCAGGCCTGCAAAGAAACTGCGTTTCACAGGCCTTTGGAAGAGATGTTCCCACTAGGCTGTAAGAGCACTGTGCAGAGCGAGTTGTTTCTTTGCTTCCCAAAGAGCTGGAAGCAAGATGCTGTGGGGCCCAACTCGCCCTTTGGAAAGAAGCCTGCACGTTGTGCCTTTCAGCTCTAGGGCAAAGTAGCACACCCAGAGCAGAAGTCCTACTTCAGCCAGATCAGGCCTGCAAAGAAACTGCGTTTCACAGGCCTTTGGAAGAGATGTTCCCACTAGGCTGTAAGAGCACTGTGCAGAGCGAGTTGTTCCTTAGCTTCCCAAAGAGCTGGAAGCAAGATGCTGTGGTGCCCAACTCGCCCTTTGGAAAGAAGCCTGCACGTTGTGCCTTTCAGCTCTAGGGCAAAGTAGCACACCCAGAGCAGAAGTCCTACTTCCGCCAGATCAGGCCTGCAAAGAAACTGCGTTTCACAGGCCTTTGGAAGAGATGTTCCCACTAGGCTGTAAGAGCACTGTGCAGAGCGAGTTGTTCCTTAGCTTCCCAAAGAGCTGGAAGCAAGATGCTGTGGGGCCCAACTCGCCCTTTGGAAAGAAGCCTGCACGTTGTGCCTTTCAGCTCTAGGGCAAAGTAGCACACCCAGAGCAGAAGTCCTACTTCAGCCAGATCAGGCCTGCAAAGAAACTGCGTTTCACAGGCCTTTGGAAGAGATGTTCCCACTAGGCTGTAAGAGCACTGTGCAGAGCGAGTTGTTTCTTTGCTTCCCAAAGAGCTGGAAGCAAGATGCTGTGGGGCCCAACTCGCCCTTTGGAAAGAAGCCTGCACGTTGTGCCTTTCAGCTCTAGGGCAAAGTAGCACACCCAGAGCAGAAGTCCTACTTCAGCCAGATCAGGCCTGCAAAGAAACTGCATTTCACAGGCCTTTGGAAGAGATGTTCCCACTAGGCTGTAAGAGCACTGTGCAGAGCGAGTTGTTTCTTAGCTTCCCAAAGAGCTGGAAGCAAGATGCTGTGGGGCCCAACTCGCCCTTTGGAAAGAAGCCTGCACGTTGTGCCTTTCAGCTCTAGGGCAAAGTAGCACACCCAGAGCAGAAGTCCTACTTCAGCCAGATCAGGCCTGCAAAGAAACTGCGTTTCACAGGCCTTTGGAAGAGATGTTCCCACTAGGCTGTAAGAGCACTGTGCAGAGCGAGTTGTTTCTTAGCTTCCCAAAGAGCTGGAAGCAAGATGCTGTGGGGCCCAACTCGCCCTTTGGAAAGAAGCCTGCACGTTGTGCCTTTCAGCTCTAGGGCAAAGTAGCACACCCGGAGCAGAAGTCCTACTTCAGCCAGATCAGGCCTGCAAAGAAACTGCGTTTCACAGGCCTTTGGAAGAGATGTTCCCACTAGGCTGTAAGAGCACTGTGCAGAGCGAGTTGTTTCTTAGCTTCCCAAACAGCTGGAAGCAAGATGCTGTGGGGCCCAACTCGCCCTTTGGAAAGAAGCCTGCACGTTGTGCCTTTCAGCTCTAGGACAAAGTAGCACACCCAGAGCAGAAGTCCTACTTCCGCCAGATCAGGCCTGCAAAGAAACTGCGTTTCACAGGCCTTTGGAAGAGATGTTCCCACTAGGCTGTAAGAGCACTGTGCAGAGCGAGTTGTTTCTTAGCTTCCCAAAGAGCTGGAAGCAAGATGCTGTGGGGCCCAACTCGCCCTTTGGAAAGAAGCCTGCACGTTGTGCCTTTCAGCTCTAGGGCAAAGTAGCACACCCAGAGCAGAAGTCCTACTTCCGCCAGATCAGGCCTGCAAAGAAACTGCGTTTCACAGGCCTTTGGAAGAGATGTTCCCACTAGGCTGTAAGAGCACTGTGCAGAGCGAGTTGTTTCTTAGCTTCCCAAAGAGCTGGAAGCAAGATGCTGTGGGGCCCAACTCGCCCTTTGGAAAGAAGCCTGCACGTTGTGCCTTTCAGCTCTAGGGCAAAGTAGCACACCCAGAGCAGAAGTCCTACTTCCGCCAGATCAGGCCTGCAAAGAAACTGCCTTTCACAGGCCTTTGGAAGAGATGTTCCCGGTAGGCTGTAAGAGCACTGTGCAGAGCGAGTTGTTCCTTAGCTTCCCAAAGAGCTGGAAGCAAGATGCTGTGGGAACCAACTCGCCCTTTGGAAAGAAGCCTGCACGTTGTGCCTTTCAGCTCTAGGGCAAAGTAGCACACCCAGAGCAGAAGTCCTACTTCAGCCAGATCAGGCCTGCAAAGAAACTGCGTTTCACAGGCCTATGGAAGAGATGTTCCCACTAGGCTGTAAGAGCACTGTGCAGAGCGAGTTGTTCCTTAGCTTCCCAAAGAGCTGGAAGCAAGATGCTGTGGGGCCCAACTCGCCCTTTGGAAAGAAGCCTGCACGTTGTGCCTTTCAGCTCTAGGGCAAAGTAGCACACCCAGAGCAGAAGTCCTACTTCAGCCAGATCAGGCCTGCAAAGAAACTGCGTTTCACAGGCCTTTGGAAGAGATGTTCCCACTAGGCTGTAAGAGCACTGTGCAGAGCGAGTTGTTTCTTTGCTTCCCAAAGAGCTGGAAGCAAGATGCTGTGGGGCCCAACTCGCCCTTTGGAAAGAAGCCTGCACGTTGTGCCTTTCAGCTCTAGGGCAAAGTAGCACACCCAGAGCAGAAGTCCTACTTCCGCCAGATCAGGCCTGCAAAGAAACTGCGTTTCACAGGCCTTTGGAAGAGATGTTCCCACTAGGCTGTAAGAGCACTGTGCAGAGCGAGTTGTTTCTTTGCTTCCCAAAGAGCTGGAAGCAAGAAGTTGTGGGGCCCAACTCGCCCTTTGGAAAGAAGCCTGCACGTTGTGCCTTTCAGCTCTAGGGCAAAGTAGCACACCCAGAGCAGAAGTCCTACTTCAGCCAGATCAGGCCTGCAAAGAAACTGCGTTTCACAGGCCTTTGGAAGAGATGTTCCCACTAGGCTGTAAGAGCACTGTGCAGAGCGAGTTGTTTCTTAGCTTCCCAAAGAGCTGGAAGCAAGATGCTGTGGGGCCCAACTCGCCCTTTGGAAAGAAGCCTGCACGTTGTGCCTTTCAGCTCTAGGGCAAAGTAGCACACCCAGAGCAGAAGTCCTACTTCAGCCAGATCAGGCCTGCAAAGAAACTGCGTTTCACAGGCCTTTGGAAGAGATGTTCCCACTAGGCTGTAAGAGCACTGTGCAGAGCGAGTTGTTTCTTAGCTTCCCAAAGAGCTGGAAGCAAGATGCTGTGGGGCCCAACTCGCCCTTTGGAAAGGAGCCTGCACGTTGTGCCTTTCAGCTCTAGGGCAAAGTAGCACACCCAGAGCAGAAGTCCTACTTCAGCCAGATCAGGCCTGCAAAGAAACTGCGTTTCACAGGCCTTTGGAAGAGATGTTCCCGCTAGGCTGTAAGAGCACTGTGCAGAGCGAGTTGTTTCTTAGCTTCCCAAAGAGCTGGAAGCAAGATGCTGTGGGGCCCAACTCGCCCTTTGGAAAGAAGCCTGCACGTTGTGCCTTTCAGCTCTAGGGCAAAGTAGCACACCCAGAGCAGAAGTCCTACTTCAGCCAGATCAGGCCTGCAAAGAAACTGCGTTTCACAGGCCTTTGGAAGAGATGTTCCCACTAGGCTGTAAGAGCACTGTGCAGAGCGAGTTGTTTCTTAGCTTCCCAAACAGCTGGAAGCAAGATGCTGTGGGGCCCAACTCGCCCTTTGGAAAGAAGCCTGCACGTTGTGCCTTTCAGCTCTAGGGCAAAGTAGCACACCCAGAGCAGAAGTCCTACTTCAGCCAGATCAGGCCTGCAAAGAAACTGCGTTTCACAGGGCTTTGGAAGAGATGTTCCCACTAGGCTGTAAGAGCACTGTGCAGAGCGAGTTGTTTCTTAGCTTCCCAAAGAGCTGGAAGCAAGATGCTGTGGGGCCCAACTCGCCCTTTGGAAAGAAGCCTGCACGTTGTGCCTTTCAGCTCTAGGGCAAAGTAGCACACCCAGAGCAGAAGTCCTACTTCAGCCAGATCAGGCCTGCAAAGAAACTGCGTTTCACAGGCCTTTGGAAGAGATGTTCCCACTAGGCTGTAAGAGCACTGTGCAGAGCGAGTTGTTTCTTAGCTTCCCAAAGAGCTGGAAGCAAGATGCTGTGGGGCCCAACTCGCCCTTTGGAAAGAAGCCTGCACGTTGTGCCTTTCAGCTCTAGGGCAAAGTAGCACACCCAGAGCAGAAGTCCTACTTCAGCCAGATCAGGCCTGCAAAGAAACTGCGTTTCACAGGCCTTTGGAAGACATGTTCCCGGTAGGCTGTAAGAGCACTGTGCAGAGCGAGTTGTTTCTTAGCTTCCCAAAGAGCTGGAAGCAAGATGCTGTGGGGCCCAACTCGCCCTTTGGAAAGAAGCCTGCACGTTGTGCCTTTCAGCTCTAGGGCAAAGTAGCACACCCAGAGCAGAAGTCCTACTTCAGCCAGATCAGGCCTGCAAAGAAACTGCGTTTCACAGGCCTTTGGAAGAGATGTTCCCACTAGGCTGTAAGAGCACTGTGCAGAGCGAGTTGTTTCTTAGCTTCCCAAAGAGCTGGAAGCAAGATGCTGTGGGGCCCAACTCGCCCTTTGGAAAGAAGCCTGCACGTTGTGCCTTTCAGCTCTAGGGCAAAGTAGCACACCCAGAGCAGAAGTCCTACTTCAGCCAGATCAGGCCTGCAAAGAAACTGCGTTTCACAGGCCTTTGGAAGACATGTTCCCGGTAGGCTGTAAGAGCACTGTGCAGAG
The DNA here is from genome assembly GCF_041296265.1 of Equus caballus. NCBI lineage: Eukaryota > Metazoa > Chordata > Mammalia > Perissodactyla > Equidae > Equus > Equus caballus. The sequence goes on along the minus strand of NC_091711.1, from coordinate 826,525 downwards.
CGAGTTGTTTCTTAGCTTCCCAAAGAGCTGGAAGCAAGATGCTGTGGGGCCCAACTCGCCCTTTGGAAAGAAGCCTGCACGTTGTGCCTTTCAGCTCTAGGGCAAAGTAGCACACCCAGAGCAGAAGTCCTACTTCAGCCAGATCAGGCCTGCAAAGAAACTGCGTTTCACAGGCCTTTAGAAGAGATGTTCCCACTAGGCTGTAACAGCACTGTGCAGAGCGAGTTGTTTCTTAGCTTCCCAAAGAGCTGGAAGCAAGATGCTGTGGGGCCCAACTCGCCCTTTGGAAAGAAGCCTGCACGTTGTGCCTTTCAGCTCTAGGACAAAGTAGCACACCCAGAGCAGAAGTCCTACTTCAGCCAGATCAGGCCTGCAAAGAAACTGCGTTTCACAGGCCTTTGGAAGAGATGTTCCCACTAGGCTGTAAGAGCACTGTGCAGAGCGAGTTGTTTCTTAGCTTCCCAAAGAGCTGGAAGCAAGATGCTGTGGGGCCCAACTCGCCCTTTGGAAAGAAGCCTGCGCGTTGTGCCTTTCAGCTCTAGGGCAAAGTAGCACACCCAGAGCAGAAGTCCTACTTCAGCCAGATCAGGCCTGCAAAGAAACTGCGTTTCACAGGCCTTTGGAAGAGATGTTCCCACTAGGCTGTAAGAGCACTGTGCAGAGCGAGTTGTTTCTTAGCTTCCCAAAGAGCTGGAAGCAAGATGCTGTGGGGCCCAACTCGCCCTTTGGAAAGAAGCCTGCACGTTGTGCCTTTCAGCTCTAGGACAAAGTAGCACACCCAGAGCAGAAGTCCTACTTCAGCCAGATCAGGCCTGCAAAGAAACTGCGTTTCACAGGCCTTAGGAAGAGATGTTCCCACTAGGCTGTAAGAGCACTGTGCAGAGCGAGTTGTTTCTTAGCTTCCCAAAGAGCTGGAAGCAAGATGCTGTGGGGCCCAACTCGCCCTTTGGAAAGAAGCCTGCACGTTGTGCCTTTCAGCTCTAGGGCAAAGTAGCACACCCAGAGCAGAAGTCCTACTTCAGCCAGATCAGGCCTGCAAAGAAACTGCGTTTCACAGGCCTTTGGAAGAGATGTTCCCACTAGGCTGTAAGAGCACTGTGCAGAGTGAGTTGTTTCTTAGCTTCCCAAAGAGCTGGAAGCAAGATGCTGTGGGGCCCAACTCGCCCTTTGGAAAGAAGCCTGCACGTTGTGCCTTTCAGCTCTAGGGCAAAGTAGCACACCCAGAGCAGAAGTCCTACTTCAGCCAGATCAGGCCTGCAAAGAAACTGCGTTTCACAGGCCTTTGGAAGAGATGTTCCCACTAGGCTGTAAGAGCACTGTGCAGAGCGAGTTGTTTCTTTGCTTCCCAAAGAGCTGGAAGCAAGATGCTGTGGGGCCCAACTCGCCCTTTGGAAAGAAGCCTGCACGTTGTGCCTTTCAGCTCTAGGGCAAAGTAGCACACCCAGAGCAGAAGTCCTACTTCAGCCAGATCAGGCCTGCAAAGAAACTGCGTTTCACAGGCCTTTGGAAGAGATGTTCCCACTAGGCTGTAAGAGCACTGTGCAGAGCGAGTTGTTTCTTAGCTTCCCAAAGAGCTGGAAGCAAGATGCTGTGGGGCCCAACTCGCCCTTTGGAAAGAAGCCTGCACGTTGTGCCTTTCAGCTCTAGGGCAAAGTAGCACACCCAGAGCAGAAGTCCTACTTCAGCCAGATCAGGCCTGCAAAGAAACTGCGTTTCACAGGCCTTTGGAAGAGATGTTCCCACTAGGCTGTAAGAGCACTGTGCAGAGCGAGTTGTTTCTTTGCTTCCCAAAGAGCTGGAAGCAAGATGCTGTGGGGCCCAACTCGCCCTTTGGAAAGAAGCCTGCACGTTGTGCCTTTCAGCTCTAGGGCAAAGTAGCACACCCAGAGCAGAAGTCCTACTTCAGCCAGATCAGGCCTGCAAAGAAACTGCGTTTCACAGGCCTTTGGAAGAGATGTTCCCACTAGGCTGTAAGAGCACTGTGCAGAGCGAGTTGTTCCTTAGCTTCCCAAAGAGCTGGAAGCAAGATGCTGTGGGGCCCAACTCGCCCTTTGGAAAGAAGCCTGCACGTTGTGCCTTTCAGCTCTAGGGCAAAGTAGCACACCCAGAGCAGAAGTCCTACTTCAGCCAGATCAGGCCTGCAAAGAAACTGCGTTTCACAGGCCTTTGGAAGAGATGTTCCCACTAGGCTGTAAGAGCACTGTGCAGAGCGAGTTGTTTCTTTGCTTCGCAAAGAGCTGGAAGCAAGATGCTGTGGGGCCCAACTCGCCCTTTGGAAAGAAGCCTGCACGTTGTGCCTTTCAGCTCTAGGGCAAAGTAGCACACCCAGAGCAGAAGTCCTACTTCAGCCAGATCAGGCCTGCAAAGAAACTGCGTTTCACAGGCCTTTGGAAGAGATGTTCCCGGTAGGCTGTAAGAGCACTGTGCAGAGCGAGTTGTTTCTTAGCTTCCCAAAGAGCTGGAAGCAAGATGCTGTGGGGCCCAACTCGCCCTTTGGAAAGAAGCCTGCACGTTGTGCCTTTCAGCTCTAGGGCAAAGTAGCACACCCAGAGCAGAAGTCCTACTTCAGCCAGATCAGGCCTGCAAAGAAACTGCATTTCACAGGCCTTTGGAAGAGATGTTCCCGGTAGGCTGTAAGAGCACTGTGCAGAGGGAGTTGTTTCTTAGCCTCCCAAAGAGCTGGAAGCAAGATGCTGTGGGGCCCAACTCGCCCTTTGGAAAGAAGCCTGCACGTTGTGCCTTTCAGCTCTAGGGCAAAGTAGCACACCCAGAGCAGAAGTCCTACTTCAGCCAGATCAGGCCTGCAAAGAAACTGCGTTTCACAGGCCTTTGGAAGAGATGTTCCCACTAGGCTGTAAGAGCACTGTGCAGAGCGAGTTGTTTCTTAGCTTCCCAAAGAGCTGGAAGCAAGATGCTGTGGGGCCCAACTCGCCCTTTGGAAAGAAGCCTGCACGTTGTGCCTTTCAGCTCTAGGGCAAAGTAGCACACCCAGAGCAGAAGTCCTACTTCCGCCAGATCAGGCCTGCAAAGAAACTGCGTTTCACAGGCCTTTGGAAGAGATGTTCCCACTAGGCTGTAAGAGCACTGTGCAGAGCGAGTTGTTTCTTAGCTTCCCAAAGAGCTGGAAGCAAGATGCTGTGGGGCCCAACTCGCCCTTTGGAAAGAAGCCTGCACGTTGTGCCTTTCAGCTCTAGGGCAAAGTAGCACACCCAGAGCAGAAGTCCTACTTCAGCCAGATCAGGCCTGCAAAGAAACTGCGTTTCACAGGCCTTTGGAAGAGATGTTCCCACTAGGCTGTAAGAGCACTGTGCAGAGCGAGTTGTTTCTTAGCTTCCCAAAGAGCTGGAAGCAAGATGCTGTGGGGCCCAACTCGCCCTTTGGAAAGAAGCCTGCACGTTGTGCCTTTCAGCTCTAGGGCAAAGTAGCACACCCAGAGCAGAAGTCCTACTTCAGCCAGATCAGGCCTGCAAAGAAACTGCGTTTCACAGGCCTTTGGAAGACATGTTCCCGGTAGGCTGTAAGAGCACTGTGCAGAGCGAGTTGTTTCTTAGCTTCCCAAAGAGCTGGAAGCAAGATGCTGTGGGGCCCAACTCGCCCTTTGGAAAGAAGCCTGCACGTTGTGCCTTTCAGCTCTAGGGCAAAGTAGCACACCCAGAGCAGAAGTCCTACTTCAGCCAGATCAGGCCTGCAAAGAAACTGCGTTTCACAGGCCTTTGGAAGAGATGTTCCCACTAGGCTGTAAGAGCACTGTGCAGAGCGAGTTGTTTCTTAGCTTCCCAAAGAGCTGGAAGCAAGATGCTGTGGGGCCCAACTCGCCCTTTGGAAAGAAGCCTGCACGTTGTGCCTTTCAGCTCTAGGGCAAAGTAGCACACCCAGAGCAGAAGTCCTACTTCAGCCAGATCAGGCCTGCAAAGAAACTGCGTTTCACAGGCCTTTGGAAGACATGTTCCCGGTAGGCTGTAAGAGCACTGTGCAGAGCGAGTTGTTTCTTAGCTTCCCAAAGAGCTGGAAGCAAGATGCTGTGGGGCCCAACTCGCCCTTTGGAAAGAAGCCTGCACGTTGTGCCTTTCAGCTCTAGGGCAAAGTAGCACACCCAGAGCAGAAGTCCTACTTCAGCCAGATCAGGCCTGCAAAGAAACTGCGTTTCACAGGCCTTTAGAAGAGATGTTCCCACTAGGCTGTAACAGCACTGTGCAGAGCGAGTTGTTTCTTAGCTTCCCAAAGAGCTGGAAGCAAGATGCTGTGGGGCCCAACTCGCCCTTTGGAAAGAAGCCTGCACGTTGTGCCTTTCAGCTCTAGGACAAAGTAGCACACCCAGAGCAGAAGTCCTACTTCAGCCAGATCAGGCCTGCAAAGAAACTGCGTTTCACAGGCCTTTGGAAGAGATGTTCCCACTAGGCTGTAAGAGCACTGTGCAGAGCGAGTTGTTTCTTAGCTTCCCAAAGAGCTGGAAGCAAGATGCTGTGGGGCCCAACTCGCCCTTTGGAAAGAAGCCTGCGCGTTGTGCCTTTCAGCTCTAGGGCAAAGTAGCACACCCAGAGCAGAAGTCCTACTTCAGCCAGATCAGGCCTGCAAAGAAACTGCGTTTCACAGGCCTTTGGAAGAGATGTTCCCACTAGGCTGTAAGAGCACTGTGCAGAGCGAGTTGTTTCTTAGCTTCCCAAAGAGCTGGAAGCAAGATGCTGTGGGGCCCAACTCGCCCTTTGGAAAGAAGCCTGCACGTTGTGCCTTTCAGCTCTAGGACAAAGTAGCACACCCAGAGCAGAAGTCCTACTTCAGCCAGATCAGGCCTGCAAAGAAACTGCGTTTCACAGGCCTTAGGAAGAGATGTTCCCACTAGGCTGTAAGAGCACTGTGCAGAGCGAGTTGTTTCTTAGCTTCCCAAAGAGCTGGAAGCAAGATGCTGTGGGGCCCAACTCGCCCTTTGGAAAGAAGCCTGCACGTTGTGCCTTTCAGCTCTAGGGCAAAGTAGCACACCCAGAGCAGAAGTCCTACTTCAGCCAGATCAGGCCTGCAAAGAAACTGCGTTTCACAGGCCTTTGGAAGAGATGTTCCCACTAGGCTGTAAGAGCACTGTGCAGAGTGAGTTGTTTCTTAGCTTCCCAAAGAGCTGGAAGCAAGATGCTGTGGGGCCCAACTCGCCCTTTGGAAAGAAGCCTGCACGTTGTGCCTTTCAGCTCTAGGGCAAAGTAGCACACCCAGAGCAGAAGTCCTACTTCAGCCAGATCAGGCCTGCAAAGAAACTGCGTTTCACAGGCCTTTGGAAGAGATGTTCCCACTAGGCTGTAAGAGCACTGTGCAGAGCGAGTTGTTTCTTTGCTTCCCAAAGAGCTGGAAGCAAGATGCTGTGGGGCCCAACTCGCCCTTTGGAAAGAAGCCTGCACGTTGTGCCTTTCAGCTCTAGGGCAAAGTAGCACACCCAGAGCAGAAGTCCTACTTCAGCCAGATCAGGCCTGCAAAGAAACTGCGTTTCACAGGCCTTTGGAAGAGATGTTCCCACTAGGCTGTAAGAGCACTGTGCAGAGCGAGTTGTTTCTTAGCTTCCCAAAGAGCTGGAAGCAAGATGCTGTGGGGCCCAACTCGCCCTTTGGAAAGAAGCCTGCACGTTGTGCCTTTCAGCTCTAGGGCAAAGTAGCACACCCAGAGCAGAAGTCCTACTTCAGCCAGATCAGGCCTGCAAAGAAACTGCGTTTCACAGGCCTTTGGAAGAGATGTTCCCACTAGGCTGTAAGAGCACTGTGCAGAGCGAGTTGTTTCTTTGCTTCCCAAAGAGCTGGAAGCAAGATGCTGTGGGGCCCAACTCGCCCTTTGGAAAGAAGCCTGCACGTTGTGCCTTTCAGCTCTAGGGCAAAGTAGCACACCCAGAGCAGAAGTCCTACTTCAGCCAGATCAGGCCTGCAAAGAAACTGCGTTTCACAGGCCTTTGGAAGAGATGTTCCCACTAGGCTGTAAGAGCACTGTGCAGAGCGAGTTGTTCCTTAGCTTCCCAAAGAGCTGGAAGCAAGATGCTGTGGGGCCCAACTCGCCCTTTGGAAAGAAGCCTGCACGTTGTGCCTTTCAGCTCTAGGGCAAAGTAGCACACCCAGAGCAGAAGTCCTACTTCAGCCAGATCAGGCCTGCAAAGAAACTGCGTTTCACAGGCCTTTGGAAGAGATGTTCCCACTAGGCTGTAAGAGCACTGTGCAGAGCGAGTTGTTTCTTTGCTTCGCAAAGAGCTGGAAGCAAGATGCTGTGGGGCCCAACTCGCCCTTTGGAAAGAAGCCTGCACGTTGTGCCTTTCAGCTCTAGGGCAAAGTAGCACACCCAGAGCAGAAGTCCTACTTCAGCCAGATCAGGCCTGCAAAGAAACTGCGTTTCACAGGCCTTTGGAAGAGATGTTCCCGGTAGGCTGTAAGAGCACTGTGCAGAGCGAGTTGTTTCTTAGCTTCCCAAAGAGCTGGAAGCAAGATGCTGTGGGGCCCAACTCGCCCTTTGGAAAGAAGCCTGCACGTTGTGCCTTTCAGCTCTAGGGCAAAGTAGCACACCCAGAGCAGAAGTCCTACTTCAGCCAGATCAGGCCTGCAAAGAAACTGCATTTCACAGGCCTTTGGAAGAGATGTTCCCGGTAGGCTGTAAGAGCACTGTGCAGAGGGAGTTGTTTCTTAGCCTCCCAAAGAGCTGGAAGCAAGATGCTGTGGGGCCCAACTCGCCCTTTGGAAAGAAGCCTGCACGTTGTGCCTTTCAGCTCTAGGGCAAAGTAGCACACCCAGAGCAGAAGTCCTACTTCAGCCAGATCAGGCCTGCAAAGAAACTGCGTTTCACAGGCCTTTGGAAGAGATGTTCCCACTAGGCTGTAAGAGCACTGTGCAGAGCGAGTTGTTTCTTAGCTTCCCAAAGAGCTGGAAGCAAGATGCTGTGGGGCCCAACTCGCCCTTTGGAAAGAAGCCTGCACGTTGTGCCTTTCAGCTCTAGGGCAAAGTAGCACACCCAGAGCAGAAGTCCTACTTCCGCCAGATCAGGCCTGCAAAGAAACTGCGTTTCACAGGCCTTTGGAAGAGATGTTCCCACTAGGCTGTAAGAGCACTGTGCAGAGCGAGTTGTTTCTTAGCTTCCCAAAGAGCTGGAAGCAAGATGCTGTGGGGCCCAACTCGCCCTTTGGAAAGAAGCCTGCACGTTGTGCCTTTCAGCTCTAGGGCAAAGTAGCACACCCAGAGCAGAAGTCCTACTTCAGCCAGATCAGGCCTGCAAAGAAACTGCGTTTCACAGGCCTTTGGAAGAGATGTTCCCACTAGGCTGTAAGAGCACTGTGCAGAGCGAGTTGTTTCTTAGCTTCCCAAAGAGCTGGAAGCAAGATGCTGTGGGGCCCAACTCGCCCTTTGGAAAGAAGCCTGCACGTTGTGCCTTTCAGCTCTAGGGCAAAGTAGCACACCCAGAGCAGAAGTCCTACTTCAGCCAGATCAGGCCTGCAAAGAAACTGCGTTTCACAGGCCTTTGGAAGAGATGTTCCCACTAGGCTGTAAGAGCACTGTGCAGAGCGAGTTGTTTCTTAGCTTCCCAAAGAGCTGGAAGCAAGATGCTGTGGGGCCCAACTCGCCCTTTGGAAAGAAGCCTGCACGTTGTGCCTTTCAGCTCTAGGGCAAAGTAGCACACCCAGAGCAGAAGTCCTACTTCAGCCAGATCAGGCCTGCAAAGAAACTGCGTTTCACAGGCCTTTGGAAGAGATGTTCCCACTAGGCTGTAAGAGCACTGTGCAGAGCGAGTTGTTTCTTAGCTTCCCAAAGAGCTGGAAGCAAGATGCTGTGGGGCCCAACTCGCCCTTTGGAAAGAAGCCTGCACGTTGTGCCTTTCAGCTCTAGGGCAAAGTAGCACACCCAGAGCAGAAGTCCTACTTCAGCCAGATCAGGCCTGCAAAGAAACTGCGTTTCACAGGCCTTTGGAAGAGATGTTCCCCCTAGGCTGTAAGAGCACTGTGCAGAGCGAGTTGTTTCTTAGCTTCCCAAAGAGCTGGAAGCAAGATGCTGTGGGGCCCAACTCGCCCTTTGGAAAGAAGCCTGCACGTTGTGCCTTTCAGCTCTAGGGCAAAGTAGCACACCCAGAGCAGAAGTCCTACTTCCGCCAGATCAGGCCTGCAAAGAAACTGCGTTTCACAGGCCTTTGGAAGAGATGTTCCCGGTAGGCTGTAAGAGCACTGTGCAGAGCGAGTTGTTCCTTAGCTTCCCAAAGAGCTGGAAGCAAGATGCTGTGGGGCCCAACTCGCCCTTTGGAAAGAAGCCTGCACGTTGTGCCTTTCAGCTCTAGGGCAAAGTAGCACACCCAGAGCAGAAGTCCTACTTCAGCCAGATCAGGCCTGCAAAGAAACTGCGTTTCACAGGCCTTTGGAAGAGATGTTCCCACTAGGCTGTAAGAGCACTGTGCAGAGCGAGTTGTTCCTTAGCTTCCCAAAGAGCTGGAAGCAAGATGCTGTGGGGCCCAACTCGCCCTTTGGAAAGAAGCCTGCACGTTGTGCCTTTCAGCTCTAGGGCAAAGTAGCACACCCAGAGCAGAAGTCCTACTTCAGCCAGATCAGGCCTGCAAAGAAACTGCGTTTCACAGGCCTTTGGAAGAGATGTTCCCACTAGGCTGTAAGAGCACTGTGCAGAGCGAGTTGTTACTTTGCTTCCCAAAGAGCTGGAAGCAAGATGCTGTGGGGCCCAACTCGCCCTTTGGAAAGAAGCCTGCACGTTGTGCCTTTCAGCTCTAGGGCAAAGTAGCACACCCAGAGCAGAAGTCCTACTTCAGCCAGATCAGGCCTGCAAAGAAACTGCGTTTCACAGGCCTTTGGAAGAGATGTTCCCACTAGGCTGTAAGAGCACTGTGCAGAGCGAGTTGTTCCTTAGCTTCCCAAAGAGCTGGAAGCAAGATGCTGTGGGGCCCAACTCGCCCTTTGGAAAGAAGCCTGCACGTTGTGCCTTTCAGCTCTAGGGCAAAGTAGCACACCCAGAGCAGAAGTCCTACTTCAGCCAGATCAGGCCTGCAAAGAAACTGCGTTTCACAGGCCTTTGGAAGAGATGTGCCCACTAGGCTGTAAGAGCACTGTGCAGAGCGAGTTGTTTCTTTGCTTCCCAAAGAGCTGGAAGCAAGATGCTGTGGGGCCCAACTCGCCCTTTGGAAAGAAGCCTGCACGTTGTGCCTTTCAGCTCTAGGGCAAAGTAGCACACCCAGAGCAGAAGTCCTACTTCAGCCAGATCAGGCCTGCAAAGAAACTGCTTTTCACAGGCCTTTGGAAGAGATGTTCCCGGTAGGCTGTAAGAGCACTGTGCAGAGCGAGTTGTTTCTTAGCTTCCCAAAGAGCTGGAAGCAAGATGCTGTGGGGCCCAACTCGCCCTTTGGAAAGAAGCCTGCACGTTGTGCCTTTCAGCTCTAGGGCAAAGTAGCACACCCAGAGCAGAAGTCCTACTTCAGCCAGATCAGGCCTGCAAAGAAACTGCGTTTCACAGGCCTTTGAAGAGATGTTCCCACTAGGCTGTAAGAGCACTGTGCAGAGCGAGTTGTTTCTTTGCTTCCCAAAGAGCTGGAAGCAAGATGTTGTGGGGCCCAACTCGCCCTTTGGAAAGAAGCCTGCACGTTGTGCCTTTCAGCTCTAGGGCAAAGTAGCACACCCAGAGCAGAAGTCCTACTTCAGCCAGATCAGGCCTGCAAAGAAACTGCGTTTCACAGGCCTTTGGAAGAGATGTTCCCACTAGGCTGTAAGAGCACTGTGCAGAGCGAGTTGTTTCTTAGCTTCCCAAAGAGCTGGAAGCAAGATGCTGTGGGGCCCAACTCGCCCTTTGGAAAGAAGCCTGCACGTTGTGCCTTTCAGCTCTAGGGCAAAGTAGCACACCCAGAGCAGAAGTCCTACTTCAGCCAGATCAGGCCTGCAAAGAAACTGCGTTTCACAGGCCTTTGGAAGAGATGTTCCCACTAGGCTGTAAGAGCACTGTGCAGAGCGAGTTGTTTCTTAGCTTCCCAAAGAGCTGGAAGCAAGATGCTGTGGGGCCCAACTCGCCCTTTGGAAAGAAGCCTGCACGTTGTGCCTTTCAGCTCTAGGGCAAAGTAGCACACCCAGAGCAGAAGTCCTACTTCAGCCAGATCAGGCCTGCAAAGAAACTGCGTTTCACAGGCCTTTGGAAGAGATGTTCCCACTAGGCTGTAAGAGCACTGTGCAGAGCGAGTTGTTTCTTAGCTTCCCAAACAGCTGGAAGCAAGATGCTGTGGGGCCCAACTCGCCCTTTGGAAAGAAGCCTGCACGTTGTGCCTTTCAGCTCTAGGGCAAAGTAGCACACCCAGAGCAGAAGTCCTACTTCAGCCAGATCAGGCCTGCAAAGAAACTGCGTTTCACAGGGCTTTGGAAGAGATGTTCCCACTAGGCTGTAAGAGCACTGTGCAGAGCGAGTTGTTTCTTAGCTTCCCAAAGAGCTGGAAGCAAGATGCTGTGGGGCCCAACTCGCCCTTTGGAAAGAAGCCTGCACGTTGTGCCTTTCAGCTCTAGGGCAAAGTAGCACACCCAGAGCAGAAGTCCTACTTCAGCCAGATCAGGCCTGCAAAGAAACTGCATTTCACAGGCCTTTGGAAGAGATGTTCCCACTAGGCTGTAAGAGCACTGTGCAGAGCGAGTTGTTTCTTAGCTTCCCAAAGAGCTGGAAGCAAGATGCTGTGGGGCCCAACTCGCCCTTTGGAAAGAAGCCTGCACGTTGTGCCTTTCAGCTCTAGGGCAAAGTAGCACACCCAGAGCAGAAGTCCTACTTCAGCCAGATCAGGCCTGCAAAGAAACTGCGTTTCACAGGCCTTTGGAAGAGATGTTCCCACTAGGCTGTAAGAGCACTGTGCAGAGCGAGTTGTTCCTTAGCTTCCCAAAGAGCTGGAAGCAAGATGCTGTGGGGCCCAACTCGCCCTTTGGAAAGAAGCCTGCACGTTGTGCCTTTCAGCTCTAGGGCAAAGTAGCACACCCAGAGCAGAAGTCCTACTTCAGCCAGATCAGGCCTGCAAAGAAACTGCGTTTCACAGGCCTTTGGAAGAGATGTTCCCACTAGGCTGTAAGAGCACTGTGCAGAGCGAGTTGTTTCTTTGCTTCCCAAAGAGCTGGAAGCAAGATGCTGTGGGGCCCAACTCGCCCTTTGGAAAGAAGCCTGCACGTTGTGCCTTTCAGCTCTAGGGCAAAGTAGCACACCCAGAGCAGAAGTCCTACTTCAGCCAGATCAGGCCTGCAAAGAAACTGCGTTTCACAGGCCTTTGGAAGAGATGTTCCCGGTAGGCTGTAAGAGCACTGTGCAGAGCGAGTTGTTTCTTAGCTTCCCAAAGAGCTGGAAGCAAGATGCTGTGGGGCCCAACTCGCCCTTTGGAAAGAAGCCTGCACGTTGTGCCTTTCAGCTCTAGGGCAAAGTAGCACACCCAGAGCAGAAGTCCTACTTCAGCCAGATCAGGCCTGCAAAGAAACTGCGTTTCACAGGCCTTTGGAAGAGATGTTCCCACTAGGCTGTAAGAGCACTGTGCAGAGCGAGTTGTTTCTTTGCTTCCCAAAGAGCTGGAAGCAAGATGCTGTGGGGCCCAACTCGCCCTTTGGAAAGAAGCCTGCACGTTGTGCCTTTCAGCTCTAGGGCAAAGTAGCACACCCAGAGCAGAAGTCGTACTTCAGCCAGATCAGGCCTGCAAAGAAACTGCGTTTCACAGGCCTTTGGAAGAGATGTTCCCACTAGGCTGTAAGAGCACTGTGCAGAGCGAGTTGTTCCTTAGCTTCCCAAAGAGCTGGAAGCAAGATGCTGTGGGGCCCAACTCGCCCTTTGGAAAGAAGCCTGCACGTTGTGCCTTTCAGCTCTAGGGCAAAGTAGCACACCCAGAGCAGAAGTCCTACTTCAGCCAGATCAGGCCTGCAAAGAAACTGCGTTTCACAGGCCTTTGGAAGAGATGTTCCCACTAGGCTGTAAGAGCACTGTGCAGAGCGAGTTGTTTCTTTGCTTCGCAAAGAGCTGGAAGCAAGATGCTGTGGGGCCCAACTCGCCCTTTGGAAAGAAGCCTGCACGTTGTGCCTTTCAGCTCTAGGGCAAAGTAGCACACCCAGAGCAGAAGTCCTACTTCAGCCAGATCAGGCCTGCAAAGAAACTGCGTTTCACAGGCCTTTGGAAGAGATGTTCCCGGTAGGCTGTAAGAGCACTGTGCAGAGCGAGTTGTTTCTTAGCTTCCCAAAGAGCTGGAAGCAAGATGCTGTGGGGCCCAACTCGCCCTTTGGAAAGAAGCCTGCACGTTGTGCCTTTCAGCTCTAGGGCAAAGTAGCACACCCAGAGCAGAAGTCCTACTTCAGCCAGATCAGGCCTGCAAAGAAACTGCATTTCACAGGCCTTTGGAAGAGATGTTCCCGGTAGGCTGTAAGAGCACTGTGCAGAGGGAGTTGTTTCTTAGCCTCCCAAAGAGCTGGAAGCAAGATGCTGTGGGGCCCAACTCGCCCTTTGGAAAGAAGCCTGCACGTTGTGCCTTTCAGCTCTAGGGCAAAGTAGCACACCCAGAGCAGAAGTCCTACTTCAGCCAGATCAGGCCTGCAAAGAAACTGCGTTTCACAGGCCTTTGGAAGAGATGTTCCCACTAGGCTGTAAGAGCACTGTGCAGAGCGAGTTGTTTCTTAGCTTCCCAAAGAGCTGGAAGCAAGATGCTGTGGGGCCCAACTCGCCCTTTGGAAAGAAGCCTGCACGTTGTGCCTTTCAGCTCTAGGGCAAAGTAGCACACCCAGAGCAGAAGTCCTACTTCCGCCAGATCAGGCCTGCAAAGAAACTGCGTTTCACAGGCCTTTGGAAGAGATGTTCCCACTAGGCTGTAAGAGCACTGTGCAGAGCGAGTTGTTTCTTAGCTTCCCAAAGAGCTGGAAGCAAGATGCTGTGGGGCCCAACTCGCCCTTTGGAAAGAAGCCTGCACGTTGTGCCTTTCAGCTCTAGGGCAAAGTAGCACACCCAGAGCAGAAGTCCTACTTCAGCCAGATCAGGCCTGCAAAGAAACTGCGTTTCACAGGCCTTTGGAAGAGATGTTCCCACTAGGCTGTAAGAGCACTGTGCAGAGCGAGTTGTTTCTTAGCTTCCCAAAGAGCTGGAAGCAAGATGCTGTGGGGCCCAACTCGCCCTTTGGAAAGAAGCCTGCACGTTGTGCCTTTCAGCTCTAGGGCAAAGTAGCACACCCAGAGCAGAAGTCCTACTTCAGCCAGATCAGGCCTGCAAAGAAACTGCGTTTCACAGGCCTTTGGAAGAGATGTTCCCACTAGGCTGTAAGAGCACTGTGCAGAGCGAGTTGTTTCTTAGCTTCCCAAAGAGCTGGAAGCAAGATGCTGTGGGGCCCAACTCGCCCTTTGGAAAGAAGCCTGCACGTTGTGCCTTTCAGCTCTAGGGCAAAGTAGCACACCCAGAGCAGAAGTCCTACTTCAGCCAGATCAGGCCTGCAAAGAAACTGCGTTTCACAGGCCTTTGGAAGAGATGTTCCCACTAGGCTGTAAGAGCACTGTGCAGAGCGAGTTGTTTCTTAGCTTCCCAAAGAGCTGGAAGCAAGATGCTGTGGGGCCCAACTCGCCCTTTGGAAAGAAGCCTGCACGTTGTGCCTTTCAGCTCTAGGGCAAAGTAGCACACCCAGAGCAGAAGTCCTACTTCAGCCAGATCAGGCCTGCAAAGAAACTGCGTTTCACAGGCCTTTGGAAGAGATGTTCCCACTAGGCTGTAAGAGCACTGTGCAGAGCGAGTTGTTTCTTAGCTTCCCAAAGAGCTGGAAGCAAGATGCTGTGGGGCCCAACTCGCCCTTTGGAAAGAAGCCTGCACGTTGTGCCTTTCAGCTCTAGGGCAAAGTAGCACACCCAGAGCAGAAGTCCTACTTCCGCCAGATCAGGCCTGCAAAGAAACTGCGTTTCACAGGCCTTTGGAAGAGATGTTCCCGGTAGGCTGTAAGAGCACTGTGCAGAGCGAGTTGTTCCTTAGCTTCCCAAAGAGCTGGAAGCAAGATGCTGTGGGGCCCAACTCGCCCTTTGGAAAGAAGCCTGCACGTTGTGCCTTTCAGCTCTAGGGCAAAGTAGCACACCCAGAGCAGAAGTCCTACTTCAGCCAGATCAGGCCTGCAAAGAAACTGCGTTTCACAGGCCTTTGGAAGAGATGTTCCCACTAGGCTGTAAGAGCACTGTGCAGAGCGAGTTGTTCCTTAGCTTCCCAAAGAGCTGGAAGCAAGATGCTGTGGGGCCCAACTCGCCCTTTGGAAAGAAGCCTGCACGTTGTGCCTTTCAGCTCTAGGGCAAAGTAGCACACCCAGAGCAGAAGTCCTACTTCAGCCAGATCAGGCCTGCAAAGAAACTGCGTTTCACAGGCCTTTGGAAGAGATGTTCCCACTAGGCTGTAAGAGCACTGTGCAGAGCGAGTTGTTTCTTTGCTTCCCAAAGAGCTGGAAGCAAGATGCTGTGGGGCCCAACTCGCCCTTTGGAAAGAAGCCTGCACGTTGTGCCTTTCAGCTCTAGGGCAAAGTAGCACACCCAGAGCAGAAGTCCTACTTCAGCCAGATCAGGCCTGCAAAGAAACTGCGTTTCACAGGCCTTTGGAAGAGATGTTCCCACTAGGCTGTAAGAGCACTGTGCAGAGCGAGTTGTTCCTTAGCTTCCCAAAGAGCTGGAAGCAAGATGCTGTGGGGCCCAACTCGCCCTTTGGAAAGAAGCCTGCACGTTGTGCCTTTCAGCTCTAGGGCAAAGTAGCACACCCAGAGCAGAAGTCCTACTTCAGCCAGATCAGGCCTGCAAAGAAACTGCGTTTCACAGGGCTTTGGAAGAGATGTTCCCACTAGGCTGTAAGAGCACTGTGCAGAGCGAGTTGTTTCTTTGCTTCCCAAAGAGCTGGAAGCAAGATGCTGTGGGGCCCAACTCGCCCTTTGGAAAGAAGCCTGCACGTTGTGCCTTTCAGCTCTAGGGCAAAGTAGCACACCCAGAGCAGAAGTCCTACTTCAGCCAGATCAGGCCTGCAAAGAAACTGCGTTTCACAGGCCTTTGGAAGAGATGTTCCCGGTAGGCTGTAAGAGCACTGTGCAGAGCGAGTTGTTTCTTAGCTTCCCAAACAGCTGGAAGCAAGATGCTGTGGGGCCCAACTCGCCCTTTGGAAAGAAGCCTGCACGTTGTGCCTTTCAGCTCTAGGGCAAAGTAGCACACCCAGAGCAGAAGTCCTACTTCAGCCAGATCAGGCCTGCAAAGAAACTGCGTTTCACAGGCCTTTGAAGAGATGTTCCCACTAGGCTGTAAGAGCACTGTGCAGAGCGAGTTGTTTCTTTGCTTCCCAAAGAGCTGGAAGCAAGATGTTGTGGGGCCCAACTCGCCCTTTGGAAAGAAGCCTGCACGTTGTGCCTTTCAGCTCTAGGGCAAAGTAGCACACCCAGAGCAGAAGTCCTACTTCAGCCAGATCAGGCCTGCAAAGAAACTGCGTTTCACAGGCCTTTGGAAGAGATGTTCCCACTAGGCTGTAAGAGCACTGTGCAGAGCGAGTTGTTTCTTAGCTTCCCAAAGAGCTGGAAGCAAGATGCTGTGGGGCCCAACTCGCCCTTTGGAAAGAAGCCTGCACGTTGTGCCTTTCAGCTCTAGGGCAAAGTAGCACACCCAGAGCAGAAGTCCTACTTCAGCCAGATCAGGCCTGCAAAGAATCTGCGTTTCACAGGCCTTTGGAAGAGATGTTCCCACTAGGCTGTAAGAGCACTGTGCAGAGCGAGTTGTTCCTTAGCTTCCCAAAGAGCTGGAAGCAAGATGCTGTGGGGCCCAACTCGCCCTTTGGAAAGAAGCCTGCACGTTGTGCCTTTCAGCTCTAGGGCAAAGTAGCACACCCAGAGCAGAAGTCCTACTTCAGCCAGATCAGGCCTGCAAAGAAACTGCGTTTCACAGGCCTTTGGAAGAGATGTTCCCACTAGGCTGTAAGAGCACTGTGCAGAGCGAGTTGTTTCTTAGCTTCCCAAAGAGCTGGAAGCAAGATGCTGTGGGGCCCAACTCGCCCTTTGGAAAGAAGCCTGCACGTTGTGCCTTTCAGCTCTAGGGCAAAGTAGCACACCCAGAGCAGAAGTCCTACTTCAGCCAGATCAGGCCTGCAAAGAAACTGCGTTTCACAGGCCTTTGGAAGAGATGTTCCCACTAGGCTGTAAGAGCACTGTGCAGAGCGAGTTGTTTCTTAGCTTCCCAAACAGCTGGAAGCAAGATGCTGTGGGGCCCAACTCGCCCTTTGGAAAGAAGCCTGCACGTTGTGCCTTTCAGCTCTAGGGCAAAGTAGCACACCCAGAGCAGAAGTCCTACTTCAGCCAGATCAGGCCTGCAAAGAAACTGCGTTTCACAGGGCTTTGGAAGAGATGTTCCCACTAGGCTGTAAGAGCACTGTGCAGAGCGAGTTGTTTCTTAGCTTCCCAAAGAGCTGGAAGCAAGATGCTGTGGGGCCCAACTCGCCCTTTGGAAAGAAGCCTGCACGTTGTGCCTTTCAGCTCTAGGGCAAAGTAGCACACCCAGAGCAGAAGTCCTACTTCAGCCAGATCAGGCCTGCAAAGAAACTGCATTTCACAGGCCTTTGGAAGAGATGTTCCCACTAGGCTGTAAGAGCACTGTGCAGAGCGAGTTGTTTCTTAGCTTCCCAAAGAGCTGGAAGCAAGATGCTGTGGGGCCCAACTCGCCCTTTGGAAAGAAGCCTGCACGTTGTGCCTTTCAGCTCTAGGGCAAAGTAGCACACCCAGAGCAGAAGTCCTACTTCAGCCAGATCAGGCCTGCAAAGAAACTGCGTTTCACAGGCCTTTGGAAGAGATGTTCCCACTAGGCTGTAAGAGCACTGTGCAGAGCGAGTTGTTCCTTAGCTTCCCAAAGAGCTGGAAGCAAGATGCTGTGGGGCCCAACTCGCCCTTTGGAAAGAAGCCTGCACGTTGTGCCTTTCAGCTCTAGGGCAAAGTAGCACACCCAGAGCAGAAGTCCTACTTCAGCCAGATCAGGCCTGCAAAGAAACTGCGTTTCACAGGCCTTTGGAAGAGATGTTCCCGGTAGGCTGTAAGAGCACTGTGCAGAGCGAGTTGTTTCTTAGCTTCCCAAAGAGCTGGAAGCAAGATGCTGTGGGGCCCAACTCGCCCTTTGGAAAGAAGCCTGCACGTTGTGCCTTTCAGCTCTAGGGCAAAGTAGCACACCCAGAGCAGAAGTCCTACTTCAGCCAGATCAGGCCTGCAAAGAAACTGCGTTTCACAGGCCTTTGGAAGAGATGTTCCCGGTAGGCTGTAAGAGCACTGTGCAGAGCGAGTTGTTTCTTAGCCTCCCAAAGAGCTGGAAGCAAGATGCTGTGGGGCCCAACTCGCCCTTTGGAAAGAAGCCTGCACGTTGTGCCTTTCAGCTCTAGGGCAAAGTAGCACACCCAGAGCAGAAGTCCTACTTCAGCCAGATCAGGCCTGCAAAGAAACTGCGTTTCACAGGCCTTTGGAAGAGATGTTCCCACTAGGCTGTAAGAGCACTGTGCAGAGCGAGTTGTTTCTTAGCTTCCCAAAGAGCTGGAAGCAAGATGCTGTGGGGCCCAACTCGCCCTTTGGAAAGAAGCCTGCACGTTGTGCCTTTCAGCTCTAGGGCAAAGTAGCACACCCAGAGCAGAAGTCCTACTTCAGCCAGATCAGGCCTGCAAAGAAACTGCGTTTCACAGGCCTTTGGAAGAGATGTTCCCACTAGGCTGTAAGAGCACTGTGCAGAGCGAGTTGTTTCTTAGCTTCCCAAAGAGCTGGAAGCAAGATGCTGTGGGGCCCAACTCGCCCTTTGGAAAGAAGCCTGCACGTTGTGCCTTTCAGCTCTAGGGCAAAGTAGCACACCCAGAGCAGAAGTCCTACTTCAGCCAGATCAGGCCTGCAAAGAAACTGCGTTTCACAGGCCTTTGGAAGAGATGTTCCCACTAGGCTGTAAGAGCACTGTGCAGAGCGAGTTGTTTCTTAGCTTCCCAAAGAGCTGGAAGCAAGATGCTGTGGGGCCCAACTCGCCCTTTGGAAAGAAGCCTGCACGTTGTGCCTTTCAGCTCTAGGGCAAAGTAGCACACCCAGAGCAGAAGTCCTACTTCAGCCAGATCAGGCCTGCAAAGAAACTGCATTTCACAGGCCTTTGGAAGAGATGTTCCCACTAGGCTGTAAGAGCACTGTGCAGAGCGAGTTGTTTCTTAGCTTCCCAAAGAGCTGGAAGCAAGATGCTGTGGGGCCCAACTCGCCCTTTGGAAAGAAGCCTGCACGTTGTGCCTTTCAGCTCTAGGGCAAAGTAGCACACCCAGAGCAGAAGTCCTACTTCAGCCAGATCAGGCCTGCAAAGAAACTGCGTTTCACAGGCCTTTGGAAGAGATGTTCCCCCTAGGCTGTAAGAGCACTGTGCAGAGCGAGTTGTTTCTTAGCTTCCCAAAGAGCTGGAAGCAAGATGCTGTGGGGCCCAACTCGCCCTTTGGAAAGAAGCCTGCACGTTGTGCCTTTCAGCTCTAGGGCAAAGTAGCACACCCAGAGCAGAAGTCCTACTTCAGCCAGATCAGGCCTGCAAAGAAACTGCGTTTCACAGGCCTTTGAAGAGATGTTCCCACTAGGCTGTAAGAGCACTGTGCAGAGCGAGTTGTTTCTTTGCTTCCCAAAGAGCTGGAAGCAAGATGTTGTGGGGCCCAACTCGCCCTTTGGAAAGAAGCCTGCACGTTGTGCCTTTCAGCTCTAGGGCAAAGTAGCACACCCAGAGCAGAAGTCCTACTTCAGCCAGATCAGGCCTGCAAAGAAACTGCGTTTCACAGGCCTTTGGAAGAGATGTTCCCACTAGGCTGTAAGAGCACTGTGCAGAGCGAGTTGTTTCTTAGCTTCCCAAAGAGCTGGAAGCAAGATGCTGTGGGGCCCAACTCGCCCTTTGGAAAGAAGCCTGCACGTTGTGCCTTTCAGCTCTAGGGCAAAGTAGCACACCCAGAGCAGAAGTCCTACTTCAGCCAGATCAGGCCTGCAAAGAAACTGCGTTTCACAGGCCTTTGGAAGAGATGTTCCCACTAGGCTGTAAGAGCACTGTGCAGAGCGAGTTGTTTCTTAGCTTCCCAAAGAGCTGGAAGCAAGATGCTGTGGGGCCCAACTCGCCCTTTGGAAAGAAGCCTGCACGTTGTGCCTTTCAGCTCTAGGGCAAAGTAGCACACCCAGAGCAGAAGTCCTACTTCAGCCAGATCAGGCCTGCAAAGAAACTGCGTTTCACAGGCCTTTGGAAGAGATGTTCCCACTAGGCTGTAAGAGCACTGTGCAGAGCGAGTTGTTTCTTAGCTTCCCAAAGAGCTGGAAGCAAGATGCTGTGGGGCCCAACTCGCCCTTTGGAAAGAAGCCTGCACGTTGTGCCTTTCAGCTCTAGGGCAAAGTAGCACACCCAGAGCAGAAGTCCTACTTCAGCCAGATCAGGCCTGCAAAGAAACTGCGTTTCACAGGCCTTTGGAAGAGATGTTCCCACTAGGCTGTAAGAGCACTGTGCAGAGCGAGTTGTTTCTTAGCTTCCCAAAGAGCTGGAAGCAAGATGCTGTGGGGCCCAACTCGCCCTTTGGAAAGAAGCCTGCACGTTGTGCCTTTCAGCTCTAGGGCAAAGTAGCACACCCAGAGCAGAAGTCCTACTTCAGCCAGATCAGGCCTGCAAAGAATCTGCGTTTCACAGGGCTTTGGAAGAGATGTTCCCACTAGGCTGTAAGAGCACTGTGCAGAGCGAGTTGTTTCTTAGCTTCCCAAAGAGCTGGAAGCAAGATGCTGTGGGGCCCAACTCGCCCTTTGGAAAGAAGCCTGCACGTTGTGCCTTTCAGCTCTAGGGCAAAGTAGCACACCCAGAGCAGAAGTCCTACTTCAGCCAGATCAGGCCTGCAAAGAAACTGCGTTTCACAGGCCTTTGGAAGAGATGTTCCCACTAGGCTGTAAGAGCACTGTGCAGAGCGAGTTGTTTCTTTGCTTCCCAAAGAGCTGGAAGCAAGATGCTGTGGGGCCCAACTCGCCCTTTGGAAAGAAGCCTGCACGTTGTGCCTTTCAGCTCTAGGGCAAAGTAGCACACCCAGAGCAGAAGTCCTACTTCAGCCAGATCAGGCCTGCAAAGAAACTGCGTTTCACAGGCCTTTGGAAGAGATGTTCCCACTAGGCTGTAAGAGCACTGTGCAGAGCGAGTTGTTTCTTAGCTTCCCAAAGAGCTGGAAGCAAGATGCTGTGGGGCCCAACTCGCCCTTTGGAAAGAAGCCTGCACGTTGTGCCTTTCAGCTCTAGGGCAAAGTAGCACACCCAGAGCAGAAGTCCTACTTCAGCCAGATCAGGCCTGCAAAGAAACTGCGTTTCACAGGCCTTTGGAAGAGATGTTCCCACTAGGCTGTAAGAGCACTGTGCAGAGCGAGTTGTTTCTTTGCTTCCCAAAGAGCTGGAAGCAAGATGCTGTGGGGCCCAACTCGCCCTTTGGAAAGAAGCCTGCACGTTGTGCCTTTCAGCTCTAGGGCAAAGTAGCACACCCAGAGCAGAAGTCCTACTTCAGCCAGATCAGGCCTGCAAAGAAACTGCGTTTCACAGGCCTTTGGAAGAGATGTTCCCGGTAGGCTGTAAGAGCACTGTGCAGAGCGAGTTGTTTCTTAGCTTCCCAAAGAGCTGGAAGCAAGATGCTGTGGGGCCCAACTCGCCCTTTGGAAAGAAGCCTGCACGTTGTGCCTTTCAGCTCTAGGGCAAAGTAGCACACCCAGAGCAGAAGTCCTACTTCAGCCAGATCAGGCCTGCAAAGAAACTGCATTTCACAGGCCTTTGGAAGAGATGTTCCCGGTAGGCTGTAAGAGCACTGTGCAGAGCGAGTTGTTTCTTAGCCTCCCAAAGAGCTGGAAGCAAGATGCTGTGGGGCCCAACTCGCCCTGTGGAAAGAAGCCTGCACGTTGTGCCTTTCAGCTCTAGGGCAAAGTAGCACACCCAGAGCAGAAGTCCTACTTCAGCCAGATCAGGCCTGCAAAGAAACTGCGTTTCACAGGCCTTTGGAAGAGATGTTCCCACTAGGCTGTAAGAGCACTGTGCAGAGCGAGTTGTTTCTTAGCTTCCCAAAGAGCTGGAAGCAAGATGCTGTGGGGCCCAACTCGCCCTTTGGAAAGAAGCCTGCACGTTGTGCCTTTCAGCTCTAGGGCAAAGTAGCACACCCAGAGCAGAAGTCCTACTTCCGCCAGATCAGGCCTGCAAAGAAACTGCGTTTCACAGGCCTTTGGAAGAGATGTTCCCACTAGGCTGTAAGAGCACTGTGCAGAGCGAGTTGTTTCTTAGCTTCCCAAAGAGCTGGAAGCAAGATGCTGTGGGGCCCAACTCGCCCTTTGGAAAGTAGCCTGCACGTTGTGCCTTTCAGCTCTAGGGCAAAGTAGCACACCCAGAGCAGAAGTCCTACTTCAGCCAGATCAGGCCTGCAAAGAAACTGCGTTTCACAGGCCTTTGGAAGAGATGTTCCCGGTAGGCTGTAAGAGCACTGTGCAGAGCGAGTTGTTTCTTAGCTTCCCAAAGAGCTGGAAGCAAGATGCTGTGGGGCCCAACTCGCCCTTTGGAAAGAAGCCTGCACGTTGTGCCTTTCAGCTCTAGGGCAAAGTAGCACACCCAGAGCAGAAGTCCTACTTCAGCCAGATCAGGCCTGCAAAGAAACTGCGTTTCACAGGCCTTTGGAAGACATGTTCCCGGTAGGCTGTAAGAGCACTGTGCAGAGCGAGTTGTTTCTTAGCTTCCCAAAGAGCTGGAAGCAAGATGCTGTGGGGCCCAACTCGCCCTTTGGAAAGAAGCCTGCACGTTGTGCCTTTCAGCTCTAGGGCAAAGTAGCACACCCAGAGCAGAAGTCCTACTTCAGCCAGATCAGGCCTGCAAAGAAACTGCGTTTCACAGGCCTTTGGAAGAGATGTTCCCACTAGGCTGTAAGAGCACTGTGCAGAGCGAGTTGTTTCTTAGCTTCCCAAAGAGCTGGAAGCAAGATGCTGTGGGGCCCAACTCGCCCTTTGGAAAGAAGCCTGCACGTTGTGCCTTTCAGCTCTAGGGCAAAGTAGCACACCCAGAGCAGAAGTCCTACTTCAGCCAGATCAGGCCTGCAAAGAAACTGCGTTTCACAGGCCTTTGGAAGAGATGTTCCCACTAGGCTGTAAGAGCACTGTGCAGAGCGAGTTGTTCCTTAGCTTCCCAAAGAGCTGGAAGCAAGATGCTGTGGGGCCCAACTCGACCTTTGGAAAGAAGCCTGCACGTTGTGCCTTTCAGCTCTAGGGCAAAGTAGCACACCCAGAGCAGAAGTCCTACTTCAGCCAGATCAGGCCTGCAAAGAAACTGCGTTTCACAGGCCTTTGGAAGAGATGTTCCCACTAGGCTGTAAGAGCACTGTGCAGAGCGAGTTGTTTCTTTGCTTCCCAAAGAGCTGGAAGCAAGATGCTGTGGGGCCCAACTCGCCCTTTGGAAAGAAGCCGGCACGTTGTGCCTTTCAGCTCTAGGGCAAAGTAGCACACCCAGAGCAGAAGTCCTACTTCAGCCAGATCAGGCCTGCAAAGAAACTGCGTTTCACAGGCCTTTGGAAGAGATGTTCCCACTAGGCTGTAAGAGCACTGTGCAGAGCGAGTTGTTTCTTTGCTTCCCAAAGAGCTGGAAGCAAGATGCTGTGGGGCCCAACTCGCCCTTTGGAAAGAAGCCTGCACGTTGTGCCTTTCAGCTCTAGGGCAAAGTAGCACACCCAGAGCAGAAGTCCTACTTCAGCCAGATCAGGCCTGCAAAGAAACTGCGTTTCACAGGCCTTTGGAAGACATGTTCCCGGTAGGCTGTAAGAGCACTGTGCAGAGCGAGTTGTTTCTTAGCTTCCCAAAGAGCTGGAAGCAAGATGCTGTGGGGCCCAACTCGCCCTTTGGAAAGAAGCCTGCACGTTGTGCCTTTCAGCTCTAGGGCAAAGTAGCACACCCAGAGCAGAAGTCCTACTTCCGCCAGATCAGGCCTGCAAAGAAACTGCGTTTCACAGGCCTTTGGAAGAGATGTTCCCACTAGGCTGTAAGAGCACTGTGCAGAGCGAGTTGTTCCTTAGCTTCCCAAAGAGCTGGAAGCAAGATGCTGTGGGGCCCAACTCGCCCTTTGGAAAGAAGCCTGCACGTTGTGCCTTTCAGCTCTAGGGCAAAGTAGCACACCCAGAGCAGAAGTCCTACTTCAGCCAGATCAGGCCTGCAAAGAAACTGCGTTTCACAGGCCTTTGGAAGAGATGTTCCCACTAGGCTGTAAGAGCACTGTGCAGAGCGAGTTGTTTCTTAGCTTCCCAAAGAGCTGGAAGCAAGATGCTGTGGGGCCCAACTCGCCCTTTGGAAAGAAGCCTGCACGTTGTGCCTTTCAGCTCTAGGGCAAAGTAGCACACCCAGAGCAGAAGTCCTACTTCCGCCAGATCAGGCCTGCAAAGAAACTGCGTTTCACAGGCCTTTGGAAGAGATGTTCCCGGTAGGCTGTAAGAGCACTGTGCAGAGCGAGTTGTTTCTTAGCTTCCCAAAGAGCTGGAAGCAAGATGCTGTGGGGCCCAACTCGCCCTTTGGAAAGAAGCCTGCACGTTGTGCCTTTCAGCTCTAGGGCAAAGTAGCACACCCAGAGCAGAAGTCCTACTTCAGCCAGATCAGGCCTGCAAAGAAACTGCGTTTCACAGGCCTTTGGAAGAGATGTTCCCCCTAGGCTGTAAGAGCACTGTGCAGAGCGAGTTGTTTCTTAGCTTCCCAAAGAGCTGGAAGCAAGATGCTGTGGGGCCCAACTCGCCCTTTGGAAAGAAGCCTGCACGTTGTGCCTTTCAGCTCTAGGGCAAAGTAGCACACCCAGAGCAGAAGTCCTACTTCAGCCAGATCAGGCCTGCAAAGAAACTGCGTTTCACAGGCCTTTGGAAGAGATGTTCCCCCTAGGCTGTAAGAGCACTGTGCAGAGCGAGTTGTTTCTTAGCTTCCCAAAGAGCTGGAAGCAAGATGCTGTGGGGCCCAACTCGCCCTTTGGAAAGAAGCCTGCACGTTGTGCCTTTCAGCTCTAGGGCAAAGTAGCACACCCAGAGCAGAAGTCCTACTTCAGCCAGATCAGGCCTGCAAAGAAACTGCGTTTCACAGGCCTTTGGAAGAGATGTTCCCACTAGGCTGTAAGAGCACTGTGCAGAGCGAGTTGTTTCTTAGCTTCCCAAAGAGCTGGAAGCAAGATGCTGTGGGGCCCAACTCGCCCTTTGGAAAGAAGCCTGCACGTTGTGCCTTTCAGCTCTAGGGCAAAGTAGCACACCCAGAGCAGAAGTCCTACTTCAGCCAGATCAGGCCTGCAAAGAAACTGCGTTTCACAGGCCTTTGGAAGAGATGTTCCCACTAGGCTGTAAGAGCACTGTGCAGAGCGAGTTGTTTCTTAGCTTCCCAAAGAGCTGGAAGCAAGATGCTGTGGGGCCCAACTCGCCCTTTGGAAAGAAGCCTGCACGTTGTGCCTTTCAGCTCTAGGGCAAAGTAGCACACCCAGAGCAGAAGTCCTACTTCAGCCAGATCAGGCCTGCAAAGAAACTGCGTTTCACAGGCCTTTGGAAGAGATGTTCCCACTAGGCTGTAAGAGCACTGTGCAGAGCGAGTTGTTTCTTAGCTTCCCAAAGAGCTGGAAGCAAGATGCTGTGGGGCCCAACTCGCCCTTTGGAAAGAAGCCTGCACGTTGTGCCTTTCAGCTCTAGGGCAAAGTAGCACACCCAGAGCAGAAGTCCTACTTCAGCCAGATCAGGCCTGCAAAGAAACTGCGTTTCACAGGCCTTTGGAAGAGATGTTCCCACTAGGCTGTAAGAGCACTGTGCAGAGCGAGTTGTTTCTTAGCTTCCCAAAGAGCTGGAAGCAAGATGCTGTGGGGCCCAACTCGCCCTTTGGAAAGAAGCCTGCACGTTGTGCCTTTCAGCTCTAGGGCAAAGTAGCACACCCAGAGCAGAAGTCCTACTTCAGCCAGATCAGGCCTGCAAAGAATCTGCGTTTCACAGGGCTTTGGAAGAGATGTTCCCACTAGGCTGTAAGAGCACTGTGCAGAGCGAGTTGTTTCTTAGCTTCCCAAAGAGCTGGAAGCAAGATGCTGTGGGGCCCAACTCGCCCTTTGGAAAGAAGCCTGCACGTTGTGCCTTTCAGCTCTAGGGCAAAGTAGCACACCCAGAGCAGAAGTCCTACTTCAGCCAGATCAGGCCTGCAAAGAAACTGCGTTTCACAGGCCTTTGGAAGAGATGTTCCCACTAGGCTGTAAGAGCACTGTGCAGAGCGAGTTGTTTCTTTGCTTCCCAAAGAGCTGGAAGCAAGATGCTGTGGGGCCCAACTCGCCCTTTGGAAAGAAGCCTGCACGTTGTGCCTTTCAGCTCTAGGGCAAAGTAGCACACCCAGAGCAGAAGTCCTACTTCAGCCAGATCAGGCCTGCAAAGAAACTGCGTTTCACAGGCCTTTGGAAGAGATGTTCCCACTAGGCTGTAAGAGCACTGTGCAGAGCGAGTTGTTTCTTAGCTTCCCAAAGAGCTGGAAGCAAGATGCTGTGGGGCCCAACTCGCCCTTTGGAAAGAAGCCTGCACGTTGTGCCTTTCAGCTCTAGGGCAAAGTAGCACACCCAGAGCAGAAGTCCTACTTCAGCCAGATCAGGCCTGCAAAGAAACTGCGTTTCACAGGCCTTTGGAAGAGATGTTCCCACTAGGCTGTAAGAGCACTGTGCAGAGCGAGTTGTTTCTTTGCTTCCCAAAGAGCTGGAAGCAAGATGCTGTGGGGCCCAACTCGCCCTTTGGAAAGAAGCCTGCACGTTGTGCCTTTCAGCTCTAGGGCAAAGTAGCACACCCAGAGCAGAAGTCCTACTTCAGCCAGATCAGGCCTGCAAAGAAACTGCGTTTCACAGGCCTTTGGAAGAGATGTTCCCGGTAGGCTGTAAGAGCACTGTGCAGAGCGAGTTGTTTCTTAGCTTCCCAAAGAGCTGGAAGCAAGATGCTGTGGGGCCCAACTCGCCCTTTGGAAAGAAGCCTGCACGTTGTGCCTTTCAGCTCTAGGGCAAAGTAGCACACCCAGAGCAGAAGTCCTACTTCAGCCAGATCAGGCCTGCAAAGAAACTGCATTTCACAGGCCTTTGGAAGAGATGTTCCCGGTAGGCTGTAAGAGCACTGTGCAGAGCGAGTTGTTTCTTAGCCTCCCAAAGAGCTGGAAGCAAGATGCTGTGGGGCCCAACTCGCCCTGTGGAAAGAAGCCTGCACGTTGTGCCTTTCAGCTCTAGGGCAAAGTAGCACACCCAGAGCAGAAGTCCTACTTCAGCCAGATCAGGCCTGCAAAGAAACTGCGTTTCACAGGCCTTTGGAAGAGATGTTCCCACTAGGCTGTAAGAGCACTGTGCAGAGCGAGTTGTTTCTTAGCTTCCCAAAGAGCTGGAAGCAAGATGCTGTGGGGCCCAACTCGCCCTTTGGAAAGAAGCCTGCACGTTGTGCCTTTCAGCTCTAGGGCAAAGTAGCACACCCAGAGCAGAAGTCCTACTTCCGCCAGATCAGGCCTGCAAAGAAACTGCGTTTCACAGGCCTTTGGAAGAGATGTTCCCACTAGGCTGTAAGAGCACTGTGCAGAGCGAGTTGTTTCTTAGCTTCCCAAAGAGCTGGAAGCAAGATGCTGTGGGGCCCAACTCGCCCTTTGGAAAGAAGCCTGCACGTTGTGCCTTTCAGCTCTAGGGCAAAGTAGCACACCCAGAGCAGAAGTCCTACTTCAGCCAGATCAGGCCTGCAAAGAAACTGCGTTTCACAGGCCTTTGGAAGAGATGTTCCCGGTAGGCTGTAAGAGCACTGTGCAGAGCGAGTTGTTTCTTAGCTTCCCAAAGAGCTGGAAGCAAGATGCTGTGGGGCCCAACTCGCCCTTTGGAAAGAAGCCTGCACGTTGTGCCTTTCAGCTCTAGGGCAAAGTAGCACACCCAGAGCAGAAGTCCTACTTCAGCCAGATCAGGCCTGCAAAGAAACTGCGTTTCACAGGCCTTTGGAAGACATGTTCCCGGTAGGCTGTAAGAGCACTGTGCAGAGCGAGTTGTTTCTTAGCTTCCCAAAGAGCTGGAAGCAAGATGCTGTGGGGCCCAACTCGCCCTTTGGAAAGAAGCCTGCACGTTGTGCCTTTCAGCTCTAGGGCAAAGTAGCACACCCAGAGCAGAAGTCCTACTTCAGCCAGATCAGGCCTGCAAAGAAACTGCGTTTCACAGGCCTTTGGAAGAGATGTTCCCACTAGGCTGTAAGAGCACTGTGCAGAGCGAGTTGTTTCTTAGCTTCCCAAAGAGCTGGAAGCAAGATGCTGTGGGGCCCAACTCGCCCTTTGGAAAGAAGCCTGCACGTTGTGCCTTTCAGCTCTAGGGCAAAGTAGCACACCCAGAGCAGAAGTCCTACTTCAGCCAGATCAGGCCTGCAAAGAAACTGCGTTTCACAGGCCTTTGGAAGAGATGTTCCCACTAGGCTGTAAGAGCACTGTGCAGAGCGAGTTGTTCCTTAGCTTCCCAAAGAGCTGGAAGCAAGATGCTGTGGGGCCCAACTCGACCTTTGGAAAGAAGCCTGCACGTTGTGCCTTTCAGCTCTAGGGCAAAGTAGCACACCCAGAGCAGAAGTCCTACTTCAGCCAGATCAGGCCTGCAAAGAAACTGCGTTTCACAGGCCTTTGGAAGAGATGTTCCCACTAGGCTGTAAGAGCACTGTGCAGAGCGAGTTGTTTCTTTGCTTCCCAAAGAGCTGGAAGCAAGATGCTGTGGGGCCCAACTCGCCCTTTGGAAAGAAGCCGGCACGTTGTGCCTTTCAGCTCTAGGGCAAAGTAGCACACCCAGAGCAGAAGTCCTACTTCAGCCAGATCAGGCCTGCAAAGAAACTGCGTTTCACAGGCCTTTGGAAGAGATGTTCCCACTAGGCTGTAAGAGCACTGTGCAGAGCGAGTTGTTTCTTTGCTTCCCAAAGAGCTGGAAGCAAGATGCTGTGGGGCCCAACTCGCCCTTTGGAAAGAAGCCTGCACGTTGTGCCTTTCAGCTCTAGGGCAAAGTAGCACACCCAGAGCAGAAGTCCTACTTCAGCCAGATCAGGCCTGCAAAGAAACTGCGTTTCACAGGCCTTTGGAAGACATGTTCCCGGTAGGCTGTAAGAGCACTGTGCAGAGCGAGTTGTTTCTTAGCTTCCCAAAGAGCTGGAAGCAAGATGCTGTGGGGCCCAACTCGCCCTTTGGAAAGAAGCCTGCACGTTGTGCCTTTCAGCTCTAGGGCAAAGTAGCACACCCAGAGCAGAAGTCCTACTTCCGCCAGATCAGGCCTGCAAAGAAACTGCGTTTCACAGGCCTTTGGAAGAGATGTTCCCACTAGGCTGTAAGAGCACTGTGCAGAGCGAGTTGTTCCTTAGCTTCCCAAAGAGCTGGAAGCAAGATGCTGTGGGGCCCAACTCGCCCTTTGGAAAGAAGCCTGCACGTTGTGCCTTTCAGCTCTAGGGCAAAGTAGCACACCCAGAGCAGAAGTCCTACTTCAGCCAGATCAGGCCTGCAAAGAAACTGCGTTTCACAGGCCTTTGGAAGAGATGTTCCCACTAGGCTGTAAGAGCACTGTGCAGAGCGAGTTGTTTCTTAGCTTCCCAAAGAGCTGGAAGCAAGATGCTGTGGGGCCCAACTCGCCCTTTGGAAAGAAGCCTGCACGTTGTGCCTTTCAGCTCTAGGGCAAAGTAGCACACCCAGAGCAGAAGTCCTACTTCCGCCAGATCAGGCCTGCAAAGAAACTGCGTTTCACAGGCCTTTGGAAGAGATGTTCCCGGTAGGCTGTAAGAGCACTGTGCAGAGCGAGTTGTTTCTTAGCTTCCCAAAGAGCTGGAAGCAAGATGCTGTGGGGCCCAACTCGCCCTTTGGAAAGAAGCCTGCACGTTGTGCCTTTCAGCTCTAGGGCAAAGTAGCACACCCAGAGCAGAAGTCCTACTTCAGCCAGATCAGGCCTGCAAAGAAACTGCGTTTCACAGGCCTTTGGAAGAGATGTTCCCCCTAGGCTGTAAGAGCACTGTGCAGAGCGAGTTGTTTCTTAGCTTCCCAAAGAGCTGGAAGCAAGATGCTGTGGGGCCCAACTCGCCCTTTGGAAAGAAGCCGGCACGTTGTGCCTTTCAGCTCTAGGGCAAAGTAGCACACCCAGAGCAGAAGTCCTACTTCAGCCAGATCAGGCCTGCAAAGAAACTGCGTTTCACAGGCCTTTGGAAGAGATGTTCCCCCTAGGCTGTAAGAGCACTGTGCAGAGCGAGTTGTTTCTTAGCTTCCCAAAGAGCTGGAAGCAAGATGCTGTGGGGCCCAACTCGCCCTTTGGAAAGAAGCCTGCACGTTGTGCCTTTCAGCTCTAGGGCAAAGTAGCACACCCAGAGCAGAAGTCCTACTTCAGCCAGATCAGGCCTGCAAAGAAACTGCGTTTCACAGGCCTTTGGAAGAGATGTTCCCACTAGGCTGTAAGAGCACTGTGCAGAGCGAGTTGTTTCTTAGCTTCCCAAAGAGCTGGAAGCAAGATGCTGTGGGGCCCAACTCGCCCTTTGGAAAGAAGCCTGCACGTTGTGCCTTTCAGCTCTAGGGCAAAGTAGCACACCCAGAGCAGAAGTCCTACTTCAGCCAGATCAGGCCTGCAAAGAAACTGCGTTTCACAGGCCTTTGGAAGAGATGTTCCCACTAGGCTGTAAGAGCACTGTGCAGAGCGAGTTGTTTCTTAGCTTCCCAAAGAGCTGGAAGCAAGATGCTGTGGGGCCCAACTCGCCCTTTGGAAAGAAGCCTGCACGTTGTGCCTTTCAGCTCTAGGGCAAAGTAGCACACCCAGAGCAGAAGTCCTACTTCAGCCAGATCAGGCCTGCAAAGAAACTGCGTTTCACAGGCCTTTGGAAGACATGTTCCCGGTAGGCTGTAAGAGCACTGTGCAGAGCGAGTTGTTTCTTAGCTTCCCAAAGAGCTGGAAGCAAGATGCTGTGGGGCCCAACTCGCCCTTTGGAAAGAAGCCTGCACGTTGTGCCTTTCAGCTCTAGGGCAAAGTAGCACACCCAGAGCAGAAGTCCTACTTCAGCCAGATCAGGCCTGCAAAGAAACTGCGTTTCACAGGCCTTTAGAAGAGATGTTCCCACTAGGCTGTAAGAGCACTGTGCAGAGCGAGTTGTTTCTTAGCTTCCCAAAGAGCTGGAAGCAAGATGCTGTGGGGCCCAACTCGCCCTTTGGAAAGAAGCCTGCACGTTGTGCCTTTCAGCTCTAGGACAAAGTAGCACACCCAGAGCAGAAGTCCTACTTCAGCCAGATCAGGCCTGCAAAGAAACTGCGTTTCACAGGCCTTTGGAAGAGATGTTCCCACTAGGCTGTAAGAGCACTGTGCAGAGCGAGTTGTTTCTTAGCTTCCCAAAGAGCTGGAAGCAAGATGCTGTGGGGCCCAACTCGCCCTTTGGAAAGAAGCCTGCACGTTGTGCCTTTCAGCTCTAGGGCAAAGTAGCACACCCAGAGCAGAAGTCCTACTTCAGCCAGATCAGGCCTGCAAAGAAACTGCGTTTCACAGGCCTTTGTAAGACATGTTCCCGGTAGGCTGTAAGAGCACTGTGCAGAGCGAGTTGTTTCTTAGCTTCCCAAAGAGCTGGAAGCAAGATGCTGTGGGGCCCAACTCGCCCTTTGGAAAGAAGCCTGCGCGTTGTGCCTTTCAGCTCTAGGGCAAAGTAGCACACCCAGAGCAGAAGTCCTACTTCAGCCAGATCAGGCCTGCAAAGAAACTGCGTTTCACAGGCCTTTGGAAGAGATGTTCCCACTAGGCTGTAAGAGCACTGTGCAGAGCGAGTTGTTTCTTAGCTTC
This sequence comes from Equus caballus, assembly GCF_041296265.1. NCBI lineage: Eukaryota > Metazoa > Chordata > Mammalia > Perissodactyla > Equidae > Equus > Equus caballus. The sequence goes on along the minus strand of NC_091711.1, from coordinate 795,790 downwards.
CCAAAGAGCTGGAAGCAAGATGCTGTGGGGCCCAACTCGCCCTTTGGAAAGAAGCCTGCACGTTGTGCCTTTCACCTCTAGGACAAAGTAGCACACCCAGAGCAGAAGTCCTACTTCAGCCAGATCAGGCCTGCAAAGAAACTGCGTTTCACAGGCCTTTGGAAGAGATGTTCCCACTAGGCTGTAAGAGCACTGTGCAGAGCGAGTTGTTTCTTAGCTTCCCAAAGAGCTGGAAGCAACATGCTGTGGGGCCCAACTCGCCCTTTGGAAAGAAGCCTGCACGTTGTGCCTTTCACCTCTAGGACAAAGTAGCACACCCAGAGCAGAAGTCCTACTTCAGCCAGATCAGGCCTGCAAAGAAACTGCGTTTCACAGGCCTTTGGAAGAGATGTTCCCACTAGGCTGTAAGAGCACTGTGCAGAGCGAGTTGTTTCTTAGCTTCCCAAAGAGCTGGAAGCAAGATGCTGTGGGGCCCAACTCGCCCTTTGGAAAGAAGCCTGCACGTTGTGCCTTTCAGCTCTAGGGCAAAGTAGCACACCCAGAGCAGAAGTCCTACTTCAGCCAGATCAGGCCTGCAAAGAAACTGCGTTTCACAGGCCTTTGGAAGAGATGTTCCCACTAGGCTGTAAGAGCACTGTGCAGAGCGAGTTGTTTCTTAGCTTCCCAAAGAGCTGGAAGCAAGATGCTGTGGGGCCCAACTCGCCCTTTGGAAAGAAGCCTGCACGTTGTGCCTTTCAGCTCTAGGGCAAAGTAGCACACCCAGAGCAGAAGTCCTACTTCAGCCAGATCAGGCCTGCAAAGAAACTGCGTTTCACAGGCCTTTGGAAGAGATGTTCCCACTAGGCTGTAAGAGCACTGTGCAGAGCGAGTTGTTTCTTAGCTTCCCAAAGAGCTGGAAGCAAGATGCTGTGGGGCCCAACTCGCCCTTTGGAAAGAAGCCTGCACGTTGTGCCTTTCAGCTCTAGGGCAAAGTAGCACACCCAGAGCAGAAGTCCTACTTCAGCCAGATCAGGCCTGCAAAGAAACTGCGTTTCACAGGCCTTTGGAAGAGATGTTCAGACTAGGCTGTAAGAGCACTGTGCAGAGCGAGTTGTTTCTTAGCTTCCCAAAGAGCTGGAAGCAAGATGCTGTGGGGCCCAACTCGCCCTTTGGAAAGAAGCCTGCGCGTTGTGCCTTTCAGCTCTAGGGCAAAGTAGCACACCCAGAGCAGAAGTCCTACTTCAGCCAGATCAGGCCTGCAAAGAAACTGCGTTTCACAGGCCTTTGGAAGAGATGTTCCCGGTAGGCTGTAAGAGCACTGTGCAGAGCGAGTTGTTCCTTAGCTTCCCAAAGAGCTGGAAGCAAGATGCTGTGGGGCCCAACTCGCCCTTTGGAAAGAAGCCTGCACGTTGTGCCTTTCAGCTCTAGGGCAAAGTAGCACACCCAGAGCAGAAGTCCTACTTCAGCCAGATCAGGCCTGCAAAGAAACTGCGTTTCACAGGCCTTTGTAAGACATGTTCCCGGTAGGCTGTAAGAGCACTGTGCAGAGCGAGTTGTTTCTTAGCTTCCCAAAGAGCTGGAAGCAAGATGCTGTGGGGCCCAACTCGCCCTTTGGAAAGAAGCCTGCGCGTTGTGCCTTTCAGCTCTAGGGCAAAGTAGCACACCCAGAGCAGAAGTCCTACTTCCGCCAGATCAGGCCTGCAAAGAAACTGCGTTTCACAGGCCTTTGGAAGAGATGTTCCCACTAGGCTGTAAGAGCACTGTGCAGAGCGAGTTGTTTCTTAGCTTCCCAAAGAGCTGGAAGCAAGATGCTGTGGGGCCCAACTCGCCCTTTGGAAAGAAGCCTGCACGTTGTGCCTTTCACCTCTAGGACAAAGTAGCACACCCAGAGCAGAAGTCCTACTTCAGCCAGATCAGGCCTGCAAAGAAACTGCGTTTCACAGGCCTTTGGAAGAGATGTTCCCACTAGGCTGTAAGAGCACTGTGCAGAGCGAGTTGTTTCTTAGCTTCCCAAAGAGCTGGAAGCAAGATGCTGTGGGGCCCAACTCGCCCTATGGAAAGAAGCCTGCACGTTGTGCCTTTCAGCTCTAGGGCAAAGTAGCACACCCAGAGCAGAAGTCCTACTTCAGCCAGATCAGGCCTGCAAAGAAACTGCGTTTCACAGGCCTTTGGAAGAGATGTTCCCACTAGGCTGTAAGAGCACTGTGCAGAGCGAGTTGTTTCTTAGCTTCCCAAAGAGCTGGAAGCAAGATGCTGTGGGGCCCAACTCGCCCTTTGGAAAGAAGCCTGCACGTTGTGCCTTTCAGCTCTAGGGCAAAGGAGCACACCCAGAGCAGAAGTCCTACTTCAGCCAGATCAGGCCTGCAAAGAAACTGCGTTTCACAGGCCTTTGGAAGAGATGTTCCCACTAGGCTGTAAGAGCACTGTGCAGAGCGAGTTGTTTCTTAGCTTCCCAAAGAGCTGGAAGCAAGATGCTGTGGGGCCCAACTCGCCCTTGGAAAGAAGCCTGCACGTTGTGCCTTTCAGCTCTAGGGCAAAGTAGCACACCCAGAGCAGAAGTCCTACTTCAGCCAGATCAGGCCTGCAAAGAAACTGCGTTTCACAGGCCTTTGGAAGAGATGTTCCCACTAGGCTGTAAGAGCACTGTGCAGAGCGAGTTGTTTCTTAGCTTCCCAAAGAGCTGGAAGCAAGATGCTGTGGGGCCCAACTCGCCCTTTGGAAAGAAGCCTGCACGTTGTGCCTTTCAGCTCTAGGACAAAGTAGCACACCCAGAGCAGAAGTCCTACTTCAGCCAGATCAGGCCTGCAAAGAAACTGCGTTTCACAGGCCTTTGGAAGAGATGTTCCCACTAGGCTGTAAGAGCACTGTGCAGAGCGAGTTGTTTCTTAGCTTCCCAAAGAGCTGGAAGCAAGATGCTGTGGGGCCCAACTCGCCCTTTGGAAAGAAGCCTGCGCGTTGTGCCTTTCAGCTCTAGGGCAAAGTAGCACACCCAGAGCAGAAGTCCTACTTCAGCCAGATCAGGCCTGCAAAGAAACTGCGTTTCACAGGCCTTTGGAAGAGATGTTCCCGGTAGGCTGTAAGAGCACTGTGCAGAGCGAGTTGTTCCTTAGCTTCCCAAAGAGCTGGAAGCAAGATGCTGTGGGGCCCAACTCGCCCTTTGGAAAGAAGCCTGCACGTTGTGCCTTTCAGCTCTAGGGCAAAGTAGCACACCCAGAGCAGAAGTCCTACTTCAGCCAGATCAGGCCTGCAAAGAAACTGCGTTTCACAGGCCTTTGGAAGAGATGTTCCCACTAGGCTGTAAGAGCACTGTGCAGAGCGAGTTGTTTCTTAGCTTCCCAAAGAGCTGGAAGCAAGATGCTGTGGGGCCCAACTCGCCCTTTGGAAAGAAGCCTGCACGTTGTGCCTTTCAGCTCTAGGGCAAAGTAGCACACCCAGAGCAGAAGTCCTACTTCAGCCAGATCAGGCCTGCAAAGAAACTGCGTTTCACAGGCCTTTGGAAGAGATGTTCCCACTAGGCTGTAAGAGCACTGTGCAGAGCGAGTTGTTTCTTTGCTTCCCAAAGAGCTGGAAGCAAGATGCTGTGGGGCCCAACTCGCCCTTTGGAAAGAAGCCTGCACGTTGTGCCTTTCAGCTCTAGGGCAAAGTAGCACACCCAGAGCAGAAGTCCTACTTCAGCCAGATCAGGCCTGCAAAGAAACTGCGTTTCACAGGCCTTTGGAAGAGATGTTCCCACTAGGCTGTAAGAGCACTGTGCAGAGCGAGTTGTTCCTTAGCTTCCCAAAGAGCTGGAAGCAAGATGCTGTGGGGCCCAACTCGCCCTTTGGAAAGAAGCCTGCACGTTGTGCCTTTCAGCTCTAGGGCAAAGTAGCACACCCAGAGCAGAAGTCCTACTTCAGCCAGATCAGGCCTGCAAAGAAACTGCGTTTCACAGGCCTTTGGAAGAGATGTTCCCACTAGGCTGTAAGAGCACTGTGCAGAGCGAGTTGTTTCTTTGCTTCCCAAAGAGCTGGAAGCAAGATGCTGTGGGGCCCAACTCGCCCTTTGGAAAGAAGCCTGCACGTTGTGCCTTTCAGCTCTAGGGCAAAGTAGCACACCCAGAGCAGAAGTCCTACTTCAGCCAGATCAGGCCTGCAAAGAAACTGCGTTTCACAGGCCTTTGGAAGAGATGTTCCCGGTAGGCTGTAAGAGCACTGTGCAGAGCGAGTTGTTTCTTAGCTTCCCAAAGAGCTGGAAGCAAGATGCTGTGGGGCCCAACTCGCCCTTTGGAAAGAAGCCTGCGCGTTGTGCCTTTCAGCTCTAGGGCAAAGTAGCACACCCAGAGCAGAAGTCCTACTTCAGCCAGATCAGGCCTGCAAAGAAACTGCATTTCACAGGCCTTTGGAAGAGATGTTCCCGGTAGGCTGTAAGAGCACTGTGCAGAGCGAGTTGTTTCTTAGCCTCCCAAAGAGCTGGAAGCAAGATGCTGTGGGGCCCAACTCGCCCTTTGGAAAGAAGCCTGCACGTTGTGCCTTTCAGCTCTAGGGCAAAGTAGCACACCCAGAGCAGAAGTCCTACTTCAGCCAGATCAGGCCTGCAAAGAAACTGCGTTTCACAGGCCTTTGGAAGAGATGTTCCCTCTAGGCTGTAAGAGCACTGTGCAGAGCGAGTTGTTTCTTAGCTTCCCAAAGAGCTGGAAGCAAGATGCTGTGGGGCCCAACTCGCCCTTTGGAAAGAAGCCTGCACGTTGTGCCTTTCAGCTCTAGGGCAAAGTAGCACACCCAGAGCAGAAGTCCTACTTCAGCCAGATCAGGCCTGCAAAGAAACTGCGTTTCACAGGCCTTTGGAAGAGATGTTCCCACTAGGCTGTAAGAGCACTGTGCAGAGCGAGTTGTTTCTTAGCTTCCCAAAGAGCTGGAAGCAAGATGCTGTGGGGCCCAACTCGCCCTTTGGAAAGAAGCCTGCACGTTGTGCCTTTCAGCTCTAGGGCAAAGTAGCACACCCAGAGCAGAAGTCCTACTTCAGCCAGATCAGGCCTGCAAAGAAACTGCGTTTCACAGGCCTTTGGAAGAGATGTTCCCGGTAGGCTGTAAGAGCACTGTGCAGAGCGAGTTGTTTCTTAGCTTCCCAAAGAGCTGGAAGCAAGATGCTGTGGGGCCCAACTCGCCCTTTGGAAAGAAGCCTGCGCGTTGTGCCTTTCAGCTCTAGGGCAAAGTAGCACACCCAGAGCAGAAGTCCTACTTCAGCCAGATCAGGCCTGCAAAGAAACTGCATTTCACAGGCCTTTGGAAGAGATGTTCCCGGTAGGCTGTAAGAGCACTGTGCAGAGCGAGTTGTTTCTTAGCCTCCCAAAGAGCTGGAAGCAAGATGCTGTGGGGCCCAACTCGCCCTTTGGAAAGAAGCCTGCACGTTGTGCCTTTCAGCTCTAGGGCAAAGTAGCACACCCAGAGCAGAAGTCCTACTTCAGCCAGATCAGGCCTGCAAAGAAACTGCGTTTCACAGGCCTTTGGAAGAGATGTTCCCTCTAGGCTGTAAGAGCACTGTGCAGAGCGAGTTGTTTCTTAGCTTCCCAAAGAGCTGGAAGCAAGATGCTGTGGGGCCCAACTCGCCCTTTGGAAAGAAGCCTGCACGTTGTGCCTTTCAGCTCTAGGGCAAAGTAGCACACCCAGAGCAGAAGTCCTACTTCAGCCAGATCAGGCCTGCAAAGAAACTGCGTTTCACAGGCCTTTGGAAGAGATGTTCCCACTAGGCTGTAAGAGCACTGTGCAGAGCGAGTTGTTTCTTAGCTTCCCAAAGAGCTGGAAGCAAGATGCTGTGGGGCCCAACTCGCCCTTTGGAAAGAAGCCTGCACGTTGTGCCTTTCAGCTCTAGGGCAAAGTAGCACACCCAGAGCAGAAGTCCTACTTCAGCCAGATCAGGCCTGCAAAGAAACTGCGTTTCACAGGCCTTTGGAAGAGATGTTGCCGGTAGGCTGTAAGAGCACTGTGCAGAGCGAGTTGTTTCTTAGCTTCCCAAAGAGCTGGAAGCAAGATGCTGTGGGGCCCAACTCGCCCTTTGGAAAGAAGCCTGCGCGTTGTGCCTTTCAGCTCTAGGGCAAAGTAGCACACCCAGAGCAGAAGTCCTACTTCAGCCAGATCAGGCCTGCAAAGAAACTGCGTTTCACAGGCCTTTGGAAGAGATGTTCCCACTAGGCTGTAAGAGCACTGTGCAGAGCGAGTTGTTTCTTAGCTTCCCAAAGAGCTGGAAGCAAGATGCTGTGGGGCCCAACTCGCCCTTTGGAAAGAAGCCTGCACGTTGTGCCTTTCAGCTCTAGGGCAAAGTAGCACACCCAGAGCAGAAGTCCTACTTCAGCCAGATCAGGCCTGCAAAGAAACTGCGTTTCACAGGCCTTTGGAAGAGATGTTCCCACTAGGCTGTAAGAGCACTGTGCAGAGCGAGTTGTTTCTTAGCTTCCCAAAGAGCTGGAAGCAAGATGCTGTGGGGCCCAACTCGCCCTTTGGAAAGAAGCCTGCACGTTGTGCCTTTCAGCTCTAGGGCAAAGTAGCACACCCAGAGCAGAAGTCCTACTTCAGCCAGATCAGGCCTGCAAAGAAACTGCGTTTCACAGGCCTTTGGAAGAGATGTTCCCACTAGGCTGTAAGAGCACTGTGCAGAGCGAGTTGTTCCTTAGCTTCCCAAAGAGCTGGAAGCAAGATGCTGTGGGGCCCAACTCGACCTTTGGAAAGAAGGCTGCACGTTGTGCCTTTCAGCTCTAGGGCAAAGTAGCACACCCAGAGCAGAAGTCCTACTTCAGCCAGATCAGGCCTGCAAAGAAACTGCGTTTCACAGGCCTTTGGAAGAGATGTTCCCACTAGGCTGTAAGAGCACTGTGCAGAGCGAGTTGTTTCTTAGCTTCCCAAAGAGCTGGAAGCAAGATGCTGTGGGGCCCAACTCGCCCTTTGGAAAGAAGCCTGCACGTTGTGCCTTTCAGCTCTAGGGCAAAGTAGCACACCCAGAGCAGAAGTCCTACTTCAGCCAGATCAGGCCTGCAAAGAAACTGCGTTTCACAGGCCTTTGGAAGAGATGTTCCCACTAGGCTGTAAGAGCACTGTGCAGAGCGAGTTGTTTCTTAGCTTCCCAAAGAGCTGGAAGCAAGATGCTGTGGGGCCCAACTCGCCCTTTGGAAAGAAGCCTGCACGTTGTGCCTTTCAGCTCTAGGGCAAAGTAGCACACCCAGAGCAGAAGTCCTACTTCAGCCAGATCAGGCCTGCAAAGAAACTGCGTTTCACAGGCCTTTGGAAGAGATGTTCAGACTAGGCTGTAAGAGCACTGTGCAGAGCGAGTTGTTTCTTAGCTTCCCAAAGAGCTGGAAGCAAGATGCTGTGGGGCCCAACTCGCCCTTTGGAAAGAAGCCTGCACGTTGTGCCTTTCAGCTCTAGGGCAAAGTAGCACACCCAGAGCAGAAGTCCTACTTCAGCCAGATCAGGCCTGCAAAGAAACTGCGTTTCACAGGCCTTTGGAAGAGATGTTCCCACTAGGCTGTAAGAGCACTGTGCAGAGCGAGTTGTTCCTTAGCTTCCCAAAGAGCTGGAAGCAAGATGCTGTGGGGCCCAACTCGACCTTTGGAAAGAAGCCTGCACGTTGTGCCTTTCAGCTCTAGGGCAAAGTAGCACACCCAGAGCAGAAGTCCTACTTCAGCCAGATCAGGCCTGCAAAGAAACTGCGTTTCACAGGCCTTTGGAAGAGATGTTCCCACTAGGCTGTAAGAGCACTGTGCAGAGCGAGTTGTTTCTTAGCTTCCCAAAGAGCTGGAAGCAAGATGCTGTGGGGCCCAACTCGCCCTTTGGAAAGAAGCCTGCACGTTGTGCCTTTCAGCTCTAGGGCAAAGTAGCACACCCAGAGCAGAAGTCCTACTTCCGCCAGATCAGGCCTGCAAAGAAACTGCGTTTCACAGGCCTTTGGAAGAGATGTTCCCGGTAGGCTGTAAGAGCACTGTGCAGAGCGAGTTGTTTCTTAGCTTCCCAAAGAGCTGGAAGCAAGATGCTGTGGGGCCCAACTCGCCCTTTGGAAAGAAGCCTGCACGTTGTGCCTTTCAGCTCTAGGGCAAAGTAGCACACCCAGAGCAGAAGTCCTACTTCAGCCAGATCAGGCCTGCAAAGAATCTGCGTTTCACAGGCCTTTGGAAGAGATGTTCCCAGTAGGCTGTAAGAGCACTGTGCAGAGCGAGTTGTTTCTTTGCTTCCCAAAGAGCTGGAAGCAAGATGCTGTGGGGCCCAACTCGCCCTTTGGAAAGAAGCCTGCACGTTGTGCCTTTCAGCTCTAGGGCAAAGTAGCACACCCAGAGCAGAAGTCCTACTTCAGCCAGATCAGGCCTGCAAAGAAACTGCGTTTCACAGGCCTTTGGAAGAGATGTTCCCCCTAGGCTGTAAGAGCACTGTGCAGAGCGAGTTGTTTCTTAGCTTCCCAAAGAGCTGGAAGCAAGATGCTGTGGGGCCCAACTCGCCCTTTGGAAAGAAGCCTGCACGTTGTGCCTTTCAGCTCTAGGGCAAAGTAGCACACCCAGAGCAGAAGTCCTACTTCAGCCAGATCAGGCCTGCAAAGAAACTGCATTTCACAGGCCTTTGGAAGAGATGTTCCCACTAGGCTGTAAGAGCACTGTGCAGAGCGAGTTGTTTCTTAGCTTCCCAAAGAGCTGGAAGCAAGATGCTGTGGGGCCCAACTCGCCCTTTGGAAAGAAGCCTGCACGTTGTGCCTTTCAGCTCTAGGGCAAAGTAGCACACCCAGAGCAGAAGTCCTACTTCAGCCAGATCAGGCCTGCAAAGAAACTGCGTTTCACAGGCCTTTGGAAGAGATGTTCCCACTAGGCTGTAAGAGCACTGTGCAGAGCGAGTTGTTTCTTAGCTTCCCAAAGAGCTGGAAGCAAGATGCTGTGGGGCCCAACTCGCCCTTTGGAAAGAAGCCTGCACGTTGTGCCTTTCAGCTCTAGGGCAAAGTAGCACACCCAGAGCAGAAGTCCTACTTCAGCCAGATCAGGCCTGCAAAGAAACTGCGTTTCACAGGCCTTTGGAAGAGATGTTCCCACTAGGCTGTAAGAGCACTGTGCAGAGCGAGTTGTTTCTTAGCTTCCCAAACAGCTGGAAGCAAGATGCTGTGGGGCCCAACTCGCCCTTTGGAAAGAAGCCTGCACGTTGTGCCTTTCAGCTCTAGGACAATGTAGCACACCCAGAGCAGAAGTCCTACTTCAGCCAGATCAGGCCTGCAAAGAAACTGCGTTTCACAGGCCTTTGGAAGAGATGTTCCCACTAGGCTGTAAGAGCACTGTGCAGAGCGAGTTGTTTCTTAGCTTCCCAAAGAGCTGGAAGCAAGATGCTGTGGGGCCCAACTCGCCCTTTGGAAAGAAGCCTGCACGTTGTGCCTTTCAGCTCTAGGGCAAAGTAGCACACCCAGAGCAGAAGTCCTACTTCAGCCAGATCAGGCCTGCAAAGAAACTGCGTTTCACAGGCCTTTGGAAGAGATGTTCCCACTAGGCTGTAAGAGCACTGTGCAGAGCGAGTTGTTTCTTAGCTTCCCAAAGAGCTGGAAGCAAGATGCTGTGGGGCCCAACTCGCCCTTTGGAAAGAAGCCTGCACGTTGTGCCTTTCAGCTCTAGGGCAAAGTAGCACACCCAGAGCAGAAGTCCTACTTCAGCCAGATCAGGCCTGCAAAGAAACTGCGTTTCACAGGCCTTTGGAAGAGATGATCCCACTAGGCTGTAAGAGCACTGTGCAGAGCGAGTTGTTTCTTAGCTTCACAAAGAGCTGGAAGCAAGATGCTGTGGGGCCCAACTCGCCCTTTGGAAAGAAGCCTGCACGTTGTGCCTTTCAGCTCTAGGGCAAAGTAGCACACCCAGAGCAGAAGTCCTACTTCAGCCAGATCAGGCCTGCAAAGAAACTGCGTTTCACAGGCCTTTGGAAGAGATGTTCCCACTAGGCTGTAAGAGCACTGTGCAGAGCGAGTTGTTCCTTAGCTTCCCAAAGAGCTGGAAGCAAGATGCTGTGGGGCCCAACTCGCCCTTTGGAAAGAAGCCTGCACGTTGTGCCTTTCAGCTCTAGGGCAAAGTAGCACACCCAGAGCAGAAGTCCTACTTCAGCCAGATCAGGCCTGCAAAGAAACTGCGTTTCACAGGCCTTTGGAAGAGATGTTCCCACTAGGCTGTAAGAGCACTGTGCAGAGCGAGTTGTTTCTTAGCTTCCCAAAGAGCTGGAAGCAAGATGCTGTGGGGCCCAACTCGCCCTTTGGAAAGAAGCCTGCACGTTGTGCCTTTCAGCTCTAGGGCAAAGTAGCACACCCAGAGCAGAAGTCCTACTTCAGCCAGATCAGGCCTGCAAAGAAACTGCGTTTCACAGGCCTTTGGAAGAGATGTTCCCACTAGGCTGTAAGAGCACTGTGCAGAGCGAGTTGTTCCTTAGCTTCCCAAAGAGCTGGAAGCAAGATGCTGTGGGGCCCAACTCGACCTTTGGAAAGAAGCCTGCACGTTGTGCCTTTCAGCTCTAGGGCAAAGTAGCACACCCAGAGCAGAAGTCCTACTTCAGCCAGATCAGGCCTGCAAAGAAACTGCGTTTCACAGGCCTTTGGAAGAGATGTTCCCACTAGGCTGTAAGAGAACTGTGCAGAGCGAGTTGTTTCTTTGCTTCCCAAAGAGCTGGAAGCAAGATGCTGTGGGGCCCAACTCGCCCTTTGGAAAGAAGCCGGCACGTTGTGCCTTTCAGCTCTAGGGCAAAGTAGCACACCCAGAGCAGAAGTCCTACTTCAGCCAGATCAGGCCTGCAAAGAAACTGCGTTTCACAGGCCTTTGGAAGAGATGTTCCCACTAGGCTGTAAGAGCACTGTGCAGAGCGAGTTGTTTCTTTGCTTCCCAAAGAGCTGGAAGCAAGATGCTGTGGGGCCCCACTCGCCCTTTGGAAAGAAGCCTGCACGTTGTGCCTTTCAGCTCTAGGGCAAAGTAGCACACCCAGAGCAGAAGTCCTACTTCAGCCAGATCAGGCCTGCAAAGAAACTGCGTTTCACAGGCCTTTGGAAGAGATGTTCCCACTAGGCTGTAAGAGCACTGTGCAGAGCGAGTTGTTCCTTAGCTTCCCAAAGAGCTGGAAGCAAGATGCTGTGGGGCCCAACTCGACCTTTGGAAAGAAGGCTGCACGTTGTGCCTTTCAGCTCTAGGGCAAAGTAGCACACCCAGAGCAGAAGTCCTACTTCAGCCAGATCAGGCCTGCAAAGAAACTGCGTTTCACAGGCCTTTGGAAGAGATGTTCCCACTAGGCTGTAAGAGCACTGTGCAGAGCGAGTTGTTTCTTAGCTTCCCAAAGAGCTGGAAGCAAGATGCTGTGGGGCCCAACTCGCCCTTTGGAAAGAAGCCTGCACGTTGTGCCTTTCAGCTCTAGGGCAAAGTAGCACACCCAGAGCAGAAGTCCTACTTCAGCCAGATCAGGCCTGCAAAGAAACTGCGTTTCACAGGCCTTTGGAAGAGATGTTCCCACTAGGCTGTAAGAGCACTGTGCAGAGCGAGTTGTTTCTTAGCTTCCCAAAGAGCTGGAAGCAAGATGCTGTGGGGCCCAACTCGCCCTTTGGAAAGAAGCCTGCACGTTGTGCCTTTCAGCTCTAGGGCAAAGTAGCACACCCAGAGCAGAAGTCCTACTTCAGCCAGATCAGGCCTGCAAAGAAACTGCGTTTCACAGGCCTTTGGAAGAGATGTTCCCACTAGGCTGTAAGAGCACTGTGCAGAGCGAGTTGTTCCTTAGCTTCCCAAAGAGCTGGAAGCAAGATGCTGTGGGGCCCAACTCGACCTTTGGAAAGAAGCCTGCACGTTGTGCCTTTCAGCTCTAGGGCAAAGTAGCACACCCAGAGCAGAAGTCCTACTTCAGCCAGATCAGGCCTGCAAAGAAACTGCGTTTCACAGGCCTTTGGAAGAGATGTTCCCACTAGGCTGTAAGAGCACTGTGCAGAGCGAGTTGTTTCTTTGCTTCCCAAAGAGCTGGAAGCAAGATGCTGTGGGGCCCAACTCGCCCTTTGGAAAGAAGCCTGCACGTTGTGCCTTTCAGCTCTAGGGCAAAGTAGCACACCCAGAGCAGAAGTCCTACTTCAGCCAGATCAGGCCTGCAAAGAAACTGCGTTTCACAGGCCTTTGGAAGAGATGTTCCCACTAGGCTGTAAGAGCACTGTGCAGAGCGAGTTGTTTCTTTGCTTCCCAAAGAGCTGGAAGCAAGATGCTGTGGGGCCCAACTCGCCCTTTGGAAAGAAGCCGGCACGTTGTGCCTTTCAGCTCTAGGGCAAAGTAGCACACCCAGAGCAGAAGTCCTACTTCAGCCAGATCAGGCCTGCAAAGAAACTGCGTTTCACAGGCCTTTGGAAGACATGTTCCCACTAGGCTGTAAGAGCACTGTGCAGAGCGAGTTGTTTCTTAGCTTCCCAAAGAGCTGGAAGCAAGATGCTGTGGGGCCCAACTCGCCCTTTGGAAAGAAGCCTGCACGTTGTGCCTTTCAGCTCTAGGGCAAAGTAGCACACCCGGAGCAGAAGTTCTACTTCAGCCAGATCAGGCCTGCAAAGAAACTGCGTTTCACAGGCCTTTGGAAGAGATGTTCCCACTAGGCTGTAAGAGCACTGTGCAGAGCGAGTTGTTCCTTAGCTTCCCAAAGAGCTGGAAGCAAGATGCTGTGGGGCCCAACTCGACCTTTGGAAAGAAGCCTGCACGTTGTGCCTTTCAGCTCTAGGGCAAAGTAGCACACCCAGAGCAGAAGTCCTACTTCAGCCAGATCAGGCCTGCAAAGAAACTGCGTTTCACAGGCCTTTGGAAGAGATGTTCCCACTAGGCTGTAAGAGCACTGTGCAGAGCGAGTTGTTTCTTAGCTTCCCAAAGAGCTGGAAGCAAGATGCTGTGGGGCCCAACTCGCCCTTTGGAAAGAAGCCTGCATGTTGTGCCTTTCAGCTCTAGGGCAAAGTAGCACACCCAGAGCAGAAGTCCTACTTCAGCCAGATCAGGCCTGCAAAGAAACTGCGTTTCACAGGCCTTTGGAAGAGATGTTCCCACTAGGCTGTAAGAGCACTGTGCAGAGCGAGTTGTTCCTTAGCTTCCCAAACAGCTGGAAGCAAGATGCTGTGGGGCCCAACTCGCCCTTTGGAAAGAAGCCTGCACGTTGTGCCTTTCAGCTCTAGGGCAAAGTAGCACACCCAGAGCAGAAGTCCTACTTCAGCCAGATCAGGCCTGCAAAGAAACTGCGTTTCACAGGCCTTTGGAAGAGATGTTCCCACTAGGCTGTAAGAGCACTGTGCAGAGCGAGTTGTTTCTTTGCTTCCCAAAGAGCTGGAAGCAAGATGCTGTGGGGCCCAACTCGCCCTTTGGAAAGAAGCCGGCACGTTGTGCCTTTCAGCTCTAGGGCAAAGTAGCACACCCAGAGCAGAAGTCCTACTTCAGCCAGATCAGGCCTGCTAAGAAACTGCGTTTCACAGGCCTTTGGAAGAGATGTTCCCACTAGGCTGTAAGAGCACTGTGCAGAGCGAGTTGTTTCTTAGCTTCCCAAAGAGCTGGAAGCAAGATGCTGTGGGGCCCAACTCGCCCTTTGGAAAGAAGCCTGCACGTTGTGCCTTTCAGCTCTAGGGCAAAGTAGCACACCCAGAGCAGAAGTCCTACTTCAGCCAGATCAGGCCTGCAAAGAAACTGCGTTTCACAGGCCTTTGGAAGACATGTTCCCACTAGGCTGTAAGAGCACTGTGCAGAGCGAGTTGTTTCTTAGCTTCCCAAAGAGCTGGAAGCAAGATGCTGTGGGGCCCAACTCGCCCTTTGGAAAGAAGCCTGCGCGTTGTGCCTTTCAGCTCTAGGGCAAAGTAGCACACCCAGAGCAGAAGTCCTACTTCAGCCAGATCAGGCCTGCAAAGAAACTGCGTTTCACAGGCCTTTGGAAGAGATGTTCCCGGTAGGCTGTAAGAGCACTGTGCAGAGCGAGTTGTTCCTTAGCTTCCCAAAGAGCTGGATGCAAGATGCTGTGGGGCCCAACTCGCCCTTTGGAAAGAAGCCTGCACGTTGTGCCTTTCAGCTCTAGGGCAAAGTAGCACACCCAGAGCAGAAGTCCTACTTCAGCCAGATCAGGCCTGCAAAGAAACTGCGTTTCACAGGCCTTTGTAAGACATGTTCCCGGTAGGCTGTAAGAGCACTGTGCAGAGCGAGTTGTTTCTTAGCTTCCCAAAGAGCTGGAAGCAAGATGCTGTGGGGCCCAACTCGCCCTTTGGAAAGAAGCCTGCGCGTTGTGCCTTTCAGCTCTAGGGCAAAGTAGCACACCCAGAGCAGAAGTCCTACTTCCGCCAGATCAGGCCTGCAAAGAAACTGCGTTTCACAGGCCTTTGGAAGAGATGTTCCCACTAGGCTGTAAGAGCACTGTGCAGAGCGAGTTGTTTCTTAGCTTCCCAAAGAGCTGGAAGCAAGATGCTGTGGGGCCCAACTCGCCCTTTGGAAAGAAGCCTGCACGTTGTGCCTTTCACCTCTAGGACAAAGTAGCACACCCAGAGCAGAAGTCCTACTTCAGCCAGATCAGGCCTGCAAAGAAACTGCGTTTCACAGGCCTTTGGAAGAGATGTTCCCACTAGGCTGTAAGAGCACTGTGCAGAGCGAGTTGTTTCTTAGCTTCCCAAAGAGCTGGAAGCAACATGCTGTGGGGCCCAACTCGCCCTTTGGAAAGAAGCCTGCACGTTGTGCCTTTCAGCTCTAGGGCAAAGTAGCACACCCAGAGCAGAAGTCCTACTTCAGCCAGATCAGGCCTGCAAAGAAACTGCGTTTCACAGGCCTTTGGAAGAGATGTTCCCACTAGGCTGTAAGAGCACTGTGCAGAGCGAGTTGTTTCTTAGCTTCCCAAAGAGCTGGAAGCAAGATGCTGTGGGGCCCAACTCGCCCTTTGGAAAGAAGCCTGCACGTTGTGCCTTTCAGCTCTAGGGCAAAGTAGCACACCCAGAGCAGAAGTCCTACTTCAGCCAGATCAGGCCTGCAAAGAAACTGCGTTTCACAGGCCTTTGGAAGAGATGTTCCCACTAGGCTGTAAGAGCACTGTGCAGAGCGAGTTGTTCCTTAGCTTCCCAAAGAGCTGGAAGCAAGATGCTGTGGGGCCCAACTCGACCTTTGGAAAGAAGGCTGCACGTTGTGCCTTTCAGCTCTAGGGCAAAGTAGCACACCCAGAGCAGAAGTCCTACTTCAGCCAGATCAGGCCTGCAAAGAAACTGCGTTTCACAGGCCTTTGGAAGAGATGTTCCCACTAGGCTGTAAGAGCACTGTGCAGAGCGAGTTGTTTCTTAGCTTCCCAAAGAGCTGGAAGCAAGATGCTGTGGGGCCCAACTCGCCCTTTGGAAAGAAGCCTGCACGTTGTGCCTTTCAGCTCTAGGGCAAAGTAGCACACCCAGAGCAGAAGTCCTACTTCAGCCAGATCAGGCCTGCAAAGAAACTGCGTTTCACAGGCCTTTGGAAGAGATGTTCCCACTAGGCTGTAAGAGCACTGTGCAGAGCGAGTTGTTTCTTAGCTTCCCAAAGAGCTGGAAGCAAGATGCTGTGGGGCCCAACTCGCCCTTTGGAAAGAAGCCTGCACGTTGTGCCTTTCAGCTCTAGGGCAAAGTAGCACACCCAGAGCAGAAGTCCTACTTCAGCCAGATCAGGCCTGCAAAGAAACTGCGTTTCACAGGCCTTTGGAAGACATGTTCCCGGTAGGCTGTAAGAGCACTGTGCAGAGCGAGTTGTTTCTTAGCTTCCCAAAGAGCTGGAAGCAAGATGCTGTGGGGACCAACTCGCCCTTTGGAAAGAAGCCTGCACGTTGTGCCTTTCAGCTCTAGGGCAAAGTAGCACACCCAGAGCAGAAGTCCTACTTCAGCCAGATCAGGCCTGCAAAGAAACTGCGTTTCACAGGCCTTTGGAAGAGATGTTCCCGGTAGGCTGTAAGAGCACTGTGCAGAGCGAGTTGTTTCTTAGCTTCCCAAAGAGCTGGAAGCAAGATGCTGTGGGGCCCAACTCGCCCTTTGCAAAGAAGCCTGCACGTTGTGCCTTTCAGCTCTAGGGCAAAGTAGCACACCCAGAGCAGAAGTCCTACTTCAGCCAGATCAGGCCTGCAAAGAAACTGCGTTTCACAGGCCTTTGGAAGAGATGTTCCCACTAGGCTGTAAGAGCACTGTGCAGAGCGAGTTGTTTCTTAGCTTCCCAAAGAGCTGGAAGCAAGATGCTGTGGGGCCCAACTCGCCCTTTGGAAAGAAGCCTGCACGTTGTGCCTTTCAGCTCTAGGGCAAAGTAGCACACCCAGAGCAGAAGTCCTACTTCAGCCAGATCAGGCCTGCAAAGAAACTGCGTTTCACAGGCCTTTGGAAGAGATGTTCCCACTAGGCTGTAAGAGCACTGTGCAGAGCGAGTTGTTTCTTAGCTTCCCAAAGAGCTGGAAGCAAGATGCTGTGGGGCCCAACTCGCCCTTTGGAAAGAAGCCGGCACGTTGTGCCTTTCAGCTCTAGGGCAAAGTAGCACACCCAGAGCAGAAGTCCTACTTCAGCCAGATCAGGCCTGCAAAGAAACTGCGTTTCACAGGCCTTTGGAAGAGATGTTCCCACTAGGCTGTAAGAGCACTGTGCAGAGCGAGTTGTTTCTTAGCTTCCCAAAGAGCTGGAAGCAACATGCTGTGGGGCCCAACTCGCCCTTTGGAAAGAAGCCTGCACGTTGTGCCTTTCAGCTCTAGGGCAAAGTAGCACACCCAGAGCAGAAGTCCTACTTCAGCCAGATCTGGCCTGCAAAGAAACTGCGTTTCACAGGCCTTTGGAAGAGATGTTCCCACTAGGCTGTAAGAGCACTGTGCAGAGCGAGTTGTTTCTTAGCTTCCCAAAGAGCTGGAAGCAAGATGCTGTGGGGCCCAACTCGCCCTTTGGAAAGAAGCCTGCACGTTGTGCCTTTCAGCTCTAGGGCAAAGTAGCACACCCAGAGCAGAAGTCCTACTTCAGCCAGATCAGGCCTGCAAAGAAACTGCGTTTCACAGGCCTTTGGAAGACATGTTCCCGGTAGGCTGTAAGAGCACTGTGCAGAGCGAGTTGTTTCTTAGCTTCCCAAAGAGCTGGAAGCAAGATGCTGTGGGGCCCAACTCGCCCTTTGGAAAGAAGCCTGCGCGTTGTGCCTTTCAGCTCTAGGGCAAAGTAGCACACCCAGAGCAGAAGTCCTACTTCAGCCAGATCAGGCCTGCAAAGAAACTGCGTTTCACAGGCCTTTGGAAGAGATGTTCCCACTAGGCTGTAAGAGCACTGTGCAGAGCGAGTTGTTTCTTAGCTTCCCAAAGAGCTGGAAGCAAGATGCTGTGGGGCCCAACTCGCCCTTTGGAAAGAAGCCTGCACGTTGTGCCTTTCAGCTCTAGGGCAAAGTAGCACACCCAGAGCAGAAGTCCTACTTCAGCCAGATCAGGCCTGCAAAGAAACTGCGTTTCACAGGCCTTTGGAAGAGATGTTCCCACTAGGCTGTAAGAGCACTGTGCAGAGCGAGTTGTTTCTTAGCTTCCCAAAGAGCTGGAAGCAAGATGCTGTGGGGCCCAACTCGCCCTTTGGAAAGAAGCCTGCACGTTGTGCCTTTCAGCTCTAGGGCAAAGTAGCACACCCAGAGCAGAAGTCCTACTTCAGCCAGATCAGGCCTGCAAAGAAACTGCGTTTCACAGGCCTTTGGAAGAGATGTTCCCGGTAGGCTGTAAGAGCACTGTGCAGAGCGAGTTGTTTCTTAGCTTCCCAAAGAGCTGGAAGCAAGATGCTGTGGGGCCCAACTCGCCCTTTGGAAAGAAGCCTGCGCGTTGTGCCTTTCAGCTCTAGGGCAAAGTAGCACACCCAGAGCAGAAGTCCTACTTCAGCCAGATCAGGCCTGCAAAGAAACTGCATTTCACAGGCCTTTGGAAGAGATGTTCCCGGTAGGCTGTAAGAGCACTGTGCAGAGCGAGTTGTTTCTTAGCCTCCCAAAGAGCTGGAAGCAAGATGCTGTGGGGCCCAACTCGCCCTTTGGAAAGAAGCCTGCACGTTGTGCCTTTCAGCTCTAGGGCAAAGTAGCACACCCAGAGCAGAAGTCCTACTTCAGCCAGATCAGGCCTGCAAAGAAACTGCGTTTCACAGGCCTTTGGAAGAGATGTTCCCTCTAGGCTGTAAGAGCACTGTGCAGAGCGAGTTGTTTCTTAGCTTCCCAAAGAGCTGGAAGCAAGATGCTGTGGGGCCCAACTCGCCCTTTGGAAAGAAGCCTGCACGTTGTGCCTTTCAGCTCTAGGGCAAAGTAGCACACCCAGAGCAGAAGTCCTACTTCAGCCAGATCAGGCCTGCAAAGAAACTGCGTTTCACAGGCCTTTGGAAGAGATGTTCCCACTAGGCTGTAAGAGCACTGTGCAGAGCGAGTTGTTTCTTAGCTTCCCAAAGAGCTGGAAGCAAGATGCTGTGGGGCCCAACTCGCCCTTTGGAAAGAAGCCTGCACGTTGTGCCTTTCAGCTCTAGGGCAAAGTAGCACACCCAGAGCAGAAGTCCTACTTCAGCCAGATCAGGCCTGCAAAGAAACTGCGTTTCACAGGCCTTTGGAAGAGATGTTGCCGGTAGGCTGTAAGAGCACTGTGCAGAGCGAGTTGTTTCTTAGCTTCCCAAAGAGCTGGAAGCAAGATGCTGTGGGGCCCAACTCGCCCTTTGGAAAGAAGCCTGCGCGTTGTGCCTTTCAGCTCTAGGGCAAAGTAGCACACCCAGAGCAGAAGTCCTACTTCAGCCAGATCAGGCCTGCAAAGAAACTGCGTTTCACAGGCCTTTGGAAGAGATGTTCCCACTAGGCTGTAAGAGCACTGTGCAGAGCGAGTTGTTTCTTAGCTTCCCAAAGAGCTGGAAGCAAGATGCTGTGGGGCCCAACTCGCCCTTTGGAAAGAAGCCTGCACGTTGTGCCTTTCAGCTCTAGGGCAAAGTAGCACACCCAGAGCAGAAGTCCTACTTCAGCCAGATCAGGCCTGCAAAGAAACTGCGTTTCACAGGCCTTTGGAAGAGATGTTCCCACTAGGCTGTAAGAGCACTGTGCAGAGCGAGTTGTTTCTTAGCTTCCCAAAGAGCTGGAAGCAAGATGCTGTGGGGCCCAACTCGCCCTTTGGAAAGAAGCCTGCACGTTGTGCCTTTCAGCTCTAGGGCAAAGTAGCACACCCAGAGCAGAAGTCCTACTTCAGCCAGATCAGGCCTGCAAAGAAACTGCGTTTCACAGGCCTTTGGAAGAGATGTTCCCACTAGGCTGTAAGAGCACTGTGCAGAGCGAGTTGTTCCTTAGCTTCCCAAAGAGCTGGAAGCAAGATGCTGTGGGGCCCAACTCGACCTTTGGAAAGAAGGCTGCACGTTGTGCCTTTCAGCTCTAGGGCAAAGTAGCACACCCAGAGCAGAAGTCCTACTTCAGCCAGATCAGGCCTGCAAAGAAACTGCGTTTCACAGGCCTTTGGAAGAGATGTTCCCACTAGGCTGTAAGAGCACTGTGCAGAGCGAGTTGTTTCTTAGCTTCCCAAAGAGCTGGAAGCAAGATGCTGTGGGGCCCAACTCGCCCTTTGGAAAGAAGCCTGCACGTTGTGCCTTTCAGCTCTAGGGCAAAGTAGCACACCCAGAGCAGAAGTCCTACTTCAGCCAGATCAGGCCTGCAAAGAAACTGCGTTTCACAGGCCTTTGGAAGAGATGTTCCCACTAGGCTGTAAGAGCACTGTGCAGAGCGAGTTGTTTCTTAGCTTCCCAAAGAGCTGGAAGCAAGATGCTGTGGGGCCCAACTCGCCCTTTGGAAAGAAGCCTGCACGTTGTGCCTTTCAGCTCTAGGGCAAAGTAGCACACCCAGAGCAGAAGTCCTACTTCAGCCAGATCAGGCCTGCAAAGAAACTGCGTTTCACAGGCCTTTGGAAGAGATGTTCAGACTAGGCTGTAAGAGCACTGTGCAGAGCGAGTTGTTTCTTAGCTTCCCAAAGAGCTGGAAGCAAGATGCTGTGGGGCCCAACTCGCCCTTTGGAAAGAAGCCTGCACGTTGTGCCTTTCAGCTCTAGGGCAAAGTAGCACACCCAGAGCAGAAGTCCTACTTCAGCCAGATCAGGCCTGCAAAGAAACTGCGTTTCACAGGCCTTTGGAAGAGATGTTCCCACTAGGCTGTAAGAGCACTGTGCAGAGCGAGTTGTTCCTTAGCTTCCCAAAGAGCTGGAAGCAAGATGCTGTGGGGCCCAACTCGACCTTTGGAAAGAAGCCTGCACGTTGTGCCTTTCAGCTCTAGGGCAAAGTAGCACACCCAGAGCAGAAGTCCTACTTCAGCCAGATCAGGCCTGCAAAGAAACTGCGTTTCACAGGCCTTTGGAAGAGATGTTCCCACTAGGCTGTAAGAGCACTGTGCAGAGCGAGTTGTTTCTTAGCTTCCCAAAGAGCTGGAAGCAAGATGCTGTGGGGCCCAACTCGCCCTTTGGAAAGAAGCCTGCACGTTGTGCCTTTCAGCTCTAGGGCAAAGTAGCACACCCAGAGCAGAAGTCCTACTTCCGCCAGATCAGGCCTGCAAAGAAACTGCGTTTCACAGGCCTTTGGAAGAGATGTTCCCGGTAGGCTGTAAGAGCACTGTGCAGAGCGAGTTGTTTCTTAGCTTCCCAAAGAGCTGGAAGCAAGATGCTGTGGGGCCCAACTCGCCCTTTGGAAAGAAGCCTGCACGTTGTGCCTTTCAGCTCTAGGGCAAAGTAGCACACCCAGAGCAGAAGTCCTACTTCAGCCAGATCAGGCCTGCAAAGAATCTGCGTTTCACAGGCCTTTGGAAGAGATGTTCCCAGTAGGCTGTAAGAGCACTGTGCAGAGCGAGTTGTTTCTTTGCTTCCCAAAGAGCTGGAAGCAAGATGCTGTGGGGCCCAACTCGCCCTTTGGAAAGAAGCCTGCACGTTGTGCCTTTCAGCTCTAGGGCAAAGTAGCACACCCAGAGCAGAAGTCCTACTTCAGCCAGATCAGGCCTGCAAAGAAACTGCGTTTCACAGGCCTTTGGAAGAGATGTTCCCCCTAGGCTGTAAGAGCACTGTGCAGAGCGAGTTGTTTCTTAGCTTCCCAAAGAGCTGGAAGCAAGATGCTGTGGGGCCCAACTCGCCCTTTGGAAAGAAGCCTGCACGTTGTGCCTTTCAGCTCTAGGGCAAAGTAGCACACCCAGAGCAGAAGTCCTACTTCAGCCAGATCAGGCCTGCAAAGAAACTGCATTTCACAGGCCTTTGGAAGAGATGTTCCCACTAGGCTGTAAGAGCACTGTGCAGAGCGAGTTGTTTCTTAGCTTCCCAAAGAGCTGGAAGCAAGATGCTGTGGGGCCCAACTCGCCCTTTGGAAAGAAGCCTGCACGTTGTGCCTTTCAGCTCTAGGGCAAAGTAGCACACCCAGAGCAGAAGTCCTACTTCAGCCAGATCAGGCCTGCAAAGAAACTGCGTTTCACAGGCCTTTGGAAGAGATGTTCCCACTAGGCTGTAAGAGCACTGTGCAGAGCGAGTTGTTTCTTAGCTTCCCAAAGAGCTGGAAGCAAGATGCTGTGGGGCCCAACTCGCCCTTTGGAAAGAAGCCTGCACGTTGTGCCTTTCAGCTCTAGGGCAAAGTAGCACACCCAGAGCAGAAGTCCTACTTCAGCCAGATCAGGCCTGCAAAGAAACTGCGTTTCACAGGCCTTTGGAAGAGATGTTCCCACTAGGCTGTAAGAGCACTGTGCAGAGCGAGTTGTTTCTTAGCTTCCCAAACAGCTGGAAGCAAGATGCTGTGGGGCCCAACTCGCCCTTTGGAAAGAAGCCTGCACGTTGTGCCTTTCAGCTCTAGGACAATGTAGCACACCCAGAGCAGAAGTCCTACTTCAGCCAGATCAGGCCTGCAAAGAAACTGCGTTTCACAGGCCTTTGGAAGAGATGTTCCCACTAGGCTGTAAGAGCACTGTGCAGAGCGAGTTGTTTCTTAGCTTCCCAAAGAGCTGGAAGCAAGATGCTGTGGGGCCCAACTCGCCCTTTGGAAAGAAGCCTGCACGTTGTGCCTTTCAGCTCTAGGGCAAAGTAGCACACCCAGAGCAGAAGTCCTACTTCAGCCAGATCAGGCCTGCAAAGAAACTGCGTTTCACAGGCCTTTGGAAGAGATGTTCCCACTAGGCTGTAAGAGCACTGTGCAGAGCGAGTTGTTTCTTAGCTTCCCAAAGAGCTGGAAGCAAGATGCTGTGGGGCCCAACTCGCCCTTTGGAAAGAAGCCTGCACGTTGTGCCTTTCAGCTCTAGGGCAAAGTAGCACACCCAGAGCAGAAGTCCTACTTCAGCCAGATCAGGCCTGCAAAGAAACTGCGTTTCACAGGCCTTTGGAAGAGATGATCCCACTAGGCTGTAAGAGCACTGTGCAGAGCGAGTTGTTTCTTAGCTTCACAAAGAGCTGGAAGCAAGATGCTGTGGGGCCCAACTCGCCCTTTGGAAAGAAGCCTGCACGTTGTGCCTTTCAGCTCTAGGGCAAAGTAGCACACCCAGAGCAGAAGTCCTACTTCAGCCAGATCAGGCCTGCAAAGAAACTGCGTTTCACAGGCCTTTGGAAGAGATGTTCCCACTAGGCTGTAAGAGCACTGTGCAGAGCGAGTTGTTCCTTAGCTTCCCAAAGAGCTGGAAGCAAGATGCTGTGGGGCCCAACTCGCCCTTTGGAAAGAAGCCTGCACGTTGTGCCTTTCAGCTCTAGGGCAAAGTAGCACACCCAGAGCAGAAGTCCTACTTCAGCCAGATCAGGCCTGCAAAGAAACTGCGTTTCACAGGCCTTTGGAAGAGATGTTCCCACTAGGCTGTAAGAGCACTGTGCAGAGCGAGTTGTTTCTTAGCTTCCCAAAGAGCTGGAAGCAAGATGCTGTGGGGCCCAACTCGCCCTTTGGAAAGAAGCCTGCACGTTGTGCCTTTCAGCTCTAGGGCAAAGTAGCACACCCAGAGCAGAAGTCCTACTTCAGCCAGATCAGGCCTGCAAAGAAACTGCGTTTCACAGGCCTTTGGAAGAGATGTTCCCACTAGGCTGTAAGAGCACTGTGCAGAGCGAGTTGTTCCTTAGCTTCCCAAAGAGCTGGAAGCAAGATGCTGTGGGGCCCAACTCGACCTTTGGAAAGAAGCCTGCACGTTGTGCCTTTCAGCTCTAGGGCAAAGTAGCACACCCAGAGCAGAAGTCCTACTTCAGCCAGATCAGGCCTGCAAAGAAACTGCGTTTCACAGGCCTTTGGAAGAGATGTTCCCACTAGGCTGTAAGAGAACTGTGCAGAGCGAGTTGTTTCTTTGCTTCCCAAAGAGCTGGAAGCAAGATGCTGTGGGGCCCAACTCGCCCTTTGGAAAGAAGCCGGCACGTTGTGCCTTTCAGCTCTAGGGCAAAGTAGCACACCCAGAGCAGAAGTCCTACTTCAGCCAGATCAGGCCTGCAAAGAAACTGCGTTTCACAGGCCTTTGGAAGAGATGTTCCCACTAGGCTGTAAGAGCACTGTGCAGAGCGAGTTGTTTCTTTGCTTCCCAAAGAGCTGGAAGCAAGATGCTGTGGGGCCCCACTCGCCCTTTGGAAAGAAGCCTGCACGTTGTGCCTTTCAGCTCTAGGGCAAAGTAGCACACCCAGAGCAGAAGTCCTACTTCAGCCAGATCAGGCCTGCAAAGAAACTGCGTTTCACAGGCCTTTGGAAGAGATGTTCCCACTAGGCTGTAAGAGCACTGTGCAGAGCGAGTTGTTCCTTAGCTTCCCAAAGAGCTGGAAGCAAGATGCTGTGGGGCCCAACTCGACCTTTGGAAAGAAGGCTGCACGTTGTGCCTTTCAGCTCTAGGGCAAAGTAGCACACCCAGAGCAGAAGTCCTACTTCAGCCAGATCAGGCCTGCAAAGAAACTGCGTTTCACAGGCCTTTGGAAGAGATGTTCCCACTAGGCTGTAAGAGCACTGTGCAGAGCGAGTTGTTTCTTAGCTTCCCAAAGAGCTGGAAGCAAGATGCTGTGGGGCCCAACTCGCCCTTTGGAAAGAAGCCTGCACGTTGTGCCTTTCAGCTCTAGGGCAAAGTAGCACACCCAGAGCAGAAGTCCTACTTCAGCCAGATCAGGCCTGCAAAGAAACTGCGTTTCACAGGCCTTTGGAAGAGATGTTCCCACTAGGCTGTAAGAGCACTGTGCAGAGCGAGTTGTTTCTTAGCTTCCCAAAGAGCTGGAAGCAAGATGCTGTGGGGCCCAACTCGCCCTTTGGAAAGAAGCCTGCACGTTGTGCCTTTCAGCTCTAGGGCAAAGTAGCACACCCAGAGCAGAAGTCCTACTTCAGCCAGATCAGGCCTGCAAAGAAACTGCGTTTCACAGGCCTTTGGAAGAGATGTTCCCACTAGGCTGTAAGAGCACTGTGCAGAGCGAGTTGTTCCTTAGCTTCCCAAAGAGCTGGAAGCAAGATGCTGTGGGGCCCAACTCGACCTTTGGAAAGAAGCCTGCACGTTGTGCCTTTCAGCTCTAGGGCAAAGTAGCACACCCAGAGCAGAAGTCCTACTTCAGCCAGATCAGGCCTGCAAAGAAACTGCGTTTCACAGGCCTTTGGAAGAGATGTTCCCACTAGGCTGTAAGAGCACTGTGCAGAGCGAGTTGTTTCTTTGCTTCCCAAAGAGCTGGAAGCAAGATGCTGTGGGGCCCAACTCGCCCTTTGGAAAGAAGCCTGCACGTTGTGCCTTTCAGCTCTAGGGCAAAGTAGCACACCCAGAGCAGAAGTCCTACTTCAGCCAGATCAGGCCTGCAAAGAAACTGCGTTTCACAGGCCTTTGGAAGAGATGTTCCCACTAGGCTGTAAGAGCACTGTGCAGAGCGAGTTGTTTCTTTGCTTCCCAAAGAGCTGGAAGCAAGATGCTGTGGGGCCCAACTCGCCCTTTGGAAAGAAGCCGGCACGTTGTGCCTTTCAGCTCTAGGGCAAAGTAGCACACCCAGAGCAGAAGTCCTACTTCAGCCAGATCAGGCCTGCAAAGAAACTGCGTTTCACAGGCCTTTGGAAGACATGTTCCCACTAGGCTGTAAGAGCACTGTGCAGAGCGAGTTGTTTCTTAGCTTCCCAAAGAGCTGGAAGCAAGATGCTGTGGGGCCCAACTCGCCCTTTGGAAAGAAGCCTGCACGTTGTGCCTTTCAGCTCTAGGGCAAAGTAGCACACCCGGAGCAGAAGTTCTACTTCAGCCAGATCAGGCCTGCAAAGAAACTGCGTTTCACAGGCCTTTGGAAGAGATGTTCCCACTAGGCTGTAAGAGCACTGTGCAGAGCGAGTTGTTCCTTAGCTTCCCAAAGAGCTGGAAGCAAGATGCTGTGGGGCCCAACTCGACCTTTGGAAAGAAGCCTGCACGTTGTGCCTTTCAGCTCTAGGGCAAAGTAGCACACCCAGAGCAGAAGTCCTACTTCAGCCAGATCAGGCCTGCAAAGAAACTGCGTTTCACAGGCCTTTGGAAGAGATGTTCCCACTAGGCTGTAAGAGCACTGTGCAGAGCGAGTTGTTTCTTAGCTTCCCAAAGAGCTGGAAGCAAGATGCTGTGGGGCCCAACTCGCCCTTTGGAAAGAAGCCTGCATGTTGTGCCTTTCAGCTCTAGGGCAAAGTAGCACACCCAGAGCAGAAGTCCTACTTCAGCCAGATCAGGCCTGCAAAGAAACTGCGTTTCACAGGCCTTTGGAAGAGATGTTCCCACTAGGCTGTAAGAGCACTGTGCAGAGCGAGTTGTTCCTTAGCTTCCCAAACAGCTGGAAGCAAGATGCTGTGGGGCCCAACTCGCCCTTTGGAAAGAAGCCTGCACGTTGTGCCTTTCAGCTCTAGGGCAAAGTAGCACACCCAGAGCAGAAGTCCTACTTCAGCCAGATCAGGCCTGCAAAGAAACTGCGTTTCACAGGCCTTTGGAAGAGATGTTCCCACTAGGCTGTAAGAGCACTGTGCAGAGCGAGTTGTTTCTTTGCTTCCCAAAGAGCTGGAAGCAAGATGCTGTGGGGCCCAACTCGCCCTTTGGAAAGAAGCCGGCACGTTGTGCCTTTCAGCTCTAGGGCAAAGTAGCACACCCAGAGCAGAAGTCCTACTTCAGCCAGATCAGGCCTGCTAAGAAACTGCGTTTCACAGGCCTTTGGAAGAGATGTTCCCACTAGGCTGTAAGAGCACTGTGCAGAGCGAGTTGTTTCTTAGCTTCCCAAAGAGCTGGAAGCAAGATGCTGTGGGGCCCAACTCGCCCTTTGGAAAGAAGCCTGCACGTTGTGCCTTTCAGCTCTAGGGCAAAGTAGCACACCCAGAGCAGAAGTCCTACTTCAGCCAGATCAGGCCTGCAAAGAAACTGCGTTTCACAGGCCTTTGGAAGACATGTTCCCACTAGGCTGTAAGAGCACTGTGCAGAGCGAGTTGTTTCTTAGCTTCCCAAAGAGCTGGAAGCAAGATGCTGTGGGGCCCAACTCGCCCTTTGGAAAGAAGCCTGCGCGTTGTGCCTTTCAGCTCTAGGGCAAAGTAGCACACCCAGAGCAGAAGTCCTACTTCAGCCAGATCAGGCCTGCAAAGAAACTGCGTTTCACAGGCCTTTGGAAGAGATGTTCCCGGTAGGCTGTAAGAGCACTGTGCAGAGCGAGTTGTTCCTTAGCTTCCCAAAGAGCTGGATGCAAGATGCTGTGGGGCCCAACTCGCCCTTTGGAAAGAAGCCTGCACGTTGTGCCTTTCAGCTCTAGGGCAAAGTAGCACACCCAGAGCAGAAGTCCTACTTCAGCCAGATCAGGCCTGCAAAGAAACTGCGTTTCACAGGCCTTTGTAAGACATGTTCCCGGTAGGCTGTAAGAGCACTGTGCAGAGCGAGTTGTTTCTTAGCTTCCCAAAGAGCTGGAAGCAAGATGCTGTGGGGCCCAACTCGCCCTTTGGAAAGAAGCCTGCGCGTTGTGCCTTTCAGCTCTAGGGCAAAGTAGCACACCCAGAGCAGAAGTCCTACTTCCGCCAGATCAGGCCTGCAAAGAAACTGCGTTTCACAGGCCTTTGGAAGAGATGTTCCCACTAGGCTGTAAGAGCACTGTGCAGAGCGAGTTGTTTCTTAGCTTCCCAAAGAGCTGGAAGCAAGATGCTGTGGGGCCCAACTCGCCCTTTGGAAAGAAGCCTGCACGTTGTGCCTTTCACCTCTAGGACAAAGTAGCACACCCAGAGCAGAAGTCCTACTTCAGCCAGATCAGGCCTGCAAAGAAACTGCGTTTCACAGGCCTTTGGAAGAGATGTTCCCACTAGGCTGTAAGAGCACTGTGCAGAGCGAGTTGTTTCTTAGCTTCCCAAAGAGCTGGAAGCAACATGCTGTGGGGCCCAACTCGCCCTTTGGAAAGAAGCCTGCACGTTGTGCCTTTCAGCTCTAGGGCAAAGTAGCACACCCAGAGCAGAAGTCCTACTTCAGCCAGATCAGGCCTGCAAAGAAACTGCGTTTCACAGGCCTTTGGAAGAGATGTTCCCACTAGGCTGTAAGAGCACTGTGCAGAGCGAGTTGTTTCTTAGCTTCCCAAAGAGCTGGAAGCAAGATGCTGTGGGGCCCAACTCGCCCTTTGGAAAGAAGCCTGCACGTTGTGCCTTTCAGCTCTAGGGCAAAGTAGCACACCCAGAGCAGAAGTCCTACTTCAGCCAGATCAGGCCTGCAAAGAAACTGCGTTTCACAGGCCTTTGGAAGAGATGTTCCCACTAGGCTGTAAGAGCACTGTGCAGAGCGAGTTGTTCCTTAGCTTCCCAAAGAGCTGGAAGCAAGATGCTGTGGGGCCCAACTCGACCTTTGGAAAGAAGGCTGCACGTTGTGCCTTTCAGCTCTAGGGCAAAGTAGCACACCCAGAGCAGAAGTCCTACTTCAGCCAGATCAGGCCTGCAAAGAAACTGCGTTTCACAGGCCTTTGGAAGAGATGTTCCCACTAGGCTGTAAGAGCACTGTGCAGAGCGAGTTGTTTCTTAGCTTCCCAAAGAGCTGGAAGCAAGATGCTGTGGGGCCCAACTCGCCCTTTGGAAAGAAGCCTGCACGTTGTGCCTTTCAGCTCTAGGGCAAAGTAGCACACCCAGAGCAGAAGTCCTACTTCAGCCAGATCAGGCCTGCAAAGAAACTGCGTTTCACAGGCCTTTGGAAGAGATGTTCCCACTAGGCTGTAAGAGCACTGTGCAGAGCGAGTTGTTTCTTAGCTTCCCAAAGAGCTGGAAGCAAGATGCTGTGGGGCCCAACTCGCCCTTTGGAAAGAAGCCTGCACGTTGTGCCTTTCAGCTCTAGGGCAAAGTAGCACACCCAGAGCAGAAGTCCTACTTCAGCCAGATCAGGCCTGCAAAGAAACTGCGTTTCACAGGCCTTTGGAAGACATGTTCCCGGTAGGCTGTAAGAGCACTGTGCAGAGCGAGTTGTTTCTTAGCTTCCCAAAGAGCTGGAAGCAAGATGCTGTGGGGACCAACTCGCCCTTTGGAAAGAAGCCTGCACGTTGTGCCTTTCAGCTCTAGGGCAAAGTAGCACACCCAGAGCAGAAGTCCTACTTCAGCCAGATCAGGCCTGCAAAGAAACTGCGTTTCACAGGCCTTTGGAAGAGATGTTCCCGGTAGGCTGTAAGAGCACTGTGCAGAGCGAGTTGTTTCTTAGCTTCCCAAAGAGCTGGAAGCAAGATGCTGTGGGGCCCAACTCGCCCTTTGCAAAGAAGCCTGCACGTTGTGCCTTTCAGCTCTAGGGCAAAGTAGCACACCCAGAGCAGAAGTCCTACTTCAGCCAGATCAGGCCTGCAAAGAAACTGCGTTTCACAGGCCTTTGGAAGAGATGTTCCCGGTAGGCTGTAAGAGCACTGTGCAGAGCGAGTTGTTTCTTAGCTTCCCAAAGAGCTGGAAGCAAGATGCTGTGGGGCCCAACTCGCCCTTTGGAAAGAAGCCGGCACGTTGTGCCTTTCAGCTCTAGGGCAAAGTAGCACACCCAGAGCAGAAGTCCTACTTCAGCCAGATCAGGCCTGCAAAGAAACTGCGTTTCACAGGCCTTTGGAAGAGATGTTCCCACTAGGCTGTAAGAGCACTGTGCAGAGCGAGTTGTTTCTTAGCTTCCCAAAGAGCTGGAAGCAAGATGCTGTGGGGCCCAACTCGCCCTTTGGAAAGAAGCCGGCACGTTGTGCCTTTCAGCTCTAGGGCAAAGTAGCACACCCAGAGCAGAAGTCCTACTTCAGCCAGATCAGGCCTGCAAAGAAACTGCGTTTCACAGGCCTTTGGAAGAGATGTTCCCACTAGGCTGTAAGAGCACTGTGCAGAGCGAGTTGTTTCTTAGCTTCCCAAAGAGCTGGAAGCAACATGCTGTGGGGCCCAACTCGCCCTTTGGAAAGAAGCCTGCACGTTGTGCCTTTCAGCTCTAGGGCAAAGTAGCACACCCAGAGCAGAAGTCCTACTTCAGCCAGATCTGGCCTGCAAAGAAACTGCGTTTCACAGGCCTTTGGAAGAGATGTTCCCACTAGGCTGTAAGAGCACTGTGCAGAGCGAGTTGTTTCTTAGCTTCCCAAAGAGCTGGAAGCAAGATGCTGTGGGGCCCAACTCGCCCTTTGGAAAGAAGCCTGCACGTTGTGCCTTTCAGCTCTAGGGCAAAGTAGCACACCCAGAGCAGAAGTCCTACTTCAGCCAGATCAGGCCTGCAAAGAAACTGCGTTTCACAGGCCTTTGGAAGACATGTTCCCGGTAGGCTGTAAGAGCACTGTGCAGAGCGAGTTGTTTCTTAGCTTCCCAAAGAGCTGGAAGCAAGATGCTGTGGGGCCCAACTCGCCCTTTGGAAAGAAGCCTGCGCGTTGTGCCTTTCAGCTCTAGGGCAAAGTAGCACACCCAGAGCAGAAGTCCTACTTCAGCCAGATCAGGCCTGCAAAGAAACTGCGTTTCACAGGCCTTTAGAAGAGATGTTCCCACTAGGCTGTAAGAGCACTGTGCAGAGCGAGTTGTTTCTTAGCTTCCCAAAGAGCTGGAAGCAAGATGCTGTGGGGCCCAAATCGCCCTTTGGAAAGAAGCCTGCACGTTGTGCCTTTCAGCTCTAGGACAAAGTAGCACACCCAGAGCAGAAGTCCTACTTCAGCCAGATCAGGCCTGCAAAGAAAGTGCGTTTCACAGGCCTTTGGAAGAGATGTTCCCACTAGGCTGTAAGAGCACTGTGCAGAGCGAGTTGTTTCTTAGCTTCCCAAAGAGCTGGAAGCAAGATGCTGTGGGGCCCAACTCGCCCTTTGGAAAGAAGCCTGCACGTTGTGCCTTTCAGCTCTAGGGCAAAGTAGCACACCCAGAGCAGAAGTCCTACTTCAGCCAGATCAGGCCTGCAAAGAAACTGCGTTTCACAGGCCTTTGGAAGACATGTTCCCGGTAGGCTGTAAGAGCACTGTGCATAGCGAGTTGTTTCTTAGCTTCCCAAAAAGCTGGAAGCAAGATGCTGTGGGGCCCAACTCGCCCTTTGGAAAGAAGCCTGCGCGTTGTGCCTGTCAGCTCTAGGGCAAAGTAGCACACCCAGAGCAGAAGTCCTACTTCAGCCAGATCAGGCCTGCAAAGAAACTGCGTTTCACAGGCCTTTGGAAGAGATGTTCCCACTAGGCTGTAAGAGCACTGTGCAGAGCGAGTTGTTTCTTAGCTTCCCAAAGAGCTGGAAGCAAGATGCTGTGGGGCCCAACTCGCCCTTTGGAAAGAAGCCTGCACGTTGTGCCTTTCAGCTCTAGGACAAAGTAGCACACCCAGAGCAGAAGTCCTACTTCAGCCAGATCAGGCCTGCAAAGAAACTGCGTTTCACAGGCCTTTGGAAGAGATGTTCCCACTAGGCTGTAAGAGCACTGTGCAGAGCGAGTTGTTTCTTAGCTTCCCAAAGAGCTGGAAGCAAGATGCTGTGGGGCCCAACTCGCCCTTTGGAAAGAAGCCTGCACGTTGTGCCTTTCAGCTCTAGGGCAAAGTAGCACACCCAGAGCAGAAGTCCTACTTCAGCCAGATCAGGCCTGCAAAGAAACTGCGTTTCACAGGCCTTTGGAAGAGATGTTCCCACTAGGCTGTAAGAGCACTGTGCAGAGCGAGTTGTTTCTTAGCTTCCCAAAGAGCTGGAAGCAAGATGCTGTGGGGCCCAACTCGCCCTTTGGAAAGAAGCCTGCACGTTGTGCCTTTCAGCTCTAGGGCAAAGTAGCACACCCAGAGCAGAAGTCCTACTTCAGCCAGATCAGGCCTGCAAAGAAACTGCGTTTCACAGGCCTTTGGAAGAGATGTTCCCCCTAGGCTGTAAGAGCACTGTGCAGAGCGAGTTGTTTCTTAGCTTCCCAAAGAGCTGGAAGCAAGATGCTGTGGGGCCCAACTCGCCCTTTGGAAAGAAGCCTGCACGTTGTGCCTTTCAGCTCTAGGGCAAAGTAGCACACCCAGAGCAGAAGTCCTACTTCAGCCAGATCAGGCCTGCAAAGAAACTGCGTTTCACAGGCCTTTGGAAGAGATGTTCCCACTAGGCTGTAAGAGCACTGTGCAGAGCGAGTTGCTTCTTAGCTTCCCAAAGAGCTGGAAGCAAGATGCTGTGGGGCCCAACTCGCCCTTTGGAAAGAAGCCTGCACGTTGTGCCTTTCAGCTCTAGGGCAAAGTAGCACACCCAGAGCAGAAGTCCTACTTCAGCCAGATCAGGCCTGCAAAGAAACTGCGTTTCACAGGCCTTTGGAAGAGATGTTCCCACTAGGCTGTAAGAGCACTGTGCAGAGCGAGTTGTTTCTTAGCTTCCCAAAGAGCTGGAAGCAAGATGCTGTGGGGCCCAACTCGCCCTTTGGAAAGAAGCCGGCACGTTGTGCCTTTCAGCTCTAGGACAAAGTAGCACACCCAGAGCAGAAGTCCTACTTCAGCCAGATCAGGCCTGCAAAGAAACTGCGTTTCACGGGCCTTTGGAAGAGATGTTCCCACTAGGCTGTAAGAGCACTGTGCAGAGCGAGTTGTTTCTTAGCTTCCCAAAGAGCTGGAAGCAAGATGCTGTGGGGCCCAACTCGCCCTTTGGAAAGAAGCCTGCGCGTTGTGCCTTTCAGCTCTAGGGCAAAGTAGCACACCCAGAGCAGAAGTCCTACTTCAGCCAGATCAGGCCTGCAAAGAAACTGCGTTTCACAGGCCTTTGGAAGAGATGTTCCCACTAGGCTGTAAGAGCACTGTGCAGAGCGAGTTGTTTCTTTGCTTCCCAAAGAGCTGGAAGCAAGATGCTGTGGGGCCCAACTCGCCCTTTGGAAAGAAGCCTGCACGTTGTGCCTTTCAGCTCTAGGGCAAAGTAGCACACCCAGAGCAGAAGTCCTACTTCAGCCAGATCAGGCCTGCAAAGAAACTGCGTTTCACAGGCCTTTGGAAGAGATGTTCCCACTAGGCTGTAAGAGCACTGTGCAGAGCGAGTTGTTTCTTAGCTTCCCAAAGAGCTGGAAGCAAGATGCTGTGGGGCCCAACTCGCCCTTTGGAAAGAAGCCTGCACGTTGTGCCTTTCAGCTCTAGGGCAAAGTAGCACACCCAGAGCAGAAGTCCTACTTCAGCCAGATCAGGCCTGCAAAGAAACTGCGTTTCACAGGCCTTTGGAAGAGATGTTCCCACTAGGCTGTAAGAGCACTGTGCAGAGCGAGTTGTTTCTTAGCTTCCCAAAGAGCTGGAAGCAAGATGCTGTGGGGCCCAACTCGCCCTTTGGAAAGAAGCCTGCACGTTGTGCCTTTCAGCTCTAGGGCAAAGTAGCACACCCAGAGCAGAAGTCCTACTTCAGCCAGATCAGGCCTGCAAAGAAACTGCGTTTCACAGGCCTTTGGAAGAGATGTTCCCACTAGGCTGTAAGAGCACTGTGCAGAGCGAGTTGTTTCTTAGCTTCCCAAAGAGCTGGAAGCAAGATGCTGTGGGGCCCAACTCGCCCTTTGGAAAGAAGCCTGCACGTTGTGCCTTTCAGCTCTAGGGCAAAGTAGCACACCCAGAGCAGAAGTCCTACTTCAGCCAGATCAGGCCTGCAAAGAAACTGCGTTTCACAGGCCTTTGGAAGAGATGTTCCCACTAGGCTGTAAGAGCACTGTGCAGAGCGAGTTGTTTCTTAGCTTCCCAAAGAGCTGGAAGCAAGATGCTGTGGGGCCCAACTCGCCCTTTGGAAAGAAGCCTGCACGTTGTGCCTTTCAGCTCTAGGGCAAAGTAGCACACCCAGAGCAGAAGTCCTACTTCAGCCAGATCAGGCCTGCAAAGAAACTGCGTTTCACAGGCCTTTGGAAGAGATGTTCCCACTAGGCTGTAAGAGCACTGTGCAGAGCGAGTTGTTTCTTAGCTTCCCAAAGAGCTGGAAGCAAGATGCTGTGGGGCCCAACTCGCCCTTTGGAAAGAAGCCTGCACGTTGTGCCTTTCAGCTCTAGGGCAAAGTAGCACACCCAGAGCAGAAGTCCTACTTCAGCCAGATCAGGCCTGCAAAGAAACTGCGTTTCACAGGCCTTTGGAAGAGATGTTCCCACTAGGCTGTAAGAGCACTGTGCAGAGCGAGTTGTTCCTTAGCTTCCCAAAGAGCTGGAAGCAAGATGCTGTGGGGCCCAACTCGCCCTTTGGAAAGAAGCCTGCACGTTGTGCCTTTCAGCTCTAGGGCAAAGTAGCACACCCAGAGCAGAAGTCCTACTTCAGCCAGATCAGGCCTGCAAAGAAACTGCGTTTCACAGGCCTTTGGAAGAGATGTTCCCACTAGGCTGTAAGAGCACTGTGCAGAGCGAGTTGTTTCTTAGCTTCCCAAAGAGCTGGAAGCAAGATGCTGTGGGGCCCAACTCGCCCTTTGGAAAGAAGCCGGCACGTTGTGCCTTTCAGCTCTAGGGCAAAGTAGCACACCCAGAGCAGAAGTCCTACTTCAGCCAGATCAGGCCTGCAAAGAAACTGCGTTTCACAGGCCTTTGGAAGAGATGTTCCCACTAGGCTGTAAGAGCACTGTGCAGAGCGAGTTGTTTCTTAGCTTCCCAAAGAGCTGGAAGCAAGATGCTGTGGGGCCCAACTCGCCCTTTGGAAAGAAGCCTGCGCGTTGTGCCTTTCAGCTCTAGGGCAAAGTAGCACACCCAGAGCAGAAGTCCTACTTCAGCCAGATCAGGCCTGCAAAGAAACTGCGTTTCACAGGCCTTTGGAAGAGATGTTCCCGGTAGGCTGTAAGAGCACTGTGCAGAGCGAGTTGTTCCTTAGCTTCCCAAAGAGCTGGAAGCAAGATGCTGTGGGGCCCAACTCGCCCTTTGGAAAGAAGCCTGCACGTTGTGCCTTTCAGCTCTAGGGCAAAGTAGCACACCCAGAGCAGAAGTCCTACTTCAGCCAGATCAGGCCTGCAAAGAAACTGCGTTTCACAGGCCTTTGGAAGAGATGTTCCCCCTAGGCTGTAAGAGCACTGTGCAGAGCGAGTTGTTTCTTAGCTTCCCAAAGAGCTGGAAGCAAGATGCTGTGGGGCCCAACTCGCCCTTTGGAAAGAAGCCTGCACGTTGTGCCTTTCAGCTCTAGGGCAAAGTAGCACACCCAGAGCAGAAGTCCTACTTCAGCCAGATCAGGCCTGCAAAGAAACTGCGTTTCACAGGCCTTTGGAAGAGATGTTCCCACTAGGCTGTAAGAGCACTGTGCAGAGCGAGTTGTTCCTTAGCTTCCCAAAGAGCTGGAAGCAAGATGCTGTGGGGCCCAACTCGCCCTTTGGAAAGAAGCCTGCACGTTGTGCCTTTCAGCTCTAGGGCAAAGTAGCACACCCAGAGCAGAAGTCCTACTTCAGCCAGATCAGGCCTGCAAAGAAACTGCGTTTCACGGGCCTTTGGAAGACATGTTCCCACTAGGCTGTAAGAGCACTGTGCAGAGCGAGTTGTTTCTTAGCTTCCCAAAGAGCTGGAAGCAAGATGCTGTGGGGCCCAACTCGCCCTTTGGAAAGAAGCCTGCACGTTGTGCCTTTCAGCTCTAGGGCAAAGTAGCACACCCAGAGCAGAAGTCCTACTTCAGCCAGATCAGGCCTGCAAAGAAACTGCGTTTCACAGGCCTTTGGAAGAGATGTTCCCGGTAGGCTGTAAGAGCACTGTGCAGAGCGAGTTGTTTCTTAGCTTCCCAAAGAGCTGGAAGCAAGATGCTGTGGGGCCCAACTCGCCCTTTGGAAAGAAGCCTGCGCGTTGTGCCTTTCAGCTCTAGGGCAAAGTAGCACACCCAGAGCAGAAGTCCTACTTCAGCCAGATCAGGCCTGCAAAGAAACTGCATTTCACAGGCCTTTGGAAGAGATGTTCCCGGTAGGCTGTAAGAGCACTGTGCAGAGCGAGTTGTTTCTTAGCCTCCCAAAGAGCTGGAAGCAAGATGCTGTGGGGCCCAACTCGCCCTTTGGAAAGAAGCCTGCACGTTGTGCCTTTCAGCTCTAGGGCAAAGTAGCACACCCAGAGCAGAAGTCCTACTTCAGCCAGATCAGGCCTGCAAAGAAACTGCGTTTCACAGGCCTTTGGAAGAGATGTTCCCACTAGGCTGTAAGAGCACTGTGCAGAGCGAGTTGTTTCTTAGCTTCCCAAAGAGCTGGAAGCAAGATGCTGTGGGGCCCAACTCGCCCTTTGGAAAGAAGCCTGCACGTTGTGCCTTTCAGCTCTAGGGCAAAGTAGCACACCCAGAGCAGAAGTCCTACTTCAGCCAGATCAGGCCTGCAAAGAAACTGCGTTTCACAGGCCTTTGGAAGAGATGTTCCCACTAGGCTGTAAGAGCACTGTGCAGAGCGAGTTGTTTCTTAGCTTCCCAAAGAGCTGGAAGCAAGATGCTGTGGGGCCCAACTCGCCCTATGGAAAGAAGCCTGCACGTTGTGCCTTTCAGCTCTAGGGCAAAGTAGCACACCCAGAGCAGAAGTCCTACTTCAGCCAGATCAGGCCTGCAAAGAAACTGCGTTTCACAGGCCTTTGGAAGAGATGTTCCCACTAGGCTGTAAGAGCACTGTGCAGAGCGAGTTGTTTCTTAGCTTCCCAAAGAGCTGGAAGCAAGATGCTGTGGGGCCCAACTCGCCCTTTGGAAAGAAGACTGCACGTTGTGCCTTTCAGCTCTAGGGCAAAGTAGCACACCCAGAGCAGAAGTCCTACTTCAGCCAGATCAGGCCTGCAAAGAAACTGCGTTTCACAGGCCTTTGGAAGAGATGTTCCCACTAGGCTGTAAGAGCACTGTGCAGAGCGAGTTGTTCCTTAGCTTCCCAAAGAGCTGGAAGCAAGATGCTGTGGGGCCCAACTCGCCCTTTGGAAAGAAGCCTGCACGTTGTGCCTTTCAGCTCTAGGGCAAAGTAGCACACCCAGAGCAGAAGTCCTACTTCAGCCAGATCAGGCCTGCAAAGAAACTGCGTTTCACAGGCCTTTGGAAGAGATGTTCCCCCTAGGCTGTAAGAGCACTGTGCAGAGCGAGTTGTTTCTTAGCTTCCCAAAGAGCTGGAAGCAAGATGCTGTGGGGCCCAACTCGCCCTTTGGAAAGAAGCCTGCACGTTGTGCCTTTCAGCTCTAGGGCAAAGTAGCACACCCAGAGCAGAAGTCCTACTTCAGCCAGATCAGGCCTGCAAAGAAACTGCGTTTCACAGGCCTTTGGAAGAGATGTTCCCACTAGGCTGTAAGAGCACTGTGCAGAGCGAGTTGTTCCTTAGCTTCCCAAAGAGCTGGAAGCAAGATGCTGTGGGGCCCAACTCGCCCTTTGGAAAGAAGCCTGCACGTTGTGCCTTTCAGCTCTAGGGCAAAGTAGCACACCCAGAGCAGAAGTCCTACTTCAGCCAGATCAGGCCTGCAAAGAAACTGCGTTTCACGGGCCTTTGGAAGACATGTTCCCACTAGGCTGTAAGAGCACTGTGCAGAGCGAGTTGTTTCTTAGCTTCCCAAAGAGCTGGAAGCAAGATGCTGTGGGGCCCAACTCGCCCTTTGGAAAGAAGCCTGCACGTTGTGCCTTTCAGCTCTAGGGCAAAGTAGCACACCCAGAGCAGAAGTCCTACTTCAGCCAGATCAGGCCTGCAAAGAAACTGCGTTTCACAGGCCTTTGGAAGAGATGTTCCCACTAGGCTGTAAGAGCACTGTGCAGAGCGAGTTGTTTCTTAGCTTCCCAAAGAGCTGGAAGCAAGATGCTGTGGGGCCCAACTCGCCCTTTGGAAAGAAGCCTGCGCGTTGTGCCTTTCAGCTCTAGGGCAAAGTAGCACACCCAGAGCAGAAGTCCTACTTCAGCCAGATCAGGCCTGCAAAGAAACTGCGTTTCACAGGCCTTTGGAAGAGATGTTCCCGGTAGGCTGTAAGAGCACTGTGCAGAGCGAGTTGTTCCTTAGCTTCCCAAAGAGCTGGAAGCAAGATGCTGTGGGGCCCAACTCGCCCTTTGGAAAGAAGCCTGCACGTTGTGCCTTTCAGCTCTAGGGCAAAGTAGCACACCCAGAGCAGAAGTCCTACTTCAGCCAGATCAGGCCTGCAAAGAAACTGCGTTTCACAGGCCTTTGGAAGAGATGTTCCCACTAGGCTGTAAGAGCACTGTGCAGAGCGAGTTGTTTCTTAGCTTCCCAAAGAGCTGGAAGCAAGATGCTGTGGGGCCCAACTCGCCCTTTGGAAAGAAGCCTGCACGTTGTGCCTTTCAGCTCTAGGGCAAAGTAGCACACCCAGAGCAGAAGTCCTACTTCAGCCAGATCAGGCCTGCAAAGAAACTGCGTTTCACAGGCCTTTGGAAGAGATGTTCCCACTAGGCTGTAAGAGCACTGTGCAGAGCGAGTTGTTTCTTAGCTTCCCAAAGAGCTGGAAGCAAGATGCTGTGGGGCCCAACTCGCCCTTTGGAAAGAAGCCTGCACGTTGTGCCTTTCAGCTCTAGGGCAAAGTAGCACACCCAGAGCAGAAGTCCTACTTCAGCCAGATCAGGCCTGCAAAGAAACTGCGTTTCACAGGCCTTTGGAAGAGATGTTCCCACTAGGCTGTAAGAGCACTGTGCAGAGCGAGTTGTTTCTTAGCTTCCCAAACAGCTGGAAGCAAGATGCTGTGGGGCCCAACTCGCCCTTTGGAAAGAAGCCTGCACGTTGTGCCTTTCAGCTCTAGGACAAAGTAGCACACCCAGAGCAGAAGTCCTACTTCAGCCAGATCAGGCCTGCAAAGAAACTGCGTTTCACAGGCCTTTGGAAGAGATGTTCCCACTAGGCTGTAAGAGCACTGTGCAGAGCGAGTTGTTTCTTAGCTTCCCAAAGAGCTGGAAGCAACATGCTGTGAGGCCCAACTCGCCCTTTGGAAAGAAGCCTGCACGTTGTGCCTTTCAGCTCTAGGGCAAAGTAGCACACCCAGAGCAGAAGTCCTACTGCAGCCAGATCAGGCCTGCAAAGAAACTGCGTTTCACAGGCCTTTGGAAGAGATGTTCCCACTAGGCTGTAAGAGCACTGTGCAGAGCGAGTTGTTTCTTAGCTTCCCAAAGAGCTGGAAGCAGATGCTGTGGGGCCCAACTCGCCCTTTGGAAAGAAGCCTGCACGTTGTGCCTTTCAGCTCTAGGGCAAAGTAGCACACCCAGAGCAGAAGTCCTACTTCAGCCAGATCAGGCCTGCAAAGAAACTGCGTTTCACAGGCCTTTGGAAGAGATGTTCCCGGTAGGCTGTAAGAGCACTGTGCAGAGCGAGTTGTTTCTTAGCTTCCCAAAGAGCTGGAAGCAAGATGCTGTGGGGCCCAACTCGCCCTTTGGAAAGAAGCCTGCACGTTGTGCCTTTCAGCTCTAGGGCAAAGTAGCACACCCAGAGCAGAAGTCCTACTTCAGCCAGATCAGGCCTGCAAAGAAACTGCGTTTCACAGGCCTTTGGAAGAGATGTTCCCACTAGGCTGTAAGAGCACTGTGCAGAGCGAGTTGTTCCTTAGCTTCCCAAAGAGCTGGAAGCAAGATGCTGTGGGGCCCAACTCGCCCTTTGGAAAGAAGCCTGCACGTTGTGCCTTTCAGCTCTAGGGCAAAGTAGCACACCCAGAGCAGAAGTCCTACTTCAGCCAGATCAGGCCTGCAAAGAAACTGCGTTTCACAGGCCTTTGGAAGAGATGTTCCCACTAGGCTGTAAGAGCACTGTGCAGAGCGAGTTGTTTCTTAGCTTCCCAAAGAGCTGGAAGCAAGATGCTGTGGGGCCCAACTCGCCCTTTGGAAAGAAGCCTGCACGTTGTGCCTTTCAGCTCTAGGGCAAAGTAGCACACCCAGAGCAGAAGTCCTACTTCAGCCAGATCAGGCCTGCAAAGAAACTGCGTTTCACAGGCCTTTGGAAGAGATGTTCCCACTAGGCTGTAAGAGCACTGTGCAGAGCGAGTTGTTTCTTAGCTTCCCAAAGAGCTGGAAGCAAGATGCTGTGGGGCCCAACTCGCCCTTTGGAAAGAAGCCTGCACGTTGTGCCTTTCAGCTCTAGGGCAAAGTAGCACACCCAGAGCAGAAGTCCTACTTCAGCCAGATCAGGCCTGCAAAGAAACTGCGTTTCACAGGCCTTTGGAAGAGATGTTCCCACTAGGCTGTAAGAGCACTGTGCAGAGCGAGTTGTTTCTTAGCTTCCCAAAGAGCTGGAAGCAAGATGCTGTGGGGCCCAACTCGCCCTTTGGAAAGAAGCCTGCACGTTGTGCCTTTCAGCTCTAGGGCAAAGTAGCACACCCAGAGCAGAAGTCCTACTTCAGCCAGATCAGGCCTGCAAAGAAACTGCGTTTCACAGGCCTTTGGAAGACATGTTCCCGGTAGGCTGTAAGAGCACTGTGCAGAGCGAGTTGTTTCTTAGCTTCCCAAAGAGCTGGAAGCAAGATGCTGTGGGGACCAACTCGCCCTTTGGAAAGAAGCCTGCACGTTGTGCCTTTCAGCTCTAGGGCAAAGTAGCACACCCAGAGCAGAAGTCCTACTTCAGCCAGATCAGGCCTGCAAAGAAACTGCGTTTCACAGGCCTTTGGAAGAGATGTTCCCACTAGGCTGTAAGAGCACTGTGCAGAGCGAGTTGTTTCTTAGCTTCCCAAAGAGCTGGAAGCAAGATGCTGTGGGGCCCAACTCGCCCTTTGGAAAGAAGCCTGCACGTTGTGCCTTTCAGCTCTAGGGCAAAGTAGCACACCCAGAGCAGAAGTCCTACTTCAGCCAGATCAGGCCTGCAAAGAAACTGCGTTTCACAGGCCTTTGGAAGAGATGTTCCCGGTAGGCTGTAAGAGCACTGTGCAGAGCGAGTTGTTCCTTAGCTTCCCAAAGAGCTGGAAGCAAGATGCTGTGGGGCCCAACTCGCCCTTTGGAAAGAAGCCTGCACGTTGTGCCTTTCAGCTCTAGGGCAAAGTAGCACACCCAGAGCAGAAGTCCTACTTCAGCCAGATCAGGCCTGCAAAGAAACTGCGTTTCACAGGCCTTTGGAAGAGATGTTCCCGGTAGGCTGTAAGAGCACTGTGCAGAGCGAGTTGTTTCTTAGCTTCCCAAAGAGCTGGAAGCAAGATGCTGTGGGGACCAACTCGCCCTTTGGAAAGAAGCCTGCACGTTGTGCCTTTCAGCTCTAGGGCAAAGTAGCACACCCAGAGCAGAAGTCCTACTTCAGCCAGATCAGGCCTGCAAAGAAACTGCGTTTCACAGGCCTTTGGAAGAGATGTTCCCGGTAGGCTGTAAGAGCACTGTGCAGAGCGAGTTGTTTCTTAGCTTCCCAAAGAGCTGGAAGCAAGATGCTGTGGGGCCCAACTCGCCCTTTGGAAAGAAGCCTGCACGTTGTGCCTTTCAGCTCTAGGGCAAAGTAGCACACCCAGAGCAGAAGTCCTACTTCAGCCAGATCAGGCCTGCAAAGAAACTGCGTTTCACAGGCCTTTGGAAGAGATGTTCCCACTAGGCTGTAAGAGCACTGTGCAGAGCGAGTTGTTCCTTAGCTTCCCAAAGAGCTGGAAGCAAGATGCTGTGGGGCCCAACTCGCCCTTTGGAAAGAAGCCTGCACGTTGTGCCTTTCAGCTCTAGGGCAAAGTAGCACACCCAGAGCAGAAGTCCTACTTCAGCCAGATCAGGCCTGCAAAGAAACTGCGTTTCACGGGCCTTTGGAAGACATGTTCCCACTAGGCTGTAAGAGCACTGTGCAGAGCGAGTTGTTTCTTAGCTTCCCAAAGAGCTGGAAGCAAGATGCTGTGGGGCCCAACTCGCCCTTTGGAAAGAAGCCTGCACGTTGTGCCTTTCAGCTCTAGGGCAAAGTAGCACACCCAGAGCAGAAGTCCTACTTCAGCCAGATCAGGCCTGCAAAGAAACTGCGTTTCACAGGCCTTTGGAAGAGATGTTCCCACTAGGCTGTAAGAGCACTGTGCAGAGCGAGTT
Organism: Equus caballus; assembly: GCF_041296265.1. Classification (NCBI taxonomy): domain Eukaryota; kingdom Metazoa; phylum Chordata; class Mammalia; order Perissodactyla; family Equidae; genus Equus; species Equus caballus. The sequence continues at coordinate 754,699 of NC_091711.1, read as the reverse complement.
GTTTCTTAGCTTCCCAAAGAGCTGGAAGCAAGATGCTGAGGGGCCCAACTCGCCCTTTGGAAAGAAGCCTGCGCGTTGTGCCTTTCAGCTCTAGGGCAAATTAGCACACCCAGAGCAGAAGTCCTACTTCATCCAGATCAGGCCTGCAAAGAAACTGCGTTTCACAGGCCTTTGGAAGAGATGTTCCCGGTAGGCTGTAAGAGCACTGTGCAGAGCGAGTTGTTCCTTAGCTTCCCAAAGAGCTGGAAGCAAGATGCTGTGGGGCCCAACTCGCCCTTTGGAAAGAAGCCTGCACGTTGTGCCTTTCAGCTCTAGGGCAAAGTAGCACACCCAGAGCAGAAGTCCTACTTGAGCCAGATCAGGCCTGCAAAGAAACTGCGTTTCACAGGCCTTTGGAAGAGATGTTCCCACTAGGCTGTAAGAGCACTGTGCAGAGCGAGTTGTTCCTTAGCTTCCCAAAGAGCTGGAAGCAAGATGCTGTGGGGCCCAACTCGCCCTTTGGAAAGAAGCCTGCACGTTGTGCCTTTCAGCTCTAGGGCAAAGTAGCACACCCAGAGCAGAAGTCCTACTTCAGCCAGATCAGGCCTGCAAAGAAACTGCGTTTCACAGGCCTTTGGAAGAGATGTTCCCACTAGGCTGTAAGAGCACTGTGCAGAGCGAGTTGTTTCTTAGCTTCCCAAAGAGCTGGAAGCAAGATGCTGTGGGGCCCAACTCGCCCTTTGGAAAGAAGCCTGCACGTTGTGCCTTTCAGCTCTAGGGCAAAGTAGCACACCCAGAGCAGAAGTCCTACTTCCGCCAGATCAGGCCTGCAAAGAAACTGCGTTTCACAGGCCTTTGGAAGAGATGTTCCCACTAGGCTGTAAGAGCACTGTGCAGAGCGAGTTGTTCCTTAGCTTCCCAAAGAGCTGGAAGCAAGATGCTGTGGGGCCCAACTCGCCCTTTGGAAAGAAGCCTGCGCGTTGTGCCTTTCAGCTCTAGGGCAAAGTAGCACACCCAGAGCAGAAGTCCTACTTCAGCCAGATCAGGCCTGCAAAGAAACTGCGTTTCACAGGCCTTTGGAAGAGATGTTCCCGGTAGGCTGTAAGAGCACTGTGCAGAGCGAGTTGTTCCTTAGCTTCCCAAAGAGCTGGAAGCAAGATGCTGTGGGGCCCAACTCGCCCTTTGGAAAGAAGCCTGCACGTTGTGCCTTTCAGCTCTAGGGCAAAGTAGCACACCCAGAGCAGAAGTCCTACTTCAGCCAGATCAGGCCTGCAAAGAAACTGCGTTTCACAGGCCTTTGGAAGAGATGTTCCCACTAGGCTGTAAGAGCACTGTGCAGAGCGAGTTGTTCCTTAGCTTCCCAAAGAGCTGGAAGCAAGATGCTGTGGGGCCCAACTCGCCCTTTGGAAAGAAGCCTGCACGTTGTGCCTTTCAGCTCTAGGGCAAAGTAGCACACCCAGAGCAGAAGTCCTACTTCAGCCAGATCAGGCCTGCAAAGAAACTGCATTTCACAGGCCTTTGGAAGAGATGTTCCCACTAGGCTGTAAGAGCACTGTGCAGAGCGAGTTGTTTCTTTGCTTCCCAAAGAGCTGGAAGCAAGATGCTGTGGGGCCCAACTCGCCCTTTGGAAAGAAGCCTGCACGTTGTGCCTTTCAGCTCTAGGGCAAAGTAGCACACCCAGAGCAGAAGTCCTACTTCAGCCAGATCAGGCCTGCAAAGAAACTGCGTTTCACAGGCCTTTGGAAGAGATGTTCCCACTAGGCTGTAAGAGCACTGTGCAGAGCGAGTTGTTCCTTAGCTTCCCAAAGAGCTGGAAGCAAGATGCTGTGGGGCCCAACTCGCCCTTTGGAAAGAAGCCTGCACGTTGTGCCTTTCAGCTCTAGGGCAAAGTAGCACACCCAGAGCAGAAGTCCTACTTCAGCCAGATCAGGCCTGCAAAGAAACTGCGTTTCACAGGCCTTTGGAAGAGATGTTCCCACTAGGCTGTAAGAGCACTGTGCAGAGCGAGTTGTTTCTTTGCTTCCCAAAGAGCTGGAAGCAAGATGCTGTGGGGCCCAACTCGCCCTTTGGAAAGAAGCCTGCACGTTGTGCCTTTCAGCTCTAGGGCAAAGTAGCACACCCAGAGCAGAAGTCCTACTTCAGCCAGATCAGGCCTGCAAAGAAACTGCGTTTCACAGGCCTTTGGAAGAGATGTTCCCGGTAGGCTGTAAGAGCACTGTGCAGAGCGAGTTGTTTCTTAGCTTCCCAAAGAGCTGGAAGCAAGATGCTGTGGGGCCCAACTCGCCCTTTGGAAAGAAGCCTGCGCGTTGTGCCTTTCAGCTCTAGGGCAAAGTAGCACACCCAGAGCAGAAGTCCTACTTCAGCCAGATCAGGCCTGCAAAGAAACTGCGTTTCACAGGCCTTTGGAAGAGATGTTCCCGGTAGGCTGTAAGAGCACTGTGCAGAGCGAGTTGTTTCTTAGCCTCCCAAAGAGCTGGAAGCAAGATGCTGTGGGGCCCAACTCGCCCTTTGGAAAGAAGCCTGCACGTTGTGCCTTTCAGCTCTAGGGCAAAGTAGCACACCCAGAGCAGAAGTCCTACTTCAGCCAGATCAGGCCTGCAAAGAAACTGCGTTTCACAGGCCTTTGGAAGAGATGTTCCCACTAGGCTGTAAGAGCACTGTGCAGAGCGAGTTGTTTCTTAGCTTCCCAAAGAGCTGGAAGCAAGATGCTGTGGGGCCCAACTCGCCCTTTGGAAAGAAGCCTGCACGTTGTGCCTTTCAGCTCTAGGGCAAAGTAGCACACCCAGAGCAGAAGTCCTACTTCAGCCAGATCAGGCCTGCAAAGAAACTGCGTTTCACAGGCCTTTGGAAGAGATGTTCCCACTAGGCTGTAAGAGCACTGTGCAGAGCGAGTTGTTTCTTAGCTTCCCAAAGAGCTGGAAGCAAGATGCTGTGGGGCCCAACTCGCCCTTTGGAAAGAAGCCTGCACGTTGTGCCTTTCAGCTCTAGGGCAAAGTAGCACACCCAGAGCAGAAGTCCTACTTCAGCCAGATCAGGCCTGCAAAGAAACTGCGTTTCACAGGCCTTTGGAAGAGATGTTCCCACTAGGCTGTAAGAGCACTGTGCAGAGCGAGTTGTTTCTTAGCTTCCCAAAGAGCTGGAAGCAAGATGCTGTGGGGCCCAACTCGCCCTTTGGAAAGAAGCCTGCACGTTGTGCCTTTCAGCTCTAGGGCAAAGTAGCACACCCAGAGCAGAAGTCCTACTTCAGCCACATCAGGCCTGCAAAGAAACTGCGTTTCACAGGCCTTTGGAAGAGATGTTCCCACTAGGCTGTAAGAGCACTGTGCAGAGCGAGTTGTTTCTTAGCTTCCCAAAGAGCTGGAAGCAAGATGCTGTGGGGCCCAACTCGCCCTTTGGAAAGAAGCCTGCACGTTGTGCCTTTCAGCTCTAGGGCAAAGTAGCACACCCAGAGCAGAAGTCCTACTTCAGCCAGATCAGGCCTGCAAAGAAACTGCGTTTCACAGGCCTTTGGAAGACATGTTCCCGGTAGGCTGTAAGAGCACTGTGCAGAGCGAGTTGTTTCTTAGCTTCCCAAAGAGCTGGAAGCAAGATGCTGTGGGGACCAACTCGCCCTTTGGAAAGAAGCCTGCACGTTGTGCCTTTCAGCTCTAGGGCAAAGTAGCACACCCAGAGCAGAAGTCCTACTTCAGCCAGATCAGGCCTGCAAAGAAACTGCGTTTCACAGGCCTTTGGAAGAGATGTTCCCACTAGGCTGTAAGAGCACTGTGCAGAGCGAGTTGTTTCTTAGCTTCCCAAAGAGCTGGAAGCAAGATGCTGTGGGGCCCAACTCGCCCTTTGGAAAGAAGCCTGCACGTTGTGCCTTTCAGCTCTAGGGCAAAGTAGCACACCCAGAGCAGAAGTCCTACTTCAGCCAGATCAGGCCTGCAAAGAAACTGCGTTTCACAGGCCTTTGGAAGAGATGTTCCCACTAGGCTGTAAGAGCACTGTGCAGAGCGAGTTGTTTCTTAGCTTCCCAAAGAGCTGGAAGCAAGATGCTGTGGGGCCCAACTCGCCCTTTGGAAAGAAGCCTGCACGTTGTGCCTTTCAGCTCTAGGGCAAAGTAGCACACCCAGAGCAGAAGTCCTACTTCAGCCAGATCAGGCCTGCAAAGAAACTGCGTTTCACAGGCCTTTGGAAGAGATGTTCCCACTAGGCTGTAAGAGCACTGTGCAGAGCGAGTTGTTTCTTAGCTTCCCAAAGAGCTGGAAGCAAGATGCTGTGGGGCCCAACTCGCCCTTTGGAAAGAAGCCTGCACGTTGTGCCTTTCAGCTCTAGGGCAAAGTAGCACACCCAGAGCAGAAGTCCTACTTCAGCCAGATCAGGCCTGCAAAGAAACTGCGTTTCACAGGCCTTTGGAAGAGATGTTCCCGGTAGGCTGTAAGAGCACTGTGCAGAGCGAGTTGTTTCTTAGCTTCCCAAAGAGCTGGAAGCAAGATGCTGTGGGGCCCAACTCGCCCTTTGGAAAGAAGCCTGCACGTTGTGCCTTTCAGCTCTAGGGCAAAGTAGCACACCCAGAGCAGAAGTCCTACTTCAGCCAGATCAGGCCTGCAAAGAAACTGCGTTTCACAGGCCTTTGGAAGAGATGTTCCCACTAAGCTGTAAGAGCACTGTGCAGAGCGAGTTGTTCCTTAGCTTCCCAAAGAGCTGGAAGCAAGATGCTGTGGGGCCCAACTCGACCTTTGGAAAGAAGCCTGCACGTTGTGCCTTTCAGCTCTAGGGCAAAGTAGCACACCCAGAGCAGAAGTCCTACTTCAGCCAGATCAGGACTGCAAAGAAACTGCGTTTCACAGGCCTTTGGAAGAGATGTTCCCACTAGGCTGTAAGAGCACTGTGCAGAGCGAGTTGTTTCTTTGCTTCCCAAAGAGCTGGAAGCAACATGCTGTGGGGCCCAACTCGCCCTTTGGAAAGAAGCCGGCACGTTGTGCCTTTCAGCTCTAGGGCAAAGTAGCACACCCAGAGCAGAAGTCCTACTTCAGCCAGATCAGGCCTGCAAAGAAACTGCGTTTCACAGGCCTTTGGAAGAGATGTTCCCACTAGGCTGTAAGAGCACTGTGCAGAGCGAGTTGTTTCTTTGCTTCCCAAAGAGCTGGAAGCAAGATGCTGTGGGGCCCAACTCGCCCTTTGGAAAGAAGCCTGCACGTTGTGCCTTTCAGCTCTAGGGCAAAGTAGCACACCCAGAGCAGAAGTCCTACTTCAGCCAGATCAGGCCTGCAAAGAAACTGCGTTTCACAGGCCTTTGGAAGACATGTTCCCGGTAGGCTGTAAGAGCACTGTGCAGAGCGAGTTGTTTCTTACCTTCCCAAAGAGCTGGAAGCAAGATGCTGTGGGGCCCAACTCGCCCTTTGGAAAGAAGCCTGCACGTTGTGCCTTTCAGCTCTAGGGCAAAGTAGCACACCCAGAGCAGAAGTCCTACTTCAGCCAGATCAGGCCTGCAAAGAAACTGCGTTTCACAGGCCTTTGGAAGAGATGTTCCCACTAGGCTGTAAGAGCACTGTGCAGAGCGAGTTGTTCCTTAGCTTCCCAAAGAGCTGGAAGCAAGATGCTGTGGGGCCCAACTCGACCTTTGGAAAGAAGCCTGCACGTTGTGCCTTTCAGCTCTAGGGCAAAGTAGCACACCCAGAGCAGAAGTCCTACTTCAGCCAGATCAGGCCTGCAAAGAAACTGCGTTTCACAGGCCTTTGGAAGAGATGTTCCCACTAGGCTGTAAGAGCACTGTGCAGAGCGAGTTGTTTCTTTGCTTCCCAAAGAGCTGGAAGCAAGATGCTGTGGGGCCCAACTCGCCCTTTGGAAAGAAGCCTGCACGTTGTGCCTTTCAGCTCTAGGGCAAAGTAGCACACCCAGAGCAGAAGTCCTACTTCAGCCAGATCAGGCCTGCAAAGAAACTGCGTTTCACAGGCCTTTGGAAGACATGTTCCCGGTAGGCTGTAAGAGCACTGTGCAGAGCGAGTTGTTTCTTACCTTCCCAAAGAGCTGGAAGCAAGATGCTGTGGGGCCCAACTCGCCCTTTGGAAAGAAGCCTGCACGTTGTGCCTTTCAGCTCTAGGGCAAAGTAGCACACCCAGAGCAGAAGTCCTACTTCAGCCAGATCAGGCCTGCAAAGAAACTGCGTTTCACAGGCCTTTGGAAGAGATGTTCCCACTAGGCTGTAAGAGCACTGTGCAGAGCGAGTTGTTTCTTAGCTTCCCAAAGAGCTGGAAGCAAGATGCTGTGGGGCCCAACTCGCCCTTTGGAAAGAAGCCTGCGCGTTGTGCCTTTCAGCTCTAGGGCAAAGTAGCACACCCAGAGCATAAGTCCTACTTCAGCCAGATCAGGCCTGCAAAGAAACTGCGTTTCACAGGCCTTTGGAAGAGATGTTCCCGGTAGGCTGTAAGAGCACTGTGCAGAGCGAGTTGTTCCTTAGCTTCCCAAAGAGCTGGAAGCAAGATGCTGTGGGGCCCAACTCGCCCTTTGGAAAGAAGCCTGCACGTTGTGCCTTTCAGCTCTAGGGCAAAGTAGCACACCCAGAGCAGAAGTCCTACTTCAGCCAGATCAGGCCTGCAAAGAAACTGCGTTTCACAGGACTTTGGAAGAGATGTTCCCGGTAGGCTGTAAGAGCACTGTGCAGAGCGAGTTGTTTCTTAGCTTCCCAAAGAGCTGGAAGCAACATGCTGTGGGGACCAACTCGCCCTTTGGAAAGAAGCCTGCACGTTGTGCCTTTCAGCTCTAGGGCAAAGTAGCACACCCAGAGCAGAAGTCCTACTTCAGCCAGATCAGGCCTGCAAAGAAACTGCGTTTCACAGGCCTTTGGAAGAGATGTTCCCACTAGGCTGTAAGAGCACTGTGCAGAGCGAGTTGTTTCTTAGCTTCCCAAAGAGCTGGAAGCAAGATGCTGTGGGGCCCAACTCGCCCTTTGGAAAGAAGCCTGCACGTTGTGCCTTTCAGCTCTAGGGCAAAGTAGCACACCCAGAGCAGAAGTCCTACTTCAGCCAGATCAGGCCTGCAAAGAAACTGCGTTTCACAGGCCTTTGGAAGAGATGTTCCCACTAGGCTGTAAGAGCACTGTGCAGAGCGAGTTGTTCCTTAGCTTCCCAAAGAGCTGGAAGCAAGATGCTGTGGGGCCCAACTCGCCCTTTGGAAAGAAGCCTGCACGTTGTGCCTTTCAGCTCTAGGGCAAAGTAGCACACCCAGAGCAGAAGTCCTACTTCAGCCAGATCAGGCCTGCAAAGAAACTGCGTTTCACGGGCCATTGGAAGACATGTTCCCACTAGGCTGTAAGAGCACTGTGCAGAGCGAGTTGTTTCTTAGCTTCCCAAAGAGCTGGAAGCAAGATGCTGTGGGGCCCAACTCGCCCTTTGGAAAGAAGCCTGCACGTTGTGCCTTTCAGCTCTAGGGCAAAGTAGCACACCCAGAGCAGAAGTCCTACTTCAGCCAGATCAGGCCTGCAAAGAAACTGCGTTTCACAGGCCTTTGGAAGAGATGTTCCCACTAGGCTGTAAGAGCACTGTGCAGAGCGAGTTGTTTCTTAGCTTCCCAAAGAGCTGGAAGCAAGATGCTGTGGGGCCCAACTCGCCCTTTGGAAAGAAGCCTGCGCGTTGTGCCTTTCAGCTCTAGGGCAAAGTAGCACACCCAGAGCAGAAGTCCTACTTCAGCCAGATCAGGCCTGCAAAGAAACTGCGTTTCACAGGCCTTTGGAAGAGATGTTCCCGGTAGGCTGTAAGAGCACTGTGCAGAGCGAGTTGTTCCTTAGCTTCCCAAAGAGCTGGAAGCAAGATGCTGTGGGGCCCAACTCGCCCTTTGGAAAGAAGCCTGCACGTTGTGCCTTTCAGCTCTAGGGCAAAGTAGCACACCCAGAGCAGAAGTCCTACTTGAGCCAGATCAGGCCTGCAAAGAAACTGCGTTTCACAGGCCTTTGGAAGAGATGTTCCCACTAGGCTGTAAGAGCACTGTGCAGAGCGAGTTGTTCCTTAGCTTCCCAAAGAGCTGGAAGCAAGATGCTGTGGGGCCCAACTCGCCCTTTGGAAAGAAGCCTGCACGTTGTGCCTTTCAGCTCTAGGGCAAAGTAGCACACCCAGAGCAGAAGTCCTACTTCAGCCAGATCAGGCCTGCAAAGAAACTGCGTTTCACAGGCCTTTGGAAGAGATGTTCCCACTAGGCTGTAAGAGCACTGTGCAGAGCGAGTTGTTTCTTAGCTTCCCAAAGAGCTGGAAGCAAGATGCTGTGGGGCCCAACTCGCCCTTTGGAAAGAAGCCTGCACGTTGTGCCTTTCAGCTCTAGGGCAAAGTAGCACACCCAGAGCAGAAGTCCTACTTCCGCCAGATCAGGCCTGCAAAGAAACTGCGTTTCACAGGCCTTTGGAAGAGATGTTCCCACTAGGCTGTAAGAGCACTGTGCAGAGCGAGTTGTTCCTTAGCTTCCCAAAGAGCTGGAAGCAAGATGCTGTGGGGCCCAACTCGCCCTTTGGAAAGAAGCCTGCGCGTTGTGCCTTTCAGCTCTAGGGCAAAGTAGCACACCCAGAGCAGAAGTCCTACTTCAGCAAGATCAGGCCTGCAAAGAAACTGCGTTTCACAGGCCTTTGGAAGAGATGTTCCCGGTAGGCTGTAAGAGCACTGTGCAGAGCGAGTTGTTCCTTAGCTTCCCAAAGAGCTGGAAGCAAGATGCTGTGGGGCCCAACTCGCCCTTTGGAAAGAAGCCTGCACGTTGTGCCTTTCAGCTCTAGGGCAAAGTAGCACACCCAGAGCAGAAGTCCTACTTCAGCCAGATCAGGCCTGCAAAGAAACTGCGTTTCACAGGCCTTTGGAAGAGATGTTCCCACTAGGCTGTAAGAGCACTGTGCAGAGCGAGTTGTTCCTTAGCTTCCCAAAGAGCTGGAAGCAAGATGCTGTGGGGCCCAACTCGCCCTTTGGAAAGAAGCCTGCACGTTGTGCCTTTCAGCTCTAGGGCAAAGTAGCACACCCAGAGCAGAAGTCCTACTTCAGCCAGATCAGGCCTGCAAAGAAACTGCATTTCACAGGCCTTTGGAAGAGATGTTCCCACTAGGCTGTAAGAGCACTGTGCAGAGCGAGTTGTTTCTTTGCTTCCCAAAGAGCTGGAAGCAAGATGCTGTGGGGCCCAACTCGCCCTTTGGAAAGAAGCCTGCACGTTGTGCCTTTCAGCTCTAGGGCAAAGTAGCACACCCAGAGCAGAAGTCCTACTTCAGCCAGATCAGGCCTGCAAAGAAACTGCGTTTCACAGGCCTTTGGAAGAGATGTTCCCACTAGGCTGTAAGAGCACTGTGCAGAGCGAGTTGTTCCTTAGCTTCCCAAAGAGCTGGAAGCAAGATGCTGTGGGGCCCAACTCGCCCTTTGGAAAGAAGCCTGCACGTTGTGCCTTTCAGCTCTAGGGCAAAGTAGCACACCCAGAGCAGAAGTCCTACTTCAGCCAGATCAGGCCTGCAAAGAAACTGCGTTTCACAGGCCTTTGGAAGAGATGTTCCCACTAGGCTGTAAGAGCACTATGCAGAGCGAGTTGTTTCTTTGCTTCCCAAAGAGCTGGAAGCAAGATGCTGTGGGGCCCAACTCGCCCTTTGGAAAGAAGCCTGCACGTTGTGCCTTTCAGCTCTAGGGCAAAGTAGCACACCCAGAGCAGAAGTCCTACTTCAGCCAGATCAGGCCTGCAAAGAAACTGCGTTTCACAGGCCTTTGGAAGAGATGTTCCCGGTAGGCTGTAAGAGCACTGTGCAGAGCGAGTTGTTTCTTAGCTTCCCAAAGAGCTGGAAGCAAGATGCTGTGGGGCCCAACTCGCCCTTTGGAAAGAAGCCTGCGCGTTGTGCCTTTCAGCTCTAGGGCAAAGTAGCACACCCAGAGCAGAAGTCCTACTTCAGCCAGATCAGGCCTGCAAAGAAACTGCGTTTCACAGGCCTTTGGAAGAGATGTTCCCGGTAGGCTGTAAGAGCACTGTGCAGAGCGAGTTGTTTCTTAGCCTCCCAAAGAGCTGGAAGCAAGATGCTGTGGGGCCCAACTCGCCCTTTGGAAAGAAGCCTGCACGTTGTGCCTTTCAGCTCTAGGGCAAAGTAGCACACCCAGAGCAGAAGTCCTACTTCAGCCAGATCAGGCCTGCAAAGAAACTGCGTTTCACAGGCCTTTGGAAGAGATGTTCCCACTAGGCTGTAAGAGCACTGTGCAGAGCGAGTTGTTTCTTAGCTTCCCAAAGAGCTGGAAGCAAGATGCTGTGGGGCCCAACTCGCCCTTTGGAAAGAAGCCTGCACGTTGTGCCTTTCAGCTCTAGGGCAAAGTAGCACACCCAGAGCAGAAGTCCTACTTCAGCCAGATCAGGCCTGCAAAGAAACTGCGTTTCACAGGCCTTTGGAAGAGATGTTCCCACTAGGCTGTAAGAGCACTGTGCAGAGCGAGTTGTTTCTTAGCTTCCCAAAGAGCTGGAAGCAAGATGCTGTGGGGCCCAACTCGCCCTTTGGAAAGAAGCCTGCACGTTGTGCCTTTCAGCTCTAGGGCAAAGTAGCACACCCAGAGCAGAAGTCCTACTTCAGCCAGATCAGGCCTGCAAAGAAACTGCGTTTCACAGGCCTTTGGAAGAGATGTTCCCACTAGGCTGTAAGAGCACTGTGCAGAGCGAGTTGTTTCTTAGCTTCCCAAAGAGCTGGAAGCAAGATGCTGTGGGGCCCAACTCGCCCTTTGGAAAGAAGCCTGCACGTTGTGCCTTTCAGCTCTAGGGCAAAGTAGCACACCCAGAGCAGAAGTCCTACTTCAGCCAGATCAGGCCTGCAAAGAAACTGCGTTTCATAGGCCTTTGGAAGACATGTTCCCGGTAGGCTGTAAGAGCACTGTGCAGAGCGAGTTGTTTCTTAGCTTCCCAAAGAGCTGGAAGCAAGATGCTGTGGGGACCAACTCGCCCTTTGGAAAGAAGCCTGCACGTTGTGCCTTTCAGCTCTAGGGCAAAGTAGCACACCCAGAGCAGAAGTCCTACTTCAGCCAGATCAGGCCTGCAAAGAAACTGCGTTTCACAGGCCTTTGGAAGAGATGTTCCCACTAGGCTGTAAGAGCACTGTGCAGAGCGAGTTGTTTCTTAGCTTCCCAAAGAGCTGGAAGCAAGATGCTGTGGGGCCCAACTCGCCCTTTGGAAAGAAGCCTGCACGTTGTGCCTTTCAGCTCTAGGGCAAAGTAGCACACCCAGAGCAGAAGTCCTACTTCAGCCAGATCAGGCCTGCAAAGAAACTGCGTTTCACAGGCCTTTGGAAGAGATGTTCCCACTAGGCTGTAAGAGCACTGTGCAGAGCGAGTTGTTTCTTAGCTTCCCAAAGAGCTGGAAGCAAGCTGCTGTGGGGCCCAACTCGCCCTTTGGAAAGAAGCCTGCACGTTGTGCCTTTCAGCTCTAGGGCAAAGTAGCACACCCAGAGCAGAAGTCCTACTTCAGCCAGATCAGGCCTGCAAAGAAACTGCGTTTCCTAGGCCTTTGGAAGAGATGTTCCCACTAGGCTGTAAGAGCACTGTGCAGAGCGAGTTGTTTCTTAGCTTCCCAAAGAGCTGGAAGCAAGATGCTGTGGGGCCCAACTCGCCCTTTGGAAAGAAGCCTGCACGTTGTGCCTTTCAGCTCTAGGGCAAAGTAGCACACCCAGAGCAGAAGTCCTACTTCAGCCAGATCAGGCCTGCAAAGAAACTGCGTTTCACAGGCCTTTGGAAGAGATGTTCCCACTAGGCTGTAAGAGCACTGTGCAGAGCGAGTTGTTTCTTAGCTTCCCAAAGAGCTGGAAGCAAGATGCTGTGGGGCCCAACTCGCCCTTTGGAAAGAAGCCTGCACGTTGTGCCTTTCAGCTCTAGGGCAAAGTAGCACACCCAGAGCAGAAGTCCTACTTCAGCCAGATCAGGCCTGCAAAGAAACTGCGTTTCACAGGCCTTTGGAAGAGATGTTCCCACTAGGCTGTAAGAGCACTGTGCAGAGCGAGTTGTTCCTTAGCTTCCCAAAGAGCTGGAAGCAAGATGCTGTGGGGCCCAACTCGACCTTTGGAAAGAAGCCTGCACGTTGTGCCTTTCAGCTCTAGGGCAAAGTAGCACACCCAGAGCAGAAGTCCTACTTCAGCCAGATCAGGACTGCAAAGAAACTGCGTTTCACAGGCCTTTGGAAGAGATGTTCCCACTAGGCTGTAAGAGCACTGTGCAGAGCGAGTTGTTTCTTTGCTTCCCAAAGAGCTGGAAGCAACATGCTGTGGGGCCCAACTCGCCCTTTGGAAAGAAGCCGGCACGTTGTGCCTTTCAGCTCTAGGGCAAAGTAGCACACCCAGAGCAGAAGTCCTACTTCAGCCAGATCAGGCCTGCAAAGAAACTGCGTTTCACAGGCCTTTGGAAGAGATGTTCCCACTAGGCTGTAAGAGCACTGTGCAGAGCGAGTTGTTTCTTTGCTTCCCAAAGAGCTGGAAGCAAGATGCTGTGGGGCCCAACTCGCCCTTTGGAAAGAAGCCTGCACGTTGTGCCTTTCAGCTCTAGGGCAAAGTAGCACACCCAGAGCAGAAGTCCTACTTCAGCCAGATCAGGCCTGCAAAGAAACTGCGTTTCACAGGCCTTTGGAAGACATGTTCCCGGTAGGCTGTAAGAGCACTGTGCAGAGCGAGTTGTTTCTTACCTTCCCAAAGAGCTGGAAGCAAGATGCTGTGGGGCCCAACTCGCCCTTTGGAAAGAAGCCTGCACGTTGTGCCTTTCAGCTCTAGGGCAAAGTAGCACACCCAGAGCAGAAGTCCTACTTCAGCCAGATCAGGCCTGCAAAGAAACTGCGTTTCACAGGCCTTTGGAAGAGATGTTCCCACTAGGCTGTAAGAGCACTGTGCAGAGCGAGTTGTTCCTTAGCTTCCCAAAGAGCTGGAAGCAAGATGCTGTGGGGCCCAACTCGACCTTTGGAAAGAAGCCTGCACGTTGTGCCTTTCAGCTCTAGGGCAAAGTAGCACACCCAGAGCAGAAGTCCTACTTCAGCCAGATCAGGCCTGCAAAGAAACTGCGTTTCACAGGCCTTTGGAAGAGATGTTCCCACTAGGCTGTAAGAGCACTGTGCTGAGCGAGTTGTTTCTTAGCTTCCCAAAGAGCTGGAAGCAAGATGCTGTGGGGCCCAACTCGCCCTTTGGAAAGAAGCCTGCACGTTGTGCCTTTCAGCTCTAGGGCAAAGTAGCACACCCAGAGCAGAAGTCCTACTTCAGCCAGATCAGGCCTGCAAAGAAACTGCGTTTCACAGGCCTTTGGAAGAGATGTTCCCACTAGGCTGTAAGAGCACTGTGCAGAGCGAGTTGTTTCTTAGCTTCCCAAAGAGCTGGAAGCAAGATGCTGTGGGGCCCAACTCGCCCTTTGGAAAGAAGCCTGCACGTTGTGCCTTTCAGCTCTAGGGCAAAGTAGCACACCCAGAGCAGAAGTCCTACTTCAGCCAGATCAGGCCTGCAAAGAAACTGCGTTTCACAGGCCTTTGGAAGAGATGTTCCCACTAGGCTGTAAGAGCACTGTGCAGAGCGAGTTGTTTCTTAGCTTCCCAAAGAGCTGGAAGCAAGATGCTGTGGGGCCCAACTCGCCCTTTGGAAAGAAGCCTGCACGTTGTGCCTTTCAGCTCTAGGACAAAGTAGCACACCCAGAGCAGAAGTCCTACTTCAGCCAGATCAGGCCTGCAAAGAAACTGCGTTTCACAGGCCTTTGGAAGAGATGTTCCCACTAGGCTGTAAGAGCACTGTGCAGAGCGAGTTGTTTCTTAGCTTCCCAAAGAGCTGGAAGCAAGATGCTGTGGGGCCCAACTCGCCCTTTGGAAAGAAGCCTGCGCGTTGTGCCTTTCAGCTCTAGGGCAAAGTAGCACACCCAGAGCATAAGTCCTACTTCAGCCAGATCAGGCCTGCAAAGAAACTGCGTTTCACAGGCCTTTGGAAGAGATGTTCCCGGTAGGCTGTAAGAGCACTGTGCAGAGCGAGTTGTTCCTTAGCTTCCCAAAGAGCTGGAAGCAAGATGCTGTGGGGCCCAACTCGCCCTTTGGAAAGAAGCCTGCACGTTGTGCCTTTCAGCTCTAGGGCAAAGTAGCACACCCAGAGCAGAAGTCCTACTTCAGCCAGATCAGGCCTGCAAAGAAACTGCGTTTCACAGGCCTTTGGAAGAGATGTTCCCACTAGGCTGTAAGAGCACTGTGCAGAGCGAGTTGTTCCTTAGCTTCCCAAAGAGCTGGAAGCAAGATGCTGTGGGGCCCAACTCGCCCTTTGGAAAGAAGCCTGCACGTTGTGCCTTTCAGCTCTAGGGCAAAGTAGCACACCCAGAGCAGAAGTCCTACTTCAGCCAGATCAGGCCTGCAAAGAAACTGCGTTTCACAGGCCTTTGGAAGAGATGTTCCCACTAGGCTGTAAGAGCACTGTGCAGAGCGAGTTGTTTCTTAGCTTCCCAAAGAGCTGGAAGCAAGATGCTGTGGGGCCCAACTCGCCCTTTGGAAAGAAGCCTGCACGTTGTGCCTTTCAGCTCTAGGGCAAAGTAGCACACCCAGAGCAGAAGTCCTACTTCAGCCAGATCAGGCCTGCAAAGAAACTGCGTTTCACAGGCCTTTGGAAGAGATGTTCCCACTAGGCTGTAAGAGCACTGTGCAGAGCGAGTTGTTTCTTAGCTTCCCAAAGAGCTGGAAGCAAGATGCTGTGGGGCCCAACTCGCCCTTTGGAAAGAAGCCTGCACGTTGTGCCTTTCAGCTCTAGGGCAAAGTAGCACACCCAGAGCAGAAGTCCTACTTCAGCCAGATCAGGCCTGCAAAGAAACTGCGTTTCACAGGCCTTTGGAAGAGATGTTCCCACTAGGCTGTAAGAGCACTGTGCAGAGCGAGTTGTTTCTTAGCTTCCCAAAGAGCTGGAAGCAAGATGCTGTGGGGCCCAACTCGCCCTTTGGAAAGAAGCCTGCACGTTGTGCCTTTCAGCTCTAGGACAAAGTAGCACACCCAGAGCAGAAGTCCTACTTCAGCCAGATCAGGCCTGCAAAGAAACTGCGTTTCACAGGCCTTTGGAAGAGATGTTCCCACTAGGCTGTAAGAGCACTGTGCAGAGCGAGTTGTTTCTTAGCTTCCCAAAGAGCTGGAAGCAAGATGCTGTGGGGCCCAACTCGCCCTTTGGAAAGAAGCCTGCACGTTGTGCCTTTCAGCTCTAGGGCAAAGTAGCACACCCAGAGCAGAAGTCCTACTTCAGCCAGATCAGGCCTGCAAAGAAACTGCATTTCACAGGCCTTTGGAAGAGATGTTCCCGGTAGGCTGTAAGAGCACTGTGCAGAGCGAGTTGTTTCTTAGCCTCCCAAAGAGCTGGAAGCAAGATGCTGTGGGGCCCAACTCGCCCTTTGGAAAGAAGCCTGCACGTTGTGCCTTTCAGCTCTAGGGCAAAGTAGCACACCCAGAGCAGAAGTCCTACTTCAGCCAGATCAGGCCTGCAAAGAAACTGCGTTTCACAGGCCTTTGGAAGAGATGTTCCCACTAGGCTGTAAGAGCACTGTGCAGAGCGAGTTGTTTCTTAGCTTCCCAAAGAGCTGGAAGCAAGATGCTGTGGGGCCCAACTCGCCCTTTGGAAAGAAGCCTGCACGTTGTGCCTTTCAGCTCTAGGGCAAAGTAGCACACCCAGAGCAGAAGTCCTACTTCAGCCAGATCAGGCCTGCAAAGAAACTGCGTTTCACAGGCCTTTGGAAGACATGTTCCCGGTAGGCTGTAAGAGCACTCAGCAGAGCGAGTTGTTTCTTAGCTTCCCAAAGAGCTGGAAGCAAGATGCTGTGGGGCCCAACTCGCCCTTTGGAAAGAAGCCTGCGCGTTGTGCCTTTCAGCTCTAGGGCAAAGTAGCACACCCAGAGCAGAAGTCCTACTTCAGCCAGATCAGGCCTGCAAAGAAACTGCGTTTCACAGGCCTTTGGAAGAGATGTTCCCACTAGGCTGTAAGAGCACTGTGCAGAGCGAGTTGTTTCTTAGCTTCCCAAAGAGCTGGAAGCAAGATGCTGTGGGGCCCCACTCGCCCTTTGGAAAGATGCCTGCACGTTGTGCCTTTCAGCTCTAGGGCAAAGTAGCACACCCAGAGCAGAAGTCCTACTTCAGCCAGATCAGGCCTGCAAAGAAACTGCGTTTCACAGGCCTTTGGAAGAGATGTTCCCGGTAGGCTGTAAGAGCACTGTGCAGAGCGAGTTGTTTCTTAGCTTCCCAAAGAGCTGGAAGCAAGATGCTGTGGGGCCCAACTCGCCCTTTGGAAAGAAGCCTGCACGTTGTGCCTTTCAGCTCTAGGGCAAAGTAGCACACCCAGAGCAGAAGTCCTACTTCAGCCAGATCAGGCCTGCAAAGAAACTGCGTTTCACAGGCCTTTGGAAGACATGTTCCCGGTAGGCTGTAAGAGCACTGTGCAGAGCGAGTTGTTTCTTAGCTTCCCAAAGAGCTGGAAGCAAGATGCTGTGGGGACCAACTCGCCCTTTGGAAAGAAGCCTGCACGTTGTGCCTTTCAGCTCTAGGGCAAAGTAGCACACCCAGAGCAGAAGTCCTACTTCAGCCAGATCAGGCCTGCAAAGAAACTGCGTTTCACAGGCCTTTGGAAGAGATGTTCCCACTAGGCTGTAAGAGCACTGTGCAGAGCGAGTTGTTTCTTAGCTTCCCAAAGAGCTGGAAGCAAGATGCTGTGGGGCCCAACTCGACCTTTGGAAAGAAGCCTGCACGTTGTGCCTTTCAGCTCTAGGACAAAGTAGCACACCCAGAGCAGAAGTCCTACTTCAGCCAGATCAGGCCTGCAAAGAAACTGCGTTTCACAGGCCTTTGGAAGAGATGTTCCCACTAGGCTGTAAGAGCACTGTGCAGAGCGAGTTGTTTCTTAGCTTCCCAAAGAGCTGGAAGCAAGATGCTGTGGGGCCCAACTCGCCCTTTGGAAAGAAGCCTGCACGTTGTGCCTTTCAGCTCTAGGGCAAAGTAGCACACCCAGAGCAGAAGTCCTACTTCAGCCAGATCAGGCCTGCAAAGAAACTGCGTTTCACAGGCCTTTGGAAGAGATGTTCCCACTAGGCTGCAGGAGCACTGTGCAGAGCGAGTTGTTTCTTAGCTTCCCAAACAGCTGGAAGCAAGATGCTGTGGGGCCCAACTCGCCCTTTGGAAAGAAGCCTGCACGTTGTGCCTTTCAGCTCTAGGGCAAAGTAGCACACCCAGAGCAGAAGTCCTACTTCAGCCAGATCAGGCCTGCAAAGAAACTGCGTTTCACAGGCCTTTGGAAGAGATGTTCCCACTAGGCTGTAAGAGCACTGTGCAGAGCGAGTTGTTTCTTAGCTTCCCAAAGAGCTGGAAGCAAGATGCTGTGGGGCCCAACTCGCCCTTTGGAAAGAAGCCTGCACGTTGTGCCTTTCAGCTCTAGGGCAAAGTAGCACACCCAGAGCAGAAGTCCTACTTCAGCCAGATCAGGCCTGCAAAGAAACTGCGTTTCACAGGCCTTTGGAAGAGATGTTCCCACTAGGCTGTAAGAGCACTGTGCAGAGCGAGTTGTTCCTTAGCTTCCCAAAGAGCTGGAAGCAAGATGCTGTGGGGCCCAACTCGACCTTTGGAAAGAAGCCTGCACGTTGTGCCTTTCAGCTCTAGGACAAAGTAGCACACCCAGAGCAGAAGTCCTACTTCAGCCAGATCAGGCCTGCAAAGAAACTGCGTTTCACAGGCCTTTGGAAGAGATGTTCCCACTAGGCTGTAAGAGCACTGTGCAGAGCGAGTTGTTTCTTTGCTTCCCAAAGAGCTGGAAGCAACATGCTGTGGGGCCCAACTCGCCCTTTGGAAAGAAGCCGGCACGTTGTGCCTTTCAGCTCTAGGGCAAAGTAGCACACCCAGAGCAGAAGTCCTACTTCAGCCAGATCAGGCCTGCAAAGAAACTGCGTTTCACAGGCCTTTGGAAGAGATGTTCCCACTAGGCTGTAAGAGCACTGTGCAGAGCGAGTTGTTTCTTTGCTTCCCAAAGAGCTGGAAGCAAGATGCTGTGGGGCCCAACTCACCCTTTGGAAAGAAGCCTGCACGTTGTGCCTTTCAGCTCTAGGGCAAAGTAGCACACCCAGAGCAGAAGTCCTACTTCAGCCAGATCAGGCCTGCAAAGAAACTGCGTTTCACAGGCCTTTGGAAGACATGTTCCCGGTAGGCTGTAAGAGCACTGTGCAGAGCGAGTTGTTTCTTAGCTTCCCAAAGAGCTGGAAGCAAGATGCTGTGGGGCCCAACTCGCCCTTTGGAAAGAAGCCTGCACGTTGTGCCTTTCAGCTCTAGGGCAAAGTAGCACACCCAGAGCAGAAGTCCTACTTCAGCCAGATCAGGCCTGCAAAGAAACTGCGTTTCACAGGCCTTTGGAAGAGATGTTCCCACTAGGCTGTAAGAGCACTGTGCAGAGCGAGTTGTTTCTTAGCTTCCCAAAGAGCTGGAAGCAAGATGCTGTGGGGCCCAACTCGCCCTTTGGAAAGAAGCCTGCACGTTGTGCCTTTCAGCTCTAGGGCAAAGTAGCACACCCAGAGCAGAAGTCCTACTTCAGCCAGATCAGGCCTGCAAAGAAACTGCGTTTCACAGGCCTTTGGAAGAGATGTTCCCACTAGGCTGTAAGAGCACTGTGCAGAGCGAGTTGTTTCTTAGCTTCCCAAAGAGCTGGAAGCAAGATGCTGTGGGGCCCAACTCGCCCTTTGGAAAGAAGCCTGCACGTTGTGCCTTTCAGCTCTAGGACAAAGTAGCACACCCAGAGCAGAAGTCCTACTTCAGCCAGATCAGGCCTGCAAAGAAACTGCGTTTCACAGGCCTTTGGAAGAGATGTTCCCACTAGGCTGTAAGAGCACTGTGCAGAGCGAGTTGTTTCTTAGCTTCCCAAAGAGCTGGAAGCAAGATGCTGTGGGGCCCAACTCGCCCTTTGGAAAGAAGCCTGCGCGTTGTGCCTTTCAGCTCTAGGGCAAAGTAGCACACCCAGAGCAGAAGTCCTACTTCAGCCAGATCAGGCCTGCAAAGAAACTGCGTTTCACAGGCCTTTGGAAGAGATGTTCCCGGTAGGCTGTAAGAGCACTGTGCAGAGCGAGTTGTTCCTTAGCTTCCCAAAGAGCTGGAAGCAAGATGCTGTGGGGCCCAACTCGCCCTTTGGAAAGAAGCCTGCACGTTGTGCCTTTCAGCTCTAGGGCAAAGTAGCACACCCAGAGCAGAAGTCCTACTTCAGCCAGATCAGGCCTGCAAAGAAACTGCGTTTCACAGGCCTTTGGAAGAGATGTTCCCACTAGGCTGTAAGAGCACTGTGCAGAGCGAGTTGTTCCTTAGCTTCCCAAAGAGCTGGAAGCAAGATGCTGTGGGGCCCAACTCGCCCTTTGGAAAGAAGCCTGCACGTTGTGCCTTTCAGCTCTAGGGCAAAGTAGCACACCCAGAGCAGAAGTCCTACTTCAGCCAGATCAGGCCTGCAAAGAAACTGCGTTTCACAGGCCTTTGGAAGAGATGTTCCCACTAGGCTGTAAGAGCACTGTGCAGAGCGAGTTGTTTCTTAGCTTCCCAAAGAGCTGGAAGCAAGATGCTGTTGGGCCCAACTCGCCCTTTGGAAAGAAGCCTGCACGTTGTGCCTTTCAGCTCTAGGGCAAAGTAGCACACCCAGAGCAGAAGTCCTACTTCAGCCAGATCAGGCCTGCAAAGAAACTGCGTTTCAAAGGCCTTTGGAAGAGATGTTCCCACTAGGCTGTAAGAGCACTGTGCAGAGCGAGTTGTTTCTTAGCTTCCCAAAGAGCTGGAAGCAAGATGCTGTGGGGCCCAACTCGCCCTTTGGAAAGAAGCCTGCACGTTGTGCCTTTCAGCTCTAGGGCAAAGTAGCACACCCAGAGCAGAAGTCCTACTTCAGCCAGATCAGGCCTGCAAAGAAACTGCGTTTCACAGGCCTTTGGAAGAGATGTTCCCACTAGGCTGTAAGAGCACTGTGCAGAGCGAGTTGTTTCTTAGCTTCCCAAAGAGCTGGAAGCAAGATGCTGTGGGGCCCAACTCGCCCTTTGGAAAGAAGCCTGCACGTTGTGCCTTTCAGCTCTAGGGCAAAGTAGCACACCCAGAGCAGAAGTCCTACTTCAGCCAGATCAGGCCTGCAAAGAAACTGCGTTTCACAGGCCTTTGGAAGAGATGTTCCCACTAGGCTGTAAGAGCACTGTGCAGAGCGAGTTGTTTCTTAGCTTCCCAAAGAGCTGGAAGCAAGATGCTGTGGGGCCCAACTCGCCCTTTGGAAAGAAGCCTGCACGTTGTGCCTTTCAGCTCTAGGGCAAAGTAGCACACCCAGAGCAGAAGTCCTACTTCAGCCAGATCAGGCCTGCAAAGAAACTGCCTTTCACAGGCCTTTGGAAGACATGTTCCCGGTAGGCTGTAAGAGCACTGAGCAGAGCGAGTTGTTTCTTAGCTTCCCAAAGAGCTGGAAGCAAGATGCTGTGGGGCCCAACTCGCCCTTTGGAAAGAAGCCTGCGCGTTGTGCCTTTCAGCTCTAGGGCAAAGTAGCACACCCAGAGCAGAAGTCCTACTTCAGCCAGATCAGGCCTGCAAAGAAACTGCGTTTCACAGGCCTTTGGAAGAGATGTTCCCACTAGGCTGTAAGAGCACTGTGCAGAGCGAGTTGTTTCTTAGCTTCCCAAAGAGCTGGAAGCAAGATGCTGTGGGGCCCAACTCGCCCTTTGGAAAGAAGCCTGCACGTTGTGCCTTTCAGCTCTAGGACAAAGTAGCACACCCAGAGCAGAAGTCCTACTTCAGCCAGATCAGGCCTGCAAAGAAACTGCGTTTCACAGGCCTTTGGAAGAGATGTTCCCACTAGGCTGTAAGAGCACTGTGCAGAGCGAGTTGTTTCTTAGCTTCCCAAAGAGCTGGAAGCAACATGCTGTGGGGCCCAACTCGCCCTTTGGAAAGAAGCCTGCACGTTGTGCCTTTCAGCTCTAGGGCAAAGTAGCACACCCAGAGCAGAAGTCCTACTTCAGCCAGATCAGGCCTGCAAAGAAACTGCGTTTCACAGGCCTTTGGAAGAGATGTTCCCACTAGGCTGTAAGAGCACTGTGCAGAGCGAGTTGTTTCTTAGCTTCCCAAAGAGCTGGAAGCAAGATGCTGTGGGGCCCAACTCGCCCTTTGGAAAGAAGCCTGCACGTTGTGCCTTTCAGCTCTAGGGCAAAGTAGCACACCCAGAGCAGAAGTCCTACTTCAGCCAGATCAGGCCTGCAAAGAAACTGCGTTTCACAGGCCTTTGGAAGACATGTTCCCGGTAGGCTGTAAGAGCACTGAGCAGAGCGAGTTGTTTCTTAGCTTCCCAAAGAGCTGGAAGCAAGATGCTGTGGGGCCCAACTCGACCTTTGGAAAGAAGCCTGCGCGTTGTGCCTTTCAGCTCTGGGGCAAAGTAGCACACCCAGAGCAGAAGTCCTACTTCAGCCAGATCAGGCCTGCAAAGAAACTGCGTTTCACAGGCCTTTGGAAGAGATGTTCCCACTAGGCTGTAAGAGCACTGTGCAGAGCGAGTTGTTTCTTAGCTTCCCAAAGAGCTGGAAGCAAGATGCTGTGGGGCCCAACTCGCCCTTTGGAAAGAAGCCTGCACGTTGTGCCTTTCAGCTCTAGGACAAAGTAGCACACCCAGAGCAGAAGTCCTACTTCAGCCAGATCAGGCCTGCAAAGAAACTGCGTTTCACAGGCCTTTGGAAGAGATGTTCCCACTAGGCTGTAAGAGCACTGTGCAGAGCGAGTTGTTTCTTAGCTTCCCAAAGAGCTGGAAGCAAGATGCTGTGGGGCCCAACTCGCCCTTTGGAAAGAAGCCTGCACGTTGTGCCTTTCAGCACTAGGGCAAAGTAGCACACCCAGAGCAGAAGTCCTACTTCAGCCAGATCAGGCCTGCAAAGAAACTGCGTTTCACAGGCCTTTGGAAGAGATGTTCCCACTAGGCTGTAAGAGCACTGTGCAGAGCGAGTTGTTTCTTAGCTTCCCAAAGAGCTGGAAGCAAGATGCTGTGGGGCCCAACTCGCCCTTTGGAAAGAAGCCTGCACGTTGTGCCTTTCAGCTCTAGGGCAAAGTAGCACACCCAGAGCAGAAGTCCTACTTCAGCCAGATCAGGCCTGCAAAGAAACTGCGTTTCACAGGCCTTTGGAAGAGATGTTCCCACTAGGCTGTAAGAGCACTGTGCAGAGCGAGTTGTTTCTTAGCTTCCCAAAGAGCTGGAAGCAAGATGCTGTGGGGCCCAACTCGCCCTTTGGAAAGAAGCCTGCACGTTGTGCCTTTCAGCTCTAGGGCAAAGTAGCACACCCAGAGCAGAAGTCCTACTTCAGCCAGATCAGGCCTGCAAAGAAACTACGTTTCACAGGCCTTTGGAAGAGATGTTCCCACTAGGCTGTAAGAGCACTGTGCAGAGCGAGTTGTTTCTTAGCTTCCCAAAGAGCTGGAAGCAAGATGCTGTGGGGCCCAACTCGCCCTTTGGAAAGAAGCCTGCACGTTGTGCCTTTCAGCTCTAGGGCAAAGTAGCACACCCAGAGCAGAAGTCCTACTTCAGCCAGATCAGGCCTGCAAAGAAACTGCGTTTCACAGGCCTTTGGAAGAGATGTTCCCACTAGGCTGTAAGAGCACCGTGCAGAGCGAGTTGTTTCTTAGCTTCCCAAAGAGCTGGAAGCAAGATGCTGTGGGGCCCAACTCGCCCTTTGGAAAGAAGCCTGCACGTTGTGCCTTTCAGCTCTAGGGCAAAGTAGCACACCCAGAGCAGAAGTCCTACTTCAGCCAGATCAGGCCTGCAAAGAAACTGCGTTTCACAGGCCTTTGGAAGAGATGTTCCCACTAGGCTGTAAGAGCACTGTGCAGAGCGAGTTGTTTCTTAGCTTCCCAAAGAGCTGGAAGCAAGATGCTGTGGGGCCCAACTCGCCCTTTGGAAAGAAGCCTGCGCGTTGTGCCTTTCAGCTCTAGGGCAAAGTAGCACACCCAGAGCAGAAGTCCTACTTCAGCCAGATCAGGCCTGCAAAGAAACTGCGTTTCACAGGCCTTTGGAAGAGATGTTCCCGCTA
Organism: Equus caballus; assembly: GCF_041296265.1. NCBI lineage: Eukaryota > Metazoa > Chordata > Mammalia > Perissodactyla > Equidae > Equus > Equus caballus. Next base: position 731,744 of record NC_091711.1, on the reverse strand, counting down.
GGCTGTAAGAGCACTGTGCAGAGCGAGTTGTTCCTTAGCTTCCCAAAGAGCTGGAAGCAAGATGCTGTGGGGCCCAACTCGCCCTTTGGAAAGAAGCCTGCACGTTGTGCCTTTCAGCTCTAGGGCAAAGTAGCACACCCAGAGCAGAAGTCCTACTTCAGCCAGATCAGGCCTGCAAAGAAACTGCGTTTCACAGGCCTTTGGAAGAGATGTTCCCACTAGGCTGTAAGAGCACTGTGCAGAGCGAGTTGTTCCTTAGCTTCCCAAAGAGCTGGAAGCAAGATGCTGTGGGGCCCAACTCGCCCTTTGGAAAGAAGCCTGCACGTTGTGCCTTTCAGCTCTAGGGCAAAGTAGCACACCCAGAGCAGAAGTCCTACTTCAGCCAGATCAGGCCTGCAAAGAAACTGCGTTTCACAGGCCTTTGGAAGAGATGTTCCCACTAGGCTGTAAGAGCACTGTGCAGAGCGAGTTGTTTCTTTGCTTCCCAAAGAGCTGGAAGCAAGATGCTGTGGGGCCCAACTCGCCCTTTGGAAAGAAGCCTGCACGTTGTGCCTTTCAGCTCTAGGGCAAAGTAGCACACCCAGAGCAGAAGTCCTACTTCAGCCAGATCAGGCCTGCAAAGAAACTGCATTTCACAGGCCTTTGGAAGAGATGTTCCCACTAGGCTGTAAGAGCACTGTGCAGAGCGAGTTGTTTCTTAGCTTCCCAAAGAGCTGGAAGCAAGATGCTGTGGGGCCCAACTCGCCCTTTGGAAAGAAGCCTGCACGTTGTGCCTTTCAGCTCTAGGGCAAAGTAGCACACCCAGAGCAGAAGTCCTACTTCAGCCAGATCAGGCCTGCAAAGAAACTGCGCTTCACAGGCCTTTGGAAGAGATGTTCCCACTAGGCTGTAAGAGCACTGTGCAGAGCGAGTTGTTCCTTAGCTTCCCAAACAGCTGGAAGCAAGATGCTGTGGGGCCCAACTCGCCCTTTGGAAAGAAGCCTGCACGTTGTGCCTTTCAGCTCTAGGGCAAAGTAGCACACCCAGAGCAGAAGTCCTACTTCAGCCAGATCAGGCCTGCAAAGAAACTGCGTTTCACAGGCCTTTGGAAGAGATGTTCCCACTAGGCTGTAAGAGCACTGTGCAGAGCGAGTTGTTTCTTAGCTTCCCAAAGAGCTGGAAGCAAGATGCTTTGGGGCCCAACTCGCCCTTTGGAAAGAAGCCTGCACGTTGTGCCTTTCAGCTCTAGGGCAAAGTAGCACACCCAGAGCAGAAGTCCTACTTCAGCCAGATCAGGCCTGCAAAGAAACTGCGTTTCACAGGCCTTTGGAAGAGATGTTCCCACTAGGCTGTAAGAGCACTGTGCAGAGCGAGTTGTTTCTTAGCTTCCCAAAGAGCTGGAAGCAAGATGCTGTGGGGCCCAACTCGCCCTTTGGAAAGAAGCCGGCACGTTGTGCCTTTCAGCTCTAGGACAAAGTAGCACACCCAGAGCAGAAGTCCTACTTCAGCCAGATCAGGCCTGCAAAGAAACTGCGTTTCACAGGCCTTTGGAAGAGATGTTCCCACTAGGCTGTAAGAGCACTGTGCAGAGCGAGTTGTTTCTTAGCTTCCCAAAGAGCTGGAAGCAAGATGCTGTGGGGCCCAACTCGCTCTTTGGAAAGAAGCCTGCGCGTTGTGCCTTTCAGCTCTAGGGCAAAGTAGCACACCCAGAGCAGAAGTCCTACTTCAGCCAGATCAGGCCTGCAAAGAAACTGCGTTTCACAGGCCTTTGGAAGAGATGTTCCCACTAGGCTGTAAGAGCACTGTGCAGAGCGAGTTGTTCCTTAGCTTCCCAAAGAGCTGGAAGCAAGATGCTGTGGGGCCCAACTCGCCCTTTGGAAAGAAGCCTGCACGTTGTGCCTTTCAGCTCTAGGGCAAAGTAGCACACCCAGAGCAGAAGTCCTACTTCAGCCAGATCAGGCCTGCAAAGAAACTGCGTTTCACAGGCCTTTGGAAGAGATGTTCCCACTAGGCTGTAAGAGCACTGTGCAGAGCGAGTTGTTCCTTAGCTTCCCAAAGAGCTGGAAGCAAGATGCTGTGGGGCCCAACTCGCCCTTTGGAAAGAAGCCTGCACGTTGTGCCTTTCAGCTCTAGGGCAAAGTAGCACACCCAGAGCAGAAGTCCTACTTCAGCCAGATCAGGCCTGCAAAGAAACTGCGTTTCACAGGCCTTTGGAAGAGATGTTCCCACTAGGCTGTAAGAGCACTGTGCAGAGCGAGTTGTTTCTTAGCTTCCCAAAGAGCTGGAAGCAAGATGCTGTGGGGCCCAACTCGCCCTTTGGAAAGAAGCCTGCACGTTGTGCCTTTCAGCTCTAGGGCAAAGTAGCACACCCAGAGCAGAAGTCCTACTTCAGCCAGATCAGGCCTGCAAAGAAACTGCGTTTCACAGGCCTTTGGAAGAGATGTTCCCACTAGGCTGTAAGAGCACTGTGCAGAGCGAGTTGTTTCTTAGCTTCCCAAAGAGCTGGAAGCAAGATGCTGTGGGGCCCAACTCGCCCTTTGGAAAGAAGCCTGCACGTTGTGCCTTTCAGCTCTAGGACAAAGTAGCACACCCAGAGCAGAAGTCCTACTTCAGCCAGATCAGGCCTGCAAAGAAACTGCGTTTCACAGGCCTTTGGAAGAGATGTTCCCACTAGGCTGTAAGAGCACTGTGCAGAGCGAGTTGTTTCTTAGCTTCCCAAAGAGCTGGAAGCAAGATGCTGTGGGGCCCAACTCGCCCTTTGGAAAGAAGCCTGCGCGTTGTGCCTTTCAGCTCTAGGGCAAAGTAGCACACCCAGAGCAGAAGTCCTACTTCAGCCAGATCAGGCCTGCAAAGAAACTGCATTTCACAGGCCTTTGGAAGAGATGTTCCCGGTAGGCTGTAAGAGCACTGTGCAGAGCGAGTTGTTTCTTAGCCTCCCAAAGAGCTGGAAGCAAGATGCTGTGGGGTCCAACTCGCCCTTTGGAAAGAAGCCTGCACGTTGTGCCTTTCAGCTCTAGGGCAAAGTAGCACACCCAGAGCAGAAGTCCTACTTCAGCCAGATCAGGCCTGCAAAGAAACTGCGTTTCACAGGCCTTTGGAAGAGATGTTCCCACTAGGCTGTAAGAGCACTGTGCAGAGCGAGTTGTTTCTTAGCTTCCCAAAGAGCTGGAAGCAAGATGCTGTGGGGCCCAACTCGCCCTTTGGAAAGAAGCCTGCACGTTGTGCCTTTCAGCTCTAGGGCAAAGTAGCACACCCAGAGCAGAAGTCCTACTTCAGCCAGATCAGGCCTGCAAAGAAACTGCGTTTCACAGGCCTTTGGAAGACATGTTCCCGGTAGGCTGTAAGAGCACTGAGCAGAGCGAGTTGTTTCTTAGCTTCCCAAAGAGCTGGAAGCAAGATGCTGTGGGGCCCAACTCGCCCTTTGGAAAGAAGCCTGCGCGTTGTGCCTTTCAGCTCTAGGGCAAAGTAGCACACCCAGAGCAGAAGTCCTACTTCAGCCAGATCAGGCCTGCAAAGAAACTGCGTTTCACAGGCCTTTGGAAGAGATGTTCCCACTAGGCTGTAAGAGCACTGTGCAGAGCGAGTTGTTTCTTAGCTTCCCAAAGAGCTGGAAGCAAGATGCTGTGGGGCCCAACTCGCCCTTTGGAAAGAAGCCTGCACGTTGTGCCTTTCAGCTCTAGGACAAAGTAGCACACCCTGAGCAGAAGTCCTACTTCAGCCAGATCAGGCCTGCAAAGAAACTGCGTTTCACAGGCCTTTGGAAGAGATGTTCCCACTAGGCTGTAAGAGCACTGTGCAGAGCGAGTTGTTTCTTAGCTTCCCAAAGAGCTGGAAGCAAGATGCTGTGGGGCCCAACTCGCCCTTTGGAAAGAAGCCTGCGCGTTGTGCCTTTCAGCTCTAGGGCAAAGTAGCACACCCAGAGCAGAAGTCCTACTTCAGCCAGATCAGGCCTGCAAAGAAACTGCGTTTCACAGGCCTTTGGAAGAGATGTTCCCGGTAGGCTGTAAGAGCACTGTGCAGAGCGAGTTGTTCCTTAGCTTCCCAAAGAGCTGGAAGCAAGATGCTGTGGGGCCCAACTCGCCCTTTGGAAAGAAGCCTGCACGTTGTGCCTTTCAGCTCTAGGGCAAAGTAGCACACCCAGAGCAGAAGTCCTACTTCAGCCAGATCAGGCCTGCAAAGAAACTGCGTTTCACAGGCCTTTGGAAGAGATGTTCCCACTAGGCTGTAAGAGCACTGTGCAGAGCGAGTTGTTCCTTAGCTTCCCAAAGAGCTGGAAGCAAGATGCTGTGGGGCCCAACTCGACCTTTGGAAAGAAGCCTGCACGTTGTGCCTTTCAGCTCTAGGGCAAAGTAGCACACCCAGAGCAGAAGTCCTACTTCAGCCAGATCAGGCCTGCAAAGAAACTGCGTTTCACAGGCCTTTGGAAGAGATGTTCCCACTAGGCTGTAAGAGCACTGTGCAGAGCGAGTTGTTTCTTTGCTTCCCAAAGAGCTGGAAGCAAGATGCTGTGGGGCCCAACTCGCCCTTTGGAAAGAAGCCGGCACGTTGTGCCTTTCAGCTCTAGGGCAAAGTAGCACACCCAGAGCAGAAGTCCTACTTCAGCCAGATCAGGCCTGCAAAGAAACTGCGTTTCACAGGCCTTTGGAAGAGATGTTCCCACTAGGCTGTAAGAGCACTGTGCAGAGCGAGTTGTTCCTTAGCTTCCCAAAGAGCTGGAAGCAAGATGCTGTGGGGCCCAACTCGCCCTTTGGAAAGAAGCCTGCACGTTGTGCCTTTCAGCTCTAGGGCAAAGTAGCACACCCAGAGCAGAAGTCCTACTTCAGCCAGATCAGGCCTGCAAAGAAACTGCGTTTCACAGGCCTTTGGAAGAGATGTTCCCACTAGGCTGTAAGAGCACTGTGCAGAGCGAGTTGTTTCTTTGCTTCCCAAAGAGCTGGAAGCAAGATGCTGTGGGGCCCAACTCGCCCTTTGGAAAGAAGCCTGCACGTTGTGCCTTTCAGCTCTAGGGCAAAGTAGCACACCCAGAGCAGAAGTCCTACTTCAGCCAGATCAGGCCTGCAAAGAAACTGCATTTCACAGGCCTTTGGAAGAGATGTTCCCACTAGGCTGTAAGAGCACTGTGCAGAGCGAGTTGTTTCTTAGCTTCCCAAAGAGCTGGAAGCAAGATGCTGTGGGGCCCAACTCGCCCTTTGGAAAGAAGCCTGCACGTTGTGCCTTTCAGCTCTAGGGCAAAGTAGCACACCCAGAGCAGAAGTCCTACTTCAGCCAGATCAGGCCTGCAAAGAAACTGCGTTTCACAGGCCTTTGGAAGAGATGTTCCCACTAGGCTGTAAGAGCACTGTGCAGAGCGAGTTGTTTCTTAGCTTCCCAAAGAGCTGGAAGCAAGATGCTGTGGGGCCCAACTCGCCCTTTGGAAAGAAGCCTGCACGTTGTGCCTTTCAGCTCTAGGGCAAAGTAGCACACCCAGAGCAGAAGTCCTACTTCAGCCAGATCAGGCCTGCAAAGAAACTGCGTTTCACAGGCCTTTGGAAGAGATGTTCCCACTAGGCTGTAAGAGCACTGTGCAGAGCGAGTTGTTTCTTAGCTTCCCAAACAGCTGGAAGCAAGATGCTGTGGGGCCCAACTCGCCCTTTGGAAAGAAGCCTGCACGTTGTGCCTTTCAGCTCTAGGACAAAGTAGCACACCCAGAGCAGAAGTCCTACTTCAGCCAGATCAGGCCTGCAAAGAAACTGCGTTTCACAGGCCTTTGGAAGAGATGTTCCCACTAGGCTGTAAGAGCACTGTGCAGAGCGAGTTGTTTCTTAGCTTCCCAAAGAGCTGGAAGCAACATGCTGTGGGGCCCAACTCGCCCTTTGGAAAGAAGCCTGCACGTTGTGCCTTTCAGCTCTAGGGCAAAGTAGCACACCCAGAGCAGAAGACCTACTTCCGCCAGATCAGGCCTGCAAAGAAACTGCGTTTCACAGGCCTTTGGAAGAGATGTTCCCACTAGGCTGTAAGAGCACTGTGCAGAGCGAGTTGTTTCTTAGCTTCCCAAAGAGCTGGAAGCAAGATGCTGTGGGGCCCAACTCGCCCTTTGGAAAGAAGCCTGCACGTTGTGCCTTTCAGCTCTAGGGCAAAGTAGCACACCCAGAGCAGAAGTCCTACTTCAGCCAGATCAGGCCTGCAAAGAAACTGCGTTTCACAGGCCTTTGGAAGAGATGTTCCCCCTAGGCTGTAAGAGCACTGTGCAGAGCGAGTTGTTTCTTAGCTTCCCAAAGAGCTGGAAGCAAGATGCTGTGGGGCCCAACTCGCCCTTTGGAAAGAAGCCTGCACGTTGTGCCTTTCAGCTCTAGGGCAAAGTAGCACACCCAGAGCAGAAGTCCTACTTCAGCCAGATCAGGCCTGCAAAGAAACTGCGTTTCACAGGCCTTTGGAAGAGATGTTCCCACTAGGCTGTAAGAGCACTGTGCAGAGCGAGTTGTTCCTTAGCTTCCCAAAGAGCTGGAAGCAAGATGCTGTGGGGCCCAACTCGACCTTTGGAAGGAAGCCTGCACGTTGTGCCTTTCAGCTCTAGGGCAAAGTAGCACACCCAGAGCAGAAGTCCTACTTCAGCCAGATCAGGCCTGCAAAGAAACTGCGTTTCACAGGCCTTTGGAAGAGATGTTCCCACTAGGCTGTAAGAGCACTGTGCAGAGCGAGTTGTTTCTTAGCTTCCCAAAGAGCTGGAAGCAAGATGCTGTGGGGCCCAACTCGCCCTTTGGAAAGAAGCCTGCACGTTGTGCCTTTCAGCTCTAGGGCAAAGTAGCACACCCAGAGCAGAAGTCCTACTTCAGCCAGATCAGGCCTGCAAAGAAACTGCGCTTCACAGGCCTTTGGAAGAGATGTTCCCACTAGGCTGTAAGAGCACTGTGCAGAGCGAGTTGTTTCTTAGCTTCCCAAACAGCTGGAAGCAAGATGCTGTGGGGCCCAACTCGCCCTTTGGAAAGAAGCCTGCACGTTGTGCCTTTCAGCTCTAGGGCAAAGTAGCACACCCAGAGCAGAAGTCCTACTTCAGCCAGATCAGGCCTGCAAAGAAACTGCGTTTCACAGGCCTTTGGAAGAGATGTTCCCACTAGGCTGTAAGAGCACTGTGCAGAGCGAGTTGTTTCTTAGCTTCCCAAAGAGCTGGAAGCAAGATGCTGTGGGGCCCAACTCGCCCTTTGGAAAGAAGCCTGCACGTTGTGCCTTTCAGCTCTAGGGCAAAGTAGCACACCCAGAGCAGAAGTCCTACTTCAGCCAGATCAGGCCTGCAAAGAAACTGCGTTTCACAGGCCTTTGGAAGAGATGTTCCCACTAGGCTGTAAGAGCACTGTGCAGAGCGAGTTGTTTCTTAGCTTCCCAAAGAGCTGGAAGCAAGATGCTGTGGGGCCCAACTCGCCCTTTGGAAAGAAGCCTGCACGTTGTGCCTTTCAGCTCTAGGACAAAGTAGCACACCCAGAGCAGAAGTCCTACTTCAGCCAGATCAGGCCTGCAAAGAAACTGCGTTTCACAGGCCTTTGGAAGAGATGTTCCCACTAGGCTGTAATAGCACTGTGCAGAGCGAGTTGTTTCTTAGCTTCTCAAAGAGCTGGAAGCAAGATGCTGTGGGGCCCAACTCGCCCTTTGGAAAGAAGCCTGCGCGTTGTGCCTTTCAGCTCTAGGGCAAAGTAGCACACCCAGAGCAGAAGTCCTACTTCAGCCAGATCAGGCCTGCAAAGAAACTGCGTTTCACAGGCCTTTGGAAGAGATGTTCCCGGTAGGCTGTAAGAGCACTGTGCAGAGCGAGTTGTTCCTTAGCTTCCCAAAGAGCTGGAAGCAAGATGCTGTGGGGCCCAACTCGCCCTTTGGAAAGAAGCCTGCACGTTGTGCCTTTCAGCTCTAGGGCAAAGTAGCACACCCAGAGCAGAAGTCCTACTTCAGCCAGATCAGGCCTGCAAAGAAACTGCGTTTCACAGGCCTTTGGAAGAGATGTTCCCACTAGGCAGTAAGAGCACTGTGCAGAGCGAGTTGTTCCTTAGCTTCCCAAAGAGCTGGAAGCAAGATGCTGTGGGGCCCAACTCGCCCTTTGGAAAGAAGCCGGCACGTTGTGCCTTTCAGCTCTAGGGCAAAGTAGCACACCCAGAGCAGAAGTCCTACTTCAGCCAGATCAGGCCTGCAAAGAAACTGCGTTTCACAGGCCTTTGGAAGAGATGTTCCCACTAGGCTGTAAGAGCACTGTGCAGAGCGAGTTGTTTCTTTGCTTCCCAAAGAGCTGGAAGCAAGATGCTGTGGGGCCCAACTCGCCCTTTGGAAACAAGCCTGCACGTTGTGCCTTTCAGCTCTAGGGCAAAGTAGCACACCCAGAGCAGAAGTCCTACTTCAGCCAGATCAGGCCTGCAAAGAAACTGCGTTTCACAGGCCTTTGGAAGAGATGTTCCCACTAGGCTGTAAGAGCACTGTGCAGAGCGAGTTGTTCCTTAGCTTCCCAAAGAGCTGGAAGCAAGATGCTGTGGGGCCCAACTCGCCCTTTGGAAAGAAGCCTGCACGTTGTGCCTTTCAGCTCTAGGGCAAAGTAGCACACCCAGAGCAGAAGTCCTACTTCAGCCAGATCAGGCCTGCAAAGAAACTGCGTTTCACAGGCCTTTGGAAGACATGTTCCCACTAGGCTGTAAGAGCACTGTGCAGAGCGAGTTGTTTCTTAGCTTCCCAAAGAGCTGGAAGCAAGATGCTGTGGGGCCCAACTCGCCCTTTGGAAAGAAGCCTGCACGTTGTGCCTTTCAGCTCTAGGGCAAAGTAGCACACCCAGAGCAGAAGTCCTACTTCAGCCAGATCAGGCCTGCAAAGAAACTGCGTTTCACAGGCCTTTGGAAGAGATGTTCCCACTAGGCTGTAAGAGCACTGTGCAGAGCGAGTTGTTTCTTAGCTTCCCAAAGAGCTGGAAGCAAGATGCTGTGGGGCCCAACTCGCCCTTTGGAAAGAAGCCTGCACGTTGTGCCTTTCAGCTCTAGGACAAAGTAGCACACCCAGAGCAGAAGTCCTACTTCAGCCAGATCAGGCCTGCAAAGAAACTGCGTTTCACAGGCCTTTGGAAGACATGTTCCCACTAGGCTGTAAGAGCACTGTGCAGAGCGAGTTGTTTCTTAGCTTCCCAAAGAGCTGGAAGCAAGATGCTGTGGGGCCCAACTCGCCCTTTGGAAAGAAGACTGCGCGTTGTGCCTTTCAGCTCTAGGGCAAAGTAGCACACCCAGAGCAGAAGTCCTACTTCAGCCAGATCAGGCCTGCAAAGAAACTGCGTTTCACAGGCCTTTGGAAGAGATGTTCCCGGTAGGCTGTAAGAGCACTGTGCAGAGCGAGATGTTCCTTAGCTTCCCAAAGAGCTGGAAACAAGATGCTGTGGGGCCCAACTCGCCCTTTGGAAAGAAGCCTGCACGTTGTGCCTTTCAGCTCTAGGGCAAAGTAGCACACCCAGAGCAGAAGTCCTACTTCAGCCAGATCAGGCCTGCAAAGAAACTGCGTTTCACAGGCCTTTGGAAGAGATGTTCCCACTAGGCTGTAAGAGCACTGTGCAGAGCGAGTTGTTCCTTAGCTTCCCAAAGAGCTGGAAGCAAGATGCTGTGGGGCCCAACTCGCCCTTTGGAAAGAAGCCTGCACGTTGTGCCTTTCAGCTCTAGGGCAAAGTAGCACACCCAGAGCAGAAGTCCTACTTCAGCCAGATCAGGCCTGCAAAGAAACTGCGTTTCACAGGCCTTTGGAAGAGATGTTCCCACTAGGCTGTAAGAGCACTGTGCAGAGCGAGTTGTTTCTTTGCTTCCCAAAGAGCTGGAAGCAAGATGCTGTGGGTCCCAACTCGCCCTTTGGAAAGAAGCCTGCACGTTGTGCCTTTCAGCTCTAGGGCAAAGTAGCACACCCAGAGCAGAAGTCCTACTTCAGCCAGATCAGGCCTGCAAAGAAACTGCGTTTCACAGGCCTTTGGAAGAGATGTTCCCACTAGGCTGTAAGAGCACTGTGCAGAGCGAGTTGTTCCTTAGCTTCCCAAAGAGCTGGAAGCAAGATGCTGTGGGGCCCAACTCGCCCTTTGGAAAGAAGCCGGCACGTTGTGCCTTTCAGCTCTAGGGCAAAGTAGCACACCCAGAGCAGAAGTCCTACTTCAGCCAGATCAGGCCTGCAAAGAAACTGCGTTTCACAGGCCTTTGGAAGAGATGTTCCCACTAGGCTGTAAGAGCACTGTGCAGAGCGAGTTGTTTCTTTGCTTCCCAAAGAGCTGGAAGCAAGATGCTGTGGGGCCCAACTCGCCCTTTGGAAAGAAGCCTGCACGTTGTGCCTTTCAGCTCTAGGGCAAAGTAGCACACCCAGAGCAGAAGTCCTACTTCAGCCAGATCAGGCCTGCAAAGAAACTGCATTTCACAGGCCTTTGGAAGAGATGTTCCCACTAGGCTGTAAGAGCACTGTGCAGAGCGAGTTGTTTCTTAGCTTCCCAAAGAGCTGGAAGCAAGATGCTGTGGGGCCCAACTCGCCCTTTGGAAAGAAGCCTGCACGTTGTGCCTTTCAGCTCTAGGGCAAAGTAGCACACCCAGAGCAGAAGTCCTACTTCAGCCAGATCAGGCCTGCAAAGAAACTGCGTTTCACAGGCCTTTGGAAGAGATGTTCCCACTAGGCTGTAAGAGCACTGTGCAGAGCGAGTTGTTTCTTAGCTTCCCAAAGAGCTGGAAGCAAGATGCTGTGGGGCCCAACTCGCCCTTTGGAAAGAAGCCTGCACGTTGTGCCTTTCAGCTCTAGGGCAAAGTAGCACACCCAGAGCAGAAGTCCTACTTCAGCCAGATCAGGCCTGCAAAGAAACTGCGTTTCACAGGCCTTTGGAAGAGATGTTCCCACTAGGCTGTAAGAGCACTGTGCAGAGCGAGTTGTTTCTTAGCTTCCCAAACAGCTGGAAGCAAGATGCTGTGGGGCCCAACTCGCCCTTTGGAAAGAAGCCTGCACGTTGTGCCTTTCAGCTCTAGGACAAAGTAGCACACCCAGAGCAGAAGTCCTACTTCAGCCAGATCAGGCCTGCAAAGAAACTGCGTTTCACAGGCCTTTGGAAGAGATGTTCCCACTAGGCTGTAAGAGCACTGTGCAGAGCGAGTTGTTTCTTAGCTTCCCAAAGAGCTGGAAGCAAGATGCTGTGGGGCCCAACTCGCCCTTTGGAAAGAAGCCTGCACGTTGTGCCTTTCAGCTCTAGGGCAAAGTAGCACACCCAGAGCAGAAGACCTACTTCCGCCAGATCAGGCCTGCAAAGAAACTGCGTTTCACAGGCCTTTGGAAGAGATGTTCCCACTAGGCTGTAAGAGCACTGTGCAGAGCGAGTTGTTTCTTAGCTTCCCAAAGAGCTGGAAGCAAGATGCTGTGGGGCCCAACTCGCCCTTTGGAAAGAAGCCTGCACGTTGTGCCTTTCAGCTCTAGGGCAAAGTAGCACACCCAGAGCAGAAGTCCTACTTCAGCCAGATCAGGCCTGCAAAGAAACTGCGTTTCACAGGCCTTTGGAAGAGATGTTCCCCCTAGGCTGTAAGAGCACTGTGCAGAGCGAGTTGTTTCTTAGCTTCCCAAAGAGCTGGAAGCAAGATGCTGTGGGGCCCAACTCGCCCTTTGGAAAGAAGCCTGCACGTTGTGCCTTTCAGCTCTAGGGCAAAGTAGCACACCCAGAGCAGAAGTCCTACTTCAGCCAGATCAGGCCTGCAAAGAAACTGCGTTTCACAGGCCTTTGGAAGAGATGTTCCCACTAGGCTGTAAGAGCACTGTGCAGAGCGAGTTGTTCCTTAGCTTCCCAAAGAGCTGGAAGCAAGATGCTGTGGGGCCCAACTCGACCTTTGGAAGGAAGCCTGCACGTTGTGCCTTTCAGCTCTAGGGCAAAGTAGCACACCCAGAGCAGAAGTCCTACTTCAGCCAGATCAGGCCTGCAAAGAAACTGCGTTTCACAGGCCTTTGGAAGAGATGTTCCCACTAGGCTGTAAGAGCACTGTGCAGAGCGAGTTGTTTCTTAGCTTCCCAAAGAGCTGGAAGCAAGATGCTGTGGGGCCCAACTCGCCCTTTGGAAAGAAGCCTGCACGTTGTGCCTTTCAGCTCTAGGGCAAAGTAGCACACCCAGAGCAGAAGTCCTACTTCAGCCAGATCAGGCCTGCAAAGAAACTGCGTTTCACAGGCCTTTGGAAGAGATGTTCCCACTAGGCTGTAAGAGCACTGTGCAGAGCGAGTTGTTTCTTAGCTTCCCAAACAGCTGGAAGCAAGATGCTGTGGGGCCCAACTCGCCCTTTGGAAAGAAGCCTGCACGTTGTGCCTTTCAGCTCTAGGGCAAAGTAGCACACCCAGAGCAGAAGTCCTACTTCAGCCAGATCAGGCCTGCAAAGAAACTGCGTTTCACAGGCCTTTGGAAGAGATCTTCCCACTAGGCTGTAAGAGCACTGTGCAGAGCGAGTTGTTTCTTAGCTTCCCAAAGAGCTGGAAGCAAGATGCTGTGGGGCCCAACTCGCCCTTTGGAAAGAAGCCTGCACGTTGTGCCTTTCAGCTCTAGGGCAAAGTAGCACACCCAGAGCAGAAGTCCTACTTCAGCCAGATCAGGCCTGCAAAGAAACTGCGTTTCACAGGCCTTTGGAAGAGATGTTCCCACTAGGCTGTAAGAGCACTGTGCAGAGCGAGTTGTTTCTTAGCTTCCCAAAGAGCTGGAAGCAAGATGCTGTGGGGCCCAACTCGCCCTTTGGAAAGAAGCCGGCACGTTGTGCCTTTCAGCTCTAGGACAAAGTAGCACACCCAGAGCAGAAGTCCTACTTCAGCCAGATCAGGCCTGCAAAGAAACTGCGTTTCACAGGCCTTTGGAAGAGATGTTCCCACTAGGCTGTAATAGCACTGTGCAGAGCGAGTTGTTTCTTAGCTTCCCAAAGAGCTGGAAGCAAGATGCTGTGGGGCCCAACTCGCCCTTTGGAAAGAAGCCTGCGCGTTGTGCCTTTCAGCTCTAGGGCAAAGTAGCACACCCAGAGCAGAAGTCCTACTTCAGCCAGATCAGGCCTGCAAAGAAACTGCGTTTCACAGGCCTTTGGAAGAGATGTTCCCACTAGGCTGTAAGAGCACTGTGCAGAGCGAGTTGTTTCTTTGCTTCCCAAAGAGCTGGAAGCAAGATGCTGTGGGGCCCAACTCGCCCTTTGGAAAGAAGCCTGCACGTTGTGCCTTTCAGCTCTAGGGCAAAGTAGCACACCCAGAGCAGAAGTCCTACTTCAGCCAGATCAGGCCTGCAAAGAAACTGCATTTCACAGGCCTTTGGAAGAGATGTTCCCACTAGGCTGTAAGAGCACTGTGCAGAGCGAGTTGTTTCTTAGCTTCCCAAAGAGCTGGAAGCAAGATGCTGTGGGGCCCAACTCGCCCTTTGGAAAGAAGCCTGCACGTTGTGCCTTTCAGCTCTAGGGCAAAGTAGCACACCCAGAGCAGAAGTCCTACTTCAGCCAGATCAGGCCTGCAAAGAAACTGCGCTTCACAGGCCTTTGGAAGAGATGTTCCCACTAGGCTGTAAGAGCACTGTGCAGAGCGAGTTGTTTCTTAGCTTCCCAAACAGCTGGAAGCAAGATGCTGTGGGGCCCAACTCGCCCTTTGGAAAGAAGCCTGCACGTTGTGCCTTTCAGCTCTAGGGCAAAGTAGCACACCCAGAGCAGAAGTCCTACTTCAGCCAGATCAGGCCTGCAAAGAAACTGCGTTTCACAGGCCTTTGGAAGAGATCTTCCCACTAGGCTGTAAGAGCACTGTGCAGAGCGAGTTGTTTCTTAGCTTCCCAAAGAGCTGGAAGCAAGATGCTGTGGGGCCCAACTCGCCCTTTGGAAAGAAGCCTGCACGTTGTGCCTTTCAGCTCTAGGGCAAAGTAGCACACCCAGAGCAGAAGTCCTACTTCAGCCAGATCAGGCCTGCAAAGAAACTGCGTTTCACAGGCCTTTGGAAGAGATGTTCCCACTAGGCTGTAAGAGCACTGTGCAGAGCGAGTTGTTTCTTAGCTTCCCAAAGAGCTGGAAGCAAGATGCTGTGGGGCCCAACTCGCCCTTTGGAAAGAAGCCGGCACGTTGTGCCTTTCAGCTCTAGGACAAAGTAGCACACCCAGAGCAGAAGTCCTACTTCAGCCAGATCAGGCCTGCAAAGAAACTGCGTTTCACAGGCCTTTGGAAGAGATGTTCCCACTAGGCTGTAATAGCACTGTGCAGAGCGAGTTGTTTCTTAGCTTCCCAAAGAGCTGGAAGCAAGATGCTGTGGGGCCCAACTCGCCCTTTGGAAAGAAGCCTGCGCGTTGTGCCTTTCAGCTCTAGGGCAAAGTAGCACACCCAGAGCAGAAGTCCTACTTCAGCCAGATCAGGCCTGCAAAGAAACTGCGTTTCACAGGCCTTTGGAAGAGATGTTCCCACTAGGCTGTAAGAGCACTGTGCAGAGCGAGTTGTTCCTTAGCTTCCCAAAGAGCTGGAAGCAAGATGCTGTGGGGCCCAACTCGCCCTTTGGAAAGAAGCCTGCACGTTGTGCCTTTCAGCTCTAGGGCAAAGTAGCACACCCAGAGCAGAAGTCCTACTTCAGCCAGATCAGGCCTGCAAAGAAACTGCGTTTCACAGGCCTTTGGAAGAGATGTTCCCACTAGGCAGTAAGAGCACTGTGCAGAGCGAGTTGTTCCTTAGCTTCCCAAAGAGCTGGAAGCAAGATGCTGTGGGGCCCAACTCGCCCTTTGGAAAGAAGCCGGCACGTTGTGCCTTTCAGCTCTAGGGCAAAGTAGCACACCCAGAGCAGAAGTCCTACTTCAGCCAGATCAGGCCTGCAAAGAAACTGCGTTTCACAGGCCTTTGGAAGAGATGTTCCCACTAGGCTGTAAGAGCACTGTGCAGAGCGAGTTGTTTCTTTGCTTCCCAAAGAGCTGGAAGCAAGATGCTGTGGGGCCCAACTCGCCCTTTGGAAACAAGCCTGCACGTTGTGCCTTTCAGCTCTAGGGCAAAGTAGCACACCCAGAGCAGAAGTCCTACTTCAGCCAGATCAGGCCTGCAAAGAAACTGCGTTTCACAGGCCTTTGGAAGAGATGTTCCCACTAGTCTGTAAGAGCACTGTGCAGAGCGAGTTGTTCCTTAGCTTCCCAAAGAGCTGGAAGCAAGATGCTGTGGGGCCCAACTCGCCCTTTGGAAAGAAGCCTGCACGTTGTGCCTTTCAGCTCTAGGGCAAAGTAGCACACCCAGAGCAGAAGTCCTACTTCAGCCAGATCAGGCCTGCAAAGAAACTGCGTTTCACAGGCCTTTGGAAGACATGTTCCCACTAGGCTGTAAGAGCACTGTGCAGAGCGAGTTGTTTCTTAGCTTCCCAAAGAGCTGGAAGCAAGATGCTGTGGGGCCCAACTCGCCCTTTGGAAAGAAGCCTGCACGTTGTGCCTTTCAGCTCTAGGGCAAAGTAGCACACCCAGAGCAGAAGTCCTACTTCAGCCAGATCAGGCCTGCAAAGAAACTGCGTTT
Organism: Equus caballus; assembly: GCF_041296265.1. Lineage (NCBI taxonomy): Eukaryota > Metazoa > Chordata > Mammalia > Perissodactyla > Equidae > Equus > Equus caballus. The sequence goes on along the minus strand of NC_091711.1, from coordinate 716,304 downwards.
CACAGGCCTTTGGAAGAGATGTTCCCACTAGGCTGTAAGAGCACTGTGCAGAGCGAGTTGTTTCTTAGCTTCCCAAAGAGCTGGAAGCAAGATGCTGTGGGGCCCAACTCGCCCTTTGGAAAGAAGCCTGCACGTTGTGCCTTTCAGCTCTAGGGCAAAGTAGCACACCCAGAGCAGAAGACCTACTTCCGCCAGATCAGGCCTGCAAAGAAACTGCGTTTCACAGGCCTTTGGAAGAGATGTTCCCACTAGGCTGTAAGAGCACTGTGCAGAGCGAGTTGTTTCTTAGCTTCCCAAAGAGCTGGAAGCAAGATGCTGTGGGGCCCAACTCGCCCTTTGGAAAGAAGCCTGCACGTTGTGCCTTTCAGCTCTAGGGCAAAGTAGCACACCCAGAGCAGAAGTCCTACTTCAGCCAGATCAGGCCTGCAAAGAAACTGCGTTTCACAGGCCTTTGGAAGAGATGTTCCCCCTAGGCTGTAAGAGCACTGTGCAGAGCGAGTTGTTCCTTAGCTTCCCAAAGAGCTGGAAGCAAGATGCTGTGGGGCCCAACTCGCCCTTTGGAAAGAAGCCTGCACGTTGTGCCTTTCAGCTCTAGGGCAAAGTAGCACACCCAGAGCAGAAGTCCTACTTCAGCCAGATCAGGCCTGCAAAGAAACTGCGTTTCACAGGCCTTTGGAAGAGATGTTCCCACTAGGCTGTAAGAGCACTGTGCAGAGCGAGTTGTTCCTTAGCTTCCCAAAGAGCTGGAAGCAAGATGCTGTGGGGCCCAACTCGACCTTTGGAAGGAAGCCTGCACGTTGTGCCTTTCAGCTCTAGGGCAAAGTAGCACACCCAGAGCAGAAGTCCTACTTCAGCCAGATCAGGCCTGCAAAGAAACTGCGTTTCACAGGCCTTTGGAAGAGATGTTCCCACTAGGCTGTAAGAGCACTGTGCAGAGCGAGTTGTTTCTTAGCTTCCCAAACAGCTGGAAGCAAGATGCTGTGGGGCCCAACTCGCCCTTTGGAAAGAAGCCTGCACGTTGTGCCTTTCAGCTCTAGGGCAAAGTAGCACACCCAGAGCAGAAGTCCTACTTCAGCCAGATCAGGCCTGCAAAGAAACTGCGCTTCACAGGCCTTTGGAAGAGATGTTCCCACTAGGCTGTAAGAGCACTGTGCAGAGCGAGTTGTTTCTTAGCTTCCCAAACAGCTGGAAGCAAGATGCTGTGGGGCCCAACTCGCCCTTTGGAAAGAAGCCTGCACGTTGTGCCTTTCAGCTCTAGGGCAAAGTAGCACACCCAGAGCAGAAGTCCTACTTCAGCCAGATCAGGCCTGCAAAGAAACTGCGTTTCACAGGCCTTTGGAAGAGATCTTCCCACTAGGCTGTAAGAGCACTGTGCAGAGCGAGTTGTTTCTTAGCTTCCCAAAGAGCTGGAAGCAAGATGCTGTGGGGCCCAACTCGCCCTTTGGAAAGAAGCCTGCACGTTGTGCCTTTCAGCTCTAGGGCAAAGTAGCACACCCAGAGCAGAAGTCCTACTTCAGCCAGATCAGGCCTGCAAAGAAACTGCGTTTCACAGGCCTTTGGAAGAGATGTTCCCACTAGGCTGTAAGAGCACTGTGCAGAGCGAGTTGTTTCTTAGCTTCCCAAAGAGCTGGAAGCAAGATGCTGTGGGGCCCAACTCGCCCTTTGGAAAGAAGCCGGCACGTTGTGCCTTTCAGCTCTAGGACAAAGTAGCACACCCAGAGCAGAAGTCCTACTTCAGCCAGATCAGGCCTGCAAAGAAACTGCGTTTCACAGGCCTTTGGAAGAGATGTTCCCACTAGGCTGTAATAGCACTGTGCAGAGCGAGTTGTTTCTTAGCTTCCCAAAGAGCTGGAAGCAAGATGCTGTGGGGCCCAACTCGCCCTTTGGAAAGAAGCCTGCGCGTTGTGCCTTTCAGCTCTAGGGCAAAGTAGCACACCCAGAGCAGAAGTCCTACTTCAGCCAGATCAGGCCTGCAAAGAAACTGCGTTTCACAGGCCTTTGGAAGAGATGTTCCCACTAGGCTGTAATAGCACTGTGCAGAGCGAGTTGTTTCTTAGCTTCCCAAAGAGCTGGAAGCAAGATGCTGTGGGGCCCAACTCGCCCTTTGGAAAGAAGCCTGCGCGTTGTGCCTTTCAGCTCTAGGGCAAAGTAGCACACCCAGAGCAGAAGTCCTACTTCAGCCAGATCAGGCCTGCAAAGAAACTGCGTTTCACAGGCCTTTGGAAGAGATGTTCCCACTAGGCTGTAATAGCACTGTGCAGAGCGAGTTGTTTCTTAGCTTCCCAAAGAGCTGGAAGCAAGATGCTGTGGGGCCCAACTCGCCCTTTGGAAAGAAGCCTGCGCGTTGTGCCTTTCAGCTCTAGGGCAAAGTAGCACACCCAGAGCAGAAGTCCTACTTCAGCCAGATCAGGCCTGCAAAGAAACTGCGTTTCACAGGCCTTTGGAAGAGATGTTCCCACTAGGCTGTAAGAGCACTGTGCAGAGCGAGTTGTTTCTTAGCTTCCCAAAGAGCTGGAAGCAAGATGCTGTGGGGCCCAACTCGCCCTTTGGAAAGAAGCCTGCACGTTGTGCCTTTCAGCTCTAGGGCAAAGTAGCACACCCAGAGCAGAAGTCCTACTTCAGCCAGATCAGGCCTGCAAAGAAACTGCGCTTCACAGGCCTTTGGAAGAGATGTTCCCACTAGGCTGTAAGAGCACTGTGCAGAGCGAGTTGTTTCTTAGCTTCCCAAACAGCTGGAAGCAAGATGCTGTGGGGCCCAACTCGCCCTTTGGAAAGAAGCCTGCACGTTGTGCCTTTCAGCTCTAGGGCAAAGTAGCACACCCAGAGCAGAAGTCCTACTTCAGCCAGATCAGGCCTGCAAAGAAACTGCGTTTCACAGGCCTTTGGAAGAGATGTTCCCACTAGGCTGTAAGAGCACTGTGCAGAGCGAGTTGTTTCTTAGCTTCCCAAAGAGCTGGAAGCAAGATGCTGTGGGGCCCAACTCGCCCTTTGGAAAGAAGCCTGCACGTTGTGCCTTTCAGCTCTAGGGCAAAGTAGCACACCCAGAGCAGAAGTCCTACTTCAGCCAGATCAGGCCTGCAAAGAAACTGCGTTTCACAGGCCTTTGGAAGAGATGTTCCCACTAGGCTGTAAGAGCACTGTGCAGAGCGAGTTGTTTCTTAGCTTCCCAAAGAGCTGGAAGCAAGATGCTGTGGGGCCCAACTCGCCCTTTGGAAAGAAGCCTGCACGTTGTGCCTTTCAGCTCTAGGACAAAGTAGCACACCCAGAGCAGAAGTCCTACTTCAGCCAGATCAGGCCTGCAAAGAAACTGCGTTTCACAGGCCTTTGGAAGAGATGTTCCCACTAGGCTGTAATAGCACTGTGCAGAGCGAGTTGTTTCTTAGCTTCTCAAAGAGCTGGAAGCAAGATGCTGTGGGGCCCAACTCGCCCTTTGGAAAGAAGCCTGCGCGTTGTGCCTTTCAGCTCTAGGGCAAAGTAGCACACCCAGAGCAGAAGTCCTACTTCAGCCAGATCAGGCCTGCAAAGAAACTGCGTTTCACAGGCCTTTGGAAGAGATGTTCCCGGTAGGCTGTAAGAGCACTGTGCAGAGCGAGTTGTTCCTTAGCTTCCCAAAGAGCTGGAAGCAAGATGCTGTGGGGCCCAACTCGCCCTTTGGAAAGAAGCCTGCACGTTGTGCCTTTCAGCTCTAGGGCAAAGTAGCACACCCAGAGCAGAAGTCCTACTTCAGCCAGATCAGGCCTGCAAAGAAACTGCGTTTCACAGGCCTTTGGAAGAGATGTTCCCACTAGGCAGTAAGAGCACTGTGCAGAGCGAGTTGTTCCTTAGCTTCCCAAAGAGCTGGAAGCAAGATGCTGTGGGGCCCAACTCGCCCTTTGGAAAGAAGCCGGCACGTTGTGCCTTTCAGCTCTAGGGCAAAGTAGCACACCCAGAGCAGAAGTCCTACTTCAGCCAGATCAGGCCTGCAAAGAAACTGCGTTTCACAGGCCTTTGGAAGAGATGTTCCCACTAGGCTGTAAGAGCACTGTGCAGAGCGAGTTGTTTCTTTGCTTCCCAAAGAGCTGGAAGCAAGATGCTGTGGGGCCCAACTCGCCCTTTGGAAACAAGCCTGCACGTTGTGCCTTTCAGCTCTAGGGCAAAGTAGCACACCCAGAGCAGAAGTCCTACTTCAGCCAGATCAGGCCTGCAAAGAAACTGCGTTTCACAGGCCTTTGGAAGAGATGTTCCCACTAGGCTGTAAGAGCACTGTGCAGAGCGAGTTGTTCCTTAGCTTCCCAAAGAGCTGGAAGCAAGATGCTGTGGGGCCCAACTCGCCCTTTGGAAAGAAGCCTGCACGTTGTGCCTTTCAGCTCTAGGGCAAAGTAGCACACCCAGAGCAGAAGTCCTACTTCAGCCAGATCAGGCCTGCAAAGAAACTGCGTTTCACAGGCCTTTGGAAGACATGTTCCCACTAGGCTGTAAGAGCACTGTGCAGAGCGAGTTGTTTCTTAGCTTCCCAAAGAGCTGGAAGCAAGATGCTGTGGGGCCCAACTCGCCCTTTGGAAAGAAGCCTGCACGTTGTGCCTTTCAGCTCTAGGGCAAAGTAGCACACCCAGAGCAGAAGTCCTACTTCAGCCAGATCAGGCCTGCAAAGAAACTGCGTTTCACAGGCCTTTGGAAGAGATGTTCCCACTAGGCTGTAAGAGCACTGTGCAGAGCGAGTTGTTTCTTAGCTTCCCAAAGAGCTGGAAGCAAGATGCTGTGGGGCCCAACTCGCCCTTTGGAAAGAAGCCTGCACGTTGTGCCTTTCAGCTCTAGGACAAAGTAGCACACCCAGAGCAGAAGTCCTACTTCAGCCAGATCAGGCCTGCAAAGAAACTGCGTTTCACAGGCCTTTGGAAGACATGTTCCCACTAGGCTGTAAGAGCACTGTGCAGAGCGAGTTGTTTCTTAGCTTCCCAAAGAGCTGGAAGCAAGATGCTGTGGGGCCCAACTCGCCCTTTGGAAAGAAGACTGCGCGTTGTGCCTTTCAGCTCTAGGGCAAAGTAGCACACCCAGAGCAGAAGTCCTACTTCAGCCAGATCAGGCCTGCAAAGAAACTGCGTTTCACAGGCCTTTGGAAGAGATGTTCCCGGTAGGCTGTAAGAGCACTGTGCAGAGCGAGATGTTCCTTAGCTTCCCAAAGAGCTGGAAACAAGATGCTGTGGGGCCCAACTCGCCCTTTGGAAAGAAGCCTGCACGTTGTGCCTTTCAGCTCTAGGGCAAAGTAGCACACCCAGAGCAGAAGTCCTACTTCAGCCAGATCAGGCCTGCAAAGAAACTGCGTTTCACAGGCCTTTGGAAGAGATGTTCCCACTAGGCTGTAAGAGCACTGTGCAGAGCGAGTTGTTCCTTAGCTTCCCAAAGAGCTGGAAGCAAGATGCTGTGGGGCCCAACTCGCCCTTTGGAAAGAAGCCTGCACGTTGTGCCTTTCAGCTCTAGGGCAAAGTAGCACACCCAGAGCAGAAGTCCTACTTCAGCCAGATCAGGCCTGCAAAGAAACTGCGTTTCACAGGCCTTTGGAAGAGATGTTCCCACTAGGCTGTAAGAGCACTGTGCAGAGCGAGTTGTTTCTTTGCTTCCCAAAGAGCTGGAAGCAAGATGCTGTGGGTCCCAACTCGCCCTTTGGAAAGAAGCCTGCACGTTGTGCCTTTCAGCTCTAGGGCAAAGTAGCACACCCAGAGCAGAAGTCCTACTTCAGCCAGATCAGGCCTGCAAAGAAACTGCGTTTCACAGGCCTTTGGAAGAGATGTTCCCACTAGGCTGTAAGAGCACTGTGCAGAGCGAGTTGTTCCTTAGCTTCCCAAAGAGCTGGAAGCAAGATGCTGTGGGGCCCAACTCGCCCTTTGGAAAGAAGCCGGCACGTTGTGCCTTTCAGCTCTAGGGCAAAGTAGCACACCCAGAGCAGAAGTCCTACTTCAGCCAGATCAGGCCTGCAAAGAAACTGCGTTTCACAGGCCTTTGGAAGAGATGTTCCCACTAGGCTGTAAGAGCACTGTGCAGAGCGAGTTGTTTCTTTGCTTCCCAAAGAGCTGGAAGCAAGATGCTGTGGGGCCCAACTCGCCCTTTGGAAAGAAGCCTGCACGTTGTGCCTTTCAGCTCTAGGGCAAAGTAGCACACCCAGAGCAGAAGTCCTACTTCAGCCAGATCAGGCCTGCAAAGAAACTGCATTTCACAGGCCTTTGGAAGAGATGTTCCCACTAGGCTGTAAGAGCACTGTGCAGAGCGAGTTGTTTCTTAGCTTCCCAAAGAGCTGGAAGCAAGATGCTGTGGGGCCCAACTCGCCCTTTGGAAAGAAGCCTGCACGTTGTGCCTTTCAGCTCTAGGGCAAAGTAGCACACCCAGAGCAGAAGTCCTACTTCAGCCAGATCAGGCCTGCAAAGAAACTGCGTTTCACAGGCCTTTGGAAGAGATGTTCCCACTAGGCTGTAAGAGCACTGTGCAGAGCGAGTTGTTTCTTAGCTTCCCAAAGAGCTGGAAGCAAGATGCTGTGGGGCCCAACTCGCCCTTTGGAAAGAAGCCTGCACGTTGTGCCTTTCAGCTCTAGGGCAAAGTAGCACACCCAGAGCAGAAGTCCTACTTCAGCCAGATCAGGCCTGCAAAGAAACTGCGTTTCACAGGCCTTTGGAAGAGATGTTCCCACTAGGCTGTAAGAGCACTGTGCAGAGCGAGTTGTTTCTTAGCTTCCCAAACAGCTGGAAGCAAGATGCTGTGGGGCCCAACTCGCCCTTTGGAAAGAAGCCTGCACGTTGTGCCTTTCAGCTCTAGGACAAAGTAGCACACCCAGAGCAGAAGTCCTACTTCAGCCAGATCAGGCCTGCAAAGAAACTGCGTTTCACAGGCCTTTGGAAGAGATGTTCCCACTAGGCTGTAAGAGCACTGTGCAGAGCGAGTTGTTTCTTAGCTTCCCAAAGAGCTGGAAGCAAGATGCTGTGGGGCCCAACTCGCCCTTTGGAAAGAAGCCTGCACGTTGTGCCTTTCAGCTCTAGGGCAAAGTAGCACACCCAGAGCAGAAGACCTACTTCCGCCAGATCAGGCCTGCAAAGAAACTGCGTTTCACAGGCCTTTGGAAGAGATGTTCCCACTAGGCTGTAAGAGCACTGTGCAGAGCGAGTTGTTTCTTAGCTTCCCAAAGAGCTGGAAGCAAGATGCTGTGGGGCCCAACTCGCCCTTTGGAAAGAAGCCTGCACGTTGTGCCTTTCAGCTCTAGGGCAAAGTAGCACACCCAGAGCAGAAGTCCTACTTCAGCCAGATCAGGCCTGCAAAGAAACTGCGTTTCACAGGCCTTTGGAAGAGATGTTCCCCCTAGGCTGTAAGAGCACTGTGCAGAGCGAGTTGTTTCTTAGCTTCCCAAAGAGCTGGAAGCAAGATGCTGTGGGGCCCAACTCGCCCTTTGGAAAGAAGCCTGCACGTTGTGCCTTTCAGCTCTAGGGCAAAGTAGCACACCCAGAGCAGAAGTCCTACTTCAGCCAGATCAGGCCTGCAAAGAAACTGCGTTTCACAGGCCTTTGGAAGAGATGTTCCCACTAGGCTGTAAGAGCACTGTGCAGAGCGAGTTGTTCCTTAGCTTCCCAAAGAGCTGGAAGCAAGATGCTGTGGGGCCCAACTCGACCTTTGGAAGGAAGCCTGCACGTTGTGCCTTTCAGCTCTAGGGCAAAGTAGCACACCCAGAGCAGAAGTCCTACTTCAGCCAGATCAGGCCTGCAAAGAAACTGCGTTTCACAGGCCTTTGGAAGAGATGTTCCCACTAGGCTGTAAGAGCACTGTGCAGAGCGAGTTGTTTCTTAGCTTCCCAAAGAGCTGGAAGCAAGATGCTGTGGGGCCCAACTCGCCCTTTGGAAAGAAGCCTGCACGTTGTGCCTTTCAGCTCTAGGGCAAAGTAGCACACCCAGAGCAGAAGTCCTACTTCAGCCAGATCAGGCCTGCAAAGAAACTGCGTTTCACAGGCCTTTGGAAGAGATGTTCCCACTAGGCTGTAAGAGCACTGTGCAGAGCGAGTTGTTTCTTAGCTTCCCAAACAGCTGGAAGCAAGATGCTGTGGGGCCCAACTCGCCCTTTGGAAAGAAGCCTGCACGTTGTGCCTTTCAGCTCTAGGGCAAAGTAGCACACCCAGAGCAGAAGTCCTACTTCAGCCAGATCAGGCCTGCAAAGAAACTGCGTTTCACAGGCCTTTGGAAGAGATCTTCCCACTAGGCTGTAAGAGCACTGTGCAGAGCGAGTTGTTTCTTAGCTTCCCAAAGAGCTGGAAGCAAGATGCTGTGGGGCCCAACTCGCCCTTTGGAAAGAAGCCTGCACGTTGTGCCTTTCAGCTCTAGGGCAAAGTAGCACACCCAGAGCAGAAGTCCTACTTCAGCCAGATCAGGCCTGCAAAGAAACTGCGTTTCACAGGCCTTTGGAAGAGATGTTCCCACTAGGCTGTAAGAGCACTGTGCAGAGCGAGTTGTTTCTTAGCTTCCCAAAGAGCTGGAAGCAAGATGCTGTGGGGCCCAACTCGCCCTTTGGAAAGAAGCCGGCACGTTGTGCCTTTCAGCTCTAGGACAAAGTAGCACACCCAGAGCAGAAGTCCTACTTCAGCCAGATCAGGCCTGCAAAGAAACTGCGTTTCACAGGCCTTTGGAAGAGATGTTCCCACTAGGCTGTAATAGCACTGTGCAGAGCGAGTTGTTTCTTAGCTTCCCAAAGAGCTGGAAGCAAGATGCTGTGGGGCCCAACTCGCCCTTTGGAAAGAAGCCTGCGCGTTGTGCCTTTCAGCTCTAGGGCAAAGTAGCACACCCAGAGCAGAAGTCCTACTTCAGCCAGATCAGGCCTGCAAAGAAACTGCGTTTCACAGGCCTTTGGAAGAGATGTTCCCACTAGGCTGTAAGAGCACTGTGCAGAGCGAGTTGTTTCTTTGCTTCCCAAAGAGCTGGAAGCAAGATGCTGTGGGGCCCAACTCGCCCTTTGGAAAGAAGCCTGCACGTTGTGCCTTTCAGCTCTAGGGCAAAGTAGCACACCCAGAGCAGAAGTCCTACTTCAGCCAGATCAGGCCTGCAAAGAAACTGCATTTCACAGGCCTTTGGAAGAGATGTTCCCACTAGGCTGTAAGAGCACTGTGCAGAGCGAGTTGTTTCTTAGCTTCCCAAAGAGCTGGAAGCAAGATGCTGTGGGGCCCAACTCGCCCTTTGGAAAGAAGCCTGCACGTTGTGCCTTTCAGCTCTAGGGCAAAGTAGCACACCCAGAGCAGAAGTCCTACTTCAGCCAGATCAGGCCTGCAAAGAAACTGCGCTTCACAGGCCTTTGGAAGAGATGTTCCCACTAGGCTGTAAGAGCACTGTGCAGAGCGAGTTGTTTCTTAGCTTCCCAAACAGCTGGAAGCAAGATGCTGTGGGGCCCAACTCGCCCTTTGGAAAGAAGCCTGCACGTTGTGCCTTTCAGCTCTAGGGCAAAGTAGCACACCCAGAGCAGAAGTCCTACTTCAGCCAGATCAGGCCTGCAAAGAAACTGCGTTTCACAGGCCTTTGGAAGAGATCTTCCCACTAGGCTGTAAGAGCACTGTGCAGAGCGAGTTGTTTCTTAGCTTCCCAAAGAGCTGGAAGCAAGATGCTGTGGGGCCCAACTCGCCCTTTGGAAAGAAGCCTGCACGTTGTGCCTTTCAGCTCTAGGGCAAAGTAGCACACCCAGAGCAGAAGTCCTACTTCAGCCAGATCAGGCCTGCAAAGAAACTGCGTTTCACAGGCCTTTGGAAGAGATGTTCCCACTAGGCTGTAAGAGCACTGTGCAGAGCGAGTTGTTTCTTAGCTTCCCAAAGAGCTGGAAGCAAGATGCTGTGGGGCCCAACTCGCCCTTTGGAAAGAAGCCGGCACGTTGTGCCTTTCAGCTCTAGGACAAAGTAGCACACCCAGAGCAGAAGTCCTACTTCAGCCAGATCAGGCCTGCAAAGAAACTGCGTTTCACAGGCCTTTGGAAGAGATGTTCCCACTAGGCTGTAATAGCACTGTGCAGAGCGAGTTGTTTCTTAGCTTCCCAAAGAGCTGGAAGCAAGATGCTGTGGGGCCCAACTCGCCCTTTGGAAAGAAGCCTGCGCGTTGTGCCTTTCAGCTCTAGGGCAAAGTAGCACACCCAGAGCAGAAGTCCTACTTCAGCCAGATCAGGCCTGCAAAGAAACTGCGTTTCACAGGCCTTTGGAAGAGATGTTCCCACTAGGCTGTAAGAGCACTGTGCAGAGCGAGTTGTTCCTTAGCTTCCCAAAGAGCTGGAAGCAAGATGCTGTGGGGCCCAACTCGCCCTTTGGAAAGAAGCCTGCACGTTGTGCCTTTCAGCTCTAGGGCAAAGTAGCACACCCAGAGCAGAAGTCCTACTTCAGCCAGATCAGGCCTGCAAAGAAACTGCGTTTCACAGGCCTTTGGAAGAGATGTTCCCACTAGGCAGTAAGAGCACTGTGCAGAGCGAGTTGTTCCTTAGCTTCCCAAAGAGCTGGAAGCAAGATGCTGTGGGGCCCAACTCGCCCTTTGGAAAGAAGCCGGCACGTTGTGCCTTTCAGCTCTAGGGCAAAGTAGCACACCCAGAGCAGAAGTCCTACTTCAGCCAGATCAGGCCTGCAAAGAAACTGCGTTTCACAGGCCTTTGGAAGAGATGTTCCCACTAGGCTGTAAGAGCACTGTGCAGAGCGAGTTGTTTCTTTGCTTCCCAAAGAGCTGGAAGCAAGATGCTGTGGGGCCCAACTCGCCCTTTGGAAACAAGCCTGCACGTTGTGCCTTTCAGCTCTAGGGCAAAGTAGCACACCCAGAGCAGAAGTCCTACTTCAGCCAGATCAGGCCTGCAAAGAAACTGCGTTTCACAGGCCTTTGGAAGAGATGTTCCCACTAGTCTGTAAGAGCACTGTGCAGAGCGAGTTGTTCCTTAGCTTCCCAAAGAGCTGGAAGCAAGATGCTGTGGGGCCCAACTCGCCCTTTGGAAAGAAGCCTGCACGTTGTGCCTTTCAGCTCTAGGGCAAAGTAGCACACCCAGAGCAGAAGTCCTACTTCAGCCAGATCAGGCCTGCAAAGAAACTGCGTTTCACAGGCCTTTGGAAGACATGTTCCCACTAGGCTGTAAGAGCACTGTGCAGAGCGAGTTGTTTCTTAGCTTCCCAAAGAGCTGGAAGCAAGATGCTGTGGGGCCCAACTCGCCCTTTGGAAAGAAGCCTGCACGTTGTGCCTTTCAGCTCTAGGGCAAAGTAGCACACCCAGAGCAGAAGTCCTACTTCAGCCAGATCAGGCCTGCAAAGAAACTGCGTTTCACAGGCCTTTGGAAGAGATGTTCCCACTAGGCTGTAAGAGCACTGTGCAGAGCGAGTTGTTTCTTAGCTTCCCAAAGAGCTGGAAGCAAGATGCTGTGGGGCCCAACTCGCCCTTTGGAAAGAAGCCTGCACGTTGTGCCTTTCAGCTCTAGGGCAAAGTAGCACACCCAGAGCAGAAGACCTACTTCCGCCAGATCAGGCCTGCAAAGAAACTGCGTTTCACAGGCCTTTGGAAGAGATGTTCCCACTAGGCTGTAAGAGCACTGTGCAGAGCGAGTTGTTTCTTAGCTTCCCAAAGAGCTGGAAGCAAGATGCTGTGGGGCCCAACTCGCCCTTTGGAAAGAAGCCTGCACGTTGTGCCTTTCAGCTCTAGGGCAAAGTAGCACACCCAGAGCAGAAGTCCTACTTCAGCCAGATCAGGCCTGCAAAGAAACTGCGTTTCACAGGCCTTTGGAAGAGATGTTCCCCCTAGGCTGTAAGAGCACTGTGCAGAGCGAGTTGTTCCTTAGCTTCCCAAAGAGCTGGAAGCAAGATGCTGTGGGGCCCAACTCGCCCTTTGGAAAGAAGCCTGCACGTTGTGCCTTTCAGCTCTAGGGCAAAGTAGCACACCCAGAGCAGAAGTCCTACTTCAGCCAGATCAGGCCTGCAAAGAAACTGCGTTTCACAGGCCTTTGGAAGAGATGTTCCCACTAGGCTGTAAGAGCACTGTGCAGAGCGAGTTGTTCCTTAGCTTCCCAAAGAGCTGGAAGCAAGATGCTGTGGGGCCCAACTCGACCTTTGGAAGGAAGCCTGCACGTTGTGCCTTTCAGCTCTAGGGCAAAGTAGCACACCCAGAGCAGAAGTCCTACTTCAGCCAGATCAGGCCTGCAAAGAAACTGCGTTTCACAGGCCTTTGGAAGAGATGTTCCCACTAGGCTGTAAGAGCACTGTGCAGAGCGAGTTGTTTCTTAGCTTCCCAAACAGCTGGAAGCAAGATGCTGTGGGGCCCAACTCGCCCTTTGGAAAGAAGCCTGCACGTTGTGCCTTTCAGCTCTAGGGCAAAGTAGCACACCCAGAGCAGAAGTCCTACTTCAGCCAGATCAGGCCTGCAAAGAAACTGCGCTTCACAGGCCTTTGGAAGAGATGTTCCCACTAGGCTGTAAGAGCACTGTGCAGAGCGAGTTGTTTCTTAGCTTCCCAAACAGCTGGAAGCAAGATGCTGTGGGGCCCAACTCGCCCTTTGGAAAGAAGCCTGCACGTTGTGCCTTTCAGCTCTAGGGCAAAGTAGCACACCCAGAGCAGAAGTCCTACTTCAGCCAGATCAGGCCTGCAAAGAAACTGCGTTTCACAGGCCTTTGGAAGAGATCTTCCCACTAGGCTGTAAGAGCACTGTGCAGAGCGAGTTGTTTCTTAGCTTCCCAAAGAGCTGGAAGCAAGATGCTGTGGGGCCCAACTCGCCCTTTGGAAAGAAGCCTGCACGTTGTGCCTTTCAGCTCTAGGGCAAAGTAGCACACCCAGAGCAGAAGTCCTACTTCAGCCAGATCAGGCCTGCAAAGAAACTGCGTTTCACAGGCCTTTGGAAGAGATGTTCCCACTAGGCTGTAAGAGCACTGTGCAGAGCGAGTTGTTTCTTAGCTTCCCAAAGAGCTGGAAGCAAGATGCTGTGGGGCCCAACTCGCCCTTTGGAAAGAAGCCGGCACGTTGTGCCTTTCAGCTCTAGGACAAAGTAGCACACCCAGAGCAGAAGTCCTACTTCAGCCAGATCAGGCCTGCAAAGAAACTGCGTTTCACAGGCCTTTGGAAGAGATGTTCCCACTAGGCTGTAATAGCACTGTGCAGAGCGAGTTGTTTCTTAGCTTCCCAAAGAGCTGGAAGCAAGATGCTGTGGGGCCCAACTCGCCCTTTGGAAAGAAGCCTGCGCGTTGTGCCTTTCAGCTCTAGGGCAAAGTAGCACACCCAGAGCAGAAGTCCTACTTCAGCCAGATCAGGCCTGCAAAGAAACTGCGTTTCACAGGCCTTTGGAAGAGATGTTCCCACTAGGCTGTAAGAGCACTGTGCAGAGCGAGTTGTTCCTTAGCTTCCCAAAGAGCTGGAAGCAAGATGCTGTGGGGCCCAACTCGCCCTTTGGAAAGAAGCCTGCACGTTGTGCCTTTCAGCTCTAGGGCAAAGTAGCACACCCAGAGCAGAAGTCCTACTTCAGCCAGATCAGGCCTGCAAAGAAACTGCGTTTCACAGGCCTTTGGAAGAGATGTTCCCACTAGGCAGTAAGAGCACTGTGCAGAGCGAGTTGTTCCTTAGCTTCCCAAAGAGCTGGAAGCAAGATGCTGTGGGGCCCAACTCGCCCTTTGGAAAGAAGCCGGCACGTTGTGCCTTTCAGCTCTAGGGCAAAGTAGCACACCCAGAGCAGAAGTCCTACTTCAGCCAGATCAGGCCTGCAAAGAAACTGCGTTTCACAGGCCTTTGGAAGAGATGTTCCCACTAGGCTGTAAGAGCACTGTGCAGAGCGAGTTGTTTCTTTGCTTCCCAAAGAGCTGGAAGCAAGATGCTGTGGGGCCCAACTCGCCCTTTGGAAACAAGCCTGCACGTTGTGCCTTTCAGCTCTAGGGCAAAGTAGCACACCCAGAGCAGAAGTCCTACTTCAGCCAGATCAGGCCTGCAAAGAAACTGCGTTTCACAGGCCTTTGGAAGAGATGTTCCCACTAGTCTGTAAGAGCACTGTGCAGAGCGAGTTGTTCCTTAGCTTCCCAAAGAGCTGGAAGCAAGATGCTGTGGGGCCCAACTCGCCCTTTGGAAAGAAGCCTGCACGTTGTGCCTTTCAGCTCTAGGGCAAAGTAGCACACCCAGAGCAGAAGTCCTACTTCAGCCAGATCAGGCCTGCAAAGAAACTGCGTTTCACAGGCCTTTGGAAGACATGTTCCCACTAGGCTGTAAGAGCACTGTGCAGAGCGAGTTGTTCCTTAGCTTCCCAAAGAGCTGGAAGCAAGATGCTGTGGGGCCCAACTCGCCCTTTGGAAAGAAGCCTGCACGTTGTGCCTTTCAGCTCTAGGGCAAAGTAGCACACCCAGAGCAGAAGTCCTACTTCAGCCAGATCAGGCCTGCAAAGAAACTGCGTTTCACAGGCCTTTGGAAGAGATGTTCCCACTAGGCTGTAAGAGCACTGTGCAGAGCGAGTTGTTTCTTAGCTTCCCAAAGAGCTGGAAGCAAGATGCTGTGGGGCCCAACTCGCCCTTTGGAAAGAAGCCTGCACGTTGTGCCTTTCAGCTCTAGGGCAAAGTAGCACACCCAGAGCAGAAGTCCTACTTCAGCCAGATCAGGCCTGCAAAGAAACTGCGTTTCACAGGCCTTTGGAAGAGATGTTCCCACTAGGCTGTAAGAGCACTGTGCAGAGCGAGTTGTTTCTTAGCTTCCCAAAGAGCTGGAAGCAAGATGCTGTGGGGCCCAACTCGCCCTTTGGAAAGAAGCCTGCACGTTGTGCCTTTCAGCTCTAGGACAAAGTAGCACACCCAGAGCAGAAGTCCTACTTCAGCCAGATCAGGCCTGCAAAGAAACTGCGTTTCACAGGCCTTTGGAAGAGATGTTCCCACTAGGCTGTAAGAGCACTGTGCAGAGCGAGTTGTTTCTTAGCTTCCCAAAGAGCTGGAAGCAAGATGCTGTGGGGCCCAACTCGCCCTTTGGAAAGAAGCCTGCGCGTTGTGCCTTTCAGCTCTAGGGCAAAGTAGCACACCCAGAGCAGAAGTCCTACTTCAGCCAGATCAGGCCTGCAAAGAAACTGCGTTTCACAGGCCTTTGGAAGAGATGTTCCCACTAGGCTGTAAGAGCACTGTGCAGAGCGAGTTGTTTCTTTGCTTCCCAAAGAGCTGGAAGCAAGATGCTGTGGGGCCCAACTCGCCCTTTGGAAAGAAGCCTGCACGTTGTGCCTTTCAGCTCTAGGGCAAAGTAGCACACCCAGAGCAGAAGTCCTACTTCAGCCAGATCAGGCCTGCAAAGAAACTGCATTTCACAGGCCTTTGGAAGAGATGTTCCCACTAGGCTGTAAGAGCACTGTGCAGAGCGAGTTGTTTCTTAGCTTCCCAAAGAGCTGGAAGCAAGATGCTGTGGGGCCCAACTCGCCCTTTGGAAAGAAGCCTGCACGTTGTGCCTTTCAGCTCTAGGGCAAAGTAGCACACCCAGAGCAGAAGTCCTACTTCAGCCAGATCAGGCCTGCAAAGAAACTGCGTTTCACAGGCCTTTGGAAGAGATGTTCCCACTAGGCTGTAAGAGCACTGTGCAGAGCGAGTTGTTTCTTAGCTTCCCAAAGAGCTGGAAGCAAGATGCTGTGGGGCCCAACTCGCCCTTTGGAAAGAAGCCTGCACGTTGTGCCTTTCAGCTCTAGGGCAAAGTAGCACACCCAGAGCAGAAGTCCTACTTCAGCCAGATCAGGCCTGCAAAGAAACTGCGTTTCACAGGCCTTTGGAAGAGATGTTCCCACTAGGCTGTAAGAGCACTGTGCAGAGCGAGTTGTTTCTTAGCTTCCCAAACAGCTGGAAGCAAGATGCTGTGGGGCCCAACTCGCCCTTTGGAAAGAAGCCTGCACGTTGTGCCTTTCAGCTCTAGGGCAAAGTAGCACACCCAGAGCAGAAGTCCTACTTCAGCCAGATCAGGCCTGCAAAGAAACTGCGTTTCACAGGCCTTTGGAAGAGATGTTCCCCCTAGGCTGTAAGAGCACTGTGCAGAGCGAGTTGTTTCTTAGCTTCCCAAAGAGCTGGAAGCAAGATGCTGTGGGGCCCAACTCGCCCTTTGGAAAGAAGCCTGCACGTTGTGCCTTTCAGCTCTAGGGCAAAGTAGCACACCCAGAGCAGAAGTCCTACTTCAGCCAGATCAGGCCTGCAAAGAAACTGCATTTCACAGGCCTTTGGAAGAGATGTTCCCACTAGGCTGTAAGAGCACTGTGCAGAGCGAGTTGTTCCTTAGCTTCCCAAAGAGCTGGAAGCAAGATGCTGTGGGGCCCAACTCGCCCTTTGGAAAGAAGCCTGCACGTTGTGCCTTTCAGCTCTAGGGCAAAGTAGCACACCCAGAGCAGAAGTCCTACTTCAGCCAGATCAGGCCTGCAAAGCAACTGCGTTTCACAGGCCTTTGGAAGACATGTTCCCACTAGGCTGTAAGAGCACTGTGCAGAGCGAGTTGTTTCTTAGCTTCCCAAAGAGCTGGAAGCAAGATGCTGTGGGGCCCAACTCGCCCTTTGGAAAGAAGCCTGCACGTTGTGCCTTTCAGCTCTAGGGCAAAGTAGCACACCCAGAGCAGAAGTCCTACTTCAGCCAGATCAGGCCTGCAAAGAAACTGCGTTTCACAGGCCTTTGGAAGAGATGTTCCCACTAGGCTGTAAGAGCACTGTGCAGAGCGAGTTGTTTCTTAGCTTCCCAAAGAGCTGGAAGCAAGATGCTGTGGGGCCCAACTCGCCCTTTGGAAAGAAGCCTGCACGTTGTGCCTTTCAGCTCTAGGGCAAAGTAGCACACCCAGAGCAGAAGTCCTACTTCAGCCAGATCAGGCCTGCAAAGAAACTGCGTTTCACAGGCCTTTGGAAGAGATGTTCCCACTAGGCTGTAAGAGCACTGTGCAGAGCGACTTGTTTCTTAGCTTCCCAAAGAGCTGGAAGCAAGATGCTGTGGGGCCCAACTCGCCCTTTGGAAAGAAGCCTGCACGTTGTGCCTTTCAGCTCTAGGACAAAGTAGCACACCCAGAGCAGAAGTCCTACTTCAGCCAGATCAGGCCTGCAAAGAAACTGCGTTTCACAGGCCTTTGGAAGAGATGTTCCCACTAGGCTGTAAGAGCACTGTGCAGAGCGAGTTGTTTCTTAGCTTCCCAAAGAGCTGGAAGCAAGATGCTGTGGGGCCCAACTCGCCCTTTGGAAAGAAGCCTGCGCGTTGTGCCTTTCAGCTCTAGGGCAAAGTAGCACACCAAGAGCAGAAGTCCTACTTCAGCCAGATCAGGCCTGCAAAGAAACTGCGTTTCACAGGCCTTTGGAAGAGATGTTCCCGGTAGGCTGTAAGAGCACTGTGCAGAGCGAGTTGTTCCTTAGCTTCCCAAAGAGCTGGAAGCAAGATGCTGTGGGGCCCAACTCGCCCTTTGGAAAGAAGCCTGCACGTTGTGCCTTTCAGCTCTAGGGCAAAGTAGCACACCCAGAGCAGAAGTCCTACTTCAGCCAGATCAGGCCTGCAAAGAAACTGCGTTTCACAGGCCTTTGGAAGAGATGTTCCCCCTAGGCTGTAAGAGCACTGTGCAGAGCGAGTTGTTTCTTAGCTTCCCAAAGAGCTGGAAGCAAGATGCTGTGGGGCCCAACTCGCCCTTTGGAAAGAAGCCTGCACGTTGTGCCTTTCAGCTCTAGGGCAAAGTAGCACACCCAGAGCAGAAGTCCTACTTCAGCCAGATCAGGCCTGCAAAGAAACTGCGTTTCACAGGCCTTTGGAAGAGATGTTCCCACTAGGCTGTAAGAGCACTGTGCAGAGCGAGTTGTTTCTTAGCTTCCAAAAGAGCTGAAAGCAAGATGCTGTGGGGCCCAACTCGCCCTTTGGAAAGAAGCCTGCACGTTGTGCCTTTCAGCTCTAGGGCAAAGTAGCACACCCAGAGCAGAAGTCCTACTTCAGCCAGATCAGGCCTGCAAAGAAACTGCGTTTCACAGGCCTTTGGAAGAGATGTTCCCACTAGGCTGTAAGAGCACTGTGCAGAGCGAGTTGTTTCTTAGCTTCCCAAAGAGCTGGAAGCAAGATGCTGTGGGGCCCAACTCGCCCTTTGGAAAGAAGCCTGCACGTTGTGCCTTTCAGCTCTAGGACAAAGTAGCACACCCAGAGCAGAAGTCCTACTTCAGCCAGATCAGGCCTGCAAAGAAACTGCGTTTCACAGGCCTTTGGAAGAGATGTTCCCACTAGGCTGTAAGAGCACTGTGCAGAGCGAGTTGTTTCTTAGCTTCCCAAAGAGCTGGAAGCAAGATGCTGTGGGGCCCAACTCGACCTTTGGAAAGAAGCCTGCACGTTGTGCCTTTCAGCTCTAGGGCAAAGTAGCACACCCAGAGCAGAAGTCCTACTTCCGCCAGATCAGGCCTGCAAAGAAACTGCGTTTCACAGGCCTTTGGAAGAGATGTTCCCACTAGGCTGTAAGAGCACTGTGCAGAGCGAGTTGTTTCTTAGCTTCCCAAAGAGCTGGAAGCAAGATGCTGTGGGGCCCAACTCGCCCTTTGGAAAGAAGCCTGCACGTTGTGCCTTTCAGCTCTAGGGCAAAGTAGCACACCCAGAGCAGAAGTCCTACTTCAGCCAGATCAGGCCTGCAAAGAAACTGCGTTTCACAGGCCTTTGGAAGAGATGTTCCCGGTAGGCTGTAAGAGCACTGTGCAGAGCGAGTTGTTTCTTAGCTTCCCAAAGAGCTGGAAGCAAGATGCTGTGGGGCCCAACTCGCCCTTTGGAAAGAAGCCTGCACGTTGTGCCTTTCACCTCTAGGGCAAAGTAGCACACCCAGAGCAGAAGTCCTACTTCAGCCAGATCAGGCCTGCAAAGAAACTGCGTTTCACAGGCCTTTGGAAGAGATGTTCCCACTAGGCTGTAAGAGCACTGTGCAGAGCGAGTTGTTCCTTAGCTTCCCAAAGAGCTGGAAGCAAGATGCTGTGGGGCCCAACTCGCCCTTTGGAAAGAAGCCTGCACGTTGTGCCTTTCAGCTCTAGGGCAAAGTAGCACACCCAGAGCAGAAGTCCTACTTCAGCCAGATCAGGCCTGCAAAGAAACTGCGTTTCACAGGCCTTTGGAAGAGATGTTCCCACTAGGCTGTAAGAGCACTGTGCAGAGCGAGTTGTTTCTTTGCTTCCCAAAGAGCTGGAAGCAAGATGCTGTGGGGCCCAACTCGCCCTTTGGAAAGAAGCCTGCACGTTGTGCCTTTCAGCTCTAGGGCAAAGTAGCACACCCAGAGCAGAAGTCCTACTTCAGCCAGATCAGGCCTGCAAAGAAACTGCGTTTCACAGGCCTTTGGAAGAGATGTTCCCACTAGGCTGTAAGAGCACTGTGCAGAGCGAGCTGTTCCTTAGCTTCCCAAAGAGCTGGAAGCAAGATGCTGTGGGGCCCAACTCGCCCTTTGGAAAGAAGCCTGCACGTTGTGCCTTTCAGCTCTAGGGCAAAGTAGCACACCCAGAGCAGAAGTCCTACTTCAGCCAGATCAGGCCTGCAAAGAAACTGCGTTTCACAGGCCTTTGGAAGAGATGTTCCCACTAGGCTGTAAGAGCACTGTGCAGAGCGAGTTGTTTCTTTGCTTCCCAAAGAGCTGGAAGCAAGATGCTGTGGGGCCCAACTCGCCCTTTGGAAAGAAGCCTGCACGTTGTGCCTTTCAGCTCTAGGGCAAAGTAGCACACCCAGAGCAGAAGTCCTACTTCAGCCAGATCAGGCCTGCAAAGAAACTGCATTTCACAGGCCTTTGGAAGAGATGTTCCCACTAGGCTGTAAGAGCACTGTGCAGAGCGAGTTGTTTCTTAGCTTCCCAAAGAGCTGGAAGCAAGATGCTGTGGGGCCCAACTCGCCCTTTGGAAAGAAGCCTGCACGTTGTGCCTTTCAGCTCTAGGGCAAAGTAGCACACCCAGAGCAGAAGTCCTACTTCAGCCAGATCAGGCCTGCAAAGAAACTGCGTTTCACAGGCCTTTGGAAGAGATGTTCCCACTAGGCTGTAAGAGCACTGTGCAGAGCGAGTTGTTTCTTAGCTTCCCAAAGAGCTGAAAGCAAGATGCTGTGGGGCCCAACTCGCCCTTTGGAAAGAAGCCTGCACGTTGTGCCTTTCAGCTCTAGGGCAAAGTAGCACACCCAGAGCAGAAGTCCTACTTCAGCCAGATCAGGCCTGCAAAGAAACTGCGTTTCACAGGCCTTTGGAAGAGATGTTCCCACTAGGCTGTAAGAGCACTGTGCAGAGCGAGTTGTTTCTTAGCTTCCCAAACAGCTGGCAGCAAGATGCTGTGGGGCCCAACTCGCCCTTTGGAAAGAAGCCTGCACGTTGTGCCTTTCAGCTCTAGGACAAAGTAGCACACCCAGAGCAGAAGTCCTACTTCAGCCAGATCAGGCCTGCAAAGAAACTGCGTTTCACAGGCCTTTGGAAGAGATGTTCCCACTAGGCTGTAAGAGCACTGTGCAGAGCGAGTTGTTTCTTTGCTTCCAAAAGAGCTGGAAGCAAGATGCTGTGGGGCCCAACTCGCCCTTTGGAAAGAAGCCTGCATGTTGTGCCTTTCAGCTCTAGGGCAAAGTAGCACACCCAGAGCAGAAGTCCTACTTCAGCCAGATCAGGCCTGCAAAGAAACTGCGTTTCACAGGCCTTTGGAAGAGATGTTCCCACTAGGCTGTAAGAGCACTGTGCAGAGCGAGTTGTTTCTTAGCTTCCCAAAGAGCTGGAAGCAAGATGCTGTGGGGCCCAACTCGCCCTTTGGAAAGAAGCCTGGACGTTGTGCCTTTCAGCTCTAGGGCAAAGTAGCACACCCAGAGCAGAAGTCCTACTTCCGCCAGATCAGGCCTGCAAAGAAACTGCGTTTCACAGGCCTTTGGAAGAGATGTTCCCACTAGGCTGTAAGAGCACTGTGCAGAGCGAGTTGTTTCTTAGCTTCCAAAAGAGCTGAAAGCAAGATGCTGTGGGGCCCAACTCGCCCTTTGGAAAGAAGCCTGCACGTTGTGCCTTTCAGCTCTAGGGCAAAGTAGCACACCCAGAGCAGAAGTCCTACTTCAGCCAGATCAGGCCTGCAAAGAAACTGCGTTTCACAGGCCTTTGGAAGAGATGTTCCCACTAGGCTGTAAGAGCACTGTGCAGAGCGAGTTGTTTCTTAGCTTCCCAAACAGCTGGAAGCAAGATGCTGTGGGGCCCAACTCGCCCTTTGGAAAGAAGCCTGCACGTTGTGCCTTTCAGCTCTAGGACAAAGTAGCACACCCAGAGCAGAAGTCCTACTTCAGCCAGATCAGGCCTGCAAAGAAACTGCGTTTCACAGGCCTTTGGAAGAGATGTTCCCACTAGGCTATAAGAGCACTGTGCAGAGCGAGTTGTTTCTTAGCTTCCCAAAGAGCTGGAAGCAAGATGCTGTGGGGCCCAACTCGCCCTTTGGAAAGAAGCCTGCACGTTGTGCCTTTCAGCTCTAGGGCAAAGTAGCACACCCAGAGCAGAAGTCCTACTTCCGCCAGATCAGGCCTGCAAAGAAACTGCGTTTCACAGGCCTTTGGAAGAGATGTTCCCACTAGGCTGTAAGAGCACTGTGCAGAGCGAGTTGTTTCTTAGCTTCCCAAAGAGCTGGAAGCAAGATGCTGTGGGGCCCAACTCGCCCTTTGGAAAGAAGCCTGCACGTTGTGCCTTTCAGCTCTAGGGCAAAGTAGCACACCCAGAGCAGAAGTCCTACTTCAGCCAGATCAGGCCTGCAAAGAAACTGCGTTTCACAGGCCTTTGGAAGAGATGTTCCCACTAGGCTGTAAGAGCACTGTGCAGAGCGAGTTGTTTCTTAGCTTCCCAAACAGCTGGAAGCAAGATGCTGTGGGGCCCAACTCGCCCTTTGGAAAGAAGCCTGCGCGTTGTGCCTTTCAGCTCTAGGGCAAAGTAGCACACCCAGAGCAGAAGTCCTACTTCAGCCAGATCAGGCCTGCAAAGAAACTGCGTTTCACAGGCCTTTGGAAGAGATGTTCCCGGTAGGCTGTAAGAGCACTGTGCAGAGCGAGTTGTTCCTTAGCTTCCCAAAGAGCTGGAAGCAAGATGCTGTGGGGCCCAACTCGCCCTTTGGAAAGAAGCCTGCACGTTGTGCCTTTCAGCACTAGGGCAAAGTAGCACACCCAGAGCAGAAGTCCTACTTCAGCCAGATCAGGCCTGCAAAGAAACTGCGTTTCACAGGCCTTTGGAAGAGATGTTCCCACTAGGCTGTAAGAGCACTGTGCAGAGCGAGTTGTTTCTTTGCTTCCCAAAGAGCTGGAAGCAAGATGCTGTGGGGCCCAACTCGCCCTTTGGAAAGAAGCCTGCACGTTGTGCCTTTCAGCTCTAGCGCAAAGTAGCACACCCAGAGCAGAAGTCCTACTTCAGCCAGATCAGGCCTGCAAAGAAACTGCGTTTCACAGGCCTTTGGAAGAGATGTTCCCACTAGGCTGTAAGAGCACTGTGCAGAGCGAGTTGTTCCTTAGCTTCCCAAAGAGGTGGAAGCAAGATGCTGTGGGGCCCAACTCGCCCTTTGGAAAGAAGCCTGCACGTTGTGCCTTTCAGCTCTAGGGCAAAGTAGCACACCCAGAGCAGAAGTCCTACTTCAGCCAGATCAGGCCTGCAAAGAAACTGCGTTTCACAGGCCTTTGGAAGAGATGTTCCCACTAGGCTGTAAGAGCACTGTGCAGAGCGAGTTGTTTCTTTGCTTCCCAAAGAGCTGGAAGCAAGATGCTGTGGGGCCCAACTCGCCCTTTGGAAAGAAGCCTGCACGTTGTGCCTTTCAGCTCTAGGGCAAAGTAGCACACCCAGAGCAGAAGTCCTACTTCAGCCAGATCAGGCCTGCAAAGAAACTGCATTTCACAGGCCTTTGGAAGAGATGTTCCCACTAGGCTGTAAGAGCACTGTGCAGAGCGAGTTGTTTCTTAGCTTCCCAAAGAGCTGGAAGCAAGATGCTGTGGGGCCCAACTCGCCCTTTGGAAAGAAGCCTGCACGTTGTGCCTTTCAGCTCTAGGGCAAAGTAGCACACCCAGAGCAGAAGTCCTACTTCAGCCAGATCAGGCCTGCAAAGAAACTGCGTTTCACAGGCCTTTGGAAGAGATGTTCCCACTAGGCTGTAAGAGCACTGTGCAGAGCGAGTTGTTTCTTAGCTTCCCAAAGAGCTGGAAGCAAGATGCTGTGGGGCCCAACTCGCCCTTTGGAAAGAAGCCTGCACGTTGTGCCTTTCAGCTCTAGGGCAAAGTAGCACACCCAGAGCAGAAGTCCTACTTCAGCCAGATCAGGCCTGCAAAGAAACTGCGTTTCACAGGCCTTTGGAAGAGATGTTCCCACTAGGCTGTAAGAGCACTGTGCAGAGCGAGTTGTTTCTTAGCTTCCCAAACAGCTGGAAGCAAGATGCTGTGGGGCCCAACTCGCCCTTTGGAAAGAAGCCTGCACGTTGTGCCTTTCAGCTCTAGGGCAAAGTAGCACACCCAGAGCAGAAGTCCTACTTCAGCCAGATCAGGCCTGCAAAGAAACTGCGTTTCACAGGCCTTTGGAAGAGATGTTCCCCCTAGGCTGTAAGAGCACTGTGCAGAGCGAGTTGTTTCTTAGCTTCCCAAAGAGCTGGAAGCAAGATGCTGTGGGGCCCAACTCGCCCTTTGGAAAGAAGCCTGCACGTTGTGCCTTTCAGCTCTAGGGCAAAGTAGCACACCCAGAGCAGAAGTCCTACTTCAGCCAGATCAGGCCTGCAAAGAAACTGCATTTCACAGGCCTTTGGAAGAGATGTTCCCACTAGGCTGTAAGAGCACTGTGCAGAGCGAGTTGTTCCTTAGCTTCCCAAAGAGCTGGAAGCAAGATGCTTTGGGGCCCAACTCGCCCTTTGGAAAGAAGCCTGCACGTTGTGCCTTTCAGCTCTAGGGCAAAGTAGCACACCCAGAGCAGAAGTCCTACTTCAGCCAGATCAGGCCTGCAAAGCAACTGCGTTTCACAGGCCTTTGGAAGACATGTTCCCACTAGGCTGTAAGAGCACTGTGCAGAGCGAGTTGTTTCTTAGCTTCCCAAAGAGCTGGAAGCAAGATGCTGTGGGGCCCAACTCGCCCTTTGGAAAGAAGCCTGCACGTTGTGCCTTTCAGCTCTAGGGCAAAGTAGCACACCCAGAGCAGAAGTCCTACTTCAGCCAGATCAGGCCTGCAAAGAAACTGCGTTTCACAGGCCTTTGGAAGAGATGTTCCCACTAGGCTGTAAGAGCACTGTGCAGAGCGAGTTGTTTCTTAGCTTCCCAAAGAGCTGGAAGCAAGATGCTGTGGGGCCCAACTCGCCCTTTGGAAAGAAGCCTGCACGTTGTGCCTTTCAGCTCTAGGGCAAAGTAGCACACCCAGAGCAGAAGTCCTACTTCAGCCAGATCAGGCCTGCAAAGAAACTGCGTTTCACAGGCCTTTGGAAGAGATGTTCCCACTAGGCTGTAAGAGCACTGTGCAGAGCGAGTTGTTTCTTAGCTTCCCAAAGAGCTGGAAGCAAGATGCTGTGGGGCCCAACTCGCCCTTTGGAAAGAAGCCTGCACGTTGTGCCTTTCAGCTCTAGGACAAAGTAGCACACCCAGAGCAGAAGTCCTACTTCAGCCAGATCAGGCCTGCAAA